>NC_133521.1:37932500-38652000 GCF_049354715.1 Callithrix jacchus | reverse complement strand
GAGACTGTCTTAAAAAAAAAAAAAAAAAAAAGATAAGGCCAGGCGTGGTGGCTCATGCCTGTAATCCCAGCACTTTGGGAGGCCGAGGCGGGTGGATCACGAGGTCAAGAGATCAAGACCATCCTGGTCAACATGGTGAAACACCGTCTCTACTAAAAATACAAAATTAGCCAGGCATAGTGACGCACACCTGTAATCCCAGCTACTCAGGAGGCTGAGGCAGGAGAATTGCCTGAACCCAGGAGGCGGAGGTTGCGGTGAGCCGAGATCGTGCCATTGCACTCCAGCCTGGGTAACAAGAGCGAAACTCCGTCTCAGCAACAACAAAAAAAGATCTCTGATGGTAAAAGCATTACCTTATTTTGCAGGGTTCTTAATTTCAGTTGTAGATTCCTTGGTTTTGGTGTAAACACCTGCAAAGTATTTACTTTTTCAGACATAAAGCAGCCACTCATGTGGTATGATATAGGAGGTCAAAAAAATAGATATTTTGCATTAATTGTCGATTTTCTCACATTTTCATCCTCATAATAAACTAATGATGTAAGCTTATTTTCTCTATTTTGTAGTTGAATAGCAGCTCCAAAGGATTTCTGTGTCAGGTCATCACATGGCTGATAAATGGCAAAGTTAAGATTAGGCTGTAGTTCTCTTTTGCCTGTCACCTAGACCTTCTACCTACCATTGCTTTCTAATCCCGTTAAGCTCAGCAGTTGGTGTTCCATTGTTAAAGATTTGGATCACATATTTAAGAATTATTTTTATTATTATTTTTCGAGACAGAGTCTCCCTTTGTCGCTCAGGCTGGAGTGCAGTGGTGCTATCTTGGCTCACTACAACCTCTGCTTCCCCGGTTCAAGCAGTTCTCCTGCCTCAGCCTCCCAGTAGCTGAAATTGCAGGGACCGCCACTATGCCCAGTTAATTTTTCTGTTTTTAATAGAGATGGGCTTTCACCATGTTGGCCAAGTTGGTCTAGAGCTCCTGACCTCAAGTGATTTGCCTGCCTTGGCTGACCGAAGTACTGAGATTACAGGCCTGAGCCGCCACGCTCAGCCCTTTAAGATTTAAATGTCATGTTCTGATGGTTATTACAACCTTAGAGTTCTTAATTTATTATGGTGGAATCTATTCTAGCTATAATTATTTTCATTTATGATATAAAACTATATTAATTTAATTCTTAAGGCTAAAATTTAAAGTTTCATGAACAAATAATGTATGGTTTTTGTAAAAATTACTAGATTGAGGCACTCAAATTTCTTTTACATTTTGGATGAATTTGACTTTTTAAAAAGTTAATGTGAAATATAAGGTTGTTTTTTGGTTGCAGGTTGGCTGATCAAGATGACACTGAGTAACCCTTCAGAACTAGATGAACTTATGAGTGAAGAAGCGTATGAGAAATATATAAAGTCTATTGAGGAGTGAAAATGGACCGCTAAATAAACCAGAATGATTTAACACAACCCAGCAGAGTTGTCTGAAATTAGTGGTGGGTAGAAGACTTAGAATAGCAACTTTTAGCATTACCGATGGGGAAAAAAACTACTGTTCACCCTGCTAATGAAAGACAGTGCCCTTTAACTTTCTAATGATTATACATAAACATAATACATGTCTTTTTCACAATATCTTAGGATTTTTAGACTAGGCTTTAGTATTCAGAATTCATGAAATTATCCATGTTAAAAACTAGTTATAAAAATTACATAATTCAGAGATAACATTGTTATTCTTAAGCCTTATATGATATTGTAACTTGTGTATATTCATACCTGGGTTTGGAGTGAAATACTTAATGATCTGTCCACTGGAAATAACTGGGAGTGAAGGAGTTTTTATTGCTTGTACAGTGTCAGATGAAGAACAACACTATCTTAATTTTGCAACACACTGCATTTGCTGCTGCTATTTTTATACAGTGAAGCAACAGCTTTGCAGCAAAATAATAAAATACTTCGTTAATCATGGTTTTTGTTTCGATGTTAATATTTAGTGACTCTGCTAGTATTTGTGAAAGTGCTAACTTTAACTCATGCAGATACTTTTTAAAAGGAAATTTAAGCCAGAAAGCTCCAAGGAAATGTTTCCTTTAGTCACAAATCTGTTTTTTCTTAAGCCAAGACCTGTCATCTTTAACATAATAAAAAATAAATCACCCACTTTGATTTTCTGTCATGCCAGGTACGAAGAAAGAAGAGGAAAAACAAAGGCAGGTGGAAGTTGTGATCACTATAGCACATGGTTTGCTTTTTTTTTTTTTGAGGTGGAGTTTTGCTCTGCCACCAGGCTAGAGTGCAGTGGCATGATCTCAGCTCACTGCAACCTCCGCCTCCTGAGTTCAAGCGATTCTCCTGCCTCAGCCTCCTGAGTAGCTGGGACTACAGGCACGCACCACCATGCCCAGCTAATTTTTGTATTTTTAGTAGAGACAGGATTTCACCTTGTTGGCCAGGATGGTCTCGATCTCTTGACTTTGTGATTTGCCTGCCTCCATCTCCGAAAGTGCTGGAATTACAGGAGTGAGCCACTGTGCCCAGCCTAGCACATGGTATTTTTAAGAATTTCAACCACATTCAGGTTTCCACTTAAGTCACGGGAATAAAAGTGGACACAGACTGAAGCTTTATGAGCTCAGATAATGGACTTTGATAGTGAGTATTCTTTGCTGCTTAAGCATATTTAGAGTGCCAGAAGGTATTTCCAAGTAGCTAATATATAGCATACTCTAACCAACTGTAATAAGCTGATAATATTGGGGTGGGGGGGTTGTATGCTCGTGCAAATATATATATATATATATATACACACAGAGCAAGAGTAGATAAACTTGTATCATTTTCTCGGTTACTAGAGGAAAAGAGAAGTATTCATATGGTACCACTTTCTGGTGGTCAGTAAATAGCAAGTATAAGGACTTAGTGAAAGTAGGTAGATAAGTAGCATACAGATCATCATGCTCCTCAGCTGAAGAAACTGTTCATTACAAGACTGCCAGTAGCTGTGTCACAGCTGAACTATATCTCTGTACCTTTATCAAGAAAGTATTTGCTAGGCCTGGTGGCTCATGCCTATAATTCTAACACTTTGGGAGGCCAAGGCGAGTGGATCTCTTGAGCCCAGGAGTTTGATACCAGCCTGGGCAACATGATGAAACCCTGTCTACAAAAATGCAAAAATTAGCCTGGCATGGTGGTGCGTGCCTGTGGTCCCAGCTATTTGGGAGGCAGGTAGGATGACTGAGTCTGGGAGGGCAAGGCTGCAGTGAGCCAAGATCACATCACTGTACTCCAGCTTGGGTGACAAAGCAAGACTGTGTCTCTAAAAAAGAAGAAAAGGATCCAACGTATGCTGGATGATTCTCCCTATTTATATGGTGTAATTTTCAGTTGATCTGCTTTAGAAATAGATGGGGATGAGTAGTAACCACAGATTTACCCCTTTGTTTTCAAAGTTCTCTCATACGTTACCATCCTTAATGGTAACAACTTTTCACAACGACTAGCACTACGTAGACACATCCACTACTACCATCATTTCACAGGTATGAAAGGTGATGGGGTAAGAAATGTGTTGAATAGCCGGCGCAGTGGCTCACGCCTGTCATCCCAGTACTTTGGGAGGCTGAGGCTTGAGTGAATCCAGGGAATTTGATTTTCATGACCTCATATTCCTTTTGAATGGTTTTGGCATTAATAGGGCGGATTAAGAAAAGTTTTGAGGAAAGCTTTCTAATAACTAGAACTTTAGAAGCTGAATAGGTTACCCTGCAAGTGTTAATTCCTCTTTCCGCTATCACCTCCCAGGTGGTTTAGTTCTTAGGTTCAGGTTTTGTTTTTGAGATGGAGTCTCACTGGCTCTGTTGCCCAGGCTAGAGTGCAATGACACGATATTGGCTCATTGCAATCTCCGCCTCCCGGGTTCAAGCAATTCTGCCTCAGCCTCCTGAGTACCTGGGATTATAGGCACCTGCCACCACGACCACACCCAGCTAATTTCTGTGCTTCTGGTAGAGAGGGGGTTTCGCCATGTTGGCCAGGCTGGTCTCGAACTCCGGACCTCAAGCGATCCACCCGCCTCGGCCTTCCCAAGTGCTGGGATTACAGGCGTGAGCCCCTCGGGGCCGGACTCCACCTTACTTTATTTGTATAAAAGATGCCAGTGCCCACTTCGGAGCTGCGGTGCTCCGGGCCAGTTGAGCGACTGCCCGTAGGCCCGGTGCTCTTGGTCAGGTAAGTGGGCGCTGCGAGGTTCACAGCACATCCTCTCCTAACGTTCTGGGCATGTGAAGTTTGTGCCCGTATGAAACTTGCACGGCGGTTCTCCGGGGGGCTGGGGGATAAACGTAGAGACGTTTCTGGCTGCCTGGCATCTTCTAAACATCCTAGCAGACAAAGGGGCGCCCCTACGGAACGCGCCGACCCCAGGGCCAGTGTGGGCCTCCAGCCCCAACGTCTAAGACCCTCCGTCGCCTGCATTCAGGCTGCGGAGCGCGGAGCGGGTGGGAGGTGCCGCGAGCACGCCCCGCCCACACTCAGCTTTGTGAAGTACGTCACTTCTGCTGCGTTCCCCGGCGGGTCCGCCCCCAGCGCGGCCGTAACCCAGGGAAACGGTTCGATAGCCTTTGCTCGCCTGCCCGGACTAGCGGCTGCGGGGCCTTCCATCCGCTTGGCCCCACAGGTGGGTGTGAGCGGCCGTCTCTCCGCTGCTGGGGCAGGGCCCCGGACCACTCCAAAGGGCAGAGCGACAGGCTGTGCCCCCGTTCGAAAGGAAGCGACTCTCTGACTGAGGGAAGCGAGAGGCAGAGGCAGTAAAGGCCGGCGTTGCACCAGAGCCGAAGGGGTCAGGGGAGGAGCCGGGGGTGGGCGGGGTCAGGGGATGAACAGTGGGCGGAGCCTGCGAGGGCTGTCGGGTTGGTGGGCGGGGACTAGGGAGCCGTTGGGGGCGGAACCCCTCAAGGGAAGGGTAGATGGAGGACTTAGGAATTCGGAGGGGCAATCGGGGACGCGTTTCTGAATGGGATAGCTTGAAAGAAGGTCAGGCGTCTTTGTGACACGTGTAAGAACTGGCGGAGGAAGTGGAAGAGCTAGATGAGGAAAAAAAGGCTCATGGAAGAAGGGGTGGAGCCTGCTTGGGAAAAGGGTGGGGCCTGCGCGAAGGGGCGGGGATAGAGAAAGGGGTGGAACCGAGTGTGGTGCGCCCTGGGCTTTAGGGGCGGCAGGTGGAGCGTGTGTTTAATGACTTGTGCTTTGCTGTGGACGGTAAGCTGTGTGAAAGCAGAGAAGACGGGTTGAAAAAAGGGAGGAATTTGAGACTGGTATTTGAGTAGATGTGATTTGATCCGGAGGGATGGTGTAGAAACCGCGCTCCTTGGCATCATTCTGCGAAATACTTGTGGTTCCTGTGGCCTGTAGGCATATAATAAGCAGAAGGGATACATAATTAACAGGGAGGATAAGATTTATACTCTTAGAAATATGAACAAATTGTGCACGTTGGGTGGCATAGGTGTTTAACTTTGAGGCAAAGGTTCAACTCCTTGTCTAGTGTGTGTGTGTGTGTGTGTGTGTGTGTTTTTGAGACGGAGTTTCGCTCTTGTTGCCCAGGCTGGAGTGCAATGGCGCGATCTCAGCTCACTGCAACCTCCGCCTCCTGGGTTCAAGCAATTCTCCTGCCTCAGCCTCCCGAGTAGCTGGGATTACAGGCACGCGCCACCATGCCCAGCTAATTTTTGTATTTTTAGTAGAGACGGTGTTTCACCATGTTGACCAGGATGGTCTCGATCTCTTGACCTCGTGATCCACCCGCCTCGGCCTCCCAAAGTGCTGGGATTACAGGCGTGAGCCACCACGCCCGGCCTTGTCTAGTGTGTTTCTAAATGCAACTCCCAACGCATTTTCCTGTAGAAACTATGTTACCAATGATCAGGATGCCCAGGCCAGTCTTCAAGACCTGTTTAACTGGTTCATATAAAGTGAAGATTAGCCTTGTGTTAAGAAACTTAACTTCCACCATGGCTAACAGTATTTCTAATGATTATCCCGTCATTCAGCATAGCTGTTAAGGACCTGATCCACAGGAACATTCGTTCAAACTTCAAATGAGGCTTGCAGAAACTCTTCTTTTCCTGTTTGGAATTTAAGATTCCTTTAAACCTATAGCTTCTAGGAAGATGAGGGTGTGTGGCACAGTGCAGAGCCAATGAGAAGCTCGGGCAAGGTGATAAGTTTTGAGAGCTTACCATCTATCAGCTTTTGACATCAACAGCCTACTTTAGATTTAATACCCTGGGCCTTGTTTTCTCCTGGTCCATCAACATTACCCCACCATTAATGGATTAAGAATCTGCCAACCAGGTATAGGAATCTATGGTAGGATATTTGTCATCTGACTATATAGACAGACTGGCAAACATGTGGCACTCTTTATTTTCTAGTAGACATAATTAATCAACCCCACAAGTTTTTCCTGCTGTAGTCAGTTCATAAGATCCTTAATACAACACTCTAGGTAGCTACTAGTCGTTTGGAGTTGACAATTCAGAATATATTCTTGTTTTGTTGTTGTTGTCATTGTTTGTTTTTTTTTTTTTTTGAGTTAGTCTCACTCTGTTACACAGGCTGGAGTTCGGTGGTGTGATCTTGGCTCACTGCAACCTCTGTCTCCCGGGTTCAAGCGATTCTTCTGCCTCAATCTCCTGAGTAGTTGGGATCACAGGTGCGTGCCACCATGCCCGGCTAATTTTTGTATTTTCAGCAGAGATGGGGTTTCACCATATTGGCCAGGCTAGTCTTGAACTCCTGAACTCAAGTGATCCACTGGCCTTGGCCTCCCAAAGTTCTAGGATTACAGGTGTGAGCTACTACGTTCCACCAGAATGCATTCTTTATCCCTGATCTAGACAATAGGTGTTTAAAGAGAGAGAGAGAGAGAGAGAGAGAGACGTCAGTGTAAATGTAAACTTCTATAACTCTTTGTAGGTTCCTCTAAAAAAAAAAAAGACTACCTAAATTGATGGATCTGGAATCCTGTAGAAGAAATTTAGAAACATAGGATAGATGATTGCATAGGGAGTGAGGTGAAGGTGAATTCGCAGCTAGTTGACTAATTAGCAAATGCCTAAGTGAAAGGGATACCCAGAGGGCATTATCCTTAATCCTCCTTCTCAATGTCTTTGTCTGTGTTGTAGATGAGGATGCAGAAGGTATCCTCTTCAAATTAATGGAAGCTTTAAGCAAGAAGGAGTGGTGAAACTGGGAAGTGAGGGTCCTGTTGTGAACTAAGTAGGTTTAATAATGGTCCAAAACCAAAAGGGGAAACTTTACAAGGATCTGATGCATTTGGAGTGTACGTCTAACTAAAACAAAAAGAATAAAGGAAAAGGAAATCAACAGAATGGTTATGGAGTAAAGAAGACAGGAATTTTTAGCCATTCATGTGAAAAAAAAAAATCTAGAAGTTGTGGTTCACCTTGAGTTCAGTGTTAAGATGGGTTATAAGACTTGTGTGGGGGCTCATGCCTGTAATCCCAGCATTTTGGGAGGCCGAGGTGGGGGATCACCTGAGGTCAGGAGTTTGAGACCAGCCTGGCCAATGTGGCGAAACCCCGTTTCTACTAAGAATACAAAAATTAGCCAGGGATGGTGGGCACCTGTAATCCCAGTTACTTCAGATGCTGAGGCAGGAGAATTGCTTGAACTCAGGAGGTTGCAGTGAGCCAAGTTGGTGCTACTGCACTTCAGCCTGGGTGACAGAGCAAGATTCTGTCTAAAAAAATAAGAGAAAAGGATTGGGTTATACCTTTTAAAAAATATAACAACTTTGTTTAATTTATAGATAGATTTCAGATCAAAGGGAGTCAAATTTCAAAGTAGACACTTCTAGTTAGACCACTTTTGAGGTATTGCTTTCAGTTCCAGAAACCACATTTTAAGAGACAGGTAATTTTGCATTTCTAAGATGATGAGGAATTTGAGATTTCTATCTGACAAAATTACAGCTGTCTTCAGATGTTTTCAGATGGTGCATTTGAGAAGAATACCCAGAACTGAGGAACAAAATTTGCAGGCTTGCAGATGACCTAAGTTGAGATCATTGAAATATTTAGAGCTTCCAATGGAAAGAAAAAAATGCATGTAAAATTATGAGCACTCAGTCATTCAAAGTACTTAAGCTGGCCGAGCACAGTGGTTCAGGCCTGTAATCCCAGAACTTTGGGAGGCCAAAGCGGGTGGATCACAAGGTCAGGAGTTTGAGACCAGCCTGGCTGATATGGTGAAACCTCATCTCTACTGAAAATACAAAAATTAGCCAGGCTTGGTGGCAGGTGCCTGTGGTCCCAGGTACTCGGGAGGGTGAGGCAGGAGAATTGCTTGAACCCGGGAGGCAGATGATGCAGTGAATTGAGATTGTGCCATTGAACTCCAGCCTGGGCAACAGAGCGAGACTCTGTCTCAAAAAAAAAAAAAAAATGGAAGGAAAGAAGAGAGGAAAAGTACCTAAGCAGAAGTATTTGAGCTGAATTATTATTGTATTCGTTTTCTGTTGTTGCTGTGTTTTCTGTTTATTATCTCCTAAGTCATAAAGGCTGGACTCTTATTGGGGGCATCTAGAGAAGAACCCACTTCCGAGATCATTCAGACTGTTGGCTAAATTCAGTTTCCTTAAGTTGTAGAACTGAGATCCCCATTTAATTCCTCATTGTAAACCAGGGACTTCTCTCAGCTCCTAAATGCCATCCACATTTCTTGGGATGTGACCTCCTGACCCCCTGACCCCCCCTTTCATCAAAGCCAGCAACAGTGCCTTGAATTCCTCTTAGGCTTTGTATCTCTTACTTATGCTGCTGCTAGCCAAGACAAGTTTGTTTTAGAAGGCTATGCCATTTGATTAGGCCCACCTTGATTATCCAAAATAATCTCCCTGTCTTCAGGTCAACCGGTTAATAACTATACTTACATCTGCAAAGTCCCTTTTACCATGTAATATAACATATTCATGGATGTTATATTTCATCCTATTCACCCAGGGATTAGGATGGGAAATCTTGAGAGGATCCCTTGAACTCAGGACTCAAAGGTTTCAGTGAGCCAGGATCACACCATTGCATTGCACTCTAGCCTGGGCGACAGAGCAAGACCCGGTCTCAAAAACAAAAACAAACAAACAAAAACCACCACCAACAAAAAAACAATATAAAGAATACAAAGAAAGGCCGGGCTCAAGCCTGTAATCCCAGCATATTGAGAAGCCAAAATGGGAGGATTGCTTGAGGCCAGGAGTTTGAGACCAGCCTGTCAGTATAGTGAGACCCCTTCTAAAAAAACAAAATACAGAAAAATACAATAGCTTTTTCTGTGCAATATGACATGGTCATTTCTTCTGCTATCCCTCAGCTGCTTTTCAGCTATCAGGTCTTTGGAAATTTCTTTATGTTCTTGGTCAGGTGGTCTCTATCCACATAGGTTTTTCTTTGGGCAGTGAATAGGAGATGCGCTTATTGTTCTCAGTTCATATTGATTTCTCCCCCTCTTTTCCAATTTTAACTTGTATACAACACACAGCAGAAAACTTTTGCTGTATTCAATTGGTGTGTCACTCCTGTTGTCTGTGGTAACTTAATGGTTGTCTTTGTTCATTTCAGGAGAAGACACTTTGTATGCTAAATTATAGATTGGTTAGGGTGTTAAAGCTACATTGACTTTACCAGATGTATGACAAAGGGGCATTTGATAGTCTTTGTACTTCTCAGTTCATTAACAAATTGGATGATCTCAATGTAGTGTCGCAGATCCAAAGAGTAGTGTCTATTCTTTTCTGCATTTACACCTGTTCCTTTGGCAGTTGATTAAATTCAATAGGAAGGCCTTGTGTACTGTGACTTAAGAATAATTGGACAAATATTTCTGGAGTTCCTCTAAATCACTTTTATAAACCCTATTATCTGATGTTATGTCTTTTTTTTTTCTTTTTCCGTAAGTCCTTGTTCAAGGTCTTTACTCCGGCTTAAAATTATACAAACCATGTTATCTGTTCACTGATACATTTATTTCTTTGGGAGGCTGAGGCGGGTGGATCACCTAAGGTCAGGAGTTCAAGACCAGCCTGGTCAACATAGTGAAACTGTCTCTACTAAAAATACAAAAATCAGTCCAGCGTGTTGGTGCATGCCTGTAATCCCAGCTACTTGGGCGGCTGAAGCAGGAGAATCACTTGAACCCAGGAGGCCTAGGTTGCAGTGAGCCAAGATCGTGCCGCTGCACTCCAGCCTGAGCGACAGAGCGAGACTCCATCTCAAAACAAACAAATCAACAAACAAGCAAATAATTATTTCAGTTTGTTTAAGGTCTAAGGTCAAAATTCATCATACCCTGGCTTCTGTCATTTTTCCATATTTCATCATTTCTTTTTTTTTGTTTTGAGACGGAGTTTCGCTCTTGTTACCCAGGCTGGAATGCAATGGCGCGATCTCGGTTCACCCCAACCTCCGCCTCCTGGGTTCAGGCAATTCTCCTGCCTCAGCCTCCCAAGTAACTGGGATTACAGGCGCACACCACCATGCCCAGCTAATTTTTTGTATTTTTAGTAGAGATGGGGTTTCACCATGTTGACCAGGACGGTCTTGATCACTTGACCTCGTGATCCACCTGCCTCGGCCTCCCAAAGTGCTGGGATTACAGGTGTGAGCCACCGTGCCCAGCCCATATTTCATTTCCTGAAGCTCTCCGATAACATCATGGCTTTAAAATTTTTATTATGGGAAGCTTCATGCTTACGTAAAAATAGAATAGTACAGTTCATCTCCATGTTCCCGTAGCCATCTACAACAAACAATTCAGGACCACTTTGGTTTCATTATTCCCTCCCTAACCTCAACCTCACATTATTTTGAAGCAAATCGTATTATTGGTAAAAGAAAATAAACCATTGCAGTTCTTTGGCTGATCATTTCCTTTTTGTGTCTGTCTTTAAATGCTACTAGAATAGATGTTTTCTGGATTATGGCCAATTTCCATAGGCTATATTTTTTAGGCTCGCATTCACCATCTTTATTTCATTTCCAAATATCTTAAGTGCTTTGATCAGTTTTTCTTTGGGTTTATTCTTGCTTAGCCAGACACACACTTTGGCGGCTTCGATCTGAGTCAGCTATTTCTTTTGTGCATGTTGGTTCTAATCACTTTAATAGCTTGCGTAGTAGAGTTTAATACCTTCTAGGCTACGCCTTTGAGCTTTCCTGCTTTGTACTCTGCATCCAGTTTTATAATTGCATCTGCAAATGCGGCTCCCATGGCAACAGTTTCACTGTGATCTTTGTGTTTTCTTGATGCGGTGGAAAACGTTAGTATCAGCTTTGATGTATGCTTTGTACTGGTGATTCTCAAACTGAATCAGGTTGTAAAGTTCAATGGAAGCCAAGAAATGGGATGGCAGGAGCTCTTGATTTATGTCAGATCTGTAAGTCAGGCATAATTTTACTACCAGAAAATTTTATGTGAATATAGATGTCTGCATTCCAACTTAAAAGTGAAACTGCATACAAATTGCAAGGACTCACACATCCATTCTTTTCTTTGATCTTCTGCTGATTCTTGTACATTTCTGTGTGTCATCTGCTAACATGAGCTAGAAGACAAGAATGGTAATAAAACTTGACAGTTACAAAAAACTTAGCCAGCCGTGGTGGTGGGTGCCTGTAATCTCAGCTACCTGGGAAGCTAAGGCAGGAGAGCTGCTTGATCCCGGGAGACGGAGGTTTCAGCGATCCAAGATCGCACCACTGCACTGCAGCCTGAGCAATGGAGCAAGACTCTATCAAAAAAAAAACAAAAAACAAAAACCACTTGACAGTACATTTAGAGAAGGGAAACTTAACATACAACTTTTCTATCCACTAACTGAAATTCTTTTTAACTAGGAAAAGACCACCAGTACTCTCTTCTAGTAGCAGAGTGTCTTGATCCTGTCTGAAGTACACCAGTGTTCTGAAGGTGCATCTGGTTATCTGGTATGCAGTAATCTGAGCTTTTGGGATGATTCTTAGTTTCGAGTCAGAAGGAATCCATATAATTCCTTATGAATCCTCATTACGTAAGTGAAGTGCTTATAAAAATGTCACGTTGGCCAGGCACGGTGACTCACACCTGTAAAATCAGCTACTCAGGAGGAGGCTGAGGCAGGCGCATTGCGTGAACCCAGGAGGCAGAGATACAACTTCCAGCATAAAATTATGAGCCAAGATCACACTACTGCACTCCAGCCTGGGCAACAGAGTGAGACTCGGTATCAAAAAAAAAAAAAAAAAAAAATCTAACAAGCCTATGTGAAAAAGCCAAAATGGTAATTAAACAGATTTACAAATTTGTTATAAGAGGTACTGATCTCTTCCTGAACAGAAAATGAAAAATAGTAGCCTTCTGGCATGGGTTATGTTTGGCTGAGAGAAAGCAAGGAGTGGGTGTCCTGCGTGGCTTCTGTCCCGTCAGAAGCAAGGAACTTCTTGAGAAGACACTAGCTGGTCATCAGCACTCAAGCCGGAGTGGTCACTGTTCAGGCATTCTAGTTAATTTCTGCAGCCTGTAGGGTCCACAGGAAGAGCCCCTATCTATAGGAAGGTCTCATACTTTTGCCCTTCTTTTTTTTTTTTTAGATGGAGTTTCGCTCTTGGAGAGCAATGGCACGATCTCGGCTCACTGCAACCTCCGCCTCCTGGGTTGAAGCAATTCTCTTGCTCCAGCCTCCCGAGTAGCTGGGACTACAGGTGCACGCCACCACACCCAGCTAATTTTTATATTTTTAGTAGAGATGGGGTTTCACCATGTTGACCAGGATGGTCTTGATCTCTTGACCTCGTGATCCACCTGCCTCAGCCTCCCAAAGTGCTGGGATTACAGGCATGAGCCACCACGACCGGACTGCTTTTGTCCTTTTTATAGATGTGTAAACAGACCCAGAAAAGCAAGTCACCACTCAAGGGACACAGCCAGTAAATAGGACTGAAATTGTTCAGCTCTTTGGCTCTGGTCAGGATTACAAGTTTCCGGACCCTTTGTCTAGATTCTAAACGCCAAGTGCCATTTTTCAACCCAGAAAAGCATCCATTAGTGTCATATAGGATTATCACCATCATCACCATGACCTACTGTTTTACTTTGCTACAGCTGTCATGACAATATACCACATACTGAGTGGCTGAAACAACAGAAATTTATTCTCTCTCAGGCCTGGATTCTTTTTTTTTTTGAGTTAGAGTTTCACTCTTGTAGCCCTGGCTGAAGTACAGTGGCACAATCTTGGCTCACTGCAATGTCTACCTCCTGGGTTCAAGCGATTCTCCTGCCTCAACCTCCCAAGTAGCTGGCAGTGCAGGTGCCTGCCACCTCATCCCGCAAATTTTTGGTATTTTTTAGTAGAGACGGGGTTTCACCATGTTGGCCAGGCTGGTCTCAAACTCCTGACTTCGTGATCCGCCCACCTTGGCCTCCCAAAGTGCTGGGATTACCGGCGTGAGCCACTGTGCCTGACTAGGTCTGGATTCTTAAGGTCCAAAATTAAAGTGTTGGCAGGGTTTGTTCCTCCTGAGGGCTGTGAGAGGATGCTCTGTTCCAGGCTGCTGTCTTTGACTTGTAGATGGCTATCTTCTCCCTGTGTCTCTTCACATCTTTTTTTTTTTTTTTTTTTGAGACAGGGTCTTGCTCTGTCCTCCAGGTTGGAGTGCAGTGGCAGGACCTCAGCTCACTGCAACCTCTGCCTCCCAGATTCAAGCGATTCTCCTGCCTCAGCCTCTCGAGTAGCTGGGATTATGGGGGGTGTACTACCACATCCGCTAATTTTGTATTTTTATTAGAGATGGGGTTTCGCCATGTTGGCCAGGCTGGTCTCAAACTCCTGACCTCAGATGATCTGCCTGCCTCGGCCTCCCAAAGTGCTGGGATTACAAGCATGAGCCACGGCACCTGGCTGCCTTATTGCCTTATCTTTTGTAATGCCAATGGTTGACAACGGATGTATTCCAATTCTCAATACATACTATGAATTGAGAATACAATTCATAATATGTATTCTCAGTCTATTCCTGAATGTTTGTTTGTTTCTTTCTTTTCTTTTTTTTTGAGATGGAGTCTCACTCTCTAACCCAGGCTGGAGTGCAGTGGCACAATCTTGGCTCACTGCAACCTCTGCCTCCTGGGTTCAAGTGATTCTCCTGCCTCAGCCTCTTGATTAGCTGAGATTACAGGTGCCCACCACCGTGCCCAGCGAATTTTTGTATTTTTAGTAGAGACACGATTTCACCATGTTGGCCAGGCTGGTCACGAACTCCTGACCTCATCTGCCTGCCTTGGCCTCTCAAAGTGTTGGGATTACAGGCATGAGCCACTGCACCCAGCCATATTCCTGAATGTGTCTTTAAGATATTTCGCCTGATTATTGAACTGCTTTTTTTAAAAAAAATTTAATATTAAAAACGAAGTTCCATTCATGTTTTCAGACAACAGGAAGACGTTACAAACTTTAAGCTACCATCACAGTAATGGATCTCTGGCAGAAAAATGAAACTGACTTAGAAAATAGTGAAAATAATGAAATTCAATGCACAGAAGACACAGAACCAACCTGTACTTGTCCAGATGAAAGGAGTGAAAGGGATCATGTTGGTTGTCTCCTCAATATCAGTGACATTACACGTGAACAAGATGAAAAAGCCAAAGAGTTTATTATTGGAACTGGATGGGAAGAAGCAGTGAGTATCTTTCTGAGCCACAGCTTTTCTGTCTCTTGTGCATCAGTGTTTTGGTGCAAGCTTCTTTTTTACAAAAATAGTTACTATTACCAAACAACATGGAATCGATGACATGTAGAAACCCTGGAATAGAGGCACAATATTACCAATGGTAATAGCAGCGCCTGCTCCAGGTACTTATGGCCACTTAATATGTGGACAGCACAGTAGCAAGTGCTTTGCATACATTAATTCATCTAACCTCTCAATAGCCATATGGGGCAAGTATTATTCCCAGCCTTATTTTGTGGATGAGTATATTGAGTTACTCTGAAGATAATATGCTCAAGATCACCCAGCCAGTAAATAGCCAAGGCAGGGCTTGAATCCATGTCTCCTGAACTCCAGAATCCTGAGCTCCTTAACAGCTGTGCTGAATTCCCTGAGAGAAGTGAGGCTTCTCTCCTAGTGGTTCTACTCAGAATTCTGTGGGCTTTTTTTTTTTTCTGAATTGGTGTCTTGCTCTCTCACCCAGGCTGGAGTGCAATGGCGCCATCTTGGCTCACTGCAACCTCTGCCTCCTGAGTTCAAGTGATTATCCTGCCTCAGCCTCCCGAGTAGCTGGGATTATAGGTGCCCACCATGCCCAACTAATTTTTGCGTTTTTAGTGGAGATGGGGTTTCACCGTGTTGACCAGGTTGGTCTTGAACTCCTGACCTCAAGTGATGTGTCTGCCTTGGCCTCCCAAAGTGCTGGGATTACAAGCCTGAGCCAACGTACCCAGTCTGCAGGCTTACTCTTAAACAAGTCTTAGAATTAGTAGCAGAATCCTATATTTAAAACTATAAGAAAACAACAAAAAGACGTAACACTATAAGAAAACCTGGTCTAATCCAGTGATTAAACAGGATTACCAAACAAACAATACTTATTTTATGAGTATAAGTATGTCCAAAAGTGGTCCTGTATTTTTATCTGGCAACCCTATTTTAACGGTAGTCTCTGTGGCAAGATCAGCCAGGAGACTCTGGGCATGGATGGAGAGTTGGTGTCCCTGGGTATGCATGGCTCCTCTGTGTTCCAGGACCTGCCTCTGCTCCTCTGTCTCCCTCCAGCCTCTTCAAGCAACAGTACTCCCCAGGTATGGAAAGCAGAGGCTGGCAGTGCCCAAAATCCTTGTCAGTGGGACAAGTATGAACGGTTTTCAAATAAAATAAAATTTTATTTTAAATGAAAACCGTTCATACTTGTCCCACTGACAATGATTTTGACAAGGATTTTTAGCTCTGAACTTAAATGTGCATTTGAAAAGAAATTTGGTAAGCACATCAAAGTGGCCATTTACAAATACTTTTGCTTAGTCAGTTTTAGTATTAGCAAATGCCATTGCTAGTATTCAGGATTAACAAATACTGTTAAAAATACTGTTATTGTTTAGTAATAGGTGAAAATAGGTATTATACTTTTTTTTCATGCTTTACAATTTTGAAGGAATTTTTTTTCTTTTTAATTTTTGTTTTGTTTTGTTTTTTTGAAACAGAGGGTCTCTCTATTGCTGGGCTGGAGTGCAAGAATGCTGTGGTGCAATCTTGAAGCACTGTAACCTCCACCTCCCAGGTTCAAGCCATTCCCCTGCCTCAGCCTCCTGAGTAGCTGGGATTACAGGCACCCACCACCATGCCCAGCTAATTTTTGTGTTTTTAGTAGAGATGGGGTTTCACCATGTTGGCCAGGCTGATCTTGAACTCCAGACCTTGTGATCCACCTGTTTTGGCCTCCCAAAGTGCTGGGATTACAGACGTGAGCCACTGCACCTGGCCAGGATTTTTTTTTTTTTTCCTAAGGTGAATGAACATTAAGAAAATTACTGGTGGGGGAAAGGGTAGTAAAAAAATAAATAAAAATGGCCCCGGGTGCAGCAGCTCATGCTTGTAACCCCAGCACTTTGGGAGGCCTAGGAAGGTGGATTGTGAAGTCAGGAGATTGAGACCATCCTGGCTAACACGGTGAAACCCCATCTCTACTAAAAATATAAAAAATGAGCCGGGGTGGTGGCATTTGCCTGTAATCCCAGCTACTTGGGAGGCTGAGGCAGGAGAATCGCTTGAACCTGGGAGGTGAAGGTTGCAGTGAGCTGAGATCGCACCACTCTACTCCAGCCTGCGTGATAGAGCAAGACTTTGTCTCGAATGAATGAATGAATGAATGAATGAATGAATGAATATTATTTCACATAAGGCTGCCCAAATGGGAATGGAGCCAGTATTGGATCAAGGACAGTTTGGGCCCCTCTGCTGGAGGAGTAACATGCTGCTTTATTTGCAGGTCCAGGGCTGGGGAAGAGTGTCTCCAGCTGCCTGCATCTGGCCAAGAAAGAAACCAAAAAAGGCGAGGGTAGGGGAAGATGCCTGCAGCGACTGCTTAGTGTGTGTTAACCTCTCCCACGGGAGCCTCAAGACGAAGCCTCCTACTGAGGGGAGCCCAGAGAAGGATCAGAGCAGCCCCTCCCAGACTCAGGTGGCCCCCCAGGGCCCCAACACTGCTAACAGGGAGATTAGCAACATCTGCTTTCCCACCTACTTTCAAGCAGAGAAAAAAAGTCTGCAAATCAAGGAGTTTATTTGGTGCACCGAAGATTGGGCCATCTCCGACACTAATAGGGTCAAGGCCCTTGGGAACCCCAGTGGAGGCACCAACAGAGAGCTGTCAGTCCCAGGCCCCGTGACGTCTAAGGCCCTCCTGGTTCTGCCTCCCCTGAAGGCTTCACTTTCAAATGGCTTGGATGTTCTGGGTAAGAAGAATAAGGACTGTTCCTTACCGTCGGAAGAGAAGGTGCTGAGTGTGGCAAAGGATGGGTGTGTGTCTTGTGCATATGGCTTCAAAACAGCAAATGGGAAAGGTGGAAAGAGACCCAGTGAGCTGGCCAAACATCCCACAGTCAACGACACGCCATCCTTCCCTTCCCAAGCAGCCAGGACATCCCTGGCCAATCTGGAGCAGTGCTGCCTGCACTGGTCCCTCCTGTCTGAGAAAAACCTGCTGTGCCCTCCAGACCCTAGCAACGTTCGTTATCTTGCTGCCTTGAAGTTTCTGCAGAAACAGGGAGTGCAAAACCACAAATCCAAATTCACAGCCAAGGAGCCAAGACCTCGTGTGATCTCCCCAAAGCACGTTCTCCCAAAGGCCAAGCAGGAAAACAGGCCCCAAACGCTGGAGACCAAAGTTTTCTCAAGACCCCTCTTGCCGTCCCTCACAGTGAGCAGAGTTGTCATTCCCATCTCCACCCACAGGATCCTCTGAGCGGTCACGGCAGAACCCCTGGGAGTGAGCATTGCTTGAGATGCAGTCATCCTTTCTCTTTCTTCTCTCTCATCCCCTGCCCCCCACACTCTTTCTCTCCTCCCTCTCAGTCTGTCTTTCCTATTCTTTTCTTCCCCTTCTTTATTTCATCCATTTTTTTGGGTAGTACAACCAAAGAAAATTGAACCTCAGTGGATGGGTTTGGATTTCTTTTCTAAAACACTGTAATGTGTTGCCTGCTTCTGCTACTTAGCCATTCACAAAATGCTGATTGGTCATGCCAGCCCTGGTCTCTGCCTGCCTCATGTCCACTCCGAAGAGAAGCCATATAGAAGGCGGGGAATCCAAAGGGCTTCCCTCCTTCCATGCTGACCCCAGGCCACCCCAGAGCTATCTGGCGGGTGCTCTTTTTGTACCACCCTCATGCCTCAATCTAAGAACACTGGGCTAGTTTAGACCAAACTGCCTGTTGATCTTTAAAGGAGGCAGGTATCTGTCTGCTGCCTCGTTTGCTCTTGCAACGATCTGAAGAACTGCTTTAATAGAAATCTCTAGGCTGTCCAGGATGTCCAAGGCATCACAGACCATGTGTGTCCAGGGTGTCATGCCCTCAGATTGTTTCCATGGATATACACTGTCCATCACCTCTTGTGTGTTTGGGGTGCCATACCCATGTTAATCTCTGTCTGGAAATTTTAGCCACACTGCTACAAAACCCAGCCTGGGAAGCAGGTTAAGAATAATTACTTTATGGGAAAAAAAATAAAAAGATCACTGTGATTATCACCCCATATGCTTCCTCTGGCCTTACTTTGCATCTAATATTTGGAAACCCTCAACCCCAGGCACTTATGGAAAGGGGCTGTTACTTTCTCCCCCTGTCCTTCCTCTACCCTCATTTTACCCCAACTCTTATTCCTGCAGTCGTAGCTAAATTAAATGACATTTGTAAATGAGTTATATTGTAAATGCCAAGTGATGTTGCTTTGTAGACACATGCTCTGATGAACCGTTTTGTGATATGAGTAATCATTAAGCTGCTTTGTGATTTGGAGTTTGAATTTGCTTAAGGTAGGCTGGACTTGAGCTTTGGATTTCCCGTCTCCTAAATGGTGGAGTAGACAGAATGTATGACTGTATGTGTAAATACCTGCTTCCATATTGGTCTTTGTAATGTCCCGTCTGTTTGCCTAGGGTTTTGTTTGTTTGTTTTTTGAGGTGGAGTCTCACTCTGTTACCCAGGCTGGAGTGCAGTGGGATGATCTTGGCTCAGTGTAACCTCCACCTCCTGGGTTCAAGCGATTCTCATGCTCCAGCCTCTCAAGGAGCTGATACTACATGTGCCCACTACCACACCCAGCTCATTTTTGTATTATTAGTAGAGACTGGGTTTCACATGTTGGCCAGGCTGGTCTTGAACTCCTAATGTCAGGTGATCTTCCTGCCTCGGCCTCCCAAAGTACTGAGATTACAGATGTGAGCTACCGTACCCGGCCTTCGTGTTATCCTAATTTTTTTTGTTTTGTTTTGTTGGTTTGTTTTTAAGACTAAAAACACCAGAAATGTTGGATGAGTATAATACAATAGTCATTAGAACGTATATTTGCCTACTGAGGTTGGTTACTTCCTACAGTCTAGTAGCAGTTATTAGGGTTTTCCTCTGCTTCTTCCCTGAATAAAGAAGCCATCTGGATTCTGTCCCTGGGAGGAAACTGAGTTTCCCTCTGTTTCTGGACAGTGAGGTGTTGGGCCCGGCACTGTTTGAGGATTTCCAGCTCTGCAGCCTGTCCGCCTAAGTCACTGGTTTTTCAAGCCCCTTAAAATAGCAGTATAATGAATATGCTCAATGTGTAAAACAGTCCAGAGTGTGTGTTTTGGAGGGAGAGCCAGGGCGGGACCAGGCCCCGCCTACTCAGCCAGATGTGCTCACCTTCTGAGATCTCCGGGCAGCTGGAAACACTTGTCGAAGTTACAGTGCAGTTGTTAAGAAAGTTTTTTGTTCAGTTAAGAGTTGTAAATTCTACAGATGTTGGTGTAAACATCTAATAATTTAGAATCAAACGGAAGGCTAGTCTGAACAAAGAAAGGGCCCACATTTATTAAGATTTCTGATACTCTTTTTAAGCAAATAATTAATTTGGCTAGCGAAATATTGACTAGAAGGTTCCTCAGTAAATAGATTAAGAATGTTTTACTTTTGGCATCTCTCTGTGTAGGCAGTTATTCCAGTACCTGTAAAATCCCTCTGGAATCTTATTTGCATTATCCTGGGTTTATCTTGTTCTTCTGTGGATAAAGTCACTCTGGGCTTTATCCTAATTTTCATTTAGATTAGCTTGGGACATCCAAGATAGTCCTTTGCTGTCCAAGGCTAGTTAAAGGCTGAATATTTAATAAAATGCAGTTTCCCATTAGGATTCTGATTCACTAACAAAATCAGAAAAGATGCTATTTTATAAGTAAAGCATGTTGTGGCCAGGTGCAGTGGCTCATGCCTGTAATGTCAGCACTTTGGGAGGCCAATGTGTGTGGATCGCTTGAGGCCAGGAGTTTGAAACCAGCCTGGCGAACAAGGCTTAACCTTGTCTCTACTAAAAATACAAATATCGGCCGGGCACAGTGGTTCATGCCTATAATCCCAGCACTTTGGGAGGCTGACACGGGTAGTTCACGAGGTCAAGAGATCGAGACCATCTTGGTCAACAAGGTGAAACCCCGTCTCTATTAAAAATACAAAAAATTAGCTGGGCATGGTGGTGCGTGCCTGTAGTCCCAGCTACTTAGGAGGCTGAGGCAGGAGAATTGCTTGAACCCAGAAGGCGGAGGTTGCGGTGAGCTGAGATCGTGCCATTGCACTCCAGTCTGGGTAACAACAGCGAAACTCCATCTCAAAATAAATAAATAAAAATAAAAATAAAAATATCAGCTGGGCATGGTGGCACACACCTGTAATCACAGGTACTTGGCAGGCTGAGGCATGAGGATCTCTTGAACCCAGGAGGCAAAGGTTGCAGTGAGCTGAGATCACCCCGTTACACTCCAGCCTGGGCGACAGAGTGAGACTCTGTCTCAAAAAAAAAAAAAAAAAAGCATTTTGTATTGTAGGTGCTAACAGCCTCTTCCTACCTGAATGTGATGATCTCGTGTTCCTCTGGCTCCTCCAATAGCCCCTCCAAACCAAGCTCAGAGAGCCCTTGGTTTCATTCATCATTCCATTATTTTTGGAATTCAATTAGAAAAACTTTACAAACTCCTATTTTTCTTGAAACCTTAAAATCACCAAGTGGTGTTCTGGCAACACCTGACACAGGATTCCCACAGGGCCGGATCCCGCACTGGGTGAAGCTGGGGCTGAGGCCTTGGGAGGCTGCCAAAGTTAGTAAGCCCCCTATGTGAGAACCCCCTCATTCCCACAGACAGAATGGGGATCTTACCTTAACACGCGGGGTGTCATTTTTATTTATTTATTTTGAGTTGGAGTTTCCCTTGTTGCCCAGACTAGAGTGCAATGGCGTGATCTTGGCTCATGGCAACCTCCGCCTCCTCAGTACAAGTAACTCTCCTGCCTCAGCCTCCTGAGTAGCTGGAATTACAGGTGCCCACCACCATGCCCAGCTAATTTTTGTGTTTTTGTCTTTGTCGGGGTCTCGCTATGTTGCCCAGGCTGGAGTGCAGTGGCTATTCACAGACAAGATCCCACTACTGATCAGCACGGGAGTTTTGACCTGCTTTGTTTCCAGCCTGGGCCAGTTCACCCCTCCTTAGGCAACCTGGTGGTCCCCCGCTCCCGGAAGGTCACCATATTGATGCCGAACTTAGTGTGGACACCCGATCAGCATAGTGCACTACAGCCCAGAACTCATGGGCTCAAGCAGTCCTCTCACCTCAGCCTCCCGAGTAGCTGGGACTACAGGCATGTGCCACTGCGCCTGGCAATTTCTGTTTTTAGTAGAGACGGGGTTTCACCATGTTGGGCAGACTGGTCTTGAACTCTTGACCTCAGGTGATCCATCTGCCTTGGCCTCCCAAAGTGCTGGGATTATAGGCATGAGCCACCCGTCCTGCCAAGGCCGAGGGGAGTCATTTTTGGAAAGCAAGGGGAAGACTTTAAATTAGAAAAAGGCCTGGCTTTCTTTAGACAAATTCACAAGCCTTTGACTACTCTGGAGGACTTTGCTTAGCTTTTCATTTTATTTTTGCTTTGAATTTTGCCCCCTATTGTGAAACTTACCTATACTTCTAAGACCATGCTCTACAATGATATGAACAGAATCAAATTTGTTTTCAGCGTCTCCTGGTAAGCTCAGGAGCTTCAGCACCTGGCGAGATCACAGAAGCCCCTGCTCATTTCACAGTGGGTGTCCGCAGCTGGTTAAACAGGCACAGCTGCACAGCTGCACGTCTGCAGGCCTCCCATCTAGAGCTTTTCAGGGTGTCTGGGCTTCAGTCCAATGCAGCTTTGGTGCCGCAGTTTAGGGGCTATTGATAAGTGAGCCAGGGAAGAGAGAAACAGGGAGGCTTCTTGACTGATGGGTAACAGGGGTGTCCCTGGTACCACGGAACACTCTTTTGCTGTCTGCCAGGCAAACTGGGACCACTGGAGCCAGGAACGATTCAGTGCTGTGCTGTTAATTACCAAGCTAACTTCAGCCCCCGAGTTGTAATAGCCAGTAAAGTGCTGCAGTCATTGCATTTGAATTTACAAGGCACCATTCTTTCTAAGAATCCAAGGCCTCTTCCCAGACATTATCTCTTTTATTTATTTTATTTTTTTTGGGACGGAGTTTTGCTCTTGTTGCCCGGGCTGGAGTGCAATGGTGCGATCTTGGCTTATGGCAGCCTTTGCCTCCCAGGTTCAAGGGTTCAAGCAGTTCTCCTGCCTCAGCCTCCTGAGTAGCTGGAGTTACAGGCACGCACCTCGACACCCGGCTAACTTGTAACTTTTTAGTAGAGATGGGGTTTCACCATGTTGTTCATACTGGTCTCAAACTGCTGACCTTGTGATCCACCCGCCTCGGCTTCCCAAAGTGTTGGGATTACAGGCTGAGCCACTGCGCCCGGCCGACATTATCTCTTTTAATCCTGCATGTATGCATGGGAATCAGGAATCATTTTCCTTTGCTGACCCAAGGAAAAATTGAGGGTTTGGGTTTGGTCAGGCCAGCATTAAGGTTTGTAGCCTGGGTTTCTGGTAGGGGACATTTGAAGTACTGGATGGAAAATATCACATAAGGCAGGAAGGAGGGCTCAAGAATGTCATTTCTTTTTGTAAGATGGGAGCAATTTTCAGACACAGGATGTGAAGATGACCAGGTAATGCATGTTGAACTCCAACAGAGATATGTGTTTTTCCTGAATGTATGGAGCGGCTCATATATAACAAGCTGGGTAAGTGTTCTCTCATGAATGACATGAATGACTGGCTGTTCAAAATCGCATAGAAGTCCTTTGGCCTGCGAATTGGTATTTGGATATTTGATGAACCTTTACTCTTTAATAGGTTCTCAGAACTACCTTTGCAACTTGTCAACTAACGTGCTTCTTGTTTGGGTCCAGTCCATGAGCTATTTTAATTCCCTGGCCTTTTCCTCATCTGGTTTTGCCTGTATTTCCACTGTGCGAATCTAAACACCATCACTGTGCAGATTAAGTCATACCTCTTGTACTGATTTTTGTGCATACTGAGGTGTTCTAGATCAAAAGCATTTGTGTATTTTCGTGGATACAGTCTCAGGATAATTCCAGTATTCATTGCAAGTAAAAATAAAAACCATCTTCCTTTTTCCTAGAAGCTGAGAACCATTAGGATATATGTATTTTAATACCCCAGCTTTGCTACTGAGCATTTCTGCCTTTGCCTGTAAAATAATGAAGCAATGTCTGCAGTGTTTCCTAGTTCTGTCATTTTAATGCATTTAATGCATTTAACTTGCCTGTGAACATTATTATAGAGACTCAAAATGGTGAACAGTTCTGTTTCAGGTTTTGGTCAGCCTTGCTCTGAAACCTGGCCTTTTTAATGTGAAAAATTAAAAATATATATATAAATGAATTTCAGTTTATATATTTCAAAAGATGATGATAGTAAAAATCATAAAGAAATTTTAAGGTTTTTTAACCTAAGACTGAGGACTTAACCTTCTCTACCAACAGGTACATTCTTTTTTTGTTTGTTTTGTTGTGTTTGTTTTTTTTGAGACAGAGTCTTGCTCTGTGGCCTAGGCTGGCACAATCTTAGGTCACTGCAGCCTCCACCTCCCACAATCAAGCAATTCTCCTGCCTCAGCCTCAGGAGTAGCTGGGATAACAGGCATGCACCACCACACCTGGCCAATTTTCATATTTTAGCAGGGTTTTACTGTGTAGGTCAGGCTGGTCTGAAACTCCTGACCTCAAATGATCCGTCTGACTCGGTCTTCCAAAGTGCTGGGATTACAGGCGTGAGCCACCGCGCCTGGCCCCAACACTTTCTAAACAACACACACAACCAACTTCTTAGAGGTTTGAATGGAGGATTGCATGATCCAGGTTGGTGCTGTATTTACAGCAGTGCTGAAAGCCACCCATCACCTGTCCTTTCTTTAGGGTGGGGCTTTTCAACCTTGGCACTATTTGGGGCTGGATCATTCTTTGCGATAGGGCCTGTATGTGCATTGTGGGATGTTAGCAACATCCCTGGGCTTGACATATTAGATGCCAGTACCACCCCCAGTCAAGGCAACCAAACATGTATCCAGATTTTCCCAAATGCCCCTTCAGGGCAAAATCACCCTAGCTGAGAACTGTTGCTTTAGGGGAATTTGCAATCTGGAGCGCACCACCTTTGCTGCAGCTTCTCTGACAGTTTTACTTACAGATCAAACAGGTGCTTTGGTACAGGTGTGGAGGGAGCTGGGGGAATGCCCAGCTTGCCATAGCCCAAAAGGCACACGGGCTCTCCATTTTACACTGGTCCTCTAGGGTCTCCTGGTAGCACCTGCCTAGGTCCATTCTAGAAAGAAGCAGCCATAAATCTGCTTTTTTTTTTTTTTTTGAGATGGAGTCTCACTCTGTCACACAGGCTGAAGTGCAGTGGCATGATATCAGCTCACGGCAACCGCCTCCTGAGTTGAAGTGATTGTCCTGCCTCAGCCTCCTGAATAGCTGGGATTATAGGCACCTGCCACCACACCCAGCTAATGTTTGTATTTTTGGTAGAGACAGAGACAGGGTTTCACCAGGTTGGCCAGACTGGTCTCAAACTCCTGAGCCCAGGTGATCCTCCCACCTCGGCCTCCCAAAGTGCTAGGATTACAGGCGTGAGCCACTGCACCTGGCCAAGTCTGCTTTTCTCTGAGAAGAGTGTCTCAGAGTAACAGGAGAGCCCATTTAGCCAGTGGCAGGAAGAGTTGTGGGCATTCTCTTATCCTGTCTTCAGGATAATGTGCATTATTGGATTGGCAGGGTTTTCAAGGTAAGTGTAAGATGTTAATGTATTTACATTTAATGCCATTATTCAGAATTCTCTAATGTTTCGAATTCACTTTTCCACACTCACTGCTTGGGCTGACCAGGTGTAAATATGAAGAGGCAGCCAGTACTCTGTGGGATACACTTTAACAAGCAGTGGCAGTCTATGCTTCATATGGATATATCAAAGTGTCTTTTTTCTCCTGTTTAGCTTAAACTACAAACCTTCCTTCCCTTATGTATCTTTGAAAATGAAACAGTTGGCCAGGCATAGTGGCTCATGCCTGTAATCTTAGCACTTTGGGAGGCTGAGGTGGGTGGATCGCTTGAGGTCAGGGGTTCGAGACCAGCCTGGCCAACATGGTGAAACCCATCTCTACTGAAAATACAAAAATTAGCCAGATGTGGTGCCACATGCCTATAATCCCATCTACTCAGGGGGCTGAGGCAGGAGGATCGCTTGAACCCGAGAGGTGGAGGTTGCAGTGAGCTGAGACCCTACCACTGCACTCCAGCTTGGGCAACAGAACAAGACTCTGTCTCAAAAAAATAGAATGAAACAGTTTCTCTGCTTATTTTGTTTTTTGAGACAGTGTCTTGCTCTTTTGCCCAGGCTGGAGTGCAATAGTACAATCACAGCTCACTGCAGCCTCAGCCTCCTGGGTTCAAGCGATCCTCCTACTATAGCCTCCCTAGTAGCTGGGACTATAGGTTGTACACCACCCTGCCCAGATTTTTAAATTTTTTTTTTGTATTTTTTTGAAGAGACAGGTTTTTGCCATGTGGCCCAGGTTGGTCTCGAACTCATGGACTCAAGTGATCCACCTGCCTCGGCCTCCCAAAGAGCTGGGATAATAGGCATGAGCCCCCACGCCTAGTCAGTTTCACCACTTGTTAAAACTTGAGGAGAGCTAGCTTCAAAACATACTGTAGTTTCTTATTTTCAGCATTACACAAGGGTTATGACGATTCACTAAGTCTCTATTTTTTTCCCTTTTTATCTGCCCAAGAATAACCATGATCACTAACCCTCTAAATGTGAAAGAACAGTTAGTGATTTCGTTTGTTCCAATCTGCATGTGCTCTGAAGACAAAAAGAAATCTGACATTGAATTTGGGATAAATACCACTGGGCTTGTTACTGTCCATGACTCTATTTTAATTGCTTTGGCTATTTAACGAAACCTTCAGGAAAACAGGATGTCAGAGAAATACTTGGCATTATGGTAGTTATTTAGAGAACTTTAAATCTCAAGAATTCTTACTAGGTAAGCACATAACTTGTAACAGAATAGCGATTTAAATGCTTTTAAAATATACCACACATTGGCCGGGCACAGTGGCTCACACCTGTAATCCCAGCACAGTGGGGGGCTGAGGTGGGCAGATCACTTGAGGTCAGGAGTTCGAGACCAGCCTGGCCAACGCGGCAAAACCCTGTCTTTACTGAAAAATACAAAAATGAGCCGGGCATTGTGGTGCATGGCTGTAGTCCCAGCTATCTGGGAGGCTGAGGCACAAGAATGGCTTGAACCCAGGAGGTGGAGGTGGAGGTTGCTGTGAGCTGAGATTGCACCACTACACTCCAATCTGGGTGGCAGGGTGTGACTTTGTCTCAAAAAATAAAAATAAGTAAATAAAATATACCACATGTGGCCAGATGCGTTAGCTCATGCCTGTAATCCCAGCATTTTGGGACACCAAGGTGGGTGGATCACTTGAGGTAAGGAGTTTGAGTCCAGCCTGGCCAACATAAATATGGGTATATATATCTCACATTACCAAAAAGGAAGGTGCAAAAAAATTGACACCAGCTTGCAATTCATTAATAGTGTTAACTCTAAACTGTAATAAAACTAAAATTATTTCCCTGAGCTGAAATAAGAATATAGCATAAATAAGTCCTAAAGCATAGTTTGCCAAACTTTTGATGGCTTCCAAAAGTGCGATATAAAATCTTAATTTTGGTGGGCTCACTTTTTAAAAAGGAAAAGGTTTTTTATTTTCGTTTGCTTGCTTTAGAGACTAGTTTTGTCTACCAAGGAAGGAGTTATTGAGGGGAGTCTTAATGCTTGAATATCCTCGTGTCGTGATTCAGATGCACTGACTTCTGCCAAATTATTGCAGCATGGGCTCCACATTTTCTGAAGCCACTAAATTTGTCGTTAGAGCACAGGGAAAAGAAGATAAATTAGGAGAGGGATCAGTTTCACATTCAGTCCTAAGCAGCAGCATGGTGGAGATGTAATCATAAAACCAAATATTTCACCCAGGACATGGAAAAGCGTTGGGTCACCAGAAAGCAGAGAGTCAAATGCTGCGAACAGGAGCAGTAAGAAGATGCCAGGCTTGGAGCAGAGTCTTACTTACATGTGCCGTGCTCATCAATTCTCTCTTTTAGGAACCCCCTGTCCCCCCAAAAAGAGGTTATATGCAGAGGTAATATATGTACTTTTGAGAATAACAAAGTCACTGTGGAAATATTTTTGAAACTTTTTTTTTCATTTTCAGATATATTTGAATATTTCACTGATAGTAAAAAGTATCACTTGTTTAAATTTTTGGTTGTTTCCTTTTTGCAGCCTAATGTGCTGTTAGAGTAACTTGCTTCCAAGTAAAGTATCAGAAGTTGGCCTGGCGCAGTGGCTCACGCCTGTAATCCCAGCACCTGGGGAGGCCGAGGTAGGCAGATCACGAGGTCAGGAGTCTAAGACCAGCCTGACCAACATGGTGAAACCCCATCTCTATTAAAAATAGAAAAATTAGCTGGGCCTGCTGGCACGCACCTGTAATCCCAGCTACTAAGAAGGCTGAGACAGGAGAATCACTTGAATCTGGCAAGTGGAGGTTGCAGTGAGCTGAGTTTGTGCCATTGCACTCCAGCCTGGGTGACAGAGAGAGACTAAGTTAGTGGAAGGGCCACGGGAGCAGTTTCTCATAGGCCAAACTTCACCATTTTGGAATGCGTGGAATTAGAACAAAGTTTTTATTTTGTTATTTATTAGTAAAGCAATAAATAAGATCACTTTACTAATATTTATTAGTTTTAATTTTGTTATTAGTAAGGCAATAAAACATTTAGAGTTTTTTTCTGAAGTTTGTTGAAGAAACTGAATATTGATAGTGTTCCAGCTCAAGTATTGAATAGACAGTGTTGCTTTTACTTATTCACACAGTTTGGGCCTTGCTCCTTTCCGGCAAGCTGATTCTTAAATGCAGGGCTTCTGTGAATGTTGAGAACACCGACAACCTGAGAGCCCTCTCTGTTTTTTAGCCCGCCTCTCTGGATATGTAAACTAAAATATCAATGTATCTGCTAATAAATACCATTCCAACAACTGAGAGAAACTTTTAAACGTTGAAAACCAGTGCAGTCATCTTCTTGGCCTTAAGAACATCTTGCTAGCTAACACCTTCCTGAAGAAACTAGATTTAAATTCATGGCCAGGTGAAGTGGCTCATACCTGTAATCCCAGGTCTTTGGGATGCCATGGGTGGATCACCTGAGCTCAGGAGTTCAAGACCAGCCTGGCCAATGTGGTGAAACCTGTCTCTACTAAAAATACAAAAAATTAGCTGGGCATGGTGGCATGTACCTGTAGTCCCAGCTACTCGGGAGGCTGAGGCAGGAGAATTGCTTGAACCCAGGTGGCAGAGGTTGCAGCGAGCTGAGATTGGGCCACTGCACTCCAGCCTGGGCAACAGAGCAAGACTCTATCTCAAAAGCACATACATACATAAAATTCATGTCATTTAACAAATCAGAGCCATTTAGAGTTGAGCATATGAAGGCATGTATGCTGTCCCCTCCTAGTTGTCAAATCTACTCAATGCCACTTCAGCATGCTTCAGAGGACAACACACATGGATATATTATGAGAGACAAAATAAAACTACGTCCCTAGACTGCCAAAAGTGACATAACCTTCTCTTTCTTTTTAAAAATTATTTAAATTTTCTTTTTAAAAAATTTTAGAACTCACAGTCTAGTAAACATTTTAGACTCGGGGGTACATGTGCATGTTTGTTACGTGGGTACATTGTATGATGCTGAGGTTCGGGCTTCTACTGATGCCATCACCCAAATAGTGAACATAGTGCCCAATAGGTCAGTTTTCAACCATTGTTCTCCTTCTCACATCCCCACTTTTAGGGTCCCCAGTGTCTCTTGTTCTCATCTTTACCTCTGCATGTATCCAGTGTTTACCTCCCCCTTATAAATCAGAACAGGCGGTGTTTGGTTTTTGTTTTGTGTTAGTTTGTTTAGGATAATGGCATCTAGCTGCATCCATGTTGCTCTAAAGCACATGGTCTTGTTCTTTTTTATGGTTGCATAGTATTCCATTGTATCTACGTACCACATTTTAGAAATCCAGGCTGGGCGTGGTGGCTCACACCTGTAATCCCAGCGCTTTGGGAGGCTGAGGTTGGTGGATCATTTGAGGTCAGGAGTTTGAGGCTAGCCTGGCCAACATGGTGAAAACCCATCTCTAGTAAAAATACAAAAATTATCCAAGCACGGTGATACAACCCTGTAATTCTGGCTACTTGGGAGGCTGAGGTAGGAGAAGCACTTGAACCTAGGAGGTGGAGGTTGCTGCACTCTAGCCTGGCTGATAGATTGAGACGCCATCTCAAAAAAAGAGAAAAGAAATTTATTCTACCATTGATGGGTACCTAGGTTGATTCCCTGTCTTTGCTATTGTGAATTGTGCTGTGATAAAAATACGAGTGCATCTGTATCTTTGGTAGAATGATTTGTTTTCCTTTGGGTATAGACCCACTAATGGTGTTGCCGAGTTGAATTCTATTTTTAGTTCATTGAGAAATCTCTGGGATAACATGGGGAGAAATGTCAGATATAGATGATGGAGGGATGGAGGCAGCAAACCACATTGCCATGTATGTACCTATGCAACAGTCCTGCATGATCTGCACATGTACCCCAGAACCTAAAGAGCAATACTACACACACACACACACACACACACACACACAAAAGAAAAAAAGAAACTGCTTCCCACAACGGCTGAACTAATTTACATTCCCCCCAGCAGTGTATAACTGTTCCCTTTTCTGTGCAAAGTTGCTAACATCTGTTATTTTTTGACTTTTTAGTAATAGCCATTGTGTTTAAAAGAAACAAAACTTGAAATGACTTTGATCTTACATTTGTTAAGATTTATTTTGTGGCCTAAGGTCTGGTCTGTCCTGGGAAGTGTTTCATGTGCTGATGAGAAAAACGTGTATTCTGTAGATTTCTGCAGGAGTGTTCTGTCACTGTCTGCGAGGCCCATTCGGTCTCTTGTGCAGTTTAATGTCTGTTGATTTTTCTGGATGACTGGTCCATTGCCAAAGGTAGAGCGCTGAAATCCCCTATTATGCATGGCAGTCTGTTTCTCTCTATAGATAATATTTAGACAATATTTATAGTAATACTTGCTTTATATGTTGGTGTTCTGGTGTTGGTTGCATATGTATTTAAAATTGTTATATAATGACTTTATCTCTTTTTGCAGTTTTGACTTAAAGTCTATGTTATCTGATGTAAGTATAGCTACTCATGTTCTCTTTTGGTTTCAATTTGCATGGAATAACTTTGTCCATCCCTCCACATTAGTTTGTGTGTGACCTTGCATGTTCAGCAAGTCTCTTGTAGGCTTTATTTTCTAAATCCATTCAGTCACTCTCTATCTTTAATTGGAGAATTTGATGTATTTACATTCAAGGTTATTACTGGTATTTTAAAACTCGGTTTACATATCCTTTGTCCTTTTCTTCCTCTTTTGTTGTTTTAGTGGTTTTCTGCAGTGGTAAAGTTTGATTCCTTTGTCTTTCTCATTTGTGTATTTGATGTAATTTTTGTGTGTGTGGTTACTAAGGTGCTTACATGAAAAATCTTATACTTACAATAGACTTTTTAAAGTTGATAACAACTTTGGTCCTGTACAGATACTCATACAAAAAATGTTTGCCCTTCCCCCCACAATTTATAATTTTGTCTTAATTTACATCTTTTTATATTGTGTATTCCTTAACAATGTATTGTAGCCATAGTTATTATTCATATTGGAGATCTGACTTATATACCATTAGAGTAATGGTGCATTCTGAATTTGATTATGAATTTACCTCTACAGTGAGTTTTATACTGTCATATCTTTTCATGTGACACACAAAATGATGAAAGTAATTATCCTTTTACTTTTGGTTGAAGTACTTCAGTAGCATTTCTAGGCCAGACTAGTGGTGATGAATTTCTTAAGCTTTTGCTTGTCTGAAATATACTTTATTTTACTTTCATTTCTAAAAGAGGGTATAGTATTCTTGGGTGGCAGATTTCAGAACATTGACTGTATCATTCCTTTCTTTCCTGGCCTTCAAAGTTTCTGCTGAGAAATATGTTGATAGTGTAATGGAGATTCCCTTGTATGTGATTTCTTGCTTTTCTCTTGCTGCTTTTAAAACTCTGTGTCTTTGACTTTTTACAGTTTGATTATAATGTGCCTCTGGGAGGACATCTTTGGGTTGAATCTATTTGGGATTCTTGGAGTGTCGTGGATCTGGATGTCCATATCTATTCCAGAACTTGGGAAATTTTCAGCTATTATTTCATTAAATAAACTTTCTGTGCCTTTCTCCATTTCCCTCCGAAAATCTCATAATGTGAATATCTGTTCACTTAATGATGTCCCCATAAGTTGTTGACTTTCTGCACTTTTTTTCATTCTCTCTTTATTCCCATTGAAGTTGTTATTTCCGTAGAGCTGTCTTCAAGTTCAGAATTTTTTTTTTTTTTTTTTTGTTCTGGCTGGGTGCAGTGGCTCATGCCTGTAATCCCAGCATTTTGGGAGGCCAAGCCAGGCAGATCACCTGAGGTCAGGGGTTCAAGACCAGACTGGCCAACATGGTTAAACCTCCTCTCTACTAAAAATACAAAAATTAGCCAGGTGAGGTGGCAAACATCTGTAATCCAAGATATTCAGGAGGCTGAGGCAGGATCACTTGAATCCAGGAGGTGGAAGTTGCAGTGAACCAAGATGGTACCACTACTCTCCAACCTGGGTGACAGAGGGAGACTCTGTCTCAAGAAAAAAGAAAAAAGAAAGAAATTCTTTTTTTTCCTGTTTGATCTAGTCTGTTGTTGAAGCTGTCAATTGTATTTTTTTTTTTGAGACGGAGTTTCGCTCTTGTTACCCAGGCTGGAGTGCAATGGCGCGATCTCGGCTCACTGCACCCTCCGCCTCCTGGGTTCAGGCAATTCTCCTGCCTCAGCCTCCCAAGTGGCTGGGATTACAGGCACACACCACCGTGCCCAGCTATTTTTTTGTATTTTTAATAGAGACGGGGTTTCACCATGTTGACCAGAATGGTCTCGATCTCTTGACCTCGTGATCCACCCGTCTCGGCCTCCCAAAGTGCTGGGATTACAGGCTTGAGCCAGTCAATTGTATTTTTTATTCATTCATTGAATTCTTCAGATCCAAGATGTCTGTTGGGTTTTTTTAAAAAAAAATATCAATCTCTCTTGAATTTCTTATTTAGATCAAGAATTATTTTGCTTATCTGTATTCTCTGTGTCTTGTTGGGCTTCCTCAAGATAATTATTTTGAATTCCTTTTCAAGAAATTCATAAATTTCTATCTAACTGGGCGTCAGTTATTGGAGAATTATTTTGTTTCTTTGGTGGTGTCGTATTTGTTTGCTTTTTCATGCTTCTTGTGTCCCTGTGTTGATTCCTGTGCAGCTGATTTTCCAGTTCTATAGAGTGACTTTCATAGGGAAAGGCATTCACATGCAAACGGGGCCTAAGTATCAGTTGGGTAAGGCACATTGGCTTTGGTTCTGCATGGGTATAGTAGTAGTGTGGTCGCCATTGCAGGTTCTTCAGCTGTAATCAATGTCAGCAATGCCTGAAAGGGCCTCAGTGGCCTAGGCTGCAGGAGATTGTGTGGCTGGCATACCAGGTGGGATATGGCTCCTCTGTGGATGAGGTACCAGACTTTTTGCATGCTGAGGGATGGATGTGGGGCTGATCCACTGGCTTGAGCTTGGCTTCCCCTCAGAGCAATACTGCCTGTTCTTTTGGAGGCAGGACACTGCATGGGCTTGGGTGCTAGGGTCATGGCTGTTCTGCTAGGCCTAGGTTCTGAGTAGTTGAGTTCAGGACTGTGCTGCCACTGGGATGGGTAAGACAGAGCACCACTTAGGCAGCTTGTTCCCTAGGAGTAGGGAGCTGTAGCACCTCCGCTGGGGGATGCTGCACTACTGTGTGAGCATGGTGTCATGATGGCAGAGCCTCAGGGATGGAGAGGCCATGGTTACTGTCCCCCATAGCAGGATGCTATCAGTGGGTCCAGTTTGAAAATGGTGCCATGCTGTGGCAGCTTGGGTCACCTTCTTCTCTGCAGTAATGCAGCCATGTGAACTCAGGCAACTTTCTAAACTGGGCTCAGGGCAGCCTGAGAGAACTGCAGGGTTCTCCAGCAGCAAAGACCACAGCTGTCTGTGGTAGTAATAGGACCTGGTGGTGACCTTCTGCCTTCCTTTTCCCCAGACAGAAATCCATCTTGGTTCTGAGCTGATCCTGACTGAGGAGGTGGGCTGGCAGAGCAGGATCTTTCAATCCCTTCTCTCCGTGGCCATCAGAGACTCTGTGTGTCATAGGTTTTCCACCACTCCCCTGACATACTCCAGTATTCTTTTGAATACTGCCACCCAGGATGGAGTACAGTGGCGCAATCTCAGCTCACTGCAACGTCTGCCTCCCGGGTTCAAGATTCTCCTGCCACAGTCTCCCAAGTAGCTGGGATTACAGGTGCATGCTACCATACCTGGCTAATTTTTGTATTTTTAGTAGAGATGGGGTTTCACCATGTTGGGCAGGCTCATCTCAAAGTCCTGACCTCAGGTGATCCACCTGCCTCGGCCTCCCGAAGTGCGGGGATTACAGGTGTGAGCCGGGGTATGATGAAATAAAGTCATTTTATCATATGGCTTTCAGAAGACAATGAGTTTGTGAAATGGCAATAAAATGACATTTATGAGTAGGTTCAGGAAGTCACAAGAAAAGACAGAATTCTGGCTTCTCTTTAATCATTAAATTTCAGTTTTTACAAATAATTCACATTCAGGTTTTGAGGGGGAAACAGTTCTTGTATTATTACATGCTCAGTTTTTTCTGTAAATAACTCTATTGACTAGATTTACAAACATTGTCACAAACACAGAAAAAATTTTAAGCCATAGATCACTGCATTTATATTTACAACAAAGCCATAAACATGCGTTTCTCCTTCATTAGGAGGACTTAAATAGATGCTTGAATATTAAGGCAGTGACGATTCTAAAATGTAATGAAATTCTGAGTTAAGGCTTTATGTTTGTTTTGAAATCCATACTCACAGGCAACTGTGACCACAGCAAACTTACCTCCTGGGTGGAGTCCATCTGCCCAGGATATGCTGTTTACCAACACTTCTTTTGTAACAGATGTATGGGATGGGAATTAGTAGCAGAACCATCCATTTAATGAATCATTAGTTTCCTTAGTAGGTTTTATTTTGAGGATTTAGCTTTCAGTAACACAGGCACGTGCCACAGAAAGGTGTGTGTGTGTGTGTGTGTGTGTGTGTGTGTGTGTGAATGTAGACAACTTAGAGGCTGCATTATTCCTACTTGGCTGGAAGTTAGCCAACAATTAAGAATCCAGGATCTAATAAAAAATAAAAAAATAAAAACAAACAAACAAAAGAATCCAGGATCTCCTAAATACAGAAAATCCCCAAAGCATACTTGATCATGCTCCCACCTCAAAACAGAAAATGTTCTTGATTATTGAAGCAATAGGTCTTCACTTTCTTTGCATTCTTTGAAGACTGTTTCGTATTCTCTTTTAAAAAAAAAATCAACAAAATGCAGAATACCATATTTTAGATGAATCTATCCTATAATTGTTAGCCTTAAGGCACAAGTAACATCCTTGCTAGACCAGTATCTTGTCTTGTTCAAGGAAAAGATAAAGAACGGTGAATACAACGAAATTCAACTTTAAAATAATTGTAGATTTCACTCCTGCCCTATCAAACTCAGTAGAAGTGCAACGTATTGAAACCTAATGGGGGATGCCCTTTTCTCTTCCCATTTTTTTCTTGTTTTTTAATGTTTAGAGTGACAAAACTTAGATCCAGCCTGTGGATGCACTTTGGGAAACAGCTCCAGAGCCCCCCGACTCTGGCCTACTGTGGAGAGCAGAGAGGATATTCATAGGGTATATCCCCAAATGAAGTAATAGGCATGTTTCCACAACTCTGTTCCCATGGTTTGGATAACTCACCCTTTTAGCAGGAACACAACACTACTAAGTGCTTGCTTTTATTTTTGAGATAGGGTCTTGCCCTGTTACCCAGGTTAGAGTACAGTGCCGTGATCATGGCTCACTGCAGCCTCAACCTCAAGTGATCCTCTCACCTCAGCCTCCCAAGGAGCTGGGATCACAGGTGCACACCGCTATGCCTGGCTAATTAAATTTCTTTTTTCTAGAGACACTGTCTCCCTATGTTGCCCAAGCTGTTGTAGAACTCCTGAGCTCAAGTGATCCTCTCGCTTCAGCCTCCTAAAGTGCTGGTATTAGAGGGGTGAGCCACCATGCCTGGCCTGCTGCTCTTTCCCTAGCCAGTAATTTTATGTCAGTAAACTTCTTGTGTGTAAAGTGCTCAGCAGTAGCTCACGTACGGCAGAGGTGGCATTGATTACATGAAAACTGCTTCAAAAGCTAAACAGCTACAGTTTTCCTTGGTGTCTTTAAATCAGTAAAGAGGTGTCAGAGCTGATGAAGGTGCAGGCAGCAGGAGTCTAAGAGCACGGAAGCACTACTGCGTACATCTTACGGTGGCAGCGTCAGGTTTCTGTAGTTATTAGTAATAGGAATCAGGAATTTCTAACAAGCACTGTCAAAGGTATTTTGGGTGCAATTAAGTATATTACACTTTGACTAAAATGTTTCAGAAGATCTGAGAAATTCGTACCCTTGAACCTGGTAAGCTTGGCTTCAGCTAAATGGCTATGTATATTTTATAGGTGTGAAATCCGTTTTTTAAATATGAAAAGACTAGCTGTGAAAGGGCCAATGTAGGCAACACAAAAACAGTTTAGATCAACATCTCACACTTTATAACAGACTCACATTTATACACAAATTTCATGGTGACAGGTACAAAAGGCAAAGAACCGCAAAGCTTAAGCAACTGCATCATCGACTACATTCAGTAGAATACTGTTGTCCCCCTTCTGTAGTTCAATCCAGAGGAAATGGTGGATGCCGTGTCACACGCGGACTCCACTTTTGGTTTTAGAAGGTGGAGGCTGTGTGTGGTTCAGCAGAGGTCTGGGTTTCTACAGAGCTGAACTGAGACTCCATCGTGTTCCAGGCCAGATCAGCCAGAAGAAAGTCGTCCATCGCTGTTTGAGTTTCATTGCTGGTGAAGAACAAGCTCCCCAGGGTTTCAAACCCAGAACTCATGGTCTGTGTTTCCGTACTGTTGAACTGAACTCTGCTTTCTAGAGCAGGTATATTTTTAGCAGCGGAGATTCCTTCAGTTTGGGTCTCTGTGTCAGATGAATCAGTACTCATGGAAAAGCTGGAGTGTTTCAGAATACTTCCCAGAGGCAGATGAGGGCTACTGTCTAAGAAGAAGTTTAAGTCTGTCTGTGTCTGCGTGTCAAACATCTCAAGGCCTAAGAAGTTAGAATTTCCCCTACACCCGTAGGACTGAGCAGAGGTATCGGCAAGTAGGAAGTCCGTTTGAGTCTCTATGTCCAGTGACTCCAAGACTGGCTCAGGGTTCATGGTGCTAAGTTCACTCTCTTCAGTTTGAGTCTGGATATTTGAGGCTGAAAAGAACTCTTCGATATCAAAATCAATTCCAGGATTCTGGGCTGGGCCAGATGGAAGCTGCGTGTCAGGTCCAGGATTTGTGTCAGACAAAAGACTACGATGGTCCAGTGTCTGAGCAGGCAGATTACTTGACAAGATGTTTTCCAGATCACTGAATAAATCCATGGTTTGGGTCTGATTATCTGTCATGTTCTGTGAAGGAAGCATACTATTCTGTGCACTGAAGTTTATAATTGGTGCAGATTTCTCAATAACTTGATTTAAAGTCTTAGGGTCATTCTGAGGTAACAAACTATGAGTTACTGTCTCTGCTACTAAACTGTTACTTATGATGTTACCTGTAGCGACATTATATGATGAATGAACACTCCCAAAAATGTCTCCACACATGGCAGCCTGGTCCATCTGTACATGGGCATCTGTTGGGCTTTGTATCCCACTGGTTTGAGTTTCTCTGGAGACCCCACCTGACTGGAAACAGGTGTCAATAAATGTATCAGTCTGAGCGGCTATAGATGAAGTTACCTTAGAGCTGGGCAAAAATGTCTGAGTGTGAACACTAATGGGAAGAGACACTTGAGAATCAAATGACAAATCAGTTTGGGAACAAGATGACACAGAGGAATCAGTGCCGGCCCACTGTGCAGAAGGTATAAAGTTGTTTTGTGAGGCATAAGACAGATCCGTCTGCACATTGATGGAAGAAATGCTGTTCTTCTGACATGTGTTCCCTAGTTCTTGTAAAGGAGCAGATGGACTTTTACCCAAGTTCACTTGAACGCCTGTGCTTATGGGCTCAAGAGCGACAGGATGAGCAGTTTTGAAAAGAGGTAGGCTGTCCTTAAGAGAGCAAGCCTCTGAATCTAGGCCAAGGATCAGGGTTCCTACTGACAAGGGCAGCAAGTGCATAGCCCCTGTGGCAGAGCCCTGATCCACACCTACCACCACGGGCTGGGCTGGGGAGTCAGCTGTAGGCACAAAGACAGGCGTGAGAGAAAACTGCATCACTGGTAGTTTAACCAAAGCCACTTTTGGCTTGGGTAAAAGCAACTTCTGAGGATATCTTGGTGGTGTAAGAGTCTGCTTTTCAGTGTTAGAGCCACAGGAGTCTTCAAAAGATGGTTCTAGCTTTATTTCTGAAGCTTCTAGTTCTTGCGTGTCTGGTCTAGGGACTGGCTGGTTGTTCACAGGTTCAGTGGTCTTACTGGACACCTTCTGGTTTTGCAAGCCGTTTTCCATTTTCCTTTTTTTACTAGGCGGATCCCTGAAAACAATGACAGAGCAAAGAAAAAACCTGAACATACAGCTTTCTCTGACCATGACACTGTATCTTCACTTACAAATGCCATTTCCCACATCTATAGTAGAGGTCAGATTCAACCCAGACAAGATAAATCCCTTCTTTTGTAACTCTGGGAATTGGTCCTCTTATGGCAGGTGGATGTTCAGAAACACGCACACGGGGAAGGAGGAAGCATACCTTTTTCTTGGTTAAGCTCTAAGTACTAGAACTCAACTCAGCTCTTTAAGCCAACGGAAGCTAAAAGACTTATTTAATGCAAGTTTTCTCATTTCTTTAATTTTTTTAAAAATAATTTACTTTAAGGTAAGTTTTCTCATTTCTAAGGAGGAAGCTACCACACCAAATGTAAATTTGAACTTCAAATGAAGTAAAGTTTCATGATAAAACTTACTCTTTAGCAGTCTGGTTCCCTCTAATAGAAAATTCTGGCAGTTGAGATTTTCAAATGGAAATAACAAGGGACTCTCAAAGGAGGGTAGCGGAAAAAAACAGGAGGAACAATTGGGTCAAGATTTCAGGCCCAGACATGGGTTACTTGCAAGATCTGCTGCCACATTCAGAAGCTTCCTTCTTCCACGTCACACGTTTCCTAAGATTCCTTTTTTCTCTCCACACCACTGGGTCTCCAGATGTTTCTTTTTTTTTTTTTTTTTTTTGAGTCGGAGTTTTGCTCGTTACCCAGGCTGGAGTGCAATGGCGCGATCTCGGCTCACCGCAACCTCCGCCTCCTGGGTTCAGGCAATTCTCCTGCCTCAGCCTCCTGAGTAGCTGGGATTACAGGCACGCGCCACCATGCCCAGCTAAATTTTTGTATTTTTAGTAGAGACAGGGTTTCACCATGTTGACCAGGATGGTCTCGATCTCTTGACCTCGTGATCCACCTGCCTCGGCCTCCCAAAGTGCTGGGATTATAGGCGTGAGCCACCGCGCCCGGCCGAGATGTTTCATCTGAAATGCTTCTCATAGCTACTGACTTTTGTGTCATCATCTCGTTCTTTCACCTGTGTTCTGCAGGGATCTCATGGCCAGTTCGGTAGATGTGAGACTGCAGTGCCGTTCTACTGGCGTAGGGACAGCCACATGTGCACCGGAAGACCTTGCCACAGTCCTCTGCGTGTCTTTTCAAGTCCCATTCTGTACCATACGAATTGCTGCACTTACTACATTTGTGCTTCTTCTCAGCATGCATTTTCATAAAGTGCTGCGAAGGACACAGAAGGGACTAAGATGAAAAACAGCAGCTGATCAAAGCATTTCAAAACCATCTTCGCACCCACGTGAACAAGGATTTTACACTGTTAATATAAATAACATAAAATATAGCAGTCCAAGTCAAGAATTTAAAAGCAGGCACACTGCAGTGTGTTCTACATATGCCTCTTCTTGTTGCTTTTGCTTTGTGAAAAGTGAGGAGATTGTTTTGGAAACAGTCCATGGTCTCCAGCATTTACACTCTGATCTGTAAGTGCAATGCTAGGACACCCTCCAGCAGACCCTCGGGGGAACATTTCAGATGCCAATCTCTTCTGAATCACCTCTTGTCCCAGTCACTGGGGCCCTCCCTCCTAAGATAGCGGCTTCCAAAACTCTTCTTTTCCTGGATTCCGCAGGTTCCTATTCCCCCGGGGAGAACAGTTCTTTGTGTCTGTGTGCTCTGCCCTTGGAGGCACGCAGACTCACGCAGGAGATCTGACAGCATATATTTTCACATTCTTTGCTGAACTGGTCTCCCTCCCTCCCCCCCCGCCCCCCCCAACCCACTTCTAGACATATTCCCTCCAGACTGTGCCGCATTTCCCTCCACTTGTGTAATAGCACACTCAGGTTTATACCAAATGGAGACGTGGGCAGCTCCTCTTACACGCAGCTTTCTATTCGATTCTGTAGTTATGTTTGCTAAATAATCAGAATGCACAATAGGTTTATAGCATCTGTATCTCATCCTCAGAGAACTTTACAATACCTGTTTTACGAGAGAAAACTGAGAAAATGGTCTGTCAGGGCCTCTGGGGCAGCCTTCGATTGGACAACAGTAGAATTTCGGTACAGTTTTCAAATCTTTTCTTATTGTTGGATTGACTATGCCATCCTGCAAAAGGAACATTACTTTAAATAATTATTTCAAAAACCAACACAGGCTGGAATGGAAACAGGGAATGACTGAAAAAGGGCACATTCTGTGAAATACTTTCAATTACCTTAGAGTGTCTCCATCTAGTGTTATCAGTAAGAGAAAAAGAACATGAGTGTGTTTGAGTAGATTAAATAAAATGCGGGGAGAATACTAGGCAAGACTCTAAAATACTGCATTCATTTGACGGTTATTGGATTCCTCTTAGTCAATTTATATTCCAGGGAGATGTCCCCCTTACATAATCCTAGGCTGTCAAATGCTCCATGAAACCACCGATTGGGATCACTACAAGATTCCCGCTCATTTGGAACACATGGTCAGTGATGCTAGGTCATTGTTTCATTATCCCTTCCCACGTCCCTCATGCGCTCAGTATTGTGTGCTCTCATCGCTGAATGCCTTTTGCTATCTCCTGTCCTCTTCATTCTCAGTGCCCCTCCGTTCAACTCCTCCTATTTATGTGGAATTTGTCATTAGCCTCTTAATCTAAATTCTAGACCTTCAGTCTCTTTTTCACTCATACTTTATCAGATTCTCCTAAGAACAGCTTCGATTATGTCATTACCTTGCTCAAACGTTTTCAGCAGCCCCCCAATACTATTCAAGTCCAAACTTCTTGAGCTTGGGATCCAAGTCCCTTCCTCCATAGCTTCAAACTACGTTCTCTTCTCTCATTACACCTAAGAGAACTAATTCTAATTTCCCACACCTTTTCATGGGCAGGGATTTATTTGTATCTTCTGTTGCCTTTGGGGATGTTTTGAACAGAATAAATGTTCAGTAAAAACTGGTGGCATTATACTGAATCTGTTCAATGGCCATTTAGGCCAAAACTATCATGCCTGGGGAAGAGACCACTGAAGACAGTCAAAGTGGGTGTGAACAGGTTCATTGTCATGGCAACAACCTGACACCGTCATGCTCCTGCTTTCTAAGAACCAGCACCCCACCTCTCACCTGCACAGCAGTTCCCCTCCCACCCCCACCCTCTGCTTTTGGGGCCTTCTTCCCATTTCTGTCAGAGAATATGCTCAAGGGCAGGATGGCTGAGGGGATGAGAAATGGCGCTGGCACGGTAAAATGGAAATGCACTGAGAAAGTGGTGGTTTTATTCTGAAGTTCTATATACATTCAAGAAAAAGATGTACTAGACTTTTTGTGTATTTTGTGTGCATAACTGAAAAAGATGTACACAAAAATACTTACTGTTTGTGAAAGATTTTAAGTTACAGACCTTGAAAAAGAACCTATGAGAGGAAACGATCCAGTAACAAGACGGAAAAAAAATATACAAGAGGTAAAGGAAGGACACAGCCGTAGAGGGTGAAAAAAAAGACTGCACGAACTGTAGCAAAAACTGGGAGAAACTGTCACTGTAGTACTCTAGCACCACCTGACCGCCTTCCGAGAAAGCGTCCAAGAAGGAAACAGTTGGCTTTGACATCTTACTCTAAATTTACAATTAGAAATCTTTGCACAATATAGTCTATCGAGCAACTTGGAACCTTTCTTTAAAAGATTTCTGGCAAATCACTAAAAGCAAACCTCTGGATTGAAAATTACACAAAATCCTCTAAGCCATGTTTTACAGATATAAATGTTGCTTGATAAGAGGTTCTTTAAGCGCCCACCTGTCCCCTCCACTGCTTTCATACACAGGAACAAAAGAATCTCTAGTAATCAAAAAATGTCTTCTTTCTTCTACTCTTCCTGCCCCTGAATCATCATAGCTTTCATTTCTCCATGAATCGCACCGTACACAAGGCTGAGCTAGATTTCTGGATTTCCTTACAGGATGTGGAATATGGCCATATACCTTAAGCACCTACATCAAACCAGAAGATGGCACATACTCTACAGCCGACATCCAATTCCTCATTCTCACCCATCATCGCTCGGAAGGGCTTGCTCATCATTTATGTTAAGAAGGGAACATTAGGTTGGGGGTAGGGTGTTTTGTGAAGGAAGATTAGAACAAAATACTACACAGCAACTAGTGGGGAGGGGAAGAAGATATAATCTAGAAAATATATAAACAATGAAAGAAATTATGCAAGCAACTGTGACCAAGACAGTGGAAATTTCCACTGAGTATAAGAAAGCCTGCCAATGACATATACTCAGGGCAAAAAGTAGGTGGAGTCTCTGGTCAACACAGCTCTTCAAACCTAAGATAGCTTCCCAGCCAGCCTTCCTCCCTGTCCCTTGTCCTTACCCCTCCCTCCTTCTGGTAGTTTGAAAATAGGTATCAATAATAATGTTTGAGGCCCAGTGCAGTGGCTCATGCCTGTAATCCCAGTACTTTGGGAGGTTGAGGCGGACGGATCACTTGAGGTCAGAAGTTAAAGACCAGTCTGACTAACGTGGTGAAACCCAGTCTCTACGAATACAAAAATTAGCTGGGCACGTCGGCACATGCCTGTAATCCCAACTACTCGGGAGGCTGAGGCAGGAGAATTGCTTGAGGTGGAAAATCCTAGAGGTGGAGGTTGCAGTAAGCTGCGATGGTGCCACTGCAGTGCAATCTGGGAGACAGAGCGAGACTCCATCTCAAAATAATGCCAGCACTCTGGGAGGCCAAGGCGGGCAGATCAGATGAGTCCAACCAACATGGTGTGACCCGTCTCTACTAAAAATACAAAAATTAGCTGGGTATGGTGGTGGGTGCCTGCAATGCCAGCTACTCAGGAGGCTGAGGCAGGAGAACCACCTGAACCAGGACCCACGAGGCAGAGGTTGCAGTGAGCCAAGATCGTGCCACTGCACTCCAGCCTGGGCTACAGAGCGAGACTGTGTCCAAAAAAAAAAAAAAAAAGGAATAATGTTTGAGGCTGGATGTGGTAGTAGGCAGCTACAGTCCCAGCTACTAGGGAGGCTAAAGCAGGAGGATCAGTTGAGCTCAAGAGTTTAACACCAACCTGGGTAACATAGCAAGGCCTGAAGAGCCTTCTATGCAGTAGCCAGACTGAGGGTACAGGTCCCCTTACCGGGGCACCATCCTATAGGTAGCTCCTGCATCACAGAGACCACCTTCATGAAAAGAAATGAACTCCCTCTCCACCAAGACAGCAGATGCTCAGGGGCCACTCGGCACTGTGGTAAGAAAGCCAGGACAAGACAGGAAAGTGTGCCTGCTTATCAAGAAAGAACAAAAGTAATGGATCTGGTGAGGTTTAATTCCTGCTTTAAAAAAAAAAAAAAAAGGTCGCCCTGGCTGGGTGCAGTGGCTCACAACTGTAATCCCAGCACTTTGGGAGGCTGAGGCAGGAAACTAGTTGGAACTAGTGAGGCGGAGGTTGCAGTGATCCAAGATCGCACCACTGCACTCCAGCCCAGATGATAGAGTGAAAGTTTGTCTCAAAACAAAACAAAAATCCCAACATAATTAGAAACAAACCTACTGTATACTAACCAGTCCTGAAAAGTAAATGGTGTCTTCAGTTCAACAGATGTTTTCCAGGGTCTTTAAAGAGCTAGAGCTCCTAACAGCAATTCCACAGAAAGGAACAAAAAGAAACTGTTAAAAAATAGTTAATCCACCTAAGTTATGATTAAAAAAAGGAGTTAGGCCAGGCGTGGTGGCTCATGCCTGTAATCCCAGCATTTTGAGAGACGGAGGCAGGTGGATCACTTGAGGTCAGAAGTTGGAGAAGAGGCTGGCCAACACAGTGAAACCCTCTCTCTACTAAAAATGCAACACAAAATTAGCTGCGTGTGGTGGCAGGCACCTGTAATCCCAGCTACTTGGGAGGCTGAGGCAGAATTGCCTGAACCTGTGAGGCAGAGGTTGCAGTGAGCTGGGATTGCGCCATTGCACTCCAGCCTGGGCGACGGAGCAAGACTCTGTCTCAAAAACAAAAACAACAACCAAAAAGGATTTAAAATGTAGTATGAAAACAAAATAGGTTGAAAGCCATTCCCAGAGTTACACTTGTGTGCTGAAAAAAACCCAGAGCTTTCAGTGCAACAATTCAGCCCCACCTACAGGGCCTTCCTCAGCATCCCTCAGGTACATTTCCTGACTGGCTCCCTGATCTTCACTTGAGAACGCTGTTGCATCTCGGTTTAGATGATGGTAAAAGCGGATCACCCTTCATGGGTGACACATCTGTCCTACTAGAGACTACAGTCTCAGAGTTTTTGCTGTTAAATTCTTATCAGCAGTCTGACTACAGTGAATTCACCTGATGGGCAGACAGAACATGCAATACTCTGTCTGGGTACTCTTAAATTTACTCCCGACCATCAAAAGCTACATATTCACAGAACTGCTTTCAATGACTTTGCTTTTGAATACTGTCATCGCTGGCCTAGAGTGGTGGAAGGAAACTTGCCATTGTAATGACTGAGAGATTATGACTTAATAGGTCCGGGGTGGGGCTGGACATCTGGATTTTTAATATGCTTGTCACAGATGTGTCCTAGAGGGTGAAAACGACCGCCCCGTTTTGCATAACGTGGAGGAACTGAACTGACTCTTGTCATGCTGTATTGCATCCCCTCTTAAAGAAGAGCTACAGGGGCAATTTCCCTTAGGTCTCAATCCTGAACTGATCTTACAACACCATGAAACTGATGGCGTTTAGAGCACAACCTAAGGCTGCTTTAAGACATCTTTTTATGCTTAATCGACACAGAGTAATTATTGCTACTGAGGGGGTGCAGTGTGCAGCATGGATGCACATATACATTGCATAGTGATCAAGTCAGTGTATTTAACATGTCCTTGACCTCAAACGTATTGTCTCTTGGTAACGAGAACATTCAAAACCCTGTCTTCTAGTTATTTTGGCACATACAGTCCACTGGGCAGGACCTAAGGGCGGTATTGTGGGTGTGGTGGCAAGCACAGGGCTTCAGAACCAGAGACCCGGGTTTAAAGCTCCGCATCACCTAGGTTGCATAATCTGTTTCTCATTAATGGAAACCAGACGTCCTCCGCCAAGATGCCATGAGAACTCATGAGCAAAAACGTGTAAAATGCCTGGGCCGGCATCCGGCACGACACTCGGGGCCAGGAAACCGGCGCAAGTGGCTGACCCCGGGCTCCTGACTCTTCCTCCCCGCTGGAGGCCGCACCTGTGGGGCCCGCCGCAAGGGTTCGAGAGACACCTGCAGCAGGGGCGGGCAGAGGCCGGCGGGGCAGCAGCGGGGCAGCAGCGGCGCGCAGGGCGCTTGTCCCCCCGAGGTCTGGCTTGCGCGCCGGCGCTGGGCGCTTTGTTGGAGCCAGGCCCTGCAGCCCCGGCCGCCGGCCGTGTCGGGCTCACCTGCAGGCGGTGGCTCTTGACCAGGTGCATGTTGAGCGCGGGGCTGTTGGGCAGGATCTTGCCGCACCCGCGCACGGTACACAGGATGTTGGTCCGCACGGCCCGCGACAGTTCGCTCACCGACGGCTGGATCAGCTCCCCCGGCGGTAGCGCGGGGGCCGAGGACTGCTGCGTCGCCCCCGCGGGTCGCGGCCGGCTGCCCCTCAGTCGGGGTCCCGGGGGCACCCACGGTCCCGAGGCGGCGGCGGCGGCTCCTCTTGTGGCCGCCGGGACGGCCCGGGTACCCGCCGTCAGAGCCGAGGACCCCGCCGCCGCCGCCTCCGAGGCCGCCATGGCTCCCGCACGGCCGCCGGACCCTGTTCGCAGGCCCCGCCCCGCTGCAGCCACTTCCGGCAGGAGGCGGGGCCGTAGGCTCATTAGCATCCGGCGGGCTCAGGTGGCCGCAGCGTCCCCTGCCGCCTGCAGAGGGCGCGCCTCGGAGGGAGGGGACGTTAGGTGAGGCCGCCAGGAGGCGAAATTTCACCTGCCAGCAGGTAAAATCAGACCAAAGATAAAGCAATACGTTGGGCAATGCGTTTACTTCCCAAAGATTAGAAACAACCTAAATGTTCAGTGGCAGATGAGGCGGAAGTACCCTAATTTCCGCCGTTGTTAATTACCTAGATCTTACCGGGTACCAGGTGGGTCTGGGGGAATGCACTTTTCATGCCGTGTCTCATTTTGTCTTCAAAACGACTGTAGTGGGTACGTTCTGTAAGTTGCCCCACTTTGTGCAGACATTTAGGCTTACAGAAATTAATTTACTTAACCTAGACCACACTATACAAACGAAAGGATTGTTAAAACGGATAGGGTTAATCACATTAGGGAGGCTGGATTTGCTTGCCTCTATTTTAACTGCTGAAATTAGGATTACTGTTTGGGAGACACTGCAGTTCAGTACATGATTCTAAAACTTAAATACTTAGTCTGGATAGGTCATGTAAATGGGCATAGGGGGCTGGGGTAGACAAAAGGGAGGGGGTGAGGACTGCAATGAAACATCCTTTATTAAAAGGAGGCAGCTGCAACTCATCTTTGGTGTGGCTAGAGTTTTATGTGAAAACTTCCAACTTTTACATACTAGCAGCTATATTCATTTTCTCTTGCTATTAATAAATTACCACAAACTTACTGCCTTAACACAAATTTATTATCTTACAGCTCTGGATGTCAAAAGAAATGAGTCTGCTGGGCTAAGATCAAGGTGTCAGCAGGGCTGTATTCCTTCTGGAGGCTCCAGGGGAGAATCTGTTTACTTGCCTTTCCCAGCTTCTAGAGGATGCCTGCCTTCCTTGGCTTGTGGCCCCTTCCTCTATCTCCAGAATTAGTAATGGTGAGTTGAGTCTTTATCACATCCCTCTGACTCTTCTATTCTTGAGGCCCCTTGTGATGACATTGGGCCCATTCAAGTCACCCAGGATAATTTCTCCGACGGCCAAGTCCCTTTGCCTTGCAACCTAACTGTGATAACGTGAAGTGTATATCATGGTCTTTGTCCTGGCATGCAATTCCTAAAATCCCTGGAATCAGCAAAGTGATAAGCGTCTTTTTGTATGCAAATGAGTTGACTGATGACTAGAGCCTAGGTAGCTTTAGGATGAGACTGGTCACTGCAGAGACGGAGACAGCATTAGAGGCTTGGAACTTTCAGTCCTCACCCTCAACCTCTGGGGAGGAGACAGGGGCTGAAGCTTAAGCTGATCAGTCATTCCTATGTAATGAAGGTTCTATAAAATCCCAAACGAACTAGGTTTGGAGAGCTTCCAGATAGCTGAATGCATGAAGTTTCCTGGAGGGAGGCACCGTCAGAGAGGGCATGAATGGAAGCTTCATGTCCCTTCCCATAAGCCTTGCCCTGAGCATCTCTTCATCTGAATCCTTTGTCACATCCCTCATAAGTCAGTCAATGTGATTTCCTGAGTTCTGTGAGCTGCTCTAGCAAACTAATTGACCATGAACAGAGGGCTGTGGGAAATGCAATTTATAACTGGTTACTCAGAAGTGCAGGTGAAAGAACCTGGGGCTGGTAGCTGGCCTCAGAAGTGGGTGGCAGCTTTGTGAGACTGAGCCCTTAACCTGTGGGGGTCTGATGATATCTCCAGGTAGTTAGTGTTGGATTGAACTGAAGCACAAGCAGCTGGTATCTGCTGCAGAACTGACTGCTTATGTCAACCAAGACGTGAAAGCCCACACTGCAAAGCATTGAGAGAAGGCAATTTTTTTTTTTTAATTAAAAAAAAAAAGAAAAGAAAAGAGACAGGCTTTTGCCATGTTGGCCAGGCTGGTTTTGACCTCCTGAGCTTAAGGGATCCACCTGCCTCAGCATCCAAAAGTGCTGGGATTATAGGCACAAGCTACCACATCCGGCCTAACAAGGGATTTTTATTGGGGTCATAGAAATTGCAATTTGGGAGACACACATTCACCTAGAAGCCAAACTTGGTTCTGAAAAGAGGGAGAGAAGTAGAGGTTTTTAAAAGAAAGCAGAGGGTTATTACACGAGTTGTTTTGAAAGAATTATCACTGGAGGAGAGAAATGGCTTAGTACATGAATCCACAGTTTACCGGCTGTCGCTGTTGAGGAGTTGTAACACTGGCGAAATTCAGTTTTCCAGGATGTAGTGGTTATTGCAGTTTTGCAAGTTCAAAGCTTCATGGCAAGTTCATATTTTTTGTTTTTGTGTTTTCTAAGTTGCAGATTGTGCAGGCAAGTCCTTCTTAGAATGGCCTCCCGACTCCATTTTAGAGCTCTGAACCAAATTGATGCCATTTTGTATACCACATTTCACATTTCCCTCTTTTGATCAAGATCCAAGATAGCAGAGCTGATAAATCACTCGTCGGTTGGCCACAGACTAGTTATCTGTTTCCCTTAGAGTTAGAAACACCTGTTTCTACAGTGTCAATGTCCTACAAATGGGGTAGTCAAATCAGTGCTTCCAAGATTGGTCAAATTTGAGTAAACAAGGGGTCCATTTTAACAAGGAGGACTGCATTAGTCTATAGCAGTTAGCTGTATATAAGGAGGGGCATACATTTGATTAACCATGTCTAAATGCTGTGACATCATGATTTTAACATAGATACAATGGGACATACAGAAGGTACAATCCCTTCTGCCAGCTGCTCAAGTCCTGGGTCCCTTGACTGTGGCTTCCAGAAGAGCAGAGCAGCTTTTGGATCCTGCTAAAAAAATGCACTGAAAATCAACTGATAAAAAATGGATTAATAGGAGAAAAGGCATACAAGCTTTATTAATATGCCTAGGGGAGAAGTGGAGGAATCACAGAGTGATTATATCCTCCAACCCACAATGGGGTGTGGATGCTTATATACCCTTTTTCATAGGGCTATAAGGAGATAGGGAATGTATACAATTCTTTTTTTTTTTTTTTTTTAAATGGGGTTTCACCATGTTGGTCAGGCAGGTCTTGAACTCCCACCCTCAGGTGATCCGCCTGCCTTGGCCTCCAAAGTGCTTCGATTACAGGCGTGAGCCACTACGCCCGGCCTTCAATTCTTTTTTTTTTTTTTTTTTGAGATGGAGTTTCGCTGTTGTTACCCAGACTGGAGTGCAATGGCATGATCTCGGCTCACGGCAACCTCTGCCTTCTGGGTTCAAGCAATTCTTCTGCCTCAGCCTCCCAAGTAGCTGGGACTACAGGCACGTACCACCACACCCAGCTAATTTTTGTATTTTTAGTAGAGATGGGGTTTCACTTTGTTGACCAGGATGGTCTCCATCTCTTGACCTCGTGATCCACCCACCTCGGCCTCCCAAAGTGCTGGGTTTACAGGCGTGAGCCACCTGGCCAGGGAATGTATACAATGCTTTTGAGGAACAGTAAATGATTTTCAGGGAGAATAAATGGACCAAAGAGACAGAAATTAACTTGTAAATGATTCTCTTTGGAATCTGAATAAGCCTGAAGGGCAGGCCTTATGAAAAAGTCCATCCATGTGTGGCTGTATTCTTCAGTCTTCATTTCTTTGATAGATAATGAGATTTGAAGGAAAGAATAGAGGGCATTTGTGTTTCTTTTGGTAAGAAGCTTTCTTAGACAAGGAAATTCCAGAGGGAGTTCCTTGGTTGAGGCAAGAATAAGACAAGGTTACAGGGACCTTGACTCTAGTCTTATTTCTTAGGCCTTTCCATTTTCAAAAGCACCCTGCATGCCCAAGTACCATCCATCATTTTCTGTGCCTCAATATTTTCTAGTCTGAAATTTCCCTCGAAGTTTGACAAACCAAAGAGTGAGCTGGCCGTGAAGAGAAAAATCAAGTTAAATAGAATAGAATTTTAGCCAGGTGTGGTGGCTCACACCTGTAATCCCAGCACTTTGGGAGGCCAATGTGGGGAAATCACAAGGTCAGGAGTTCGAGACCAGCCTGGCCAACATGGTGAAACCCTGTCTCTACTAAAAATACAAAAATTAGCTGGGTGTGGTGGCATGTGCCTGTAATCTCATCTACTCAGGAGGCTGGGGCAGGAGAATTGCTTGAACCTGGGAGGCAAAGGTTGCAGTGAGCAGAGATCGTGCCATTGCACGCCAACCTGGGCAACAGAACAAGACTCTGTCTCAAATAAAACGAAACAAACAAACAAAAATTAGCCGGGCGTAGTGGTGAGCACCTGTCATCCTGGCTACTTGGGAGGCTGAGGGAGGAGAATCGCTTAAACCTGGGAAGTGGAAGTTCCATTAAGCCGAGATTGCACCACTGCACTCCAGCCTGGGTGACAGTAAGCCGAGAGTGCACTACTGTGCTCCAGCCTGGGTGACAGTAAGCCGAGACTGTACACTCCAGCCTGGGTGACAGTAAGCCAAGACTGTACACTGCACTCCAGCCTGGGTGACAGTAAGCCGAGGCTGTACACTCCAGCCTGGGTGACAGTAAGCCGAGACTGTACACTCCAGCCTGGGTGACAGTAGGCTGAGACTGCACCACTGCGCTCCAGCCTGTGTGACATTAAGCCAAGACTGCACCACTGCGCTCCAGCCTGGGTGACAGTAAGCCGAGACTGCACCACTGCGCTCCAGCCTGGGTGACAGTAAGCCGAGACTGCACCACTGCGCTCCAGCCTGGGTGACAGTAAGCCGAGACTGCACCACTGCGCTCCAGCCTGTGTGACATTAAGCCAAGACTGCACCACTGCGCTCCAGCCTGGGTGACAGTAAGCCGAGACTGTACCACTGCGCTCCAGCCTGGGTGACAGTAAGCCGAGACTGTACCACTGTGCTCCAGCCTGGGTGACAGTAAGCCGAGACTGTACCACTGCGCTCCAGCCTGGGTGACAGAGTGAGACTCCATCTCAAAAAAAAAAAAGAATAGAATTTTGATTTTGGTAAGCCTGTCAAATATCAAAGGTTTAAAATAATCAAAACGCTGAGCACAGTGGCTTATACTTGTAGTCCCAGCTACTCAGGAGGCTGAGGTTAGAGGGTCGCTTGAGCCCAGGAGTTTGAGTGCAGCCTGGAAAACACAGTGATACCGTTTCTCTACTAGAAATACAAAAATTAGCTGGGCATAGTGGTGCATGCCTATAATCCCAGCTACTCAGAGGCTGAGGCAAGAGAATGGCTTGAACCTGGGAGGTGGAGGTGGAGATCATGCCATTGCACTCCAGCCTGGGCGACAGAAAGATTCTGTCAAAAAAAAAAAAAAAAAATTAGCTGGGCATGGCGGAGCGTGTCTGTAATCCCAGTTATTTGGGAGACTAAGGGCTTGGGAGGGCAAGGCTGCAGTGAGCCGTGATCATGCCACTGCACTCCAGCTTGGGTGACAGAGCGAGATTCTCTCTCAAAAAATAAATAACAAACAAAAAATTAGAAAACATTTTTAAAAAAACATGGTATTTAGTGATGATCACCGAAAGACTTTCATCAAAAGTCACTGATGTGCCGGTGTTTTTATATCTTTATTCATAAATCAGTATAATATTTGTCAGTTTGAATGTTATATACATGATAAAACAATTATGAAAAGTATCATATTTACAACAAGAATATTATTTTATATAACTGACTCACCAAATATGCAAGCCCTTGCAACAATAGCACAGTGGACTCAACTCTGTCCTTTGAATGGACCATTTTCATGATTGTTTTAAAAAGTTTTGAGTAAGTATAGTTTCCTTTTGCTTCTTTCTGTGGATCTAAGGCTTAAGAATCAATCCCTGGAAACCAGCGGCTGGAATCAGACCTCCCCAGAATCAAGAAGAGACAATAGTGGGAAAAAGAACACAAGCCCCAAAGTCTCCAGCCCTGTGCCAAATGCTTGATTTCAGAGCATTCAAGCACTCAAGGTCAAGTGTGGAGCCATATATACCTATGTCCTGTTATCTCAAAGGCCACAACTGTTAGTTAGCAGGGTATGCGAGACAGGATGCATATCGTGGAGGAATGAATCAGTCCCAACAATTATGTGAGCATTTCTAAAAATTTAATAACAAGGATTCTCTAAAATACAAGTCTACAGACAGAAGCTGTACAGCCAGCCATTAATGGAAGTGCACGTGAAATGTCATGAAGGAGGAGCTGTGTGTATGAAACCACACACGGCTTATTTATCTCTAATTTTAAAATAATTCATTCTCTTGTTGGGTATGCAAGTGAGCAGTGGAGAAAGGGGTGCATCTGCAATACCTGAAATTTAAATTAAAAAAAGGAAAAAAGAAAATTAAAAGTCATCACAGAAGGATGGATTGCAGTCAGTTTAAAAATGGCCGAGATTAGAGGGTGGATCATGGATGGCCCCCCTCCCCATTAAGTACAGAAGCAGAAGATGCAAGATAGAGCATGACGGGCTAGCAGACTGGGTGACAGGAGAGCTCAGAAGTAATTAGTCAGCAGATTATGAGGACAGAATGGAGGCATGTTGTTAACTTTTCTAGCTTATAAAGTAAGCTGACCACTCACCAGCTGGTGCTAAGGATTTCAATGCTTCCAGAAGATGTGGGCTAGAGAACTTTATCAGGCATCGGAGGGGTTCTTCCCTCTCAGCCAAAATGCTCCCATTTAAATCACTTTTGAATTTCGTTTCAAGCTGTCAACAAACATATTTATAAGTGACTATTAAATGTATTGTATGAACGGTGAAATACAGTGAAATCAGAACGATACATTTTATTAGTTCTTGCCATTAAGAAATACTGGAATTAACAGGGGTGGGGACCATTTAATTTGCTAACTGCAAACATAGAGGGCAGGCAGGGCATGGTGGCTCACACCTGTAATCCCAGTACTTTGGGGAGGCCAAGGTGGGTGGATCACTTCAGGCCAGGAGTTTGAGACCAGCCTGGCTAACATGGTGAAACTCCGTCTCTACTAAAAATACAAAAATTACCTGGGCATGGTAGTGTGTAACTGTAATCCCAGGTAATTGCTTGAACCCAGGAGGCAGAGTCTGCAGTGAGGCAAGATGGTGCCACTGTACTCCAGCCTGGGCAACAAAGTGAGACTCCATCTCAGAAAAAAAAAGAAGAAAAAACATAGAGGGCAACTGGTATATCAAACAACATCCAAGGCAAAATGCCAGCATGCACAGTGCCTGCCACATGGGAGATGTTAACCGTCAGTTCCGCCTTCAGGTGCCCTTTACAATTTTGCCCTCAGGTGCCCTTTACAATTTGTATTCTTAATGGTAAATTAGTGTTATCTTCTCCAATCTGTAATTTTAATGTAAATATACCATTTTGTTTTGAGTCACAATGAGATTTCTTTCTTTTCTGAGACAGAGTCTCACTTGGTTGCTCAAGCTGGAGTGGTGTGAACATGGTTCACTGCAGCCCCCACCTCCTTGGCTCAAGCCATCCTCCCGCCTCAGCAAAAGCAGCTGGGACTACAGCCACATGTCACCACGCCCTGTAGTTTTGAATTTCTGTAGAGACAGGGATTCGCCATGTTACCCAGGCTGGTCTCAATCTCCTGGGTTCAAGGAATCTTCCTGCCTCAGCCTCCCAAAGTGCTGGGGTTATGGGTGTGAGCCACTGCACCCAGCTGAGATTTCTTTTTAACTTCTAATTATAGAAGATTTTAAACATTTACAAAAGTAAGGAGTTTCATATGCAGATCACCCAGGGGAAATAATGATCAACTTGTGGCCAGGTGCGGTGACTCACGCCTGTAATCCCAGCACTATGGGAGGCCAATTCGGGTGGATCACCTGAGATCGGTAGTTCAAGAACAGCCTAACCAACAGGGAAAAACCCTGTCTCTACTAAAATACAAGATTAGCTGGGCGTGGTGGTGCATGCCTGTAATCCCTGGCGTGGTGGTGTATGCCTGTAATCATGAGGCTGAAGCAGGAGAACTGCTTGAACCTGGAGGTTGTGGTGAGCTGAGATTGCACCATTGCACTCCAGCCTGGGCAATAAGAGCGAAACTCCATCTTAAAAAAAAAAAATGCTCAAATCATATTTTCTGCATCCTAGACCAGTGGTTCTCATGTTTGTGTGTGCAGAATCAGCTTAGAGGGCTTGTGAGGGTCCCACCTTCCCCAGTTTGGTAGGACTAGGGTGGGGCCAAGAATTGGCATTTCCACCCATTCCCAAGGGATGCTGATACTGTTATGCTAGGGACTACATTTGAGAACCACTATCCTAGATTATAAACTGAAGGAACTAGTTCAAAGCCTGCCATTAGGGACCCAACTTGAAAAGTGTCAATCCATTTCTCCCACTAAAAATAAATCCAATCAAACAGGCTTTGGGCTTAAGTGAGCAGATCAATGGCGGATTTAAAGTGTGGCTTGTAGCTATAGAAAGGCTAAAGAGAAAAAAAAATCGGTTGGAGGGCTTGGGGACAGAAAGGCGTTTTGAGTATGAGCATGGAGTGAAATCAGAGTGATCACAATATAAACCTCCGGTTCTCCTAATGGTGGCAGTGGGTTTGCGTTAAACACCTGTAGCCACCTGCCCTGGCCTTCCTGGTGGGCAGCAGCACATGTCTGGAAGGCACACTTCTGGAACGAGCCACATTTGTGGTACTGCCTAGGTTACTGGCTTTTCTCCATGTGATGCCAGCTGGGCTATGTAATGACTTACTGATTCATTATTTTATTCAGCAAGTATTTATGAGCATCTGTTATGGGCCAAGTACTTTTCTAGGAGTAGATGGACTAGAACGGTATAATCTACATTTTTTCCCCCTCAGATATACAGATTACAGCCAGTTATGCATAACTGCATTAATATGTAAGATGAAACAAAAAAGGCAAATTTATAATTTCTTTTTTTTTTTTAATGGAGTCTCGCTCTGTCTGCCAGGCTGAAGTGCAGTGGCACAATCTTGGCTCACTGTAACCTCCACCTCCTGGGTTCACGTGATTCTTCTGCCTCAGCCTCCTGAATAGTTGGGATTACAGGCATGCACCACTGCATCTGGCTAATTTTTTCTTTTTTTTTTGAGATGGAGTCTCACTCTGTCACCTAAGCTGGAGTGTAGCAGCGCGATCTCAGCTCACTGCAACCTCTGCCTCCGGGTTCAAGCGATTCTCCTACCTCAGCCTCCCGAGTAGCTGGGACTACAGGTGCATGCCACAACACCCAGCTAATATTTTGTATTTTTAGTAGAGACGGGGTTTCACCGTGTTAGCCAGTATGGTCTCAATCTCCTGACCTTGTGATCCACCCGTCTCAGCCTCCCAAAGTGCTAGGATTACAGGTGTGAGCCACTGTGCCCAGCTGGTTTTTATATTTTTAGTAGAGACAGGGTTTCACCATGTTGACCAGGCTGGTGTCAAACTCCTGACCTCAGGTGATCCACCTGTCTTGGCCTCCCAAAGTGCTGAAATTACAGGCGTGAGCTACCACACCAGGCTCAAATTCATAAAGATCTCCTATGCTAACAGAAGAACTTATAAATACAATAAAGAGGTCTATTTAATTCATAAATTTATTACATGAAATTGAAGTGATACATGAAAGAGGAATAATTTCTTAGATCTGTTTTTCACTTAAGGTTTTTGTTCTTTTTAAACAAGGTTGATGTCTTAATATTCACTAGTTAATATTTATTACTATGTCTTCTTACCTTATACTGTGCAAATTCTAGTTGTGGTTGAGGATAATCTCCAAATGTTTCTTGAGTTATTTGTTGGACTCTCTCTTTTTCTACTATGTTTTCATGAATGATCCTTGAATCCACTATAGGTGGAAGATTTCAAATAAAACAGCCATTAGGAATATATTTCATCCTTAAATTATCCTCCTTTCATTCCCAACCCTTCAAATTATTTGTATGATTTTAAAATAATATTTACTGCTGCTTCTTTTTATGTAACAATTTCTTATTGTAGGGAAGGTAGAAAGTACAGGTTGATAAGAGAAAAAAAAAGTCCTAATTCTACCACCCAGAAATAAGCACTTTTAGCATTTTAGTATATTTTTGCCTAGCTCTTTTTACAGTTAATAAAAATAAAGATGCATATATATGTGTGTGTGTGTGTGTTTAGAGATGGAGTCTTGCTCTGTCATCTAGGCTGGGGTGCAATGGCGCAATCTCAGCTCACTACAACCTTCATCTCCCATGTTCAAGTGATTCTCGTGCCTCAGACTCCTAAGTAGCTGGGATTACAGGCGTGCACCACCATGCCTGACTAATTTTGTATTTTTAGTAAAGATGGGGTTTCACCATGTTGGCCAGGTCTCAAACTCCTGACCTCAAGTGATCTGCCCACCTCAGCCCCCTGAAGTATTGGATTGCAGGTGTGAGCCATGGTGCCTATATGTATTTTTTTTTTTTCTAAGAGATGGGGTCTGACTATGTTGCCCAGTCTGTACTGGATCTCCTGGGCTCAAGCAATCTTCCCACCTCAGCTTCCCAAGTAGTTGAAACCACAGTTGCATACCATTGCTCCTGGCCTCATCTATGTATTTTAAAAACTGGAATCATAAAGTACCCACAATTTTATATCCTGCTTTCTTTACCTAAAATGAGATCAACAGCAGTTCATATGACGTTGGCAAATCATAAAAGTGTTTACTTTATAACAGTGGCACTGTTTTGTTTCATTGCCAAATCTTTACTAAGAGATAGGAAAGTTTTCATTTTTTTAATGAATTTATATTTTATCCCACCATTTTTGTGAATTTACTAAAGTAATATAAATTAGTAGTTCTCTACTCTGTTTGCTTGGGTTTTCTAGTGAGAGTCTTCAGTCATCTTTGAGTAGCAATATAGTTAGATTCTGATTGTTCTAGAAGTTTATTCAGTGCATTAACAGCATGGGCTCCAGACTCAAACACACCCGGATTTCATAGCTGGCTTTTCCATTCCTTAGCTGTGTGACTTTGCCCAGAGAGTTACCAAACCAATAAATAGCACTAATTCACAGGACTACTGCGAAGACTAAGGAAAGAATACATATCATCATCTTAGTGTGGTGCCTGGCACACAAGACATGCTCAGCAACTGTTGGCTAGTTTTTGTTTTTGTCATGATTGTTTTGTTGTTTATTGTTACTGCAGTAAACCCTAATGGAGACCCACGGCAGACTAGCTTTCCTCCTTCAGCAGATACTCAATTTTCAATTTTTCTGAAAATACGTAGTATCGAATTAGAATCCCAGTATACATGGTTTACCAAGTGACAGAAATCTATAAGGGAATGATGCAGTTCCAAAATTCAGTTTTATATTAAAACACACATACTATTTACATCTAGTCCAAGGTTTCTTTCCTGTAGAGGTGTTGTAGAATTGTGACTTTCGAAGATCTAGGAAAAAAAAAAAGTGAATGTTTTACTAATTTTGACATACTGAAGTATACATATTAATTGGTTTTAGAATATTAAAGTATGCCAAAAATTTTTTTTTTTCAACTAAAAGGTCTGAGGCCATATCCTGGCTGAGTTGAGCAGGACACTGATAAGGAGGCTGCTGGGACTGCAGCTCGACTGTTCCGTTTGAGGAGCTCTGTACTTTGTTATCCCAGAAATGGATCTGGTGAGTCGGGCTTGGTGGCTCGCACCTGTAATCCCAGCACTTTGTGAGGCCAAGGCGGGTGGATCACATGAGGAGATCGAGACCATCCTGGCAAACACGGTGAAACCCCGTCTCTACCAAAAACACACAAAAAATTAGCCGGGCGTGGTGGCACACACCTGTAGTCCCAACTACTTGGGAGGCTGAGGCAGGAGAATCGCTTGAACCTGGGAGGGGGAGGTTGCGGTGAGCCGAGATCACTCCAGCCTGGGCAACAAGAGCAAAATGCCATCTCAAAAAAAAAAATGAAAAAGAAAGGGCTGGGCGCGGTGGCTCACGCTTGTAATCCCAGCACTTTGGGAGGCCGAGGCGGGTGGATCACAAGGTCAAGAGATCGAGACCATCCTGGTCAACATGGCAAAACCCCATCTCTACTAAAATAATACAAAAAATTAGCTGGGCCTGGTAGCACGTGCCTGTAATCCCAGCTACCCAGGAGGCTGAGGCAGGAGAATTGCCTGAACCCAGGAGGCAGAGGTTGCGGTGAGCCGAGATCGCGCCATTGCACTCCAGCCTGGGTAACAAGAGCGAAACTCCGTCTCAAAAAAAAAAAAAAGACAAAGACAAAGAAATGGATCTGGCAAGTGCAAAGCCCAAGGAACCAACAGAAGCATTTGCACTGTGGTATGTCAGCATTGTCAGTGCTTAACCTTCACAACCCTAAAAAACTTACTGAGATTGCTTTTGGAAACATAACCTTCCTACTATAAGTCTGAATCTCCTGAACCCCTTCTCCTATGTTTGCCCACTGAAGCCACAGTTTTTATAGTTCAGTGCTTGACAATATGGATTTTCCTAAGAATGCTGTTGTGATTTTTTTGTTTTTGAGACAATATCTCATTCTTTTACCCAGGCTGGAGTGAAGTGGCGTAATCGCAGCTCACTGTAACCTCAATCTCCCTGGGCTATGGTAGCTGGGATTACAGGCACATGCCACCACACCTGGCTATTCGTTGTATTTTTGGTAGAGACGGGGTTTTGCCATATTGCCCAAGCTGGTCTTGAAGTCCTGGGCTCAAGGGATTCTTTGCCTCCCAAAGAGCTAGGGGTACAGGCGTGAGCCACTGTGCCCGGCCACTATTGTCCTATGACAGCAGAATAGTTTATATCAATTTGGTGGAAGGTAGTAGGTAGGAGGGAATGGTTAGAGAATAAAATCATGATTTAACTTAAAAAAATTATTTATTTTTTATTTTGTAGAGATGGGGTCTCCCTGTGTTGCCCAGGCTGGTCTCGAAATCGTGGGCTGAAGCAATCTTCCCACCTTGGCCTCCTAAAGTGCTGGATTACAGGTGTGAACCACTGTGCCTGGCCTCATGATATAACTTTTTTTTTTTTTTGAGATGGAGTTTTGCTCTTGTTGCCTAGGCTGGAGTGCAATGGCATAATCTTGGGTCACTGCCACCTCCACCTCCTGGGTGCAAGTGATTCTCCTGATTCAGCCTCCCAAATAGCTGGGATTACAGGCATCCGCCACCATGCCCAGGTAATTTTATATTTTTAGTAGAGATGGCTTTCTCCATGTTGGTCAGCCTGATCTCGAACTCCTGACCTCAGGTGATCTGTCTGCCTCAGCCTCCCAAATAGCTGGAATTACAGGCATCCGCCACCATGCCCAGGTAATTTTTTATTTTTAGTAGAGATGGCTTTCTCCATGTTGGTCAGCCTGATCTTGAACTCCTGACCTCAGGTGATCTGTCCGCCTCAGCCTCCCCAAGTGCTGGGAATACAGGCGTGAGTCACCGTGCCTGGCTGACAAAACTTCGTAATGCTAGTTTTTCCTTAAAGAGGGACTACTTGCAGAGAGCATCACTTCTTTCTGCTTAGAACAGATGAAAATGTATAACTATAACATCTCTAATGGCTCAAAGATATACACAGCACATTAACAATCCACCACAGGGGTCTCAACACATATGCAGACATTTGTCGTGCATAGTTTGAAAAAACACCCCTGCACTGTAAGGACAGATCTATACTTGTCATTAGAGGGGAACATTACATTCCAATCATTTTAACAAATGAATTTTGGGACTTAAAAAAAACACAGCTTTTCTCTTTAATTCCATTGCCTATATAACGTGCTAGACTGATGGGACAAAAAACTAATTACACTTTTCTGTTGTTTGATAGAATAATGTATTTAGCTTCAAAAGACAATGTGAAATTACTCTAAAGAAAAAACAAATTCTAGGGGGATTAGCTGATTTGGAAGCTGAGATCCAACATAGACTCCAATGACTAATGACTGGTATAAAACACAATACAATTATAAAAAGATGACTGTGAGGGATTTTTATTTTCCTTTCATGCTCACTAATAGCAAGCTTTCTTCATTTCAGTTATATCTAAAGTGATCTCCTCTTGTCAGAGGGAGATTTTCCCAGCAGTGACTTTTCCCACTAGCTTCTAACTCCTGTGTGAAAGAGAAAATAAAGATTTACCTTTAAAGAGAGTCACAGATTGGCTCACCTGATTATACTGTTTAAAAACAATAGCCTTAAGGGAGTCCAGATATCGACTTCTCAGGTCCATTTTCACAATCTGATGGTGTTTGCTAGCAACTGTCAGTGCCTTGAAATGAAAATGTGCAAGACTATTATTAGGATTACTGTCTCTGTGTCTGAAATATTTGTCAAAGTAAAATGTTAAGAACTGCAATTAGTGAATAGTTTCCCCTTAAGTGTAAAAAGAAGTCTAGCAAAAAATCTGACAGCCTGTTACTAATTTCAAAAGCAGAGTGGTCAGTGCCATTAAGATTCTCATAAATGCAGTGTTTTGTATCTTATTTTTAGAAAAGTGATGCTGTTTAAAGTTAGGAGTTATAATAAATCAAGTTCGGACTTAGGAATAAAAGATAAATACTCAAAATGTTACTGTTTTTGAATACCGGTCATCTAATACTCTAATGATACTGCCATACAGAAATGCAGGTATGTGTGCTTTAGGGCAAATACTGAAGAAAAACGTGTGTATTGACTACAACTTAGGAAAAAAGAAGACTGAAACAGAATTACTGGGATAGGTTAAGATGTTTACTTGGATCTAGAGAATAGAGACAAGTTTGCCTTAAGATGCACAATAGAAATGAACATTAGTCCGAGTGGTGGCTCACGCCTGTAATCCCAGTGCTTTGGCAGGCCGAGGCGGGTATATTACTTGAGGTCAGGAGTTCAAGACCAGCCTGGCCAGTAAGGTGAAACTCCGTCTCCACTAAAAATACAAAAATACATTAGCCAGGCATGGTGGTGAGTACCTGTAGTCCCAGCTACTGGGGAGGCTGAGGCAGGAAAATTGATTGAACCTCAGAGGTGGAGGGTGCAGTGAGCCAAGATCGTGCCCCACTGTACCCCAGCCTGGGCGATAGGGCAAGACTCTGTCTCAAAAAAAAAAAAAAAGAACATTAGCCTTTGGGGTAATGTTTAAACTACCTGTGGTAAGATAATGTTTAAACTACCTAGATGTAACTGAATGAAAGACTACGATGTGTCACGGAGGAGGAGACCCCAAATGTAAAGAAGTGTTAAAAGGAAATAGAATTGAGTAGCAGTCTTTGCCATTTCAATAAACCACCAAAAAGCTTAAATGACAAGCAAGTAGAGTCACAGGGATCCCAGGGCTCGCCTGGTCACAACACTGGAGTCCACACAGCAGCTCCACCCAGCTCTGTACCCAGCTGTGCTGTGTGTAGTGACAGGAGGTGATGCAGCCAGCATGGCGAAGCTACTCACTTCAACCGGCTGATGTGGCAGCTCTGGAACCAATAGAAGGTACCACTGTGGTTGTGAATGCTAATAGTGGCAGCAGCAATTGCCACACCAATATAGGGAGAACTTACTCTGGGGAAAGATCCTAGGAAGCTTGTGATATTAAGGGCAGAACCATAAAGAGAAGCAGGCTCTGAACAGAGGCTACATCTTAGCTTAAAGCAGTCTCCTTGTGTATGGAATGTGGGAGAAATGGTTACAAATGAAAGTGATGTTCATCAATAGGCAGATTATACAGTTATGAAAAAGCAATGAGGTATATTCATTTGTAACCATGTAGAAATGTTCTGTTGAATTTCTTTTTTTGGGTTTCTTTCTTGTTACCCAGGATGGAGTGCAATGGCACAATTTTAGCTCACTGCAACCACCACCTCCCAGGTTCAAGTGATTTTCCTGCCTCAGTTTCCCAAGTAGCTGGGGTTACATGCGTGCACCACCATCTCGGCTAATTTTTTTATATTTTTAATAGAGACGGGGTTTCACCATGTTGGCCAGTCTGGTCTTGAGCTCCTGACCTCAGGTGATCCACCTGCCTTAGCCTCCCAAAGTGCTGGGGTTACAGGCATGAACCACCACACCCGGCCTGCCCTGGCTTTTCTAATAAACATCTTGTCAAAGGAAATAGCAAACTCTGACAGTAGTCATTTTGAATGAATGCAACAGTATGAAGCTTTGAAGACTTTCTATCTTTAGAGACTTCTGTATTGGTTGCCTTTTTTTTATATTAAGCACGAATTATTTCTAGATCAAAAAACAATAAAGTATAGCTCCAAACTAATATCTTATGCCATGTTCCCATCTGCAGATAACAACACTCTCTGTTTCTTATTTTAAGAGAACAAGAATTAAATGTAGTATTCTGTATCTTTTTTTTTTTTAGAGGTGCTGTGTTGCTTTGTCTTGTGATCACAGCTCATTACAGCCTTGGAATCCTGGGCACAAGCAATTCTCCCACTTCAGCCTCCCAAATAGCTGGGACCACAGGTACATGCCACTATACCTCACCTGGTATTCTGTATCAAATACTTATTGAGCAGTTACAATCTATATAGACCTTTGAGATAAGGATAACAAAATGTTACAGCTTGTGATAATTTGTTCCATACCTGACCCAGAAGTGGTGCATTGCGCCTCAGCCTGGAGGACGTGAAGGCGTACGGAGTCTGGGAGTAGTATACCACATAGGTAGGTTTGTACTGGTTTGGCTTTGTGTACTGTGTTCCCCAGGCGATTCGAATCCAGACTGCATTCTCCTCAGTTTCTCTGAAGCTGACTGTCACCTTATTTAAAAAAAAAAAAAAAGGATTAAGTTTCCTAATTAAAATCTCACTGTGGCACCAACTCCAGGTGATTTTTAGGGGTAAGTGATGATGTCCCTATGATCTTGCATGCAGGTTGAGACCTGCAGTCTTTTCTCCTTTTCATGAGTATTTTGGGAATTTTTGGGAAAACATTTTGTGATTAAAAAAAAAAATCCTTTTTTTTCCTTTTGAGACTGGGTCTTCCTCTGTTGCTCAGCCTGGAAGGCTGTGGCATGATCATAGCTCACTCACTGCAGCCTCGCCTTCCTGGGCTCAAGCCATCCTCCCACCCCAGCCTCCCTAGTAGCTGGGACTACAGGAATATGCCATCATGCCTGGCTAATTAAAAAAAAAAAAAAAAAAGTTTTCTGTAGAGAAAAATAATTTCTTGGGCTTGTCCTGAAAACTGCTCTTCCAGCTGTAAGAGTTTATGAGGTAAGGCAGCCTTACAAATGAGATACTTGTTTTATAATGAACACTTTTCAGTATCTAGCACAGACCTAGCACCCACTATCAAGTTCAACAGTAAGATTTCTATGTAATTAAGTCAGGTGTTGTGGCTCATGCCTGTAATCCCAGCACTTTGGGAGGCTGAGGTAGGAGGATCGCTTAAACGCAAGAGTTTGAGACCAACCTGGCTAGTGTAGTGAAACTCCATCTCTACGAAAAAAAAAAACACACACAAAAAAAGCCAGGCCCGGTGGCATGTGCCTATAGTCCCAGCTACTGGAGAGGCTGAGGTGGGAGGATGGTTTGAGCCTGCGAGGTCGAGGCTATCATGAGCCAAGATCATGTCAGTGCATTCCAGCCTGGGCAACAGAGTGAGACCATGTCTTGTTAAAAAAAAAAAAAGGAAAAAAAAAGAAAAATAAGATTTCTGTGTAATAATGAGCTTAAAAATATACTATTCCTAATGCTCTTATGCATTTAGCTCAGAAGCTAAAAACTCCTCTACAGGAATGTTATATGGCGAGACCAGAGGAAGTACTACCCTGTATCCATTTCACGGATAAAATACAGGCCCTTCCAAACTGTTATGTATGGTTGCCAGTTGGTCTGGAATTTAATAGCCTGCTCCTGGATTCTCAGCTCCCCTCTGATTCAGCTTCACTTTAAAGCTCTGAGCCTGGAAATGAGGAACTTGAGTGAAATGCACATGGCTCGCCCACGTCTCTATTTCCTCCCGCTGAGATCTTGTTCTAGGAAAAGTGGGTTGTTATGGTGGCACTAGCAAATTCTGCCCCCTCTTTATTTAGCTCCTTTTCTGAATTCCCTCAGTCCAGGAGACAAGGAAGTCTCCCCAGTCCAGGGTATGGTGGCGCAGAGCTGTGTGACTGTCTTGGGTGAGCAGCACAGAGCTTGGCCCCAGTCACGTGCTCAGTAGGCCTCTACTAGCTTGAATGCAAGAGCATCTTATTCTGAATAGCTTCTTTGTTTCACATTACAAAAGCAAAAACATCTGTAAAATCAAGGGTGCTTCAGATGTGCACCGACCGTTACTGGAACTATTAGCTCCATGTGGCTACTTAATGTAAAATCATTAAAGTTAAATAAGATTAAAAATTCAGGCCAGGTATGGTGGCACACACCTCTAGTTCCAGCACTTTGGGAGGCTGAGGCAGGCAGATCACCTGAGGTTGGGAGTTCAAGACCAGCCTGGCCAACATGGAGAAACTCTGTCTCTACTAAAAATACAAAAAGTAGCTGGGCGTAGTGGTGCACGCCTGTAGTCCCAGCTACAGGAGGCTGAGGCAGGAGAATTTCTTGAATCCAGGAGGCAGAGGTTGCAGTGAGCCGAGATCTCGCCACTGCACTCCAGCCTGGGTAACTCTGAGACTCTGTCTCAAAAAAAAAGAGAGATTAAAAATTCAGCTGCTCAGTCACACTAGCCACATTTCAAGTGCTCAGCAGCCACATGTGGCTGAACTGAACAGTGACAATAAACAGCAGTTCCATCACTGCAGAGCGCTCTATTGGATTGAGCTCCTCCTGAAAAGGAAGCATCACCCCCTGAATGGACAGGCGAGAGGAAAGGGAAGATTTTATAATATGTACAGTGTGTCTTTGATATGGAGTAGAACAGTATGAACTATTACTAACTGAATTTCTTACAAAAAAAACACTAAGTAGCAAAAAAACACTAAGTAGCAAATTTTATGTAAAAGATGATTTTTCTTACATTTTTTAATGCTCTCTGAAGAATTTTCTTAAATGAATTTTTGAATTGTTTCATATCAAAAAGGTCAACATCTTCACCTGCCAAAGTGAAACAAAAAGAAAAATCAAAAGAGCTACAATGTCTTCAGTAAATACGTTTACACAGAACCCTGAAACTAATAAGCATTTTGTATAATTCTAGAGCAATAATGATCAATCACACAAATGCTGCCAGTACTTCTGACATGGCACCAAGAAATATGCTTCTCATTTTCCATAAAGGTGTGTAATAAATAATCACCTCTTTTGGAAAGAAATGAGGAACATACTGTTATTCTTTTTTTTTTTTGAGATGGCGTCTTGCTCTGTCACCCAGGCTAGAGTGCAGTGGTGCGATCTCAGCCCACCTCTGCCTCCTGGGTCCAAGCCAAAATATCAAATACAAACGTTCAATTATAAATAGAAAATATTACCTGGTTCTTTACTCATCTGAAAAACATCCCAAATTTTCTGGTGTTGATGAAATTGAGTATCTGAGAGAGAAAAAAAGGTTTAGTACTAGCATATCATAGAACTTTGAAGTAATATGCTTATTGATATTTTTATAATATAAAACTGGGGAAAATAACAGTAATTCACAAATCGGGTTATACAGATTTGTATTCAAAACATAAACTTTATATGGGTTAAATTTACTTCATTCGAATAAAGCAAACCATTATTCAATCCAACCCACTAAGATGACACAGTTGAGTTTTGGTGTTTATTCTATGTTAGCCCATTCATTCTATTTCCACATAGGCCTGCCCCACAGAATGCCACATTAATCTGGCACAACAGGGAATGCTGTGCCTCACAGGACCCACATTTGAGTCATCTGTTCCTCTGTCTAGAGCCTCTTCTCCTAGCTCCTTACACATCCCATTTCCCACCTGATTCCGCTCTCTACTCAGAGTAGCCCCCACCCTCATCACCCTACCCCAAACACCCCGTGTTAGTTCCTATTTCCCACCGGAGGACTCACCACTACCTGATGTCATATTACGTGTGTGTGTATTATTTTTTGAGATGGAGTTTCACTCTTGATGCCCAGGTTGGAGGGCAATAGTGTGAGCTCAGCTCATTAGCTCATTGCAACCTCTGCCTCCTGGGTTCAAGCAATTCTCTTGCCTCAGTATCTTGAGTAGCTAGGATTACAGATGCCTGCCACAATGCCCTACTAATTTTTTGTACTTTTAGTAGAGATGGGATTTAACCATGTTGTCAAGGCTGGTCTTGAACTCCTGACCCCAGGTGATTCACCCACCTCGGCCTCCCAAAGTGCTCGGATTACAGGCGTGAGCCACCACGCCTGGCCACTAAGATGTTCATTTGTATACTACCTGTCTTCCCAGTTAGACTCTCATGGAAGTGAGGGACCTGTTTACTGTTGTAGTCCCAGGTCTAAACTTAACTGTGTAGCATAAAGCAAGCACTCAGTATGTGTTTTGTTTTTCTAAAAGATAGGGTTTCACTATGTTAACTGGACTAAACTTGAACTAGCAGGGTCAAGCGATCCTCCTGCCTCAGCCTCCCAAGTGACTCACACCATCACACCAGGCTTCAGTTTATGTTTGATGAACGACGCAGATGCTCTAAACTCAGCGATGGCATAGTTGGAACAAGGTATTCATAAAGATAATTTTTATTACACTTACAGAAAACAGCTAATACATGATGATCACGATTGGTAAATACCAGGTTCTAGTCTAAGTACTTAACATCTTATTTAATCCTCACCATAACCTTGTGTGATATTATCACTATTATACAGTTTGGTCAAATGATAAAATCAGAGATGTTGGCATGGCACAGAGATGTTAACCAGCTTCCTCCAGGGCTCACAGAGAGGCAATAATGGAGCCATGAAATGAACCCAAGAAATCTGGCCCCAAGGCCTGTGTTCTCAGCCCCTATGCTACGGTGCCTCCTGATGATAAAAACGGACATCTTGAAAAAGTACAGACAGCAAAGATAGACAAAAATCAATGAGAAGGAAGGGAGGAGAGGTGAGAAGCTGCAGTGTAATAGGAATAAATTTTCCGAAAGATATTTTCAAATGCTGTAATAATAATACAGATTCTTTTTCACTTATGATCAGGCTATGCCCGATAAATCCACCTTGAAGTGAAAATAGTTGACCTAACCTCCATACCTCTTAGCTTAGCCTAGCCTACCTTATAGGTGCTCAGAGCACTTACAGTAGCCTACAGTTGGGCAAAACCGTCCAACATAAAGTCTTCTATCGTAAGTGTTGAACACCTAATGTAGCATTAAATACTGTACTGAAAGTGAGAAAAGAATGGTCGTATGGGAACTCGAAGTGTGGTTTCTGTTGGATGTCTGCTGCTTTCCTACCAGCATACTGCTTTCATACTAGTTGAAAAATGTTAAGTTGAGCTATTGTAAGTTGGCAACCTGAGTAATACAAAGCCTAACAAGCATTTACTTTGTGCTTATGATGTGCCAGTTACCACGCTAAGAGCTTCTCAGGCATTATCTCATTTAATCCTAACAAGAATCCTGTGAGGTACATCTCTGCTTAAAGTCCGAGGCTTAGCAAGGTGATGTAACTTGGCAAAGAACATGCAGCCAGGTGACACAGCTGCGATTTGAAACAAGGTCTCCTCGACTCTAGACTAATCTGAGGCCTTATGTACAAAATCGTTGGATCAGGACTAACAGTTGGGAGGTAGAGACACGGGGACAAAGAAGAGTGGAAGCAGGTGGTGATAAGAAAGGGACACAAGACTGGGCACAGTGGCTTCTGCCTGGAATCCCAGCACTTTGGAAGGCCAAGGCAGGCAGATCATTTGGGGTTAGGAGAACAGCCTGGCCAACATGGTGAAACTCCATTTCTACTAAAACTACAAAAATTAGATGGGCGTGGTGGTGCACACCTGTAATCCCAATTACTCGGGAGGCTGAGGCAGGAGAATCACTTGAACCTGGGAGACAAAGGTTGCAATGGGTGAAGATTATATCTTTGCAATCCTGGACAACAGTGAGACTATGTCTCAAAAAAAAAAAAAGAGAGAGAGACAGGAGAACATTTGGGAGGCGGTGCTGGTGGATCTTGTCACTGTCTTGATTGTGGTAATGGTTTTGTGTATATGTTCATAAGTCAAAACTTATCAAAATCGTGGATCAGGTACAGCGGTTCACACCTGTAATCCCAGCACTTTGGGAGGCTGAGGCAGGACGACCACTTGACCCCAGGAGCTAGAGACCAGCCTGGGCAACAAGAGGGAGACTCTGTCTCACAAACAAAGAAATAAAATTGCCTCTGATGAAACTGATTGGTTAAGTGTAAATACAAATCACTGAAACTTACAAATGATGTCTAAGAGGGCAGCATCATTGACACTTGCTTGCTTTTCCTAAAAAAGAAAACAAATTAATTAGCCTAACTTTGGTGATAGGTTTGTTTGTATCCCTTTAAAACACATTTTAGGATTGGTTAGAACAGAGTACTAGCACGTCCTCAGTACTTTACCGACAACCTGTCTCCACTCTGTTCTCCTGTTAACCAGTAGACATTCTTTCTGATTCATGTCTCAGTCCAGGCATTCAAAACCTTCTCTCACAATTTATTCCTCATTTATCACTTTTAATTGTTGGATTTTTTTTTAAAAAATGAACTTTATTGAACTATAATTATCCATTAAACAGTATATATTAAAGTATATAATTTGATAAGTTTTGACTTATGAACATATACACAAAACCATTACCACAATCAAGACAGTGACAAGATCCACCAGCACCGCCTCCCAAATGTTCTCCTGTCTCTCTCTCTTTTTTTTTTTTGAGACATAGTCTCACTGTTGTCCAGGATTGCAAAGATATAATCTTCACCCATTGCAACCTTTGTCTCCCAGGTTCAAGTGATTCTCCTGCCTCAGCCTCCCGAGTAATTGGGATTACAGGTGTGCACCACCACGCCCATCTAATTTTTGTAGTTTTAGTAGAAATGGAGTTTCACCATGTTGGCCAGGCTGTTCTCCTAACCCCAAATGATCTGCCTGCCTTGGCCTTCCAAAGTGCTGGGATTCCAGGCAGAAGCCACTGTGCCCAGTCTTATGTCCCTTTCTTATCACCACCTGCTTCCACTCTTCTTTGTCCCCGTGTCTCTACCTCCCAACTGTTAGTCCTGAGGCAAACACTGATGTGCTTTCTGTCATTACAGATTTGTTTGCATTTTCTTGAGGTTTATCTGAATGTTAACATAAGTATGTACTTGTTTTTTGGGTCTGGCTTTTACTCAGCAGTTATTTTGATATCATCCATATGTTAGCATCTATGAATACTTCATTCCTTTTATTGCTGAGTATATCCACTGTATGGATGCATCACAATCTGTTCATCTGTTTACCTGCTGATGGACATTTGGGTTGTCTCCAGTTTGTGGCTTCTATGAATAATGTTGCTGTGAACATTAGTATACATGTCTTTATGTGGATCTGTTTTGGTTTTAAAACAATGCTACAATGCATCTTAATTTGTATAACTAAATACTTATCAATTATATTATTTACATATACTTCCTTATTTTTTATTATTTTCTCATCATAAATTTCCACAAATAGAATTGCTAGGTCAAAAAGTGTATTTATTTAAATGTAAAGGAGGTCAGGCGTGGTGGCTCACACCTGTCATCCCAGTACTTTGGAAGGCCAAGGCAAGCAGATCACTTGAGGTCAGGAGTTTGAGATCAACCTGGCCAACATGGCAAAACCTCATCTCTGCTGAAAATACAAAAATTAGCCAGACATGGTGGTGCATGCCTGCAGTCCCAGCTACTCAGGAGGCTGAGGCAGGAGAATCGCTTGAATCTGGGAGGTAGAGGTTGCAGTGAGCCGACTGTGCCACTGCACTCCAGCCTGGGTAACAGCAAGACTCTGTCTCAAAAATAAATAAAATAAATGAATAAAATAAACAAATTAAGTGAAGGAAGAACAAGTATAGTGGAATAAGAAAATTATTTGAACTATATTTGCAACTTTTCTGATAGTCTGAAAACATTTTAAAACAAAAAGCAATTAAGCAGATAAACACGTAAGACAGAGTCCTTTCTTTGCAACTTTGCCAACAAATCTGGGTGGTGTTGTCTTTTCATGCTTGATAATTAGATAGGTTTAAAAAAATACTGCAGAAATTACTGCTCATTATTTAAATTTGTACTGAGTGTTTTCTTCTCCTGTGGTATTAACTTTTTCTTTCTTACTGATTTGTAAGCATTCTTTTTCTGTTTTTTTTTTTTTTCCTGAAAGAGAGTCTTGCTCTGTTGCCAGGCTGGAATGCAGTGGTGTGATCTTGGCTCACCGCAACCTGTGCCTCCCAGGTTCAAGTGATTCTCCTGCCTCAGCCCTCCTGGTAGCTGGGAATACAGGCATGCACCACCACACGCCGCTGATTTTTGTATTTTTAGTAGAAACAAGGTTTCACCGTGTTGGCCAGGATGGTCTTGATCTCTTGACCTCATGGTCCACTGCCTCAGCCTCCCAAAGTGCTGGGATTACAGCCGTGAGCCACCAGGCCTGGCTGTTAGCATTCTTTTAAGATGAAAAGGTCAATTAAAAATGAGTTTTTTTCCACCACAGTTGTGGACCTCATCCCTTCACTAGTAGTTTAGCAGCTACCTTACATTTCTTTTGGAGTAAGGAACGGAAGAAAGAAAAACCCAAAGGGGTAGCATTTTGTTCAACACTCATCATTTTTAACACTGTTACCTCACACAGCCAAACCAAGTGCTGAACTACAGATTCCTTTCTCTGCCGGAAATTTATAGTCTGCAGTTGATTTTCAGACAAAAAGTCCCAGGCTTTTAGGATTGTTATCAGTTCATTCATGGGGATTTTCAAGATGGTCCTCTTGATGAACTCAGCAACAGTCTCATCCATCCCTTTGGCACTTTAATGAAGCAAAAGCAGCACAGTGAAGTATTAACCAAATACAAAACGTGTCTATCTTTATTTACACATACACAACACATGAAAAACAGAGACAGGGTCTCACTACATTGCCCAGGTTGGTCTTGAACTCTTAGACTCAAGCAATCCACCCACCCTCTCAACCTGCCACAGTGCTGGGATTATAGGCCTGAGCCACCGCGCCCGGCCATAAGCATCATATTCAGCTGGGATTTTGATTTGTAGGTGAAACACCTAAATGTTTACCCTTTTCTAGCCATTCTGCAGTGTTTCAGCGTGAGCATTTTTCTCCTTCAATTGTATATTTAAATGCTTTAGAGTTTAAAAATTGGTGCTGTCTCTCGTTTCTTGGTTAGGGTATTTTGATCTTTTGATGGTGATGATCTATAAATCATTCATTCATTCATTCACTGATTCATGTAACCCCTTACTTATGCATGTCAGGCACTTTTCTAGGCACTGGGGATAGATTATGTCTTTGGCCAAAAAAACGACTATCTGTTCCAGTATGGCGCATCCATTCTAGTGGAGGAGAGAGAGAACCAACAGGGAAACCACAAACTATGTTAAAAGTGAGGAGTGCTGGAGGAAATAGAATCACGTTAGGCAGGCTGAGTGGAGAGTGGGAGTGCTGGAGAGAATAAGACTTTGGGACAATCCCTGCAGGAGAAGGAGCCATGTGTGGATGAGCTTTCCAGGCAGAAGGAACGCCATGTGCAAAAGTCCTGAGGCAAGAGCCTGCTTGGGGCCTTCAAGGAAAAGGGATGGGGGTGGCCTCCAGTGAGGGGATAGCGGGGAGAGGAAGGAGGCACAGAGGAGGTGAGGTCAGGGACCGTGGAGGGCCCTGAAAGTCACTCAGGGGATCACTGCTTGTTTTACTCTGCAAGGTACTGAGCACAGGCTGGAAACGCTCTTGTTTAGCTTTTCTACCAGGATCAATCTGGCTATTGTACTGACAATGCAGTCTAAGGAAGCGAGGGCAGAGGCTGGAGGTTAGTGAGGGAGGGGAAAAGGTCAGATTCTGGATACCCTTTTAAGAGGGAACTCATGGGTCAGCCACCGCACCCAGCCTTTTTTTTTTTTTTTTAAGGCGGAGTCTTGCTCTGTCACCCTGCCTGGAGTGCACTGCTCACTGCAACCTCCTGCAGCCTCTGCCTCCTAGGTTCAAATGATTCTTCTGCCTCAGCCTCCGGAGTAGCTGGGATTACAGGTGTGCACCACAACGCGCAGCTACTTTTAGTAAAGGCGGTTTCTTTCACCATGTTGTCCAGGCTGTTCTTGAACTCCTGGTCTCAAGTAGTTCTCCTGTGTTGGCCTCCAACAGTGTTGGGATTACAGGCGTGGGCCACTGTACCAGGCTATCCACTACTAATTGCCTTTACACAACTATCTGAAATTATCTTTTTTATTTTATTTTTTCTAAAATTGAGCTCTAGGGCAGGAGGTGTTTTTTTTTTTTTTTTTTGAAACGAAGTTTCGCTCTTGTTACCCAGGCTGGAGTGCAATGGCGCGATCTCGGCTCACCGCAACCTCCGCCTCCTGGGTTCAGGCAATTCTCCTGCCTCAGCCTCCTGAGGCTGGGATTACAGGCACGCACCACCATGCCCAGCTAATTTTTTGTAATTTTTAGTAGAGACGGGGTTTCATCATGTTGACCAGGATGGTCTTGATCTGTTGACCTCATGATCCACCCGCCTCGGCCTCCCAAAGTGCTGGGATTACAGGCTTGAGCCACCACGCCCGGCCCAGGACGGTGTTTTTTTTCACAGCTATGCTCCTAGAATCCAGAACTGGGTCACTATAGTCAATTAAGTCTAGTCAGCCCAAGCACAGTCTAATGTGTCCTTGATAAAAGCTTATGGAATGAATGCCTGAGGAGACAACCTGGCTGACTGGGATTCAGCAGTAGGTGAAATATCAAGTCAACACTTCTCCCACTGAGAACACAGGCGAGGGGCCAGGCGCTGTGTTTCACTTGAGGTCAGGCATTCCAGACCATCCTGGCCAACATGGTGAAACCCCGTTTCTACTAAAAATACAAAAATTAGCCGGGAGTCGTGGCGCACACTTGTAGTCCCAGCTTCTGGGGAGGCTGAGGCAGGAGAATCACTTGAATCCGGGAGGAGATTGTAGTGAGATAGCGCCACTGCCCTCCAACATGGGCGAGAGTGAGACTTGATCTCAAAAAACAACAACAAAAACACACACACACAGGCAAGGCTAGGCTGTTAAAATGAAGATTCCTGGGCCCTATCAAGTTAAACTGTGAGGATGGGACATGGAGGGATTGAGATTTAGCATCTTTTAAAGAGCACATCAGATAATTCTGGGTAAAGTTTGCAGAACGCCTGTCTAAAGAAATTTGGAGCGCACTCAATCTCACCAATTAAGTTAGAAATCCCTTCAGTAAACGTTTACCCCAGTGACAATTTTTTTTTTTTTTGAGACGGAGTTCCGCTCTTGTTACCCAGGCTATAGTGCAATGGCACGATCTCGGCTCACCGCAACCTCCGCCTCCTGGGTTCAAGCAATTCTCTTGCCTCAGCCTCCCCAGTAGCTGGGACCACAGGCATGCGCCACCATGCACAGCTAATTTTTGTATTTTTTTAAGTAGAGACTGGGTTTCACCATGTTGACCAGGATGGTCTCGATCTCTTGACCTCGTGATCCACCTGCTACCACGCCCAGCTAATTTTTGTAGTTTAAGTGGAGACCGGGTTTCACCATGTTGGCCAGGCTGGTCTCGAACTCCTGACCTCTAAGGTGATCCGCCCGCCTCGCCCTCTCAAAGTGATGGGATTACAGTCGTGAACTACTGCGCCAGGCCCCATTTTTAAACTTTCTTTGTAATTCCTAGCGCTTTAGTGCCTAGCATAAAGTAGATGCTCAAGATTTGTGGAACGTATGATCAAAAAGATTCCTTTTAAGCAGGCAGCGCGAGGAGCAACGCAATAGACTACAAGGACGAAAAATGACGGAAGCCGAGGTGACAAGAAAGCAAAACCCCAACCCCAGGCCAGGCAACAACCCCAAGCTTAGAGAGCGGAGTCCCAGGTCATATGACCACATGGCCGGCCTCTGACGCAGACACACGCCTACGGGAGGCTCAGCCCCGCCCCTCCGCGGGCGAGGTGACGTCACGGCTAGCCAGGCGTCACCGCCCCTTTCACTTCGGCCTCAACCGCAGTTCCCCGCCCGGAGCCCGAGACCCACCGCCAATCCTGCACCTCACGACGTGCGGCAAGCCCAAGAAAGCCGCCCCCGAGGCTTGGGATCTGGCTTCCTCAACGCCCTGGCACCCTCCGGGGCCCGATCCACTGCCGTCCGGGGCTCTCTTACCGGCCCACATCTCCTGCCGTCTCACTCCTCAGCTGCCGTTCCCGCCCGTCGCGCGTTCAAAGCTACCAATTGCAGTTCCTGTTGCTTCCAAGCCCTGCCCACCGGGGGGCTCAAGCTTCTGGCAGCGTCTTGGGCACAGGGAACTGCACGGGGGAGCGACTGAAGCGAAGCTCGCTGAGCCCCCGCGCCGCTATTCTTAAAATTGTACGGTCGTGCACCAGTAGTGGACCTGCCCTTAGGCTCCTCGAGCCTGGCTTGTGTGCTCGGCTTGTGGCTCAGACGCTCGGCAGGGTGCGCCGTGCCTCAGTGGACTCGCTGTGCTTCCCCCCAGGGCGCACAGAAATGGGCCCGTCCAGTCCGGGCGGCGCAGGCGCCTTGAGGCCCGCGGGCGGCGGGGGCGAGGAGCCAGGACAGCAGTGGAGAGCGTCCCCGGCGTTCGCCACTTGGGGACGGTTCAGTCCTTGACTCTGGTAGCTTGCCTTTCGGTCGGGCGTCTTCGTCGGTGATTTCCGCTTCGGCCCTGCAGGTGTGGCCGCGAGTCGGGTGAGTCTCGGGAGTCCGGGCGGTTCCGAGCGCGGTCGGTTGTCCCTCCTCAGGTCCCCTGACGGCGCGCCTTGCAGAGCCCCCTTCCTGCCGCCCACCGGCCCAGGGAGTTAGGACCAGGGAGACCCGGCGCCCCCAGGCCCACAGCCGGGCTCCTGCGCTGGGGAGGCTGCGGGTGGAGTGGCTGGGCGCTCGCTGGGGGATACGCTGGTGGCTGAGACAGGCCCTGGGTGTCTTTCGGGGTTCGAACCCGCCTGCCGCTCACCAGCTGACCTCGGGCGCGCTCCTCCCCTCCCTGGCCGAGGCTTCTTCGCCTGTAAAACGGGCGCAACCCACCGCTCGGCTTTGAGGAATGCAGCCCTCAACACGGAGTTTGACACGATGAACGCTCAATAAATTGTTGTTGTTTCAGTAGCGGTTGAGAATTTGCGGGTAGAGAACGGGAGCCGTTCAAGCACGTTTCCGCTGCAGTGAAAGTTGTCTCTGTGATTGAGAACCCACTAAGAGCCCCGTCAGTACTTTTTTTTCATGAAAGTAAGACATTGACCTTTCTTTTCTTGGGTTTCAAGATCAGGGGTTTTATGTAGAGTCTTAATTAGTTTTGCAAGTCTTCATTTAAAACCTTAAGGGCGTGGAAGTTTCTGAGGGCAAAGGAATTACGTTGTGATGCCTTTTATTATCTCCTGTCTTCTTCATTCGTGGCTTTTGCACTTGTTGAGTTGATTTAAAATGAGTTTATTTTCCATCCTTTTCCTACTGCGTTGAGGCCTGAACTAGTTGTCAGTTTCTAAGACTCACGAATTCAACATTCAGCAAACATCGATTGGGCATTTACCACGTGCTTTTGCAAGAATGCTCCCTCGCGAGCCTCTGCGTTCCTCGAGATGTATGGGCGATATTTTCCTCTGAAATTCACGGAGCGGAGTGCTGGGCCCTTTGGAAATGTTTGTTCAGGGAAAGCTGCGAGGGCGCATTCACTCAAACTCTTTGGTGGAAGTCGGAGTAGTTAACTCCTCCTCCCGAGGTCGCCCCTGGGGTCACTCCCAGGAGCAGCCTGGCACGGGGTCTACATTGCCAGCGCCAGTCCCTTTCTCAGTGGCATCGGTTTAGAATTGGTCCCTTCGCGCTAAGTCGAAGTGGGTAGGGGAGGCAGTCGCCGACCGTCTGCTACCTCTCCTGCGGTACGGCTCATAGTTTGACTCATAGTTTGAAAAGTTGAAAAATAACTATTTAACTGATACTAGGGCCGAAGTGTAGGCTTTAAAATGTATGTTTGTTATTTTATACATTTTAATTTATTTTATTTCGAGATGGAGTTTTGCTGTGTTGCCCAGGCTGGAGTGCAGTGAGATCTTGGCTCACTGCAACCTCCACCTCCTGGGTTCAAGTGATTCTCGTGCCTCCGCCTCCTGAGCAGCTGGGATTACAGGCCGTTTATCTGTGGATATTTTTTTCTGGAGAACAGATTCTTCAGGCTCTGAACAACAGGCTTTTCTGGCCTTGTTTTTTGCTTACTTTGAAATAAAGTTAGAAATTACAACTGTTGTGTAAATTTCCTGTGCAGCCGCACAATAGGAAAATCTTTCGAAAGAAAAGCCAACTGGTATTAAAATACAGGGTTTTCCCCCGTGATTGTAGATTTGTTGAAGTGCGTTATTAGAATGCTTACCGGTTTTCTTTATACTAGAGTTAATATAGCGCCCGCTCTTGATTGATTTACTTTCTAAAATTGTGCCACCTGGTGGTTGAAGTCTGCCATAGAATACTCTTGAGGAAAATTGAACTTCAGTCAGTAGACTAAAATGAAGGAGTGAACTATAATTTTTGTATCTCGACCAAGAGTACCCTATGGTCTTCTACGCTCCCAGTTTACTCCCTAGGAAAAGTTAAAATTGCCCTTACCCTTATGGGTCTCGTAGCCAGCTATCAAAACATTTGACAGGTGAAATTTTTTTTTTTTTCACAGAACTGCCCCAGGGCAGACAGCTGAAAATTTTAAGGAGTTTCATTGAACTGTTTTGGTATCATTATGTGCATATACACCGTGCGTGAGGCTGGATTGAAGAGGGAGGTGGTGGAAAAGTTTACCCTTTTGATGTTTTCTTAAATACCAATGTAAAGATGAGACTGAGACTCTTTGGTGGAAGTAATAGTAGTTAAGCCTTTCTCCCCAGGAAGCCCCTGGGGTCACTCCCAGGAGCATCCTGGCATCGGGTCTACACTGGAATTGAATATTAGTCTATTCAAATAATGACAGTTTGAATGGAATTTGTCCCTCTCTCTATCTCACTGGAAACATCCAAGAATGAGGTCTTATGTTTCTTTCGCATTTGTTTCAACCATGCTGCTGATGTTCATAATTATTAATTTTTTTTTTTTGAGATACAGTCTCACTTTGTAGCCCAGGCTGGAGTGCATGTGGTGTAATCTCGGCTCAGTGCAGCCTCCGCCTGCAGGGTTCAAGCAATTCTCCTGCCCTAGCCTTCCAATTAGCTGGGATTACAGCCCCCCCCCCCAACCATGCCCAGCTAATTTTTGTGTTTTTAGTAGAGACTGGGTTTGACCATGTTGGCCAGGCTGGTATCGAACTCCTGACCTCAAGTGATCCACCTGCCTTGGCCCCCCAAAGTGCTGAGATTACAGGAGTGAGCCACCTCTTCTGGCTTCTCATAAGTTATTTTAAACCCATGCCATCACTGAGATACAGGTCAAGAGCAAATTCCATTTTATGGAAAAGAGACTTAGGTCTCAGATTAGTAACCAAAATGACACAATAGCTGACTAGTGACAAGTACAATACTATTCTCTTTTTCTGTGTGTCTAGACAGACCCAGTATTTCCGATTTTACAGAGACGTATTTGGAACCTTGGCCTAGAATTACTGCCTATTGAACTTGTTGTCAACCAGAAGGTCTTTGGGAAAGTTTTTTCCCTCTTAATTTATTTCATTCACAAACTGCTGTAAAGGCGTGTCTTTCCTATTTGAACATGGAATAAAAATCTGTCGTGGTTAGAGATTATGTTGGGTTGTAACTTTGCAGTTAACTACTGTGTGACCTTGGGCTTAGTTTATGAACATGTGAGCAGTGCATATTTTCACTTACAGAAAGACAATTTCTTGTGGTTCAACTGAACTTAAAAGGCTACCCATTTCATAGGGTTGTTGGATTCTAAGACTTGTGCTTAGCACTTGGCAAGTGGTCATCAAATTATTTTCTTAACTAATAAGTTGATGTATTCTAAGACTTTAAAGAAATTTTAAGAATAAGAGTAAGGAATATGTATTTAGGTTTTCTTCAGTTCATAAAATATATTTTGAGTTAAATTGTGTTACTAGAATTGGCTTTTAAAGGTGAGTACTGGAATACATCAGCACTTAGTTACATGTATTCTGAAAGAACAACGCCATTGTTTTACTGTTGGGCCTTGTACACTACACCCAAGAATATAGCAGTACATCTGTGTCCACACCAACATTTAGGCAAAGCCAGGTGATACAAAGTGGATGGAAGGGAGCATAGGTGACAGGTAGATAGAGGGCAAGCGGGGGGAAGAAGCTATCTAGCTAAAAGTATGTGGTAGAGGAAAGAAAGGAGTGATGGGGAAGGCAAGGAATCTGTTGGATAAGGGATAAGGTGAGTGTTGAGAGCTTTAGGTTAAGTAGTAGCATCTTACCAAGAATAGGAAAAGGAAATGAAATTAAACCATTTTATTCTTTTGACATAGTCATCTAGGCTAAGAAAGTAGAAGGGCCTCATAAATATATGCAATTATTATTTGTCAATTAAAAATGCAAATAATGAGAATTAGAAGGGAAGGTGTTTTATTGGTACCTACTGTTAGGCGCATCACTCAAGTAAAGAAACCACCAGACAGGCTTTGTGTGAGCAACATGACTGTTTATTCACCCAGGTGCGGGTGGGCTGAGTCCGAAAAGAGATTCGGCAGAGGGCAGTTGGATAGGAGTTGGTGTTATAGGTTGGGGCAAGTGGTCAGTTAAAGGTGGTAATGTATTTTAGAGAGGGGAAGGGCATCATTTTAGAGAGGGGAAGGGCATCATGGGATGCATGACAACAAGGGTAGAGGTCAGTAATCTATCTTCGGGAGGGGAAGGGTGTCACAGGATGCTTGATCACAAGGGTAGGGGTCATCTATTACAAACAGGCATTATCATAAAGGTGGGGGTTATTGGTTGCAAGCAGAGGGGAGGGTGAGGCAAATTACATAGTTACAGGGGTTGGGGCCCTGAGAAACCCATTGTCCAGGCGGGAAATTCTGTGAGGATGAGCAGAACAATGGTTGCAGGTTGCAGGTTTCAGGGCGTGAGCCATTGGTTGAGGTTGGAACAAGTTGTTTAGCTTCTTTCTGTGGCCACCTGGTGACTTGTGGTTACTTCAGACTTTCTGGCCCTTGGGGACCATCCAGAGGTGTACATGCAGGTCACCCAGGCTACAATGGCCAGGCTTGGACTTGGAGGCCTGACATTCTCATCTTTTTATATCTGTATAAAGAAAAAAGTTTGAGAAGTGAGTAGGGCCGATGTTTCTCATGGCTTCTTTGAGCATGACAGGGGGCTGCAAGGACACCTAAAAAAAAAGTCTGTGATTCTTATAGTTTATTACGTGTTTGGTTAAGTCCTTGAAGCATAATAGCTTTAAGGTGGCTGGTGATGAAGCCTTGGGTCAAGATTGGACGGGATGTGGTCCAGGAAGACTTGGATTGAAAGGGCTATATGTGGGTTCTGGAGAGTTGGCATGCTGCATCTTGACCTTACTTAGCCCAGTGTTGCCTGGAATTCTTGAGGGGTGGGTGGGTGTTTCTGGTTGATCCTAGAAGGGATGATCCTAGAAGGGATGAAACAGGACTGGGGATAAGACAGGCAGGTGAACAGGGAGGGTTGGCAAGGCATCTTGTCTTAAGTGGCTGAGAGGTCCTGGGATGGGGTGATATTGTGGGGTTCTTAAAAGTAGCATTTGCCATATAGAGTGATTAGTGATGGCCGAATACGGTTTTGTAGAAATTGAGAGACTAATTGGAAAATGCAAGGTCCAAATAAAAGAAGAAGGAGGAAGGACTTTAGGGGAGTAAGAATTGGAAGGTAATTATGAAGGAGTAGCTAATGACAGAATGGGACCAAGAATAAGAGTGAGTAGAAAAGTAAAGAGGAGAACTTCATTAGGGTGAAAGAATTGGAATGTCCCTTGCCACATAAGGTCATTTATCCACTCAAGGTGGGAGTTGAGGGTAGAAGTTTTTGGGTAGGACCACAAGATATTAGCTAAAATGGTCTGGAGGAAAGCAGTAAACTGGCAAGGCAAGCAGGCATAGGGCATTTAAATGTAGACAAGAAGGGCGATCAGAAGAATGATTAGACAGAAAGCAACAGAAATAGAGAGCTTGTGAGGTATAGACCAAGCTTTAGGGTTGACTGTGTAGAGTCCTGCTGCAAATAGCAAAGTTAAGAGAAGGGTTCTTGTCAGTGTTAGAATATAAACTACTCATGTGTGGTTTGTGTCTACTATTCAGGAATTTGAGTTAGCTTAAGAGAAGTAGGAGAGAGTACTTGTGACTTCCAAGAGGAGATGGATGGACACAGTTTAATCCTGGACTGCTGAACCCAGTGGGGGTGGTGGTTTGTAGATGGACAGCAGTTGGGGTACTGTGGACAACCAGGTAGGGATCCTTCCACCGAGGCTGTAGAACTGGAGAGGTTAGATCCTTGACCAGTACTGATTGTCTAGCTAAGGTGTCCTCGTAAGGCTGGGTATCTCGAGTGGGTAAGAGGAGGTTAGCAGCTTGAAGAATTTCCTACTTGGTTGTTGGAGAATTAGAAGATAATCTCTAAGACGGCTAGTGTCCGGGAGAAGTTTAGGCCTAAGCAGAAGAGTATGGCTATATAAGAGTTTAAAGCTGTTGTATCAGTGGGTTCCTGGGGAGTGGTATGAATTTGGAGAAGAGCAATAGGTAGAAGGGATACCCAGTCCTTCTTTAGTTGTAGGATGAGTTTGGTAAGATGTGTTTTTAGGAGGCCATTAGCTTTTCCCACTTTTCCTGATGACTGAGGGCGGTAAGGGTCCTGGAGATTTCATTCAAAGCTAAGGGCTTGAGAGACTGCTTGGGTGATTTGGCTAATGAAAGCCATTGTCTGATTGTATAGAAGTAGGCAGGCCAAATGGGGATTGATATTATTTAACAGACAAGAAATAATAGCAGCAGCCTTTTCTGTTCCAGTAGGGAAGGCTTTATTCCACCCTGTAAAAGCTATGCATACAAGAAGCTATTTGAATTTTTTCGACACTAGGCATATGAGTAAAGTCAATTTGCTAATTTTGCCTGGTGGTAAATCCCCCAGCTTGGTGAGTGGGAAAGGTTGGGGGGGGGGGTTGGTAGAGTGGCAGATGGAGTACTGAGATGTAGTTGTTTTAAGGATGGACTTCATGAAGGGAAGGAGATAAGCGGTTCTAAGGGATGGGCCAAAGGCTTATATCTCATGTGAAAATGGTTAAGAGACGATAGAATGGGCTTGAGAGACAGGAAGAAGGAATTTTCCTTGATCCAAAAACTAACTGCCTTGAGTGGGAATTGACTGGTAGATTAAGGATTCAGAAGGAGAGTAAGTAGGAGTAATTGATGAAAAAGAAAAATACCGTCCACTAGGAGGGGATATTGGTGGTGCATTTGCTGCTTTCTTAGCTGTTTTGGGCAATGGGATTTAAAGTTTTTGGTGTCCTTTACAGTGGACGACTCTGGCCTTGGCTGGGAGAAGCGCAGCTTTAAGGAGAGCTTTTATTAAGGGGGCATTGATAATAGAGGACCCCTGTGTGGTAAGGAAACCTTTCTGCCAATATGGCAGCATAGTGGTGTAGGATGTGGAAGGCATATTTAGAGTCAGTATAGACATTTACATGTAGTCCCTTAGCAAGAGTGAGAGCATGGGTTAAAGCAATTAGTTCAGCTTGCTGAGAAGTGATGGAGGGAGTGTAACAGCCTCAATGAAAGGTGAATGGGATACAGCTTCTTAACCAGCTTTAGCTGGTGTCAACTGACTGGGCTTTGAAGAGCTACGATCAATAAACCAGGTGTGGTCTGGGTCTGGAATGGGAAAGAGAAATATGTGGAAATGGGGAGGATGCTATATGGATTAGGGAGACACACTCATGGGGTTCAGGGCTTGTGTTTTGGTATTAGGTGAGAAGCTGTAAAATTAGGGCCGTGTGCAAGTCATAGTGGAAGTTTCGATAAAGAGTTAATAGTGTTGGGTAAGACGTGGGGCAGATAACAGATATGGAAGATGCCAAGAGGATACTAAAGCCTGAAGATTGTGAGAGCTGTGCAGTGAGTGAGGCATAGCCGGTGGTTTTGAAAGCCTCAAGAAGGAGTAGAGCAGAGGCAGCTGCCACACGTAGGCACTAGGGCCAACCTAGGACAGTTGAGGTCAAGTAGTTTAGAGAGGAAGGCAACAGGATGCGGACCTGGCTCTTGTGTAAGAACTCCAGCGGCACCACCCTGAGTTTCAGCAGTGTATAAGGAAAAGGGTTAGGTTGAATTGGTATAGCAAAGAATGGGTTAAATTAAGGGTTTTGTACAGGTAATAGATGCAGTTATGTGGGGAGCCAATGGAACAGGAGGAATAGGCAGAGAAGTTGGGGTATCTTGGAAAAGATTATTTAATTACTTTAGAAGACAGTTAAGGGTGGCAGCCAGGCGTGGAACCAGCAAATGTCTTGTCACACAAAATGGAGAAGAGGGTGAAGTGGCAAGATTGACAGGAGCAGGGCATTTAAGTTTCCTTAGGAATTCAGGTGAGTTTCAGAGAAGTTGGGGAGAGTATATGGGTTTGGTACTACAGGATGAATGGGGAGGTGGTGTCCTATACTTCTAGGGTTAAGGTAGGGGGACATAAAGGGGAGGTATTGAGGGAGGAGGGTGGCGGTGAGGTGTGGCTGTTTCCCAGGAACAGTTAAGGAGGAGGTAGACAGTTTTGTTGTATCTTGGCCTAACAGAACTGAGTAAGTGGGAATGATTAAGAAAGAATGTGGAAAGGAGTGCTGGCCTAATTGACGCTAGACTTGGAGTTTTGAGGGGCCTGGAGGCCTTGCCGTCAATTCCCACAACAGTTATGGAGGCCAAGGAGACAGGTTATCGTGGGGTGAGTGGCTACAGTATTCATTAAGAAGGGGATGGACCTACCCTCCAACATAAGAGTTACGAAGCTTGGCGTCCGTGATGGTTCGGGCAGCGTTAGTCTTTAGCCACCAAGCAGAGCAGTGTTGTGAATCTGACTGTCCCACTTCCAGTGGGGGCCCGCACAGAACGGGCGGAGCTTGGGAGGAATCCCAGATCGAGGGCATTCCTTGGCCCAGTGGCCAGGGTTCTGACACTTGAAGCAAGGTCCGGGAGGGGCAGCTGGATGCTGCAGTCTGGGCACTTTGAGGTCTTTGTGAGCCAGTGGTGTGGCTGGGGTTTGTCTTATGGCAGAGACAAGCATTTGCAGTTCTGAAATGCGTTGCTGCCTGGCTGCTTTCTCCCTATTGTTAAACACCTTGTAGGTGAGGTTAATTAAATCCTGTTGTGGAGTTTGAGAGCCAGATTTTTATTTCTGTAGCTTTTTTAATGTTAGGGGCTGATTGGGCAATAAAACTTTTTTTTAGGGGTGAGAGTAGAAGTAAGGATGACATTTAAGTACTTCTGTTTGCCGATTTGGGGAAGGTCAGATAAAGAAAAAGGAACATGCACCCTAACTATGCCTTAGGCTCCAGCCACCTCTCCAAGGGGGAATTGTTGGGCAGGGGTGGAGGAGTTAGCTGCTGGACTAAACTGCAAGTCTGACTGGGTATGAGGTGGGGAGGTGACAGGAGGAGCATAAGGAGGTGGGTTGTAGGCAGAGGAAGAGGAGGGAGGTTCTGGTTGGGGGTTAGGGCCTGGATGAGGGTCTGGTTCAGACAGGTGGAGAGGAGAAAGGTCGGAAGGGTCGATGAAAAAGGAGGATTCTGAATCACTGGTGGATGTAGGAGGAGCGGATGGGAGAGAGGAAAATTTGAGATGGGATGCATTGAGCAGAGATTATGAGGGATTGGAATGTTTAAAAAAATGCCTGGACATAGGGGATTTCAGACCATTTGCCCATTTGTTGACAAATATTGTCTAGATCTTGCAGAATAGAAAAATGGAAAGTGCCATTTTCTGGCCATTTAGAGCCATTGTCTAATTTATACTGTGGCCAAGCTGTATTGCAGAAGAAAATAAGATGCTTAGATTTTAGGTCAGGTGGTAGCTGGAGAGGTTTGAGGTTTTTTACAGCGCAGGGTAAAGGAGAGGAGGAAGGAATGGAGGGCAGGAGATTGCCCATAGTTTAAGAAGAGCAGCGGAGGCAAAGAAAGTGAATGTGCAACCAAGCAGTTTAGCAGGCGTCCCAGACTGAACCTTGGTTTGTACCTGGGGTGAATCAGTCAAAGGGGCATCCCTTGTGTTAATCCATCACCTGTGAGTGAGCACGAGTGAGTGACCAGAGCAGACGTGTCTGCAGTGATCAGTCACTGAGGGAAGGCTGTCTTCCCGGTTCTGTGACCCATGTGGGATTTTTTTCTGGTCATGAACCTCACAGAAAGTCCTGTCTTTCTTGTTTCCACTGAAAGGGAGAGGAAAATGAAACGAAAGGAGAGGGAAGCTGACAGGCAGTGAGAAGGGCTAAAGAGAAGAGTTGAGGCAAACCACTTACCAGATCTGAGAATAGTGAGTGGATATGTGGGCTAGTCAGATGAAACTAGGTCATAGGTAGGTCTCTTCACGGAGGGAGCACGAGGAGAGCAGGCAAGGGGGTTTGGTCTCCCATAGGAGTTCCCACCTCCCAGGTTTTGGCACCAAATGTTAGGCACGTCCAGAGACCATCAGGCAGGCTTTGTGTGAGCAACATGGCTGTTTATTCACCCTTGTGCAGGCGGGCTGAGTCTGAAAAGAGAATCAGTGGAGGGTGGTAGGATAAGAGTTGGTTTTGTAGATTGGGACAAGTGGTCAGTTAAAGGTGGTAAGGTATTTTAGGGAGGAGAAGGGCAAAATTTCTCAGATTTTTTTTTTTGACAGCTTGAGGTATAATTTATATACCATAAAATTCACATGGTGAAACACATATGACATAAAATTTGCCATCTTAACCATTTAAATACACAGTTCATTGGTATCAAACACATTAATAATGTTGCCAACCATCATCACCACCCACCTCGGTAACACTTTTTATCTTGTAAGACTTTCTACCCATTAAACAATAACTCCCCGTTCTTCTGCTCCTGCCCTTCTGCCTCCTCCTGGTAACCACCATTCTACTTTGTGTCTCTTTGACTTTGACTACTTTAGGTGCCTCATATAAGAGGAATGTTACAGTATTTGCCTTTTAAAAACTATGTCAACTATTATTTTAGATTTTGGGGGTAATATGCAGGTTTGTTACATAGGTATATTGGGTGATGCCAAGGTTTGGGGTACGATTAATCCCATCATGCAGGTAGTGAGCATAGTATCTAACAGTTTTTCAGCCTTTACCCTCCTTCTACCCTCTATTCCCAGTGTCTGTTGTTGCCATCTTTATCTCTGTGAGTATCCAGTGTTTAGCTATCATGTTTAAGTTAGAATATGCTGTATTTGGCTTTCTGTTGCTGCATTAATTCACTTAGGATAATGGCCTCTAGCTGCATCCATGTTGCTGCAAAGAACATGATTTCGTTCTTTTTTATGGCTGTTTAGTATTCCATGGTGTATATGTACCATTTTTTCTTTATCCAGTCCACTACTGATAGACACTTAGGATGAGTCCCTGTCTTTGCTATTGTGAGTAGTGCTACAAGGAACATATGAGTGCATGTGTCTTTTTGTAGAATGGTTTATTTTCTTTTGGCTATATACCCAATAATAGGATTGCTGGATCAAGTGACAGCTGTTTTAAGTTCTTTGAGAAATCTCCAGACTGCTTTCCACAGTGGGTGGACTAGTCGACATTCCCAGAACAGTGTGTAAGTATTCTTTTTTCTCACAGCCTCCCTCAGCATCTGTGTTTTTTTGACTTTTTAACATAATAGCCATTCTGACTGGTGTGAGGTAGTATCTCGTTGTGGTTTTGATTTGCATTTCTCTGACGGTTAGTGATGTTGAGCATTTTTTATCGTTTGTTGGCCACTCATATGTCGTCTTTTGAGAAGTGACTGTTCATGTCTTTTGCTCACTTTTTAATCAGGTTATTTATTTTTTACTTGTTGAATTAATTTCCTTATAGATTATGGATATTAGATCTTTGTTGGATGCATAGTTTGTGATACTTTCTCACATTCTGTAGATTGTCTCTTTTCTCTGTTTATAGCTTCTTTTGCTATTCTGAACTCGAGTTTAATTAGGTTTCAGTTTTTGTTATAATTGCTTTTGAGTACTTAGTCTTAATTTTTTCCTAAGACAAATGTCCAGAATGGTGTTTCCTGGGTTTTCTTCTAGGATTCTTACAGTTTGAGGCATTCTGTGTAAATCTTTACTCTACCTTGAGTTAATTTTTATGTATGATTAAATGTAGGGGTCTACTTTTATTCTTCTGCATATAGCTAGCCAACTATTCCAGCACCATTTATTGAATGGAAAGTCCTTTTGCCATTGCTTATTTTTGTCGACTTTGTGAAAGATCAGAAGGTGTGCAGCTTTATTTCTGGGCTCTCTGTTCTGTTTCATTGGTCCATGTGTGTATTTTTGTAGGAGAAGCATGCCGATTTGGTTATTGTAACCTTATAGTTTAAAGTAGGGTAATATGATACCTTTGGTCTTCGTTCTTTTTGCCTAGGATTGGTATGGGTATTTGAGCCCCTTTTTGGTTCCATATGAATTTTAGAGTGTTTTTTTTTTTTTTTTCTAACTCTGTGAAAAAAGATTACTTAGTAGTTTGATAGGAATAGTGTTGAATCTGTAGATTGCTTTGGGCAATATGGCCATTTTAATGATACTGATTCTTCCAATCAGTATCCAAACACATGTTTTTCTATGTGTTTGTGTCTCATGGAATGTTTTTACATTAGCCTTTGTGTCATCTATGATTTCTTTCAGCAGTGTTGTGTAGTTCTTCCTGTAGAGATCTTTTACCTCCTTGGTTAGATGTATTCCTAGATATTTTATTTTTGGGGGGGGGCAGTTGAAAATGGGATTGCATTCTTGATTTGGCTCTCAGGTTGAACGGTATTGGTGTATAGACATGCTACTGATTTTTCCATGTTGATCTTGTATCCTGAAACTTAAGTCATCGGGGAGAGTCTTTAGAGTTTTCTGAGTACAGAATCATATCGTCAGTGAAGAGAGAGAGTTTGACTTCTTTTTTAATTTGAGTGCCTTTTATTTCTCTTGGCTGATTGCTTTGCCTAGGACTTCCAATACTGTGTTGAATAACAGTGGTGAGAGTGGGCATCCTGTTCCCTTGTTCTGGTCCTCAGGGGAAATGCTTCATCTTTTTTTTTTTTTTTTTTTAATGAGACGGAGTTTCACTGTTGTTTACCCAGGCTGGAGTGCAATGGTGTGATCTCGGCTCACCGCAACCTCTGCCTCCTGGGTTCAAGCAATTCTCCTGCCTCAGCCTCCCAAGTAGCTGGGACTACAGGCGCGCACCACCATGCCCAGCTAAGTTTTGTATTTTTAGTAGAGACGGGGTTTCACCTCGTTGACCAGGATGGTCTTTATCTCTTGACCTCGTGATCCACCCACCTCGGCCTCCCAAAGTGCTGGGATTACAGGCGTGAGCCACCACGCCCAGCAATGCTTCCATCTTTTGCCTGTTCAGTATTATGTTGGCTGTGAGTTTGTCATAGATGGCTCCTATTATTTTGAGTTATGCTCTTCAATGCCTAGATTGTTGAGGGTTTTTACCATGAACTGATGTTGAATTTTATCAAAGGCTTTTCTGCATATGTTGAAATAGTCACATGGTTTTTAAAATTCTGTTTGTGTGGTGAATCACATTTATTGATTTGTGTATGTTGAACCCTATATATATGTTTTTTGACTGGCTTATTTCACTCAGCATGTCCTCACAGATCATCCATGTTGTAGCATATGTCAGAATTTTCTTCCATTTTTAAGGCTGAATAGTATTCCGTTGAGTGTATATACCACTTGGTGCTGATCTGTTGGTCTATTGGGCTCTTGAGTTGTTTCCATGTTTTAATTATTGTGAGTAATATGCTGTGAGCATGGGTGTTCAGATATCTCTCTTCAAAACCCTGCTTTTACTTCTTCTGAGTATATAGCCAGAAGTAGAATTGCTGAATCATATGGTAATTTCATTTTTAGTATTTTGAGGAAGTGCTGTACCAGTTTCCACAGAAGCTATCCCAGTTTACATGTCCATCAGCAGTGCACAAGAGTTTCAGTTTCTCCTCATCCTCTTCAGCACTTGTTATTTTCTGGGGTTTTTCGGTGGTAGCCATCGTAAAGGATGTGAGTTGGTTCCTGTTTTCTATTTGGAACTTTTCAAAAATTAAAGGAACTAATTGTTTCTTTCTTTGGGTAATCATTTCTGAGTTAGAAAGAATAGCTTAAGTGCAGGTGGGGTGCTGTAGTGCACGCATATCACAACATTTTGGGAGGCTGAGGATCACTTGAGGCCAGGAGTTTGAAAACAGCCTGGGCAAAATAGCAAGACCCCTGATTGTACCATAACACACACACACACACACACACACACACACAGCCTGTGTTTTTCCTTTGACCTTGGCTGCTAATTTTTCACTTTGTGAATGAACAACTTAAGCATAATTTCAGGGATTTCAGCTTCATGTTTTCAGTGTGGTAATTAGTTACCGCTGTGTCTGTTAAATTTGAACTTTTTTTCTCACAACTTCTTGTTTCATTTCATTGTTTAGTTTTTTTTTCAGCCAGCTCTTATGAGGAAAGTGATCTATATTAATTCACACCAGTATGAGACTAATGGCCTTTTAACCCTCAGAATAATATACATTTTAAAATAATAAGCCACTTCTCTTAATTGGTAGAATTTCATGTCAACAGAAGGAGATGTAATCAATGTCGAGATTGTGGTGAAAATATGTGAAGCCAGGCTTATTGCTTATAAGCAGGCTGTTTCTGCCGTGGCACTTACTTGCAGGATTGGTCTCTCCTGAACCTGCACATTCTCTAAACACTACTGATAACTTGTTCAATATGTGAAATCATTGAATAAGAAAGCTTTGGCTCAAGTTTAATAATTTTCCTAAGGTCACACAGCTGGTTAATGGTTAACATACTTCTCTGATAAAGGTCACTGAAGGTTCTCACTGAAGATACTTTTAGGTGGCATAACAGGTATATTTATGCATATTCAAGACACTCTTGTATCCACAGGTTGCACTGCTGTGATCCGTCATCATCTCCTAAAGATGCATCCTGACTTATCTCCACACTTGCACACTGAAGAGTGCAACATCTTGATTAACTTGCTTAAGGAATGTCACAAAAATGTAAGAGTTCAGAAAAACAACCTGTAAAGCCAAAATGAAACTTAGGTATAACGCACTGATGTAAAATGTTATCTCCATTAATAGAAGGGAATGATAATGTCTTAGTAAGGAGTCTGAGTTTAGTAAAGATTAGCACTTGATGTGTGTGATTCCCTCACCCCAACAAAGTACTTTCTTTTATGATTAGTAATCATCAAGCATGGTATTTGTTAGACAACTTCTGAACTGGTATGTAGCGGTTGGAATCTATCTTCTTACAGTAAAATGCTTTGTCTTTCCTAATTATAGGGCACTAGAACAGTTATATTCACCTCTGACAATTCTGATTATAATGGAATTATTCTAAGATTATCTGCTCTTTGATGGCTACCATTCTGTGTTTAATGGTAATAAAAACATGTTACATAATTAGACATAAACTAAATTTATGATTGGCTTAATCTGATGTGTTTAGTTGTTAGTGGAATGGAAGTAAAATTACATGGTTAAAACCAAAATAGGAAAGGAGCCCATATTTGGAATGCATTGAATCAAGCTGATATTTTCATAGTTGTTGAATATTTAGCTTTTATTTATATATTCAATATATGACACAGTTGTTATAAGAAGCATTTGTTTTTTCATTAGCATTATATGATGTTCTTTTTCTAATGATATCCATAAACTGTAGATACATCAAATTATCATAATAGTATCCCTTAAATGAGTAAAATTCATAGACCAAAAGAAAGGTGGTAAGTAGGACTTATAAAATGTGAAGTCAGGTATTTTTACTAGTTCAAATAATATTGTTGACGACAATATACTTTGAGCTATTTTCACTATACACATAGATCAAAGTGAACAAGACCATATAAATAAAACATAATGTTTCAGTTTTTAAAGTAAAAACTGCATAAAGTGTTCACTGTTTAAAAAACAGGAACTAATTATTTGTGTTAAAGTAGAATATTTCAATTTGTCTATGGTCAGTTATAGTCAGAGACAGCAAAGGAGAGAGGGTCTGGCAGCAGAGAGGCCCGGTGGAGAGAAAGAGACTGTGGAGTCACATTTCAGTCTTGATATAGAGCATTTTGCCAGTACAGCCGTTTAGATGTATGGTGTGCTACATCTAATGTCTATGGTGTGTCTAGCATTTGTAATGCTAGACGTAAATAAGGATGGTAAATCTTGTTGTTATTTCCTAGGTTAATCAGATTAAGGGCCAGAGTTTTTCAGTCCTTGCTTTTAAGTAATCTTTGCTTTATGTTTATATTTGTATATTGCTTTTTGGTCCATGACTATTTTTAAATTGAAATCAATTTAAACATTTTTTTTCTTTCAAATGGATTTTTTATAGTAAAGGTGGCTTCTCAAATTACTGGAACTAAAGATGGACTTAGAAAATTAACTTTATTGAGATGTGATTTACATGTAAGGAAATGCATCTATTTTAAATATGCAGTGTGGTGAGTTTTGTAAAATACAGACACCCATGCAACCACCATCACGGTCAAGATCTAAAACATTTCTAGCAGAGAGTTTCCTGTGCCCCTTCACAGTGAGTCCCCAACCCTCACCTCTTGACCAGGGAATCACTATACTACTATTTGTTGATGTAGATGAGTTTCACAGTTCTAGAATTTGCTAGAAATGTACACTACATTGTATAGTCTTATATTTTGCTCTGTCATACTTTTTTTATTTCTAAGTAGCATTTCATTGTATGGTTTTGCCACAGTTTATTTACCTGTTGATGGACATGTAGGCAAATAAACAGTTTGCAGCCGTGCTGTTTTGGGTAAAGCTGCTATCAACATTCATTCCCAAGTCTGTTATTTTTGAGACAATATCTTGATCTGTTGCCCAGGCTGGAGTGCAGTGGTGCAATCTCAGCTCACTGCAACCTCTGCCTCCTGGATTCAAGCAGTTTTCCTGCCTCACCCTCCCAAGTAGCTGGGATTACAGGCGTAGTCACCATGTCCGGCTCATTTTTCTATATTTAGTAAAGGTGGGGTTTCACTATGTTGGTCAGGCTGGTCTCGAACTCCTGATCTCAGGTGATCCACTTGCCACGGCCTCCCGTACATGAGCCACCGTGCCCAACTATCATGTACAAGTCTTTGTGTGGAAATTTTTTTATTTCTCTTGGGTAAATACCTAGGAATGGAATGACTAGGTCATGTGGTAAGTATAGATTTAACTTCATAAACGCCTGCCAAACTGTTGTCCATTCTATACTACTTTACATTCCTACCACTCTCCATCACCAGCACTTAATATTATAAACCTTTTAACTTCAGCTATTGTGTGGATATGTAGTAGTATCTCCTTCTGGTTTAAATTGTATTTCCCTGATGACTAATGATTTTGAGCATCTTTTCATGTGCTTATTGGCCATTCATATACAATCTTTTGCCCATATTTTAAAATTGGGTTGTTTGCTTTATGACTGGGTTATAAGCATTCTTTTTATTATTTGGCATACAGGTCCTTTGATAAGTGTATTTTGAATATTTTCGCTGGCTGCAGCTTTTTTTTTTCCTTTAGGATGTGTTTCAAAGAGTAGCTTGTAGTTTGATAAAGTCATTTTTTTTCTTTCATGGTTTGTACTTGTAGTATCTTAACAATCTTTGTGTATTCTTTGGTCACAAAGATACTCTTTTGTGTTTTCTTTTAGTTCTGTGATATTAGCTTTACATTTAGGTCTATGATTCATTTTAAGCTAATGTTTTCATTTTTTTCTTTTCATAGTTGTGTATTCTTATCTGAGATTTCATGTTAATTTTGTGTATGGTATGATGTGTGAGTTGAAGCTGATGTTCTTTGCCTGTGGGTAGCCAGTTGTCTCAACACCATATGTTCAAGAGACTGTTCTATCTCCACTGATTTACCATGGTCTCTTTGTCAAAAATCAGTTGACCATATGTGAGTGGGTCTATTTCTGGGCTCTCTAGTCTGTTTCGCTGATTTCTATGTCTATTCTTAACACCAGTGCCATGCTGTCTTAATTACTGTTGCCTTGTAGTAAGTCTCAGTCATATAGTGAAATCCTCCAATTTGTTCTTTTTCAGTATTGTTTTGCTATTCTAGGTTATTTTGATTACCATATTAATTTTAGAATCAGCTTGTCAATTTCTACAAAAAACATGTTTACTGGCTTTTTGTTTGAGGCTGACCATCGTTGATGACTTGGATTTTACCTTTGAATCAGCAGGCACTTCGTGTTTTTACGTATATTTAAGGCATACCTGGCATAGCCTTTACTCTAGGGTTAGTGTAGCCCGATGGCTTATATAATTCTTCTGGATTCTATACTGATTGACTTGAATGTTCAATGAGATCTCTACTTTGGCTTATAAGAGCTCCATTGACTCCCTGCCCTGTGTGAGCTCTCAGCGTTTTTCAGCTTCTAGTTGCTCTAGTTGTTCTTCATAGTGATAGGCCTTGTTAAAGTTTATTGACATGTGCAGTGAAGGCAGCCCTATGTAGATTTCTGGAGTTCTTTTGCTGTGTATCTCTACCTCACAAATGCCAGCTGCCCCAACCTGCACAGCCTCCTCAACTCAGTGAAACCGCCATTCTCTTCTCTGCTACATAGTTTGGAAATTGTCTCTAGTTAGAAACCTAGGTGAATGTAGGGTTCACTTGTTTTGTTTCTTTCTTTCAGGTGTCACACTCCTGCAGTCTGTCGTTTCAATATATGAAAATAGTTGTTTTATGTATTTTGTTCAGTTTATTCTTTGATGGCTAAAGGTAGAGGTTTGGAAGATAAATTTTTAAGTAAATAGCATTGAGACAATTATATAGTTGTTGGAAAAAAGTTAGAATACCATACATATGAGTCATCTTCATCATCTTCTAATGGAGCAGTCATCTAAATGTCAAAAACGAAACCATACAAATACTAAGAAAACCTGGATAAATTCTCATATAACCTAGGTGTAAGGAAAGTGTGGCTAAGTAAGGGCTCTGCATTCCAGAGGCAATAAAATCAGAGATTGTTAAAGGATCATTTGAGGCCTGGACTTCCAGACTGGCTTGGGCAACACAGTAAGATCTTGTCTCTGCAAAAAATAAAAATAGAATTGGCTGTGCATGCCACATGCCTGTAGTCCTAGCTACATGCCTAGGTTCAGGCAGTAGGATCACTTACCCAATTGTTTGAGGCTGCTGTGAACTGTGAGCCACTACGCATCAGCCTGTGGGACAGACTTGCCTGTGTGACAGAGTGAGACCCTGCCTTTATGAAAAAAAAAGGAGGGGAATAAAAGGCCAAAAATCAAAGAGAAAAATGAGCAAAAGCATGAGAGACAATTTACAAAAAGAGGAAAGATGGCCTTTAAAATGTAAAAAGATGTTCAACCTCACTAGTCAGAGAAATACAAATTAAATATACTGAGATACTATTCCTTATCTGCAGGGAGGCAAAGTTAAACAGTGTGACAGTGCCTTATGTTGACAAGACTGTGGGAGAAGGGATACCTTCATACATTTCTGATGGGACTACAAATTATTACAACCTTTATGGAGAGGAATTTACTAGTGTATAGCAAAACTGTAGTGTATTTGCTTTTTAACCCGTCAGTCCCACTTCTAGGAATTTATCTTGATCCTTAAGTAAAGTCCATGCTTACTCAGATTGCTTCAGGTTATTGTTTTACCTCATGTCATTTCTGTGTTAACAGGATTCCATCCAGGATATCCATTACACTTAGTTCTCGTGACTCTTTAGGCTCCTGTTGTCTGTGACATTTTCTTTGTTTTTGATGACTTGGAAAGTTTTGAGGCATAATGGCCAGGTATTCGGTAGAATGTTCCTCTGTTTGAATTTGTCTTGTTTTCCTCATGGTTGAATTGGAATAGTGTGTTTTTGGGAGGAAGACCACAGAGGTAAAGTACATTTTCATCACATTTTAATCAAGGTTATGTACTATAACATACTTATTCACTGTTGATGTTGACCTTGATCATCTGGCTGAGGTGATCTACCTTTTTTTTGGGGGGGGGTGCGGGGGGAGACAGGATCCACTGTGTCATCCAGGCTGGAGTACAGTAGTGTCATTTTGGATCACTGCAGCCTCAATCTCCTGGGCCTAGGTGATCCTCTCATCTTAACCTCCCGAGTAGCTGGGACTACAGGCCATGCCATCATGCATCTGTTCTCCCCCATTTATTTATTTATGTCAGTATGGGCTGATGTATATTTACTTTATACCCTGGGTTATAATCCAAAACTACTTTGTTTTGTTGTTCATACTGTTCTAGCTTTGGCCACTGAGAGTCTTTCAGTTAACCTTTTTTAAAAAACAGTACAGCTGTGTGTGTGCGTGTGTATTTTTTTTTTTTTTTTTTAAACAGGCCAGGCTTGGCGGCTCATTCCTGTGATCCCAGCGCTTTGGGAGTCTGAGGTGAGAGGATTGCTTAAGCACAGGAGTTGGAGACCTACCTGGGCAATATAGTGAGACCCGTTTCTGCAAAAAAATTAAAATTATGTCACTAGATGACACATGCCTGTAGTCCCAGCTACTAATGAGGCTGAGATTGAGGTAGGAGGATCACTTGAGTTTAGGAGACTGAGGCGTGCAGTAAGTTGTGATTGGGCCACTGCACTCCGGCCTGGGTAACAGTGAGACTCCGCCTCTTAAATAAAAAATGTTTCTTTGAACCAACATATAATGACTTCCAGGATATAGTTAGTAAAGAAATCAAAGGACAAAACAGTATTTATAGTATCCTAGCCTTTGTATAAAAAAATGAGGAGGAGATAAGCAAAACCTAGTTGTATATCTCCTCATTTGTGCAAAAAGAAACAACATAACTGGAAGCTAATGAGATTCATTACCTTCTGAGTGGTGGGTAGGAGCAAAGTAGAGAGAGTGGAGGAGTGACACTTTTACAAAATCTTTTGTCCGGGGGCGGTGGCTCATGCCTGTAATCCCAGCACTTTGGGAGGCTGAGGCAGGCGGATCACTTGAGGCCAGGAGTTAGAGATCAGTCTGGCCAAAATGTCAAAACCGCATTTCTACTAAAAATACAAAAATTAGCTGGGTATGGTCGTATGCACCTGTAACCCCAGCTACTCTGGAGGCTGAGGCAGGAGAATCACTTGAATTTAGGAGACAGAGGTTGCAGTGAGCTGAGATTGTGCCACTGTACTCCAGCCTGGGCGACAGAGTGAGGCTCAGTCTCAAAAAAAAAATTATGTAAAAAAAATTATGCATTTCGTGTATCTTGCTGTTTGAACTTTGTTAATGTTTCATATACTAAAAAAAAAGGATGAAAAAAGGGATGAGCAGAGTTGGGAAGAAAACTCTAAAATGGAATGCAAGCAAAACCAAACAAACCCATTTCAAAACAGTCATCTAATTCCACTAAAGGGGAAAATGAACTAGGCCAAAGACAAAGTAGAGCTCTTGTTAGTAGTTTGGATTTGGCAGTGGCATGAATTGGCAGTTCTGAAACTGGCGTCTGTGTATTCTGTGTATTCCAAGACTGAGCAAATAAGTAAACATATTGTAGATAGTAAGAGATAGATTTCCTACTGTCATAAATATGGAAGGGGAAAGGCTGGGATGAAACCTGTGATGTTGGATTGGAATTGGAGGTGTCAGTGTGAACTCACGTTTTCAATATATATAAGATGTAGAATACATATATATGTGTGTGTATGTTTGTTTCATATATATATATATATATATATATACATTCAATATATGTTTTCCTGTAGCATTGTGCATATGTAAGACCCAGATTTTGTTTTTAAATACCACTCTTCAGTCAACAGAAACAAGGATCCTTGGAAAATTACTGATTCTAGGGCTAGGGCTGGGAAAGAACAAGAAGAACCTGCAACATCTTGTCCCAGAAAATAAGATATTTATCAAAGAATGATGGGGGCTGATTAAAAGGACAGGGGCCAGCTTGAAGGGATTCCCACTGACCAAAAAATGGGACACAGCATTAAAGTAGTGAAAATAATATAATCGAATGAGAATCCCTGAGTCCAAACTCATATAAATATGAAAATGGATGAAAAGCCCCCCCCCAAAAAAAAATGGATGAAAAGGGAAAGTTTCCCTTACAGTGGAATGCCAACAAAAACATAAGAGGAGTGTAGAATTAGAAAATCACTGTTTGGTAACCATTGTAGTAATAATTGATTTAGTCAGTAATCATAGATCCTATACCAGTGGGTGAAAAGTTTGAGGGAGTAATTGGATAATTAAATGGTCTCAGAGTGTCTCCCCATAATAATTACAGAGGAAAAGCTAATAAATTCACAGTGTAGAAACTTGGTAGGTAGCTCCTTTCCTAGGTAATAAAAGTTAACATCAATAATGGGACAAATTGCCAGGTGCCTTTTGATGTGATACACTGAAGACACAACATCACTTCTAGAGTATTCCTGCCAAAAAGGCATAACTTGAATAAAGTTGTGAAGAAACACCAGACAAACCCAAGTGAGGAGCATTTTGCAGAATAACTGGCCTATACTCTTTGAAATGTCAAGGTAATGAAAGACAGAGAGATAAGCTATTTCAAATAAAGATTAAAAAAAATTCTAAGAATTGGGGGAAAATAAAAAGGCCGAAGAGACATGACAACTAAATGCAATGGCAATCATGGACCAAGAAAAAAAAAACCACCCAAATTTTTTTGCTTTTTGCATGAATGATATTATTAGGCCAATAGGTGAAATTTGAATAAGGTGTGTAAATTAGATACTAGTATTATATTCATGTTAATTTCCTAATTTTGGTAATTGTATGGGGACTTAAATTTAAGTCCTTTTTTTTTTAGGAAATGTACATTATATCTGCAACTTAATCGATAGGTTCTGAAGAAAAGCTTGTGTGTGTATTTAAGAGCTAGAAGGATAAAGCAAACGTGGTGAAATGTTAGCATTTAGAAATTGATTGTATTCTTGTAACTTTTCTGTAAGTTTGAAATTGACAAATATTTTTAAAGACATCTCCTGTCATCAAGAAATATTTTACCTAAGTGATCTTTCTGAAGACTTTCACTTTTTAAGTGTTAAATTGAGCCCAGGAGTTTGAGGGTGCAGTGAGGCTCTTATCACTGTGGCACTTGAGCTCAGGGAATAGAGTGGGACCACATCTCTCAACAACACCTGGTGACTTAACCATAATTCTGCAGGTCTAGATCTGGGGAAAAAGGTTAATTAAAAGTTTATGGGGAGGATGTTTTGCTCTGCCACCCAGGATTGAGTGCACTGACACGATCATAGTTCACAGCAGCCTTGAACTCCTGGGCTCAAGTGATCCTCTGCCTGAGCATATGGAACTACAGGTGTATGCCATCATGCCTGGCTAATTAATTTTTTTTTTTTTTTTTTGGTAGAGATAGGCTCTCCTTGTTGCCCAGGCAGGTCTCCTCAAGCTGTCCTCCTGCCTTGGCCTCCCAAAATGCTGGGATTGCAGGCATGAGCCACTGTTCCTGGCTTGATCTCAGTTATTTAATTAATAAAATCAGTGAATTATACTACTTAAGATGTCTTCTAGCCCTGAGTTTGTGTAATTCTGTTTTAGTCTTTTTTTTGTTGATGAGGCCATCATCCTGAATGTCCCTGTCTGTGCTGGAATGCTGCAGTGCTCTCCAACCTGCTTGAAGTGCATGAGTGTTTTATCTCCAAATAGCCTACCTTGCTATGCTTTTATCATTCTTTTCGTGCTTTATAGTTCTGCTGTGATCTTTGCAGAGAAATGTTATTTCCACAGCTTTCAGGTGTCTGTGGGTGGCTTCTGATCTACTGGCCTATTTTGCCTACATTTGTTGGCTAGACTTAGATATTCTTTCCATGTAAAGTTAAAATACAGAATTTAGAACAATTGTTTTCCTCAAAGCTACTCGGAAATTCTTATGTATTTTTTTCTGATACATGAAAGTAATATGTAAATAATACATATCATTTTAGGTAGTATAAAAAAGGAAAGTATAGAGCCAACAAAAATTACCTTTTGTTCAACTATTCAGAGATAAATTCACTAAAAACTGGGTTTTTCCAGCATTTAAAAATTTTTATATTTTCCCTCTTTTTCTCTTCTTCCTATTAGCGTTTTGAAATGCCCACAGTTTTTCTATCCTGGGAAGATGAATATATAAGATTCCTTTCCATAATCCCAGCCTTCTGGTATTTTGTGTTAGCGTCCCTTTCAGAGCTGGCTATTGAGAGGATACTGCTTGCTTCTTACACACTGGCTTCTACCCTCACTAGCGTCGCAGAACGACAAAGATCATGAATGACTGCTCTACTGCCAAATTTGGTGAATGTTTTCAGTAGTAGTTAACTTACTTTTCTCCCAACAGCATTTGATTCCCTCTCAAAACACCCTTCCACAGGCTTCTATCATACCTTTATCTTCTCTGGTTTTCTGTAAGTTTCTTTGGCCACTCTTCAGTGTCCTTGGCAGACTCCTGTCTACCCTCGGCTACATGTTCTTGCAAAAAATCATTCACTTTAATGGTTTCAATAACTCTCAAATCTGTATCTTTGGCTCAGATTTCCTCTGAATTCCAGGTGTGTTTATCTCAACCAGATACTGGACTTAACTGTTCTGCCAATAAACTCAACATGTCCAGAGACTTACCTTCTTTAAAAAACCTCTGCTGTCATTCTTAGCTGGAAGTCAATGTCATCTTTAATTCCTCCATCTGCCTCACCTCTTCCTGTTAGCCTTTACCAGGTGCTGTTCGTTCTCTACCGAATCTCTCTTGAACCATTGTTCTCCTTTGCTAGTGCCACTGCCATAGTCTGTGCCAACACTTTTATTGGGGCCACCTGTAAAGGACTCCTATCTGGTCTTCTGGCGGTTTTGTTTTCTTCTTTGCCTAAATCCATTTTCCATATTGCATTTAGAGTGATCTTTCAAGAATAAGTTTAATCATTGTTACTTTTTTTTGTTTTGTTTTGTTTTGAGACGGGGTCTAACTCTGTTGTGCACGCTGGAGTGCAGTGGTGTGATCTTGGCTCACTACAGCCTCTGCCTCCTGGGTTCAAGTGATTGTCCTGCCTGAGCCTCCTGAGTAGCTGGGATTACTGGCACCTGCCACCACGCCTGGCTAATTTTTGTGTTTTTAGTAGAGCCAGGGTTTCACCATGTTGGTTAGGCTGGTCTCAAATGCCTGACTTCAGGTAATCCACCAACCTCGACCTCCCAAAGTATTGCAATTGGAGACGTGAGCCACTGCACCCTGCCTGTTGTTACCTTTTGAATAGATCCTTTTGCCTGTAGAATGTATTATAAATTTCTTGCCTTCTGTTGAAGTCCTTAACGAAACTTATCCCTAAGTAGGTCTTAGGTTTTACCACTCTCCCACAGCTCTTTCCCCCTCATTCCTGTGGTCTCTTTCTTTTTTTTCTTTTTGCAGGTATATGGGAGAATGGTATTTCTGTCTTTTAAGCCTTTATACATACTTTTTCCTTTGCTGAACGTAGAGCATTCCTCCTGCTTCAACTTACTGTTTGTTAAACCAGGTTTTATCCTTCAGCTTTTCTTCAGCTTAGTTGGTCATTTCCTTTCCCTTTCCTGTCCTAGATTCTCCTGGTACAATCACTTTATTTGGGTAGCATCAAACACACTTTGTGGCAGTTCTCACTTTTTGGTCTCAGGACTCCTCTGCACTCTGACATTATTGAGAACTCCAGGCAGCTATTGTTTATGTGGGTGATATCTACCAATATTTATTGGATTAGAAGTGATGAAGGCTGATAAATTAAAAAATTTATTTTAAAGTTACAATGATAAATTATACTTTTACATGTTATGATTACATGTTAGCATAGTTATTTTTCACAAAAATCTTGTTTTAAAACCAGAAAAAAGCGAAAAGAATGGCATTGCTTTCGCATTTTTTTAATGTCTGAATTAATAAAATATACCTGAATTCTCAGATCTGCCTTTATATTCAGTCTGCTGTGATAATTAGACTTCATGAAGCCTCGGGAAAACTCCACAATGCCCTTGTGCGAGGACGAAAATGAACAAAATAAATGTTTTTGTATTATTGAGAAGATAGTTTTGACCTTGTACCTTCCCTGAAAAGGTCTCTGGACTACACTTTGAGAAACACTGCTTTATGGCAGTCACTTCTTATTTGTCTTTTTCCCTCTGATTATGTACTGTGAAAGTAGTGCCCAGGTCCACTTTGCTCACTTCTGTATCCCTGGTGCCTGGGACATTGTTCTTGGTGCTCAGATATCTGTTGATTGACTTATTCAGTCAATTACTCAGTTGTTTTGGTTCTCAAGAAATAGACACCAGGCACTAGAGACTTACTCCATGAAAGTATAAGAAAATTGTAGCCCTCGGGCATTTCTTCCACCAATTTCTCTGGGTCGTTTGGGTCTAATATATTTCATGTAACATCACAAGAGTATAATTCTCATTTTAGCTTAGTTAATGGTGAGGTAAAAGGAAGCATGTACATTAATTTATGTCATGGATTTTTGAATCAAGATGTACATTTATAGAATGATGAATAAATGTAAACTATGAAATATTGCCTTCTCTTATTTTTACTTGACTAGAAGGGGAAGAAATTCATTGTCATGTTTTTTTGTTGTTGAGGAAGTAGTATAGGAAAAATACACAGGAAATATTTATTCTTTGGAAATGATAGAGGAAAGAAAAAAGCAAAATAAAAAATGAAAAATTTTTTTTAATTAAAAAATTTGTTTTGTAAAGGTCATTAGGAAACAAATAGCAGACTTTAGTCTATCTTAAATGCTTCCTAGAAAACCTGACCAGTTTCAGTGTGGACCTGAAACGTACATTTAAAGTGGTGGTAAAGCAGGAAAAAAATAAATAGCATGAGGTATAGCTTATTAATTATGTGTTGTCTGGTTTTCATGAAAGCCTTAATTAGAACAAAAAGGAAAATTTGTGCTTATTATTACAACTATCAAGTTCAGCATTTATGACATGCCATTATAAAGCAGATCACCATGGTGTCTGACCCACCCTTGAAAATCATGAAGTACAAACACACTAATTATGTTCTTACTAAAATTCAGGTTCTTAACTTCAGGCTTCGGCTTCACCTGCTTTAGAACACTCATACTTTTTACCACGATAATAGTAATAGGACTTGAAACAATTAGGAGATTTTTATTTTATTTTTGAAACAAAGCAGATTGAACTTCAGGCAGATTTCTTTATGTTGTAAATCGATGTCTTATTTATACGATTTTTATAAAGCATCGAATGATAGTGTTATGTGATTTTTTTTTTTTTTTTTGAGATGGAGTTTTGCTCTTGTTGCCAAGGCTAGAGTGCAATGACGTGATCTTGGCTCACTGCAGCCTCTGCCTTCTGGGTTCAAGTGATTCTATTGCCTCAGCCTCCTGAGTAGCTGGGATTATAGGCATGTGCCACCACGCCTGGCTAATATTGTAATTTTAGTAGAGATGGGATTTCTCCATGTTGATTAGACTGGCCTCAAATTCCCAACCTCAGGTGATCCTCCTGACTCAGTCTCCCAAAGTGTTGAGATTACAGGCATGAGCCACTGCGCCTGGCCGTGTTATGTATTTGATGTATTTTGGTGACAGTTTAAGTGGGAGGAAATGAGAAAAGGACTCCAGCGCTAGGCATTCATTAGATAGCTCTTTTACAGAACAGTGTTTGCTAGTGAAATTATCCATTGCCTGTGTATGGCAGTGTGGTCACACTGCAGCTTGACACCAGGCCCTATAATAGAGAATGGATTGTGCTACAATTTTTAACATTTCCCTTAAGAAAGGAGTGTTAGGTTATGATAAAACTTTTACACTGTCTTTGTGAGGTTTTGGTGAGTTATTAAGTAGGCTTCCTTTTTATCTAGAAAAAGCCTTTAAAACTTTGTTTCTACTTGTAGAACATTTATTCCTTCTTTGTAAGAAGAACCAGGATAATTTGTTCTTTTGTATACAGTTGAATCCTTGAACAGCTTGGGAGTTAGGGGCACTAATCCCCACGCAGTTGAAAGCCCACATATAACTTTTGATTTCCTGAAAACTTGACTGAGAGTTTCCTGTTGTTTGGAAGCTTACTGATAGCATAAATAGTTGATTTACACATGTTTTGTATGTTATATGTATTATATATTGTATTCATACAATAAAGTAAGCTAGAGAAAAAATCATAAGGAAGAGAAAATACATTTATAGTACTGTATTGTATTTATCCATTTTGCAAGTTTATGTCCTCTGTTTACAAGATGATATATGTCAGTCTGAAATGGTAGACAACCATGGCTGCAGACCCCAATCTGCAGTACATTTCAAGTAACTCAACTTTTTCTTGTGATGTTGTAACTTCTCTCTGCTGCTTGGGGGCACTTCCAGCATTACCAGTGGCACCTCCTGTGGGTCCCATGATGTTATTGAAGGTTTATGGTTATTGCAGTAAACATGACCTGCTTGCTGTGTCCTTATTGGTATCCCAGGGTGTTTTAAGTGGATCCTTGTAACACTTGAGCCCACTGTAATAGCAATAGAAGATGACTTCAAAATTATTACAGTAGTTTAGTATATACTTCAGGTAATGTAGCTATGGTGTGATACATCTTTATGTTTGCTTACATTTCTCTCAACTTTGAGTGGTGCCATCTATGTTTTGTTGTTTGTGTGTATTTTGATAAATTTTAGCTTTTTATAATTTGTATATGTTTGATGGTAGTAAATGACAAAATAGACTAGTATTTACACGTTTTATGCATTTATGCCTTACCTTTTTCTTAATTTGTTTTTGAGATTTCTAGGCTATGGTGGTTCATCTGTGAGTTTTTTTAAATTGTTACAAATGTTCAAAAACTTTTTCAATATATTTACTGAAAAACATCCATGTATAAGTGGACCCATGTAGTTGAAATCCACGTTCAGTGGCCAACTGTGTTTTATACATGTGATTTAACTATTGTTTATTAACAAAGTAACACTGTAAACTCATTCTGTAGGAGGATTTAAATTTTATGTGCCCTAAACCTTGGCATACTATGGGATGAAATATTTTGCTCCTTTTCTTCCTTTTAGCACAACATTCTGAAATTTTTTGGTCATTGTAACGATTTTGATCGGGAGGTGAGAAAATGCCTGAAGGAGGAGGTAAGAAAAGTGTCAAAGGATGGATATGGTTGAACAATGAAAAAGATCATTTTTGAATGTTGTATATTACTGCCATTGTTGAACTTTTGCCAAATTTTAGTGTAACAGAAAATTGAGTTTACATGTATGACCTTCTCTCTGTTAAAGAGAAGAAGTGAAAGCTTTTCTGGGGACAGTTTTAGAACACAGCCTTTTTGCCATGAACACAAATGAGGAAAACAACTTCCTTTATGATAATTACTGTAGATCATCCGGATGAATTTTAAGGTGTAGGAAGTTGCATCTCTGGCCGCAGAACGACTTCTATCAGTCACCTATTAGCTGATTGGCAGGTAACTAAAACCCCGGGCATATATACGTACATACATGCATACATACACACACACACACATAAATTGACGAGGTTAGAATTAGGCTCTTCTCAGCTTTAACATTCTGAATTTCTTTATAGTTATGCTTTGTGTAAGCCCTAGGGATCGAATTTGACATGTTTTGGAAGACTGTCATCTCCTGAGCTTGATTTTAGGCTATGATTTGGACTTGGGTACATAGCCAAAGTACATAGTTCATTGTCTTTTTCCAGGTACTGCCAACCAAGCAGAGTGCATTTTAAACCTTTGAAAAGAAATTTGATCCAATTTCTGTTTTGTACATCAGATTTCTTGTGTCCAGATCTTTTAAAAATATATGATGGCTAAAATTTTGCCTTTCAACTTTCATTTTTGTTATTTTTGAACTTTTTTGTTTTAGCCTCAGATGAAGGGTTTAAATATAATATTTTAAGTTGTCCAGCATCTTTCTTTTGATTTTGTTTTCTGCTCAGGCTTTTGTTCCCTGCTTCCTGGATTTCCTTTTCAGTGTGACACTTACCTTTACTGGTCAAAGAACATTTTGGCGTTCTGAGTCAAGAGTAATAGTTTATTTTTTTCTTTTGAGACAGAGTCTTGCTCTGTGACCTAAGCTGGAGTGCAGTAGGGTGATCATAGCTCACTGAAGCCTCAAACTCAAGGGATCCTCTCACCTCAGCCTCCTTAGTAGCTAGGACCACAGGTGTGTACCACTGTGCCTGGCTAAGGTTTTACACATTTTTTTTTGTAGAGGTAAGAGTCTCGCTGTGTTGCCCAGGGTGGTTTCGTTCTCCTAACCTTAAGCAGTCCTCCCACCTTGGCCTCCCAAAGTGCTCGGATTATAGACATGAGTCACCATGCCCAGCCTTATTAGTGTTTTTAAATGATTTATTGAACATATTTGTCCTTTATATGAAAAAAACAATCTATATGAAAACTACCTCTAGGGCAGTGTTTCTATTTTAATAGTAAGCTTATGAGCTGGCATCTGTAATCCCAGCTTCTCGGGAGGCTGAGGCAGGAGGATCACAGGAGGTGAAATGTTTCAGGCCAACCTGGGCAATATAGTAAGACCCTGTCTCTTAAGAAATCTCTTAAAATTTAGCCAAATGTGGTGGCATGCACCTCTTGTCCCAGCTACTTGGATGCTGAGATGGGAGGATCACTAGGGAGCCCAAGAGTTCAAGTCTGCCGTGAACTATCTATCTAGGTCGCCACTGTGCTTCAGCCTAGGTAACAAGAGTGAGACCCTCTTAAAGATAATATTGGCTGGGTGTGGTGGCCCATGCCTGTAGTCCTAGCATTCTGGGAGGCCAAGGTGGAGGATCACCTGAGGTCAGGAGTTTGAGACAAGCCTAGCCAACATGGTGAAACCCCATCTCTACTAAAAGTACAAAAAAATTAGCCAGGTATGGTGGTGGGTGCCTGTAGTCCCTGCTACTCCTGAAGCTGAGGTAGGAGAATCACTTGAATCTGGGAGGCGGAGGTTGTGGTGAGCCTAGATCACACCACTGCATTCCAGCCTAGGCTACAGAATGAGACTCTGTCTCAAAATAAATAAATAAAATAAATAAATAGTAAGCTTATGGAAAAATATAGCTCATCCTATTTTACTTGGTGTGGCTATTTGTTTTTTACATACTTGCAGCTGCATAACATAGCTTTTTTCCTGTGTTTAGATTTCTTCCCCTTTCTGTTAGTGACTATTTGGTAGACTGTTGCAGATACTTTTCTTATTTGTCTGACTTTGTTTTCGTATACATTTTATGTGTTTTCTTTGACTTACTTTCTAAGTCCTCTATGTAGTTTTATGTTGCTTTATTCCCTAATTGGTAGATATTTTTCTGGCTGCTTGTCCATCACTAATCCTTTGAGTCTGCACTGATGTGTTTCTTCTGTACTCTTAATGCTTGCTTTAAATGCTCTCCTGCTACTCTTTGCTTCATGTGTCATCTGATTACTTCATTCTGTGAAGCTTTTAATTAGAAAAGCGTATGGCCATTTCTTTCTGAGACTCTGCTGTGTCACTGCTCTTATTCTTTCTTTCTTTATTTTTTTAAAGGATGAGGTCTTGGTGTGTTGCCCAGGATGGTCTCAAACTACTGGGCTAAAGCTGTTGTTCCATTTTGGCCTCCCAAAGTGTTGGATTACAGGTGTGAGCCACTGCACCTGGCCTTTTGTTCTTCTTACTTAAAAAAAAAAAAAATCACTAATAATACTTTTGTGGCATGCTTTTTTGTGTTTCTTAATTGTTTTGTTTGGGGTTAACTGGCCTTTCATTCTGTCTGTATTGTTTGATGGAGTTTTGTGAATAACTTAGTATTCACCTTTTCCCCCCTTTTATTCAGGGACCATCTTGACTTCTTTTGGAGATATCTTCACATATTTTAATGTAGCCTATATTTTAATTTGGTCTGTAACTTATTTTATCAGCCTGCTGCAAAGTATTTACTTCTGAAGACTTACCCTTAAGACCCTTTTCAATCTGATTGCTGGGGGCAATCTAGTAGACATGATTAAAGGTATATATGAAAGCTTTTTCTGAGCAGGTATCCTCCTTGTTGTAGAATAGTGTTTTTGATTTTTCCCCCTACAATTTTATAAGTAAATTTAATGTATGATAGATAAAGTGAATAACTTTGAAGGGGCTTGGTGCTTCATGTGTAATTTGAAGTAGCCTTTTGCCTTTTGACAAAGAAGGAAAAATGTTTGAAAACTACCATTCTAGGAGATATGTTAGAATCCTTCAATCAAAACTTTTAAGAAAAAGTTTTAAGAGCTTAAAGATTGTCTAGCCAACTTTTTTTTTTCTTTTCTTTTTTTTGTGGGGGAGAGTCTTGCTCTGCTCTGTTGCCAGGCTAGAGTGCAGTGGGTGATCTCGGCTCACTGCAGCCTCCGCCTCCCGGGTTCAAACAGTTTTCCTGCCTCAGCCTCCCAAGTAGCTGGGACTACAGGTGTGCATCACCATGCTTGTAGCTAATTTTTGTATTTTTAGTACAGATGGGGTTTCACCATGTTGGCCAGGATGGTCTTCATCTCTTGACCTCGTGATCCACCTGCCTCAGCCTCCCAATGTGCTGGGATTACAGGCGTGAGCCATCACGCCTGGCCTAGCCCAACTTCTTATATTTGAAGTTACTGACCCAGAAGAGTGAAGGAACTCAAAGTCATGAATTTCCACATTACTCTCTCTTGGGTGGCAGGGTTCATCCCTGATTACCTCTGTATCACTAATCTGTAATTTCTGTGGCCTTGCTCTCCAGATCTGTGGCTCCTGAAATATTTTGATGTTTAACTGTTAACATGTTTTTAATTTTTTCTATTTGAATTTACTTTTACCCTTTTCCTCTTCTGCCCAGGGGAAAACACATTCATTTGCCTTTGAAGTGTGTTGGATTAATGTATATATTGTAAGCATATAAATATATACATATAAAAACAATCAAGTTTCTCTGCTTTAAATGTAGGCTATTTGAGAGTATCTAAGTGCCAGGCTCTGTGTCACCTGTTATTTATAACCTGCTGGCCAGATAAGAATACTAGACGGAAAGCCTCTTGAGATGAAAACAGCATCTATGTGCACCTGATTAAGAAACATAGGATTTGGGGAGGAGTATCAGGTTTGTTAACTGTTCATGATTAAGAAACCTTGGGAAGTTCAGCTGACTGTATATTTTCGTATGAGTCATTAGGATAATATGGTTGCTAAGAGCCAGATACTGTTTTAATAATACCTAAAGAAATATAATGTGAGTTGATCATAAGATCTAGGCCCACTGTAGTCCATGTCTGTCATTGTGAGAGCACTGTATTCAGTTTTGGTTGTGATTTTTTTTGGGGGGGGGGTGTAAGAGGCATTGATGTTAAAGTGCTTTATAGAATAAAAGTGATTTTATAGGTTAGATATTAAAAGACAGAGGCTATGTTCTGTGCATCAGTTGTAGAAACCAGTAATGTTCAGCCCGAAAGGTGGTAAGTGGTTATCTGTAATCAAATGTTTGAAAATAATAGCAGAGAAGAAGAAATAAAAGGTGGTAGTTTACAGGAAAGCACTTCTTGGTTTAAAATGAAAAGCTTTGGAAAAACTGGAATTCTCCAGCAGTCAGACAGGCTACCTCTCAAAGTAGTGAGCCCCTCAACTAGGGGTGCTCAGCAGAAGTTAGAGGACTTGTTAGACTGTGAGCCCCTGAGAACATGGACAGAATTTATCCATCTTAAATACTTATTTAATTTATATTTTGGGAAGAAATTGATTGAGCAATCATTTGTACACTATTAGGATGTAGATGTTGTACTGTATTGAGTGAAATTGTGCAATATTAGATATTCTTCAAGGTCATTATTTCCAATCTCAGATTTAGTTAAATAAAATATAAGAACATTTTTAAAAAATTTAACCCCTGTTAACCTCAAAGAACATTTATATTTTGCAAATATTTCTAAACAGTAAACTGCTATAGTTACATAATCTGCTCTCTCTTTTCTCCCCCCTCTTCCTTTTATTTTCCAGTACATAGAAAAGAGGAACAAGAGCAGGGAGCATGGCATTGCAATGCGAAAGAGACTTATTAATCTTCCAGAGGAATCCGAAAAATAAATTGCATTTTCACTGGATGAGAGAAGACCTAAAGACTCTGGGTTGATACGTGAAATGGTCCTGTCTTATTTGGTCTCCAGAATCCTTTGAATGGAAAGTGACCTGTGAGAAATTGAACCATGGAGAAATATGAAAACCCTGGATTATGAATATTTGTTGGGCAGAGTGTTTAGTACCATCTCCCCTTTACCAACAAACCTGACTTCACCATGTTTCTTTCCTTTGCCTACAGCCAGTTAATATCTGAGTAACTAATCTCCGTCAATAAAATAATTTATTCAAATATTTTTTTCTCCTTTCACTTACATTCTTCTGGCATTAGGGCAAAATGATGCCGTTAGGCTTTTTCTTTTTGACAACATGAGGTTGAAGAGTTCTGGGGAAATCCCAGCAGTGTTGACTGTTTGAAAATGTTCCAACTTTATTGTTTTTAAAAAGTGACTTTCTAAATGATTAAAATTTTTAAAAAAATCATTTAGAAATGATTGTCTCTCTGGGCGACAGACTCTTTTTGAGACAGACTGGAGTGCAGTGATACAATCTCAGCTCACTGCACCCTCCGCCTCCTGGATTCAAGCGATTCTCCTGCCTCAGCCTCCCTGGTAGCTGGGAATACAGGCACATGCTCCCATGACTGGCTGATTTTTGTATTTTTGATAGAGGCAGGGTTTTGCTATTTTGTCCAAGCTGATCACGAATTCCTGAGTTCAGGTGATCCCAAAGTGCTGGGATTACAGGCGTCAGCCACTGTGCCCAGACTAAAAGTTTAAATATTTATACTTAACATTGATACAATTACATCTGGTTAGTATTTGAATCTTAGCAGACTTTGCTTTCCCATTTGGTTGAATGTGCCCACTCAGGGGGCCTCCTGGACATTAACCTTAGGCCAGTGTATCTCCTCTCTGTTGAGTACAGGGCTCTTCTTCCCATGCCCAATTCTAGCAGTTGTCTCATCTGTTCTTCCAAGTGTTTCTGAGACCTTTGACAATCTGGAAGTCAGCAGCTTCCAGCTGCAGCCACAGCAGGGGCTTGGTCTTCTTGTCAGGTGTCAGGCTGAGCTGTGAGCTCCTTCTATTGGAGTTGTGTGTATAATGTCCAACATGAGACCTTCTTGGTGTCGGTGTTTAATAAGTGATTTCTCTATCACAGGAGGTACTCAAGAAGCTGGACCTTCACTCAGCAAGTCTATTACAGAGCATAGCAGATATTTGGTGAAAGGATGGGGAAAGAACCAGAATTAATTCTGAGTATCTTCTAAGACAAAGTATATGAATATTTATTTGGTCCCCCTAGTATCAGGGAGTACAGATACAGAAATGAGACATTTTGCCTTCAGAACTTTGTAGTAACTGATAAATTGACTTTTAGTCACCTGTAATCATCAAAATGCCATGATTAGGTAGGTGTCATAGAAGACATAGGACATTTGTGTTCACTCTTCATGAAGGAGCTATTCTAAGAAAGTTCTTTAGCAAAGATGACCTTTGATAAATGAGTGAAAATGGGATACAATTTGAGACACTTTAAGTCATTTAGCATGACTAGAATATGGGAGCTTAGAGTGGAAGAAGATCACAGACAGCTTTGGAATCTGTTGGAATTTTATTTTCAGTGCTGTGATGGCCAGTTACAGTTTTTAATGTGGTGATTAGGGATTTGGAGAGAGGAGTTAGTTGGAAGGCTGATATATTTCAATTTGTATTTTAGTAAGATTTTTCTGGTTATAGTTTGGGGGATACATTGGAGGGGAAGGAAGATTACGCCCAGGGAGACCAATTAGATTTTTGTTCTAACTTAAGTGAGAAATGAGGGTCTGAATTAAAGATGTGGCTTTGGGAATCAAGAGGAATGACTATTCAAGTGCATTGTCAGCATGACTGGCTAAGTGTGGGGTTTAAAGAAGCGTCTAGGATGTCTCAGGCGTTCAATTTGTGCCTGCATGGGAAAGAGTACTGGGGAGATGGCTTACGGGATGCTGCTGGCTATTGAGGTCTGTAGCTCCTTGGAGTCACCTAAGTAATATATGAGTACATTTTTATGGGATATTCAAATCACCTACTGTTTTTAGGTCTTACTCTCTGTGTATTCCAGCTGTTGCTAATCCCTGTAGAATAAAGTACACACTCAAGGCCTATGGCAATGATCTACCTTTCCAGCTTTCTCTAGGAAGGGAGTTTGAGAGAGAGAATGCAAGTGAGCTGGAGCACAGGGAGCAAGGGAGAGGGTGGCATGAGCTGAGGGAACACAGGTGGGCAGGGCCAGAACACATGGGCCTTAGAAACCACCTCAGGGAACTTGCATGTTATTTGAAGGTTTTAGGGATTGGTTATGATTTTTCCTGGTTATTTGGTGAATAGTTACGGTTAAACCAATTCAACCCAGTGTCAGTACTTGTCACATAGAGTTATGGTGAAGATTGGTTGAGATGTATGTAATAGATTATCGCACAAAGTAAGGGCCCCCTCAGTATTGTTATTCTCTCAAATGTACCTGAATTGGGGTGTTGGGAACACTTCCCCTGTACTTTGGTAGAATGCACCAAATCACTAGGGATGATATGATTTGAATGGTAGGGGTCAAGGGGTGAGGGGCTTAATAAGAGACGGAAGGAAAGGCCAGGCCTCTAGAACTCATCCCAACGCAGCCCCGTTCTCTGCATTCCTGTACATCCTGCCTTCTCATAGAGGAAGCCAGTCCCAGGGGTGGCTGCATCTTACTCCATGCTTTACATCTCGTCAGCCTTGCTGAGTTTCCCCAACCTACTGTAAATCAGAGTGAAATCTGCATCTCCTTTCTAGAGCAAACACACTTCCTGCAGATGTCCAAATATTTTACCCGTGTACAGTAGAAGCCCAAGAGGCTGGAGCGAGATTGGGATGGGGAGGAGCAGATGTCCCGTGTCTTCTTGCCTTTATCAAGCACCTGGCACTGTGGCGGATGCAGGTGATACCCTGGTGAATAAGATGGATGTGGTTCTAGTGACGGTTCACATCAGGAAGGACCATTTGTGTCCTCTTAGGGAGTCTAGTTTTCCCACCGAGGGCAACACAAAGGCATTGTAGGGTCTGTGCAGGATTCTGAGTGAAGGAAGAGATTTGCTTATTGTTTACTTTGAGATGAGATGTAAACCTTTGGGTCATAAGTGACCATCTCCTGGAAGCTGAAGAGCTCAAGCCAAGGTTTTTCTGAGAAATCAAATTTTGCAGAATGCTATGAACCTTGATGCTCTGGTGACAATAAATATATTAATGCTTTACTGCAGTAAGCACTACAAAATTTTACTAAAGAGCGAGGATAGAAAGTTGAGCTGTTTCTGACCTTTTATAAATGAAGTTTAAAATCAAGTTAATTTCCATGGAGTTTTTGGCTCAAGCACAATTAGTTTTCCATAGAAAGAGCTTGGGCTGAACCAAATGATGCTATTGATCTTCTTGGTGGACATACAAGTATTTCTGGTCCCAGCAAACAAAACAACAAAAACAAGCCTCACTGTCCCAAGGGAGTTGTCCCTTTCACCACATCCTGAGATTGAAATTGGCACCCTTTAAATGATACCGTATCCAGGGAACCAGCTATGCTGGAATCTGTCTTAATCCGTAGACATCCCTGCCTCCTCTAGAGAGGTCACTGAGGAAGATAAGTACATAGGAGAAAGTGGTGAAGGGAAGGCAAAGGGATGCTTTATTATTACCTGTCTCGTGCCTCTGCTATCAGAGATGGAACAGATGGCCTGAGCTGGAAGCCTTTGGGGCTGTTTCAGTCCTCTAAGCTCTAGTCTGATCTCACCGGCAGCTGGTCACATGGGAGGACAGGAGATAGAGATATGGAGGGGAAGCAGAGACAGGTGGCTGAATTTCTCTCAGAGAGTAGAGTGTATACCATATCTGAAATGAGCGAACGGGAAGATTGCCCAAATCCTGTAAAAGACCTTTTTTGTGCTATTAATGCTATTTTTTTTAATGATAAAATGTTTCAGGTTTACAGAAAACTATACAGACTAATATGAACATGCATATTTCTGTCTAGTTCTATTAATATTTCATCATACTTTAAGAAAATAATACAAAAGTGAATGAATCCCCCTGTGTTTGTCACCCCAAGCCCATTCCACTTCTTCCTTTTTTTTTTTTTTTTTTTGAGACGGAGTTTTGCTCTTGTTACCCAGGCTGGAGTGCAATGGCACGATCTCGGCTCACCGCAACCTCCGCCTCCTGGGTTCAGGCAATTCTGCCTCAGCCTCCCTGAGTAGCTGGGATTACAGGCACGCGCCACCATGCCCAGCTGATTTTTTGTATTTTTAGTAGAGACAGGGTTTCACCATTTTGACTAGGATGGTCTCTATCTCTTGACCTCGTGATCCACCCGCCTCGGCCTCCCAAAGTGCTGGGATTACAGGCTTGAGCCACTGCACTCGGCCCTTCCACGTTTTCCTTTATTGGTGGTAACTGCTACCCTGACTTTGATGTATTTCATTCCCATGTGTAATTTCATAGTTAGATACATATGTCAGTATCCATCACCATATTTCATTTTCCATGTCTAGATGTCTTACTTGTAGTCTGATAGCTTACCTTTTAAAAAAGAAAACAAAATATGTTGATAAATGAGGCTTTTGTTTATTTATTTTGACTGCTATATAGCATTTCATTGTGTGACCATACCGCAGTTTATGTGTTTCCCCGTTGATGGTCACTTAGATATTTAGTCCTTACTATTATAAACTTCAATGAGCTTCTTGTGCAATCTGGGAGAGTGTTTTTAGGTATAAACCTAGGATTTTATTTATTGGGCTGTAAGGTATGCATTTTCTTTTTTTTTTTTTTAGACCCCACCCCCACCAAGTCTAAGGTATGCATTTTCAAACTTACTGGAAGTTGCTAAATTACACCCCAAATGGTTTTAAGATTTGAAGATTTGTTTGTTTTTTTTTTTTTTTTTGAGACACAGTCTCACTCTGTTGTGCAGGCTAGAGTGCAGTGGTACGATGTTGGCTCACTGCAACCTCCATCTCCTGAGTTCAAGTGATTCTTGTGCCTCAGCTTCCCAAGTGGCTGGGACTGTAGTTGTGGAGCACCATGCCTGGCTAACTCTTGTATTTTTTAGTAGAGATGGGGTTTCGCCATGTTCAGGCTGGAAGATAATTACAATTTTTAAAATAGTGATCTTATACATCTTTTGCTAGATTTGTTTCTAAGTGGCATTTTAAAAATTCCTTATCCTAATATCTCTTCAAAAAATTCTATAAAGCTGGAATTACAGGTATGAGCCACTGCATCCAATTTATTCTAATTTCCTATTGCTGATACAATGCAGTATAATTGAATTTTGTTTATTTTATATTCAGAAGACTAGTTGAGCTTTCTTAATATTCCTGGGGCCTATCAATGATCATAGGTTTTTCTATGTAGACAGTCATGACACTTTTGAATATTAACAGTATTGAGTCATTTTCTTTCCAATGTTTATAATTCCTTCTTTTATTGTACTTAGAACATTCAGTATAATGTTCGATATATCATACTTCTCTTGTTACTGATGTTAAATCCTTGTATTTCACTGATAAGTACCAAATTTGCAGTAGGTTTTTGGAAGATGTCCGTGCCTCCTTAAGGAAGCTCCTTTTGGTAATTATAGATAGACTTGCTCAACCTCAACTGCACCTCCTTGTATGCCTTCCCATATTTCTGAAACTCAGAAGTTAAATACTGCATTTTCTCCAATTCCTTTGCAGTTAGGAGTCTAGATAGGAATTAATGTCCATTAATCAGTGAGGTTTGGTTTTGGAATTAAGTTGAGGAAGAGATGGTCCATGAAGCATCCATTTTCTGGTATGGATCAGAGCAGAAATTGTAGGGTTATAGAGCCAGCAACTGTAGCTGCAGTTTTTGTAGCTGGGGGAAGGATGGGAGGTGGAGAGGGCATGGCAAAGAGAGGAATTGTAAGAGCATCCTCTGTTGAGAGACCTTCATCTGCATTTGGGCCATTAGGCTATGGTCCATGGGCCAGCAGCGTTAGTGTCACCTGAGAAAGCTTGTTAGCAATGCGGAGTCTCAGCTGTGTGTGGTGGCTTGAACCTGCAATCCCAGTACTTTGGAAGGCTGAGATGGGAGAATTGCTTGATGCCAGGGAGTTCAACACCAGCCTGGGCAACATAGTAAGACCCTGTCTCTACAAAAGAAAGAAAAGAAATGAAGAGTCTTAGGCCCCATCCTGACCTACTAACTGAGGATCTGCATTTTAACATAATCCCCAAATGATTTGCATGGATATAAAAATTTGAGAAGCACTGACAGGCTCTTTCTGATATAACTACCTTCTGTGAAATGAACTACTTCTATGGGGTTGATGGCCTTCATCCCCCTTGTCATCACTTCTAGCCTTCCCTTTTTCTTCTCCAGTTAATTTGTAGGCACTTTCCTCAAATGACTTTGGTAACTGAAGTTTTTGAGAAAACTTCTTATTGGTGCTGTATTATATCGAGGATGTAATTTGAAAAACAATTTAGGAAGCATTAATATGATATGTTATCATTGAATATGACAGCAAAATCTTAAGAGCAAAGCTGTTATGCAGTTATCAGGGCGTTTACTTTTTCCTCAACTCTGGAGAGTAGAGCACTAAGAAAGCATTCTGCAATTCTGTAGAGAGATTTAGACCTGGCTATTTTTCACAGGAGCGTTTGCTTACAGAGCATCCATATTCCTAAAATCCTACGACTGGATTGTTGATCTACTGATTGGACTTGACTACGAACATCCAAGGATATCTTTTTGAAGCAGATACAATTAAAGGAAAATTCTCTAGGGAGAGCTCAAGTTGCAGTGAGGGCTTTATCTGCTAAAAGTTTAGTTCGGCTAGCAGATAATTTATCAGCATGTGATACATGGAATTCAGGTTATGTCTAGACTGAAAGCTCTCTGGACAGACACCACCTTATTTCTGTATCTGCAGCTCTTAGGACAGTGCTGACACATACTTGGTATTCAGTAAGTGCTTTTTGAATGAATGAATGAATGAATTTTTAGTGAATAAAGTGTTGAAGTAGTCTGAAGGACTTTAAAATGTACTTTTTTGTTTTCTGTAGATCACTTGATAGGTACATTGTTGGATGTAAGTACAATGAGAAGGACTCTCTATATGTCTACCAATTGGACACTAGTTGAATAAACAATGGTGCGTTTGCGAAAAGTACCATGAATCTATATACAAAGGAATGAAGATTTTGCGCGTTCGTGTGTGTGTGTATGACTAGTGATATCTCTATATAAAGAAAAAAATAGAAATTTCTAAAACTTGAAAACAACTCAAGTACATGTCAAGTTGGTTGTATAACCACAGAAAGGAAAGGATTATAAGTGTTGTTCAAATATAATACTTTGACTTTATATCCATAGAAGGTGATACATCCTGAAGATAAAGAAAACTGTAAAAAAAAGTAAGATTATTTGTAATAAAAATAATACTGTTTGAAATTGGTATTATAAATATCATATGTTTCAAAATCATAATGTTAGTGTCAGTAGAAACCAAGATTTTTTTTCTTTTTTCTTTTTTTTTTTGAGATGGAGTTTTGCTGTTGTTACCCAGGCTGGAGTGCAATGGCGCGATCTCGGCTCACTGCAACCTCCGCCTCCTGGGTTCAGGCAATTCTCCTGCCTCAGCCTCCTGAGTAGCTGGGATTACAGGCACACACCACCATGCCCAGCTAATTTTTTGTATTTTTAGTAGAGACGGGGGTTTCACCATGTTGACCAGGATGGTCTCGATCTCTTAAACTTGTGATCCACCTGCCTCGGCCTCCCAAAGTGCTGGGATTACAGGCTTGAGCCACCCCGCCTGGCCAAAACCAAGATTTTCAACCTAAGACCAAAACATGATACAAGAATAAAATTCAAGTCAAAACACTATACAAGTAAATTTGAATTGGAAATAGTACTTTGAATTTATGATTTCTTTCTAAAAAGTATTTCCTAATACTGTCCACTGAAAAGGTCTTTGAAGCAATGACAGCTCAGTAGCAGTTAGCATCCTTAGCACTCAGATTATGGTTTTTAATACCATCGCCCATCAAAAGAAAGCCAGGTCTCTTTGGAGAAGTGGTTGATTTCCAGCTCTTGGGGAGTAAAGCAGGGATACTGTCGAAGACTGCTGGGGTCATGTCAGCATGACTTAGGAGCTACCTTGAAGAACTGTCCAGTGGCCACAGATGAAACAATGCCCACATCAAAAACAACAGTGAATGCAACAGATGTATACCTATCCATGAGTAAATATCCATGAGTTCATAAAAATGCTTTGAAAGACATTAATGTCATTGAAGGTTGTTAGGGCATCTAATTAATTACTCTGAAAGGAAAGTGAAATATTTATCCAGACTTGCCTGTATAAATTGTATTCAAAATAGCCAAATGGATGACTGAGAGGAAGTTTATTTATTTATTTTTTGAGACAGAGTCACTCTTTTGCCCAGACTGGAATGCAGTGGTGTGATCTCAGCTCACTGGGCAACTTCTGCTTCCCAAGCTTAAGTGATTCTCCTGCCTCAGCCTCCCAAGTAGCTGGGATTACAGGTGCATGCCACTATTGCCTGGCTCTTTTTTTGCATATTTAGTAGAGATGGTTTCACCACGTTGGCCAGGCTGGTCTCGCACGCCTGACCGCAAATGAACCACCCGCCTCAGCCTCCCAAAGTGCTGGGATTATGGGTGTGAGCCACCGCGCCCAGCCAGGAAAGTTATTTTAAACATATTTCTTGAGATATAATTCATATACCATAAAACCCAACCATTTAATAAATTTTATTATATTCACAAAATTGTCCAAACCTTACCACAACCCAAGTTTAAAATATTTTCATTAGCTCCAAAAGAAGCCCTGCACTCCTTAGTCACACCTCATTCTCTTTCACCTTTGTAGCCCTAGGCAAATACTAATATTTTTCTATCTCTGTGAATTTGCCTATCTTCTGGATATTTATATAAATGGAAACTTTAGTTGAATATGTACTCTTTTATGATTGGCTTCTTTCACCAAGTGTGATATTTGCAAGGTTCATCCACATTATAGAATCATCAGCACTTTATGCCTTTTTATTGCTGAAAAATAATAGAGTTCTCAGCCTAGGCAACATGGCGAAACCCTGTCTCTACTAAAAATGCAAAAATTAGCCGAGCATGGTGGCGAGCACCTGTAGTCCTAGCTACTGGGGACACTGAGGTGTGCGAATCACTTGAACCTGAGAGGTGGAGGTTACAACGAGCTGAGATCGCTCCACTGCACTCCAGCCCGGGTGACAGAGAGACCCTGTTTAAAAAAAAAAAAAAAAGCTACAAAGCACAATTTTGCAGCTCCTAATGCAATAATGAGTCAGTGATGTTTGAAATTACCAGTAGGTGTTTGAAACCATTAGGTGAAAGAGAAAGGTGGATGGGAAGGTATAAAATTGGATGAATCACACCAGTGAACCCTAATCTTAAAATTATTAAACCATTCAAAGTGAGACTGCCACATATTGCATGCCTCCTCTTATTTTAAAAATGAAATGACTACCATATTATTTTTGAAACTAATCGAACTTCTAGAGTTAACTTTCAGTTTATGGGAATCTGAAGGCTAGAGAAACGTGTTACCACAGAAACCCAAAATGTGTGTGACATTCTATAGGACAAATGACTCATTTGTCTTAGCAAAGAAATAGCATAAAAAAGAAGAGGGAGAGGGAATCAATTTATGTTTTAGATTAAGAGATTTAAGAAGTATAACCAAACGCAATATGTGAATCTTGTTTGGATTTTGATGGAAACAAACCAACTGAGAAAAGACATCTTTGAGACAGTTGCAGAAAATTGAGTAAGATTAGGTTTCAGAGGATGTTAAGAAATTACTGTCGGGCTGGGCGCGGTGGCTCATGTCTGTAATCCCAGCACTTTGGGAGGCCGAGGCGGGTGGATCACGAGGTCAAGAGATCAAGACCATCCTGGTCAACATGGTGAAACCCCCGTCTCTACTAAAAATACAAAAAATTAGCTGGGCATGGTGGCGCGTGACTGTAATCCTAGCTACTCGGGAGGCTGAGGCAGGAGAATTGCCTGAACCCAGGAGGCGGAGGTTTCGGTGAGCCGAGATCGCGCCATTGCACTCCAGCCCGGGTAACAAGAGCGAAACTCTGCCTCAAAAAAAAAAAAAAAAAAAATTACTGTCATTTTTTTAAGCATAATAATGGCATTGTGATTATGTTTTTAAAAATGTTCTTAACAGTTAAAGATGCCTTGAAGTATTTACAAGGAAAATGATAGATGTGTGGGATTTAAATTACCAGCAAACAGAGGGGATATAGGGGGATTAGATGAACAGGATTGGCTGTGTCGGTAACTGTTGAAACTGGGTGATAGATTTGTAAAGTTTATTTAACATTTCTCTCTTCTTTAATGAATGTTTAAAAAAAATTTTAAGAATTTTTTTTTTTAAAAAACGAGTCCTAGATGCTTAGAGTCAAGAAGAAATTTTATCTAGAATATAACTTGTTAAAATATGTGCTTTTCTGAGAAAAAGACTCAGAACTTCTGTTTTTTCTTAAATGCCTAACATTTATTTTGGTCTTTTTGATTCTGAAGAGTTCTAGGTTTTTCTGTTTAAACAAAGGGCAGCTTTTCAAAAGAAAGACAAATGTTGGCAATGGAGATGCCAAGAGTAGAATAGGAATATGGTCAAAACAAGAAATATATAGGCCCCCATGGAAACTTGCTCATGACTATTTTGAAGCCTTCTTCTCCCCAGGGCCGCATTTTCTATGGCAAATTTCTATGAATCTCAACTATTTTAATCTTTCTTGGGAGACAGAATATTGCCATGGTTAGAAGTTTGAAATCAGACAGACCTATATTCAGATGCCAACTCTTGCCACCTAGGAGTTGTGATGGAGGACAAATTTACTTAAACTCCTCCAACCTCAGTTTCTTCAACTGTAAAATGGGAATAATGATAGTATTTACTTCATAGAGTTGAAATGATGATTAAATTATCCCTTTTGATATATGGTGTGTTTTAAGTTATCCTGTGTTTGGAATACTGTGAGTGTTTGTGGAATCCTAGCTGGTGTGTGTGTGAGAAAAATAGAAACTAAAGCACGTGGCCACATGGACGCAAATGCCTTTTGTCTGCCTTTAAAGCCCTTTCTCAGTTGAGATACACAGCCTTGTGTTTCAGCATAAGGAATCACTCAATGAAGTAAATTAACACAAAATTTCCTGTATTTCTGGAGTTAAGTACTCAGAAGTGCAATTCCAAATATTTGTCTTGTTTCTCTTTGGACTCTGTTGATCTTCTCAGCCTCTCCCAAGGAAAGAGAGGGAGATTTGAAAACCTGGCTAAGGATTGGTTGACACAGGCACTGATAGATGCCACCTGACTACAAAGATGAGCAAGCCCCAGATGTGCCTGCAGGAAGGGTTGGAACCTGTCTGTATACCTTTAAGGGAAGACGGAAGAACAAGGGGGGGTGTAAAAGGCAAATTTTAGTTTTAAATTTCTTTAAGTTTTATTTTTAATTGACAATTATCTATGTGGGGTATATAATGTTTTGATACATATACATTATGGAATGATCACATCAAGGTAATTAGCATGTGACACCTCTAATATTTACCATATTGTAGTGACATTTACTTTAATTGTACTTTAAGCTCTGGGGTACATGTGCAGATCTTGCAGGATTGTTGCATAGGTACACCCATGCCATGGTGGTTTGCTGTCTCTAATCCTCCTGTCACCTACATCAGGCATTTCTCCCAGCATTATCCCTCCCCAACCTTATCACCCCTCGCTGCCCCTCCCCTAACCCTCCAGCCCCCAACAGACCCCAGTGTGTGATGTTCCTCTCCCTGTGCCCATGTGTTCTCATTGTTCAACACCCACCTATGAGTGAGAACATGTGGTGTTTGGTTTTCTGTTCTTTTGTCAGTTTGCTGAGAATGATGGTTTCCAGATCCATTCATGTCCCTACAAAGGACAGGAACTCATTGTTTTTTATGACTGCATAGTATTCCATGGTGTATGTCTGCCACATATATTCTTTGTTTGTGAATCATTGACGGGCATTTGGGTTGGTTCCAGGTCTTTGCTATTGTGAAGAGGCTCTCTGTCTGTTACTGGTGTATAGGAATGCTTGTGATTTCTGCACATTGATTTTGTATACTGAGACTTTGCTGAAGTTGCTTATCAGTGCCGCAGTGAATATATCTGTGCATGTGTCTTTATAATAGAATTATTTATAATCCTTTGGGTATATACCCAGTAATGGGATTGCTGGGTCAAATGGAATTTCTATTTCTAGATCCTTGAGGAATCGCCACACTGTCTTACACAATGGTTGAACTAATTTACACACCCACCAACAGTGTAAAAGTGTTCCTAATTCTCCACATCCTCTCCAGCATCTGTTGTCTCCAGATTTTTTAATGATCACCATCCTAACTAACGTGAGATGGTATCTCAATGTGGTTTTGATTTGCATTTCTCTAATGACCAGTGATGATGAGCATTTTTTCATATGTTTGTTGGCCTCATATCTGTCTTCTTTTGAAATGTGTCTGTTCTTATCCTTGCCCACTTTTGAATGGGTTTGTTTGTTTTTTTCTTGTAAATCTGCTTTGTAGATTCTGGATATTAGCCCTTTGTCAGATGGGTAGATTGCAAAAATTTTTCCCCATTCTTTTGGTTGCCGATTCACTCTAATGATTGTTTCTTTTGCTGTGCAGAAACTCTTAAGTTTAATTACGTCCCATTTGTCTATTTAGGCTTTTGTTGCCATTGCTTTTGGTGTTTTAGTCATGAAGTCCTTGCCTATGCCTATGTCTTGAATGATATTGCCTAGGTTTTCTTCTAGGGTTTTTATGGTGTTAGGTCTTATGTTTAAATCTTTAATCCATCTGGAGTTAATTTTAGTGTAAAGTGTAAGGAAGGGGTCCAGTTTCAGCTTTCTGCACATGGCTAGCCAGTTTTCCCAACACCATTTATTAAACAGGGAATTCTTTCCCCATTGCTTGTTTTTGTCAGTTATGTCAAAGATCAGATTGTTTTAGATATGTGGCGTTGCCTCCGAGGCCTCTGTTCTGGTCCACTGGTTTATATCTCTGTTTTGGTACCAGTACCATGCTGTTTTGATTATGGTAGCCTTATAGTATAATTTGAAGTCAGCGTGATGCCTCCAGCTTTGTTCTTTTTGCTTAGGATTGTCTTGGTTATGCAGGCTCTCTTTTGGTTCCATATGAACTTTAAAGTGTTTTTTTCCAGTTCTGTGAAGAAGGTCAGTGGTAACTTGTTGGGGATAGCATTGAATCTATAACTTACTTTGGGCAGTATAGCCATTTTCATGATACTGATTCTTCCTAACAATGAGCATGAGATATTTTTCCATCTGTCTGTGTCCTCTCTTATTTCCTTGAGCAGTGGTTTGTAGTTCTTTTTGAAGAGGTCCTTTACCTCCTTTGTTAGTTGTATTCCTAGGTATTTTATTCTCTTTGTAGCAATTGTGAATGGCAGTTCGTTCTTGATTTGGCTCTCCTAATGTCTGTTATTAGTATGTAGGAATGCTTCTGATTTCTGCACATTGATTTTGTATCCTGAGACTTTGCTGAAGTTGCTTATCAGTTTAAAGAGATTATTTTGGGCTGAGACGATGGGGTCTTCTGAATATACAATGATGTCGTCTGCAAATAGAGATGATTTGACTTCCTCTTTAATTGAATGTCGTTTATTTCTTTTTCTTGCCTGATTGCTCTGGTTAGAACTTCCATACTATATTAAATAGGAGTCGTGAGAGAGGGCATCCTTGTCTAGTTCCAGTTTTCAAAGGGAATGCTTCCAGTTTTTGCCTATGCAGTATGATATTGGTTGTGGGTTTGTGGTAAACAGCCTTTGTTCTTTTTGAGATACATTCCATCGATACCTAGTTTATTGAGGGTTTTTAGCATAAAGGGCAGTTGAATTTTGTCAAAGGCCTTCCCTGCGTCTATTGAAATAATCATGTGATTTTTGTCTTGGATTCCGTTTATGTGATGGATTACATTTATAGATTTGCATATGTTAAACCAGCCTTGCATCCATGGGATGAAGCCTACTTGATTGTGATGGATAAGCTTTTTGATGTGCTGTTGCATTTGGTTTGCCAGTATTTTATTGAAGATTATTCATCGATATTCATCATGGATACTGGCCTGAAGTTTTCTTTTTTGGTTGTGTCTCTGCCAGGTTTTGGTATCAGGATCATGTTGGTCTGGTAAAATGAGTTAGGGAGGATTCCCTCTTTTTGTGTTGTTTGGAATAGTTTCAGAAGGAATGGTACCAGCTCCTCTTTGTATGTCTCATAGAATTCAGCTGTGAACCCATCTGGACCCGGACTTTTTTTGGTTGATAGGCTGTTGATCGCTGCTTCAACTTCAGACCTTGTTATTTGTCTATTCAGGGTTTCAGCTTCTTCCTGGTTTGGTCTTGGGAAGGTGCTCGTGTTCAGGAGTTTATCCATTTCTTCCATATTTACTGGTTTATATGCATAGGGTTGTTTGTAGTCATCTCTGATGGTAGTTTGTATTTCTGTGGAATTGGTGGTGCTATCCCCTTTATCGTTTTTTATTGCATCTATTTAATTCTTCTCTCTTTTCTTTTTTATTAATCTGGCTAGTGATCTATTTGTTGATTTTTTCAAAAAAACCAGCCCCTGGATTCATTGATTTTTTGAAATCTCCTCTCTCCTTCAGTTTTTTTTGTGTCTCCTCTCTCCTTCAGTTCTGCTCTGATCTTAGTTATTTCTTGTCTTCTGCTAGGTTTTGAGTTTTTTTGGTTTTGTTCCTCTAGCTCTTTCAGTTTTGATGATAGGGTGTCAATTTTAGATCTTCCCTCGCTTCTCATGTGAGCATTTATTGCTATAAATTTCCCTCTAGACACTGCTTTAAATGTGTCCCAGAGATTCTGGTATGTTGTGTCTTCGTTCTCATTGGTTTCAAAGAATATCGTTATTTCTGCCTTCATTTCATTGTTTATCCAGTGGTCACTCAGGAGCAAGTTGTTCAGTTTCCATGTAGCTGTGTGGTTATGAGTTTCTTAATCCCGATTTCTAATTTGATTGCACTGTGGTCTGAGAGACTGTTTATTATGATTTCTATTCTTTTGCATTTGCTGAGGAGTGTTTTACTTCCAATTATGTGGTCAGTTTTAGAGTAAGTGTGACATGGCACTGAGAAGAATATTTATTCTGTGGATTTGGGGTGGAGATTTCTGTAGATGTCTCCACTCTGTAGGTCCATTTGGTCCAGATCTGCCTTCAAGTCCTGGATATCCAGGACTTGATTTTCTGTCTTGTTGATCTGTTTATTATTGACAGTGGTGTGTTAAAGTCTCCCACTATTACTGTGCAGGAGTCTCAGTCTCTTTGGAGGTTGTTATGAGCTTGCTTTATGTATCTGGGTGCATGTTTATTTAGGATAGTTAGCTCTTCTTGTTGCATTGATCCTTTTGCCATTATGTAATGCTCTTCTTTGTCTTTTTTGATCTTTGTTGATTTAAAGTCTATTTTATCAGAGAGTAGGATTCCATCTCCTGCTTTATTTTTATCTCCATTTGCTTGGTAAATCTTCTTCCATCCCTTTATTTTGAGTCTGTATGTGTATTTGCACATGAGGTGGGTCTCCTGAATATAGCACACTGATGGGTCTTGACTTTTTATCCAGTTTGCCAGTCCGTGTCTTTTGAATGCGGCATTTAGGCCGTTTACATTTAATGTTAATATTGTTATGTGTGAATTTGATCCTGCCGTGTTGTTACTGGCTTTTTTTATTTGCCCGTTAGTTGATACAGTTTCTTCATTGCGTCATTGATCTTTACCATTTGGTACGTTTTTGGAGTGGCTGGTAATGGTTGTTCCAGCCACTCCAGCATGTTTAGTGCTTCCTTCAGGAGCTCTTGTAAGGCAGGTCTGGTGGCGGCAGAGTCTCTCAGCATTTCCTTGTCCATAAAGGATTTTACTTCTCCTTCACTTATGAAGTTTAGTTTGGCTGAATATGAAATTCTGGATTGAAAGTTCTTTTTTTTTTTTTTTTTTAAGGATATGTGGGTTGAAAGTTCTTTTTTTTTCAAGGTTAATGTCAATATGTATGGATTTGATCCTGTCATCACGTCGTTAGCTGGTTTTTATGCAGACTTGTTTGTGTGCTTGCTTTATAGTGTCACTGGTGTGTGTACTTAAGTGCGTTTTTGTAGTGGTTGGTGATGTTCTCTCCTTTTCATATTTAGTGCTTTCTTCAGGAGTTCTTATAAGGCAGGTCTGGTGGTAATGAATTCCCTGCTTGTCTGAAAAGAATCTTATTTCTCCTTTGCTTATAAAGCTTAGTTTGGCCAGATATGAAATTTGGGGTTCGAATGTTTTTTAAAAAATGTTGAATTTTTAAGGCCTCCAATTTCTTCTGGCTTGTGGGATTCCTACTGAAAGGTCTGCTGTTAGTATGATGGGCTTTCCTTTGTAGGTGACCTGACCCTTTCTAAGTGCCTTAACATTTTTTCTTTAATTTTGGCCTTGGAGAATCTGATGATTATGTGATGATCTTCTTGTGAAGTATCTCACTGGAGTTTTCTGTATTTCCTTAATTTGAATGTTGGGCTCTCCAGCTAGGTTGGAGATGTTCTCATGGATGATATCCCAAAATATGTTTTCCAAATTGCTTACACTCTCCCCATCTCTTTCAGGGACACCAATGAGTCATATATTTTGTCTCTTTACGTAATCCCACATATTTTGGAGGTTTTGTTTTTTTCTTTTTCATTCTTTTTTCTCTATTCTTATCTAACTGCCTTGTTTCAGAAATCCAGTCTTCAAGCTCTGAGATTCTTTCTTCCACTTGGTTATTCTGCTGTTATACTTGTGGTTGTATTATTAAATAATTGTAGTGTGTTTTTCAGCTCTGTTGGGTCAGTTACATTCTTTTCTCTACTGACTATTTTGTCCGTCAGCTCCTATATTGTTTTATTGATTCTTAGCTTCCTTGGATTAAGTTTCAATGTACTCCAGTATCTCAGTGATCTTTGTTTCTATATTCTGAATTATGTTTCTATCATTTCAGCTATCTCAGCCTGGTTCAGAACCCTTGCTGGAGAGGTGGTGTGGTTGTTTGGAGGAAGGAAGGCACTCTGGCTTTTTAGTTGTCGGGGTCCTTGTGCTGGTTCTTTCTCATCAATTTGTAATCCTTCAATATTTGAAGTTGTTGACCTTTGGTTGGTTGCTTGTTTTTTTCTCTTTTATCCTATTTGATGACCTTGATGGTTTGATTGTGGTATCAGGTGTGTTCAGTAGACTTTGTTTTTAGAAGATTTTAGGGAGTCAGTGCTCAGCTCCCAGCTCCTAGACCGTGTGTTCTAATTCTGGGGAACTTGTATTGGCCTTGACTTTGTTTTCTGTCTCTTCAAGGTTAGAAATCCACTGTGCTGGGGGGCAGGGATGGGGGGCTGAGGTGCTCCTGGACCACTGGTCACTGTACTTTGATGTTTGGTGTCAGCCAAGCATTTTATACTGCAGTGACAGGGGAACCATCCTTGTGTTTATGTGCCAGCAGCAGCAGCAGCAGCAGCAGCAGTTTAGTGGGGTGCTCACTAGTTGGCGTGGCAGGATGCTAGAGGGTACCAGCATGCCTGCCTCTGTGCAGATATTCTTCTCAGTGGCAGAGGTAACATGGCTGGGGGTGTCGAGGGGTCCCTGCTGGCGACTGTGCTTGTGGTCATGCTGGTGGTGATGTTTGCTCAGGGGCAGGGTGCTAGCAGGCTTAGGCCTTTGTGGGTTCTTCATAGGATGGAGTGGTTGCTCAGAGTGTGGGAGGATTTGCTGTTCTTCATGCCTAGTTTTACTTCTGTGACAGTGTTGGATCAAGTTGCGGGGGAGGGGGGCACTGGTGAGAACAGGGCTGGCTGTCTCTGTGCCCAGCAAGGCTTCTACTGCAATGGCAGTTTGCAGTGGGGAGGGGTGGGCATACCACTCTGTCAGTGTAGCAGTGGCAGGGCGAGTTACATATACACATGTACATTGGTTGAGCAAGAAAAGCAAAACCACTCACACACATGCACAGGTAAAGCAATGTCAAGGGTTGCCATGGGGGGAAGCTGCCATGTAGGGAGGGAGTGGCAGGCTGGTGTGTGGCTGTGGGGGCCACCGCACTGGACCTCTCTACAGGTCAGCCAGGGTTCATCAGCGCTAAAGCTATGATGCAGGACCCCAGGGCACCTGAGGCTGCCCTGCAAGCAGGCACTGTCAGGCTGGAGCCCTGGGAGAGACCAGCAGACCGGGGGTGCTCAGGTCAGACTGGTCCCATCTGACGGTCAAGACTACCCTGTAGCATTCAGATCTGACAGTACCCCTGGGGCTAAAGGCTCCTATGGGAGCAAGTCGGCCAGGGATGGCCATCCCCGGCTGTACTCTCCTACCGATGCTCCTGTACCAAACCCTCTGGGCTCCATGTCAGCTGGCTTGCTTCCCTTGCCACTTCTCTAGGTAGCTCTCCTTGCCAACTTCAGTGTCAGTGGTGGACCACAGGTCACCTCCTGCTGGGATTCCAGAGGCCTATAGTGAGAGTGGTTTGCTCCTGGCCAGGTCAACTCACCCATTCCCCCAGTCACTGGGGGCCAGGAAAGAGTCCTGGTGTACTGTAGTTCTGTGCAGGGTCCCAGTTTCCTTCCCCTTCAGCCCAGCTTTCCTCTGTCCACTCCTGGTGCCTTCCCTTTGAAAATCTGTTAGGAGTGCACCAGTCCTCTTGGTCCCTTGGTGACAGCTGTTTCTCCTGACTGTCAGGCTGACTTCTAGTCAGCCATCTTCTCTCCCTCTTTTTTAGTCTAGCTAAGGCTTTGTCAACTTTGTCTTTCAAAACACTAATTCAGTTTTGTTGATCTTTTCTATTGTTTTTCTAGTCTCTGTTTCATTTATTTCTGCTCTGATCTTTATTATTTTCTCTCTCTCTCTTTTTTTTTTTGCTAACTTTGAGCTTATTTCTTGTTCTGGTGCCTTGAGGTATAACATTAGGTTGCTTATTTGAGATCTTTCCCTTTTTCATGATGTGGGAATTTATGGGTGTAAAATCTCTCTTAGCACTGCTTTTGCTACATCCCAAGACAAAGTGAATGTGTTTTCATTTTTGTCTCAATATATTTTTATATTTTCTTCTTTAATTTTTTCTTGGATTCAACAATCATTCAGGAACATATTATTTGGCTTTCTTCATATATTTGTTCATTGTCTATGGTTTTTCCAGTTACTGATTATTAGTTTCATCTCAGTGTGATCAGAAAGGATACCTGATATGATTTCGGTCTTCCCTGATTTAAGACTTGTTTTGTGGCCTAACATGTTATCTATCTTGGATAATGTTCCATATGCACTTGAGAAAAATGTATACAAAGGTAAATTTCAGATTCAGAATTTTTCATTGGATCTTGGCTTCCCCATATGCCTTTGGTAACTCACTTTACCTCTTCTTACTGCCGTTTTCTCATCTGTAAAATGGAGATCTCTGCTTCACCAGTTGTATGCATCAGAGGAGACCATAGCATTGCTTTTGAAGTATAAAAGGCCATACAAATATTAACTGATATTTTCTAAAGAGAGTGTAGCTAGAGTGTAGCAGCATTCTCTTGGGATCCCATGAAGACATCCCATCAGAACAGGCCAGGAGTGGCCTCTGAATGCTAGGTGGCTTTGGGAGCTCCTTGAACTCTCCTGAGGCATGATCTGGGTCTAGGGAGGGTGTAAAAAGGGTGTTAGTCTCCTTTATCTTGTTCTTAGTCTCCCAGTAGTGCTCCTGGGCTCAGCCAAGGAAGCTTCACTGGCTGTGGTCCTTGGCCCGTACTGCAGTGACCTTCAGAGCATGCAGGAAAGCCGTGCACAGTCCCTGGTGCCTTCATGTATGTCTTTACTGGATTCCCAAGGCATCCTGGTCAGTGTGCTGGGTGTTGGTATATATTATAAAGAAAGTAGACATGGAGTTTATAAGTCTGGGGAGAAGTCTTCTGGGTTTTCCATGTGTCTTGTCCAGCATTGTCCAGTCGCACTTCCTACAATGATGGTAATGTTTATATATCTGTGCTGTGCAATACTGTGGTCATATGCCATGCATGGGAGTTGGGCTCTTAAAATGTAGTTTGTGCAAATGAGGGACTACATTTCTAATTTAACTCAATTTTAATTAATTTAAAGGTCACATGTGGCTAGTGGCCATTATGTTGGACAGTATTGGACCATGCCAGAAACATCCTGAGAAGGCTAACGGGCACCCAAGCTGGGCAAAGGCTTGACTTCTCTTCCTGAGAAAGGGCTGTGAGACCCAGAAGTGTCCTGAGTCTGGGCCTTTGCTCTGTCTTCCTCTGTGTGTATGGAATTTTCATGCCACTTAGCTGCTTCTCTGTTTAGTTTTTTGATCTGTAAAACAGGAACAAAGGGCAAATTGGATTAATTTTTAAATTGTGAAACCCTTGATTCTATTGTAATTTGTCTTTTAATCCATCTGTAACAGATTACTACAAATGTGGTTGACTTGAAATGGGAAAATTTTATTCTTTCAGTTCTGGAGGCCAGAAGTCTGAAACTGGTCTCATTAGGCTGAAACCAGGGTGTTAACAGAGCCACCTTCCACTGGAGGCTCAAGAGAAGAATCCATTCCTTCACTCTTCAGCTGCTGGTGGCTGCTGGCATTCCTTAGCTCGCAGCTACGTCACTGTGATCTCTCCCTCAGTGGTCACGTGGCATTCTCCTCTTCCGTGTCTAATCTCCCTCTCCCTCTTTCTTATAAGGACAGCCGTGATGGCATTTAGGGCTCCTGCTGGATAATTCAAGGTTGTCTCTTCATCTCAAGATTCTAATTTAGACTGGGCATGGTGGCTAATTCCTGTAATCCCAGCTACTTGGGAGGCTGAGGTTGGGAAGATTGCTTGAAGTTAGCAGTTTGAGACCAGCCTGCTCAACATAGTGAGACCCCATCTCTTAAAAATGTCAAAATTAGCCGGGTGTGGTGGCCTGTACCTTTGGTCCCAGCTACTCAGGAGGCTGAGGCAGGAGGATCACATTAGGCCAGGAGTTAAAGGCTGTAGTGAGCTATAATCACCCCTGTACTCCAGCCTGGGCAACAAAGCAAGACCTTGCCCCCTCAAAAAAAATCCTTAATTTAATTCGATCTTCTAAGATTCGTTTTTCACATGAGGTAGCATGTATGAATTCCAGGGATTTGGACCTGATATTTTGGGGTGCCATTATTCAGCCAACTATACCTAGGCTGAATACTTACTAAAAGTGGACTTACTTTAGAGGAAATACTGTGGCTATGTCATAGGATGTGTAGAAGTTACTGGCTGTCTGCCAGGATCTCCAGGGGGAGTTTTCTCAGTGTTCTGAATGGAGAGCCAAGTTTGATAAAAATTTTGAGATTGCTGCCTTCCCTGCTTCTACCACGAATTACCTTGACTTGTTTATGTAAGGTCATCTTACTACAAGGTTGGTCAACTCACAAATGTTTTCCACTGTGCACTCTACCAATATTTGAATTATTCCCCCTATCACCTCCAATTCCCAAAATGTGTGGAAGGGACTTTGACTGGGATTTGAGCTAGGAAAACACAAACCGTTGCATCCGAGTGAGAGGAGGCAGCATGTGTTCTGTCAGCTGGGTGAGCGATGTTTCTCTAGTAGTGTGCGCACCAATTGGAAAATACAGAGGCTTGGCCCTGACGCAGCCCAGGAACAGCTTGTGACTCCGCTTTGCAATGTCATGTTTTACTGTGGTTTAATCAAATCAGAGCACTGTGGTTGGGAAGTGGGTTTTGTAAATATTGCTCCGAAGCATTCACATTTCAGCAGAAAACAGATGCCAAGTGTTTTCATTAGTATCAATAGTCAGAGTTATTAGAACAAAACAAAAATCTACTTATTGGTAAAGCAAAGCACCTGCAAAGGCCTGGAGTTGGATGGGGCCGGGAGAGGGTGAGGGGAGTATGTATTTGTAAAGTTTGAACGAGGAATAAAGTTCACTGGAAGACCTTCATTTTTGCAAAAGAAGCCTAAAAATGAAATATATATAACTAGAGGGCTGTAGGAACACAATTATAATTTAAAGTGTGAGTCATAACACTGTCTTGTTCAACCTGGGAACAAAATGACTTAGAGGCAGAATAAAATTACTTCATTTATGTGTCTTAAGAACACGACATTCTTTCAGTCTGCTCATGTCCTTGGGTTAAAGGGCAGTGTCTGCTTTGTTCCCTGAGGTGGTCGGTGGCTTTGTTACTGGTCATTCACCTGGGGTTGCTTTTCCAAGATTAATGATGATAGTAATAACAGTTCACAAAGTACCAAGCGCTACGCTTTTTCCACGATTATGGCAATAATAGTTCACTAAGTGCCAAGCATCGAGCTTTAGTTACGTCTTCTCATTTAATCATGTTGCCTTCTCAGGTATCATTATCCCCATTTTACAGATAAGGAAACGGAGGCTTGGGGAAGCTTGGCCACTTATCCAAACCCACTCAGTTACTAGCTGTCAGAGCTGAGGTTTGAACCAGTTCCCTTGATCTAGAGCCCAGCTCTCAGTCACTTGCCCTGCCCTCCCTAATGAGATGGGCTTGGGTACTCCCCTCACTTCCTTTTGAAAGCTGGTGTAACTAATTCTCCTGGCAAAGTTTGCTCTGCTGTGTTTGGTCACAGTCCCCATCAACAGAGAGTGATTAACTTGCAAAGTAAGGTTTTGACTGTTTTGCAGCATCTGGGCATTTATATGTATGTGTGTGTGTATATAACACACACATATGGAGTGCAGTGGTACGATCTCGGCTCACTGAACTCATATATATATATATATGTAAATAACATAAAATACCTATATATACATATATATAAACATATGTATATATGTATATTTTAAAGTGTGTGTGTGTGTGTATGTATATATATATATATATATATATATTTTTTTTTTTTTAGATGGAGTCTTGCTCTGTCACCCAGGCTGGAGTACAGTGTTGTGATCTCAGCTCACTACAACCTCCACCTTCTGGGTCAAGCTGTTCTCTTGCCTCAGCCTCCTCAGTAGCTGGGATTTCAGGCATGCATCACCACTCCTGGCTAGTTTTTCTATTTTTCATAGAGATGGTTTCACCATGTTGGCCAGGCATGTCTCAAACTTCTGACCTCCAGTGACCCACCTGCCTTGGCCTCCCAAAGTGCTGGCTGGTATTACAGCTATGAGCCACTGTGCCTGACCTTATTGATTTATTTATTTTACTGTGAACGTATCTCTTCAAACCCCCTCATATTTCTAAATGAGACATATGTTGGGACTCAACAGCTCTCCAGGAGCAGAAAATCTCTTCCCCACATCTAAAGAAAATTTCATTTACTTCCTCGCAGGGCGCTACTAGTCCTTCAGATTCCTAGTCTGCTTTTACTACCGATGAGTTACCACCCTCAGTGTGCTCATGCAGGCCCTTGAGTTCTTTGAGCTTGTGCCATGAAGTGCTGTCTTCACTCACGCACTCTTTCCCTCAAGTTGTCCTTGAGCTCCCTCTGTGCTGGGCCCTGGGCAATGTCGGGGAAACACTTTGTGAACATATCAGGCCTCGTCCCTGGCCTCCCAGAAGCCTAGGCATTTGCAGTGAGGGCGCTTGCCGGCCTGTTAGCCTAGATAGTTCCGTGTTGCGCAGGTGCATCCTCCCTGTTGCAGGCTGTTCACTGAGCCAGGCCCTGACCCACTAACTTCCCAAGCAGGGGGACCATAACGATGTCACTATACCTTTCCAGGTGCCTCTAGGGGGCGCTGCTGTCCCTGGTTGAGAACCACTGCTTGCTGGGAAGACTTACCCGCCACAGGCAACTTTGGAGAGAGTCCCCAACCAGTTCTGTCTTGGGTGTGGTGCACACTTTATTTCTAGGAATTCGGACTGTATTAAGTTAGGATGGCAGAAGTAGATATTTGAAAAAGGAGAGGGAAAACCAAATCCATTTTTCAAGGTCCTGCACTGAGAAGTGGCTGCTCGCAGCAGTAGAAAGTTGGTATGTTTAGCTGCTCCCCACTGAGGCTGCCTTCCACAATCTCTTCCTTCACTCCCCTCCCTGCTCACCCCTACCCCAGCTCCATCGAAAGGTGAACCACGTGGGTGTTAACCACTGCCAGCCTGAGGCGGAGACTGAGGAAGATCTTGGTCAGGAGGGAGAATGGAAGGGTTGAAATGGCCCAGAGCACTGTGTCTGTTGAAGGAGAGGACGAGGTCTCTCCACTAGGACTGATAGGCAACTTAAGGGCAAAAGCAAAGACATCTTTTTCCCATCCTCTAGAATCTGTGTGTGTGCCAGTTAGCTAATAGCAATATTGTCCCAGTGAATAGACTATACCCTCCCTCCGTTCTTATTGTTAACAGCATAGCAAAGGAGTGACACAGGCAAGAGCAGAGAGGCTGGGGCCCTGCCCTTGAAAATCTCACTCTTTGACTGTCTCTCCCTCGTGAAACCTGCCAAGTGTTAAGCATTGTCTAGGGTCTGGGAGTGAATGAAATAAACAAAATCCTTGCCCATGTGGAGTTTTGAGACTAGCAAGAGTGACAGATGGTTGAAGGAAAATGTACAAGATTAACAAATTTCAAAGTTGGACCCAGTATGCACTGGCAAGGATATAGACGGGCAGAACTCTCATACATGGTTCATGGAGGTAGAAACTCTGTGAGAACAACAAAATTTATGACTCAATCATGGCATTTCTATGTACCTACCCCAAAGAAACTCCTACAGATACACAATCAAAAGTGTCTATAACAGCTTTCTTTGTAGTATTAAAGAAAAAAAGAGTCAATGAAAATGTTTATGAACAGGAGAATGAATAAATACGTCATAGTACATTCATACTTGGAATGCATCAGTGAAAATGTGTGACGTGGAACTCCACATATTCTTGTGGGTATGTTTAACAAATCTGATGAAAATAGTAAGTGTAGAATAGTATATGTAGTATTATTTATATTAAGTTTGAAAACATTAAAGAATATAGCATGTTGCTTAGGCATACAAATATACGTGGTAGAAATAAAATACATGGGAATGATTGATATGGTTTGGCTGTGTCCCCACCCAAGTCTCCAACTGTAGCTCTCATAATTCCCACATGTTGTGGGAGAGACCCAGTGGGAGGTAACTGAATCTTGGGGGTGGGTCTTTCCTGTGCTGTTCTCATGAAAGTGAGTAAGTCTCACACGATCTGATGGTTTTATAAAGGGGAGTTCCAGCCAGGTATGGTGGCTTATACCTATAATCCCAGCATTTTGGGAGGCTGAGGCAGGTGGATCACCTGAGGTCAGGAGTTCAAGACCAGCCTGGCCAACACAGTGAAACCCCATCTCTACTAAAAATACAAAAATTAGTCTGGAGTGTTGGCCATGCCTGTAATCCCAGCTACTCAGGAGGCTGAGGCAAGAAAATTCTTGGATCTGGGAGGCAGAAGTTGCAGTGAGCCGAGATTGTGCCACTGCACTCCAGCCTGGATGGCAGAGCAAGACTCTGTCTAAAAAAAAAAAAAAAAAAAGGAGGGTTTCCCCACACAGGCTCTCTTGCCTGCCACCGTGTAAGACATGACTTTGCTCTTCCTTTGTCTTCTGCCGTGATTTTGAGGCCTCTCCAGCAATGTAGAACTGTGAGTCCATTAAACCTCTTTTCTTTATAAATTACCTAGTCTTGGGTATATCTTTGTTAGCAGTGTGAGAACAGACTAATACAGTGATAAACCCTAAGTTTCAAATGAGCAGGTAATTGATGAAGAAGAAGGGGATATAATTGTCAGGGGAATATATGGATCTTCAACTATGGCTATATTTTATATTTTAAGGCGGATGGAATGGAGGACACATTGGTAACATGGCATTATCATTTGTCTACAGCACCTACCATCCATCCATCATTATCTTTGTCCTTACTGACAGCAAATCCATTTTGTTTAGTTATCTACCCCTCCCTTTATGCATCTTACAGGGGCTTCAGGGAAGCTGATTTACCCTCAGATTCAAGGTGCAGGGCCTTATTAGAAAGGAGGATGCCCCTTCCATGGGAATCATTGTGCAGAAGCCAAAAAAAAAAAAAAAGAAGGATGACTCGTCATTCTTGTCTGTGATTGGTTCCCACCATACTCCCTCCCTCTGTCTTCTTGCTGAACGTAAGAGGAAGCATGTTGCCCTGCTTGCCCATGGCTGCCCTCCTCCAATAGAGGAAAAGCCTTACAAAGTAACTGATACCGTAAATGGCAGAGTAGCGAGATGATTAAGTCCATGTCAACTGTATCACCCTGGTTCTGAGGCCATTGCTCTTTCAAAATGTGAGCCAAGCGTTGTTCTTGAGGCTAAAGCTACCTCGGTTTGGGTTTTCCATTGTCTGCAAGACCTGCACCACGTAGGTTGCTGTGGAAGCATACAGCAGTCCTTTCCTAATCATCAGGAAAATTGTTTCTTAATTCACCCAGTTTTAAGTTTTTCTCTATTTTTACTTAAACGTTGGCACCTGCTTGGTTGGCTGGTTCTATCAGTACTAGCAAGAGTTAGCCTTTGAGAAACCCATGAACACAAACCAACCTTAATGGGAAAAAATTATGAGGAGTCCAATGTGGTTAGTGTGTCAGCTTATCTTTTTCTGAGAACACGTGTATTATTTTCCATTGTATTAACTTGTGTCTGCTGTAACAAAGTACCACAAACTTGGTTAAACCAACAGAAATGTACTTTCTCACAGTTATGGACGCCGGAAGTCTGAAGTCAAGGCACTGGCAGGACATGCTCCCTTCAAAGGCTCTAGGGGGAATTCCATTCATTCCTTGACTTTTCCATCTTCTGGAAGCTATAGTTATCACTCGGATCTCTGCCTCCATCTTGACATGCTGTTCTTGTGTCTTTGTGTCTCTCCATTGCTATCTCTTATAAGGACACTTATCATTGGATGTAAGCCCAGCTGGGTAATCCAGGATGATCTTACCTCAAAATCCTTAAATTAATTACATTTGCAAAGGCCATTTTCCCAAATAAAGTCACATTCACAGGTTCTGGGGATTAGGATACAGACATGTCTGTACAGGGCATCGTCATTCAACCAACTATAATGCAGTTGTTTTTTGATTTTATTTATTTATTCATTGAGGTAAAATTTTGTTCTTGTTGCCCAGACCGGAGTTCAGTGGTGTGATCTTGGCTCACCGCAACCTCTGCCTACCAGGTTCAAGCAATTCTTCTGCCTCAGCCTCCCAAGTAGCTGGGATTACAAGCATGTGCCACCACACCTGGCTAATTTTTATATTTTTTTAGTAGATCCAGGGTTTCACTATGTTGGCCAAGCTGGTCTCGAACTCTTGACCTCAGGTGATCCACCCAACTCAGCCTCCCAAAGTGCTGGGATTACAGGCATGAGCCACCACGCCCAGTGTTTTGTTTTGATTTTGTAGTGCAAAGAGATAACATGGTCTTATTTTTCAACTTGAAAAATGGTTCCTGATTCATACAAATAGGGAAAAATGGATCGGTATTTACCGGTGCTCCATAGAAAACACTGTCTTCTTTTAGCCAAGTTGGGTAACAGCTTAGTTAACACTTGAGAGAGAAAAAAATTTTTTTTAAAGATAATAAGAGAAGAAATATGATAGTGCAGTATAAGTGTTGGACAACATGTTCTTGATAGTGTGAGTTCCTGGCTCCCTGGGGGAGAGGCCATGTTCAGCTTCAGATATGTCCCAGGACAAATATGGACAAAGAGGCTCAGCATCAAATACAGGGGTTCCAGAAAAGGGAAATATGAATAAAATTAGCAGAGAGCAGATGGATGTGAGCAGGGAAAAAGTAGTCATGTTTTGAGGCCATTTAATCTCCTCTGAGAGGTGGTAGAGAGATCCCAGAAGGACAGCTGTGGACATTGGAAAGGAAGTAAAAAACAGTGGACTTGGAATCACATAGACCCAATTCAGGCTTTGGACACATTTCCATATGATCTTGGGGGAATTAATGTGTTCGTCTTGAATCAGTTTTATTTCCTCTACATTGTAGAAATTTTATTTTATAAAATGGAGATGACAATGTATACCTCTCAGGGTTGTCATGAGGATAAACTGATTTATCCTCTGTGAGAGTACTTTCCCCATGGTATGGGCTTAGGACATTCCTCTCAAGTTAGAATCTGAACTAGAAATGTTTTCAGTGAGTGATAGGTTGGAAACACCTACAGTATGAGTGTCACAATTCTTCCAGATTCACCAGTTTCTACAGTGTTTTGACTTGAAATGGAAAGATCAAGATAGACAAACTGGAGTTCGGTTTCTGACCATGATGGAGTCACTGATATGGATTATCCTTCCCATGCAAACAACTTGGCCTGGCCCAAATAGGTAGGGCAGCTTTTTATTTCCCCACTCCCTGACAGTGGATAATAGATATAGCAAGACTTTGGTCCTTGAGAGAAGAGAAACTCATGAGGTAGTTCCCATAATTGTCCAGCTCCCTGGCTGGGGACATTATTCCAATTGTAGAATAAAGAACTGGAATTTGAGCAAAGGACAGTGATCCTACTGACAGAAGGAGGAAGAGATCACAGTTCAGGGGAACAGAAGAAGTTAGAATTTGTGAGGCAAGAGATTGGAGAGGAGGGAGATATCCAGAAGGAGCTGTGTGTGGAGAATCTCTGAATCTGTGCCTGAGAGATACATGTGCACACAAGACCACCTGAGGCTCATCACAGAGTGGCTGCTTCAGGAGTGAGAGTGGAATATAGGTGCCAGAAGGTGGGCAGTGCTAAGGACGAGCAGTGCTGGGGCACGGTGGATTTTCAGCTCTGCCAGAGTGGAGAGAGATCATAATGGCTGATTAATTCCCCTGGCACCCAGCTGAGGTGCCAGAAAGGCCACATCTAAGGAGCAGGGTTTCTCCCAGGCAGTATTGACATTTTGGACAAGAGAGTTCTTTGAGGAGTGGGGGCATCCTTTGCATCTTAGGATATTTAGCAGCATCCCTGGCTCCACTCATTACACTCAGTACACTCCATCACCAACGTGTGACAACTAAAAACTGTCTCTAGACATTGCCCCATGTCCTCTAGGTGCAGAATTGCCTCCAGATGAGAACCACTGCCCTAAAGTAGGACCTAGTTTGTACTTTACATAACAAAACCCTGAACAAACTCCTGATAAGATTTGTAGTGATGGCAGAGTTTAGGAGTTGATTCCTCAACTTAGAGGGGCTTGGAAAACGCTTTGGGCTTTCCAGAGATCCATACTAACCACTCATAAACCTATGTAAGTTCAAGATGATTAGCCAGTAACTGAACAGCGCAAGCAATACCTTCCAGGAGAAAATAAGAAAATTCAGACGTGTACAGTAATACATATAACACGTAGTCTACTATGTGTTAATCACAATGCCCATTTTTCAGACAAGAAATACGAGACATGCCAAGAAACAAGAGTTTCATTTTTAGGGAAGAAAAAAGGCAATAAAAATGAAGCCCAAGATGGCCCAGGCATTGCACTCAGAGTATAAAAGCTTAAATGCAGCTATTATAATATGCTCAATGAATTAAAAAAGTAAAAAGAGGTAATCTTAGCAAAAGCATGGAGACTCCAAAAAAACAAACAAACAAACAAACAAACAAAAAAACAAATATAGATGCTAGAAGTGAAAGGTGAAAAATAGAGGTATTTCACATGAAATTTAAGCTGGCAGAGGACAAGGTCAGGGAATTTGAAGGGAGAACTGTACAAATTATCCTGTATAAAACCCAGAGAGAGATATATTTTTTTAAAATTTAGACAGAGTCTCACTTGGTTGCCTAGGCTGGATAGGCTGTAGTGCAATGGCACAAGGTTGGCTCACTGCAATCTCCGCCTGCCAGATTCAAGCAATTCTCCTGCTTCAGCCTCCTAACTAACTGGGATTACAAATGTGTACCACCACGCTCAGCTGATTTTTGTATTTTTAATAGAGAAGGTTTTATCCATGTTGGCCAGGCTGGTTTTGAACTCCTGACCTCAGGTGATCCACCTGGCTTGGTCTTTCAAAATCCTGGGATTATAGACATGAGCCACCTTGCCTGGCCAAAGATTTTAAAAATGAACTGAGCCTTAGGAATAGGTGTGAAAATATCAAATAGTCTTATATATGAATATGCAAAGAAATGTAATATGTAAAAATACATAAATATATATGTGTGTAATATGTAACCATGTGTATATATAGTCCCAGAAGGAGAAAAGAGTGAGTTTGGGGCAAATAAAACATTTAAATAAAAATGGCTTGAAACTTTCATCCTAACATAATGAAAAACATCAAATTACAGGTGTAAGTAGCAATGAACCCCAAGCAGGATAAATATAAAAAGAGCTACACCTAGGCTCATCTATAGTCAAACTGCTCACAATCAGAAATATAGAGAGAAATCTTGAAAGCAGCCAGAACAAAAAGATACATTACATCCTGGGGAACAAGGTTTAGGATGACTGCTGAATTTTCATCTGAAACTATGAGATCAGAAGATAAAAACATAATATCTTTAAAAAGTTGAAACAACTCCCAACCCAGAATTTTATATCCAGCGGACATCTCTTTTTAAAAAGGAGGTTGAGAGAATTCACTACTAGCAGACCTGAATTACAAGAAATGCTAAAGGATATTATTCAGGCATAAGACAAATAATACTAGATAGAAATCTAGATCTATGGGAAAGGATGAAGAGCAACTAAAATAAGTGGGTAAATATACAGTGTTACTTTTTTTTGTAATTTTTTTGTGGTAATTTTCTGAAAGACAATTGACTTTTTCTTTTTTTTTTTTAGTCATAGTCTTGCTCTGTCCCCAGGCTGGAGTGCAGTGGCTCCATCTTTGCTCACTGCAACCTCCTCCTGCCTGGTTCAGGCGATTGTCCTGCCTCAGTCTCCCGAGTAGCTGGGATTATAGGTGCATGCCACCACACCTGGCTAATTTTTGTATTTTTAGTAGAGACGGGGTTTCACCATGTTGGCCAGGCTGGTCTCAATCTCCTGAACTCGTGATCCACCTGCCTTGGCCTCCCAAAGTGTTGGGATTACAAGCATGAGCCACTGTGCCCGGCCAACAATGAACTTTTCAAAGCAAAATAACAACACTGCAATATGGGGTTTAAACTGTATGCAGAGGTAAAGTGCTGTGGCAACAGTTGTACAAAGAATGAGGGAGAGTGGATAAGTCGAATTTTATTGTGGTCTATGTGTGAAGTGGGAGATGGTACAGCATTAATTATAAATAGCTTTTGATAAGTGAACGTTCATATTGTTAGCCCTAGGTTAATCACTATAAAGCAACAACAGAAAAACCCCCACAGTCTTCAAAGAGATATAGGAAAGAAGCTAATAGAGAAAATAAAATGAAACACTTAAAAAAAAGTTAACCCAAAAAATGTCAGGTAAAGAGCAATAAAGGAAAGGAAACAGAAGGGTCAAATGGAAAACAGATACAGACTGGAATACCTAAATCCATTTTTTTTTTTTGAGACAGTCTCACTTTGTCATCCGGTCTGGAGTGCGGTGGCATGATCTCAGCTCACTGCAACCTCTGCCTCCTGGATTCAAGTGATCCCCCTGCCTCAGCCTCCTGAGTAGCTGAGATTACAGGCCTGTGCCACCGTGCCTGCTAATTTTTGTATTTTTAGTAGAGACAGGATTTCATCATGTTGGTCAGGCTGGTCTTGAACTCCTGACCTCAGGTGATCTGCCTGCCTCAGCCTCCCAAATTGTTGGGATTACAGGTGTAAGCCTTTGCACACAGCATAAACCCATTTTTATTAGGCCATTCTTGCATCATTATAAAGAAATGCCTGAGGCTATGTAACTTATATTTTAAAATGTTTAATTGGCTCACAGTTCTGCAGGCTGTACAGGAAGTATAGTGGCATCTAGTTTTGGGTACCCCCTCAGAAAGCTTCTGATCATGGTGGGAGGCAAAAGGGGAGCAGGCACATCACATGGTGAAAGCAGGAACAAAGGGAGAGAGGGAGGTGCCAGACACTTTTAAACAGCCGGATCTTGCGAGACCTCACTATCATGAAGACAGCACCAAGCCATGAGGGATCCGCCCCCATGATCCAGACACCTCCCACCAAGCCTCACCTCCAGGATTGCAATTCAACAGGAGACTTGGGCAGGGACAAATATCCAAAGTATATCACCATTCATATCAGCAGTTAAATGTAAGTAGAGTACACACTCTATAAAAAGAAGAGATTACTGTAGGACTCAACTATATGCTGTCTACAGGAGATTCATTTGAAATATTAAGATAGGTTGACACTAAAAAAATACAAAGAATGAAAAAAGCTGGCTGGGTACAGTGGCTCATGCCTGTAATCCCAGCACTTTGGGAGGCTGAGGCTAGTGGATCACGAGGTCAAGAGATCGAGACCATCGTGGCCAACACAGTGAAACCCTGTCTCTACTGAAAATACAAAAAAATTAGCTGGACATGGTGGCACATACCTGTGGTCCCAGCTACTTGGGAGGCTGAGGTGGAAGAATTGCTTGAACCCAGGAGGCAGAGGTTGCAGTGAACTGAGATTGTGCCACTGCACTCCAACCTGGAGACAGAGCAAGACTTCCTCTAAAAAAAAAAAAAGAAAGAAAAAAGCAAGCATAAATAAACAAGTATACAATCATTATACAAATGAACTACAATAAATGATGCAATATGAAAGCACTCAATGAGCCTACCATTTAAAAAAATATTTTATTGCACTTTAGGTTCTGGGGTACATGTGTAGAACATGCAGGATTGTTGCATAGGTACATATGTGGCAGTGTGGTTTGCTGCCTCCATCCCTGTCACCTATATATGGCATTTCTCCCCATTTTATACCTCCCCAACTCCCTACCCCTGACTGTCCCTCCCCTAGTACCCCCCAACAGACCGCAGTGTGTGATGCTCCCCTCCCTGTGTCCATATGTTCTCATTGTTCAACACCCACCTATGAGTGAGAACATGTGATGTTTGATTTTCTGCTCTTGTGTCAGTTTGCTGAGAATGATAGTTTCCAGATTCATCCACGTTCGTACAAAGGACACAAACTCATCATTTTTTATGGCTGCAGAGTATTCCATGGTGTATATGTGCCACATTTTGCTTGTCCAGTCTATCATTGACAGGCATTTGGGTTGGTTCCAGGTCTTTGCTATTGTAAACAGTGCCACAGTGAAGATACATGTGCATGTGTCTTTATAATAGAACGATTCATAATCCTTTGGGTATATACCCAGTAATGGGATTGCTGGGTCAAATGGAATTTCTCTTTCTAGGTCCTTGAGGAATAACCACACTGTTTTCCACAATGGTTGAACTAATTTACACACTCCCACCAACAGTGTAAAAGTGTTCCTGTTTCTCCACATCCTCTCCAGCATCTGTTGTTCTCCAGATTTTTTAATGATCGCCATCCTAACTAATGTGAGATGGTATCTCAATGTGGTTTTGATTTGCATTTCTCTAATGACCAGTGAGGATGAGCATTTTTTCATGTTTCTTGGCCTCATATATGTCTTCTCTTGAAAAAGTGTCTGTTCATATCCTTTGCCCACTTTTGAATGGATTCGTTTTTTGTTTTTTTTTTTTTTTCTCATAAATCTGCTTTAGTTCTTTGTAGATTCTGGATATTAGCCCTTTGTCAGATGGATAGATTGCAAAAAATTTTTTTCATTCTGTTGGTTGCTGGTTCACTCTAATGTTTGTTTCTTTTGCTGTACAGAAGCTTTGGAGTTTAATTTGGTCCCATTTGTCTACTTGGGCTTTTGTTGCCATTGCTTTCGGTGTTTTAGTTATGAAGTCCTTGCCTATACCTATGTACTGAATGGTATTGCCTAGGTTTTCTTCTAGGGTTTTTATGGTGTTAGGTCTTATGTTTAAGTCTTTAATCCATCTGGAGTTAATTTTAGTGTAAGGTGTCAGGAAGGGGTCTGGTTTCTGCTTTCTGCACATAGGTAGCCAGTTTTCCCAGCGCCATTTATTAAAGAGGGAATTCTTTCCCCATTGCTTGTTTTTGTCAGTTATGTCAAAGATCAGATAGTTGTAGATATGTGGCATTGCTTTCAAGGCCCCTGTTCTGTTCTGTGGTCTATATTTCTGTTTTGGTACAAGTACCATGCTGTTTTGATTACAGTAGCCTTGTAGTATAGTTTGAAGTCAGGTAGCATGATGCCTCCAGCTTTGTTCTTTTTGCTTAGAATTGACTTGGCTATCCGGCCTCTTTTGGTTCCATATGAAGTTTCAGGTGTTTTTTTCCAGTTCTGTGAAGAGGGTCATAGGTAGCTTGATGGGGATAGCGTTGAATCTGTAAATTACTTTGTGCATTATGGCCATTTTAATGATATTGATTCTTCCTAACCATGAGCATGGAATGTTTTTCCATCTGTTTGTGTGTCTCTCTTATTTCCCTGAGCAGTGGTTTGTAGTTCTCCTTGAAGAGGTCCTTTACATCCTTTGTTAGTTGTATTCCTAGGTCATAGCTATTGTGAATGGGAGTTCGCTCATGATTTGGTTATCTGTCTGTTATTAGTATGTAGGAATGCTTGTGATTTCTGCACATTGATTTTGTATCCTGAGACTTTGCTGAAGTTGCTTATCAGCTTAAAGAGATTTTGGACTGAGACGATGGGGTCTTCTGAATATACAATGATGTTGTCTGCAAATAGAGACAATTTGACTTCCTCTTTTTTAAACTGAATATCTTTTATTTCTTTTTCTTGCCTGATTGCTCTGGCTAGAAATTCCATACTGTATTGACTCGGAATCATGAGGGATGGCATCGTTGTCTAGTGCCAGATTTCAAAGGGAGTGCTTTCCGTTTTTGCCCATTCAGTATGATATTGGCTGTGGGTTTGTTGTAAATAGCTTTTATTATTTTGAGATATATTCTATCAATAACTAGTTTCTTGAGAGTTTTTAGTTTGTAAAGTGCTGTTGAATTTTGTCGAAGGCCTCCTCTGCATCTATTGAGATAATCATGTGTTTTTTGTCTTGGGTCTGTTTATGTGGTGAATTACATTTATAGACTTGTGTGTTTTGAACCAGCCTTGTATCCCTGGGATGAAGCCTGCTTGATTGTGATGGATAAGCTTTTTGATGTGCTGTTGCATTTGGTTTGCCAGTATTTTGTTGAAGATTTTTGCACCTGTGTTCATCATGGATATTGGCCTGAAGTTTTCTTTTCTTGTTGAGTCTCTGCCAGGTTTTGGTATCAGGATGTTGTCGGTCTCATAAAATGATATGGGAAAGATTTCCTCTTTTTGCATTGTTTGGAATAGTTTCAGAATGAGTGGTACCAACTCCTCTTTGTATGTCTGATCGAATTCAGCTGTGAATCCATCTGGACCTGGGATTTTTTGATTGGTAGGCTATTAATTGCTGCCTCAACTTCAGCCCTTGTTATTGGTCTATTCAGGGTTTAGACTTCTTCCTCGTTTAGGCTTGGGGGGTGCAAGTGTCCAGGATTTTATTCATTTCTTCCATATTTACTGGTGTATGTGCATAGAATTGTTTGTAGTAATCTCTGATGGTAGTTTGTATTTCTATGGAATTGGTGGTGATATCCCCTTTATTGTTTTTTATTACATCTATCTGAATCTTCTCTCTTTTCTTTTTTATTAATCTGGCTAGCAGTCTGTCTATTTTGTTGATCTTTTGGAAAAACCAACTCCTGGATTTATTAATTTTTTGAAGGGTTATTTGTGTCTCTATCTCCTTCAGTTCTGCTCTGATCTTAGTTGTTTCTTGTCTTCTGCTAGGGTTTGAGATTTTTCGATCTTGCTCCTCTAGCTCTTTCAATTTTGATGATAGGGTGTTGAATTTAGATCTCTCCTCACTTCTCATGTGGGCATTTATTGCTGTATATTTTCCTCTAGATACTGCTTTAAATGTGTCCCAGAGATTCTGGTACATTGTGTCTTTGTTCTTGCTGGTTTCGAACAACATCTTTATTTTTGCCTTCATTTCATTGTTTATCCGGTCAACATTCAAGAGCCAGTTGTTCAGTTTCCATGAAGTTGTGCGGTTGTGAGTGAGTTTCTTAATCCTGAGTTCTAATTTGATTGCACTGTGGTCTGAGAGACTGTTTGTTATGATTTCCGTTCTTTTGCATTTGCATTTACTCTAAAGGTGACCACATAATTGGAGCGATTTACTTCCAATTATGTGGTCGGTTTTAGAATAGGTGTGATGTGGTGCTGAGAAGAATGTATATTTTGTGGATTTCAGGTGGAGAGTTCTGTAAATGTCTATTAGGTTTGCTTGGTCCAGATCTGAGTTCAAGTCCTGGATATCCTTGTTAATTTTCTGTCTCGTTGATCTGTCTAATACTGACAGTGGAATGTTAAAGTCTCCCACTGTTATTGTGTGGGAGTCTAAGTCTCTTTGTAGGTCATTAAGAACTTTTATGTATCTGGGTGCTCCTGTATTGGGTGTGTATATATTTAGGATCATTAGCTCTTCTTGATGCATTGATCCTTTTACCATTATATAATGCCCTTCTTTGTCTCTTTTGATCTTTGTTGGTTTAAAGTCTATTTTATCAGAGACTAGGATTGCAAATCCTTTGTTTTGCTCTCCATTTGCTTGGTAAATCTTCCTCTATCCCTTTATTTTGAGCCTATGTGTATCCTTGCACATGAGGTGGGTTTCCTAGATACAGCACACTGATGGGTTTTGACTTTTTATCCAATTTGCCAGTCTGTGTCTTTTGATTGGGGCATTTAGCCCATTTACATTTAAGGTAAATATTGTTATGTTTGAATTTGATCCTGCCATTTTGATGCTAGCTGGTTGTTTTGCCCATTAGTTGACGCAGTTTCTTCATTGTGTCGATGTTCTTTACCATTTAGTATGTTTTTGGAATGGCTGGTACTGGTTGCTCCTTTCTATGTTTAGTGCTTCTTTCAGGAGCTCTTGTAAGGCAAGCCTGGTGAAATCTCTGAGCAATTACTTGCTCGTAAAGGATTTTTTCCTTCACTTATGAAGCTTAGATTGGCTAGATATGAAATTCTAAGTTGAGAGTTCTTTTCTTTAAGGATGTTGAATATTGGCCCCCACTCTCTTCTGGCCTGTAGGATTTCTGCCGAGAGATCCACTGTGAGCCTGTTGGGCTTCCCTTTGTGGGTAACCCGACCTTTCTCTCTGGCTGCCCTTAGCATTTTTTCCTTCATTTCAACCCTGGTGAATCTGACAATTATGTGACTTGGGGTTGCTCTTCTTTAGGAATATCTTTGTGGTGTCTCTGTATTTCCTGGACTTCAATACTGGCCTGCCTTGCTACGTTGGGGAATTTCTGGGTAATATCCTGAATAGTGTTTTCCAGCTTGGCTTCCTTCTTTCCATCACATTCAGATACACTTATCAAACGCAGATGAGGTCTTTTCACATAATCACATATTTCTTGGAGACATTGTTGATTTCTTTTTACTCTTTTTTCTCTTATCTTGACTTCTTATTTCATTTCATTGAGTTGATCTTCAGTCTCTGATATCCTTTCTTCTGTTTGGTCAATTCGACTACTGAAACTTGTGTATGCTCCGCGAAGTTTTCATGTTGTGTTTTTCAGCTCCATCAATTCATTTATATTCTTCTCTAAGCTGTTTATTTTCATTAGCATTTCGTTAAACCTTTTTTCAAGGTTCTTAGTTTCTTTGCATTAGTTTCAAAGCACTAAACACGGCACTAAACATTGAGCACTTTTAGCTCAGAGAAGTTTGTTATTACTCACTCTCTAAAATCTGTTTCTGTTGATTCACTGGACTCATTCTCCAGCCAGCCTCGTTGCCTTGCTGGTGAGGAGTGGCATTCTGGTTTTGGGTGTTTTCATTCTTTTTGCACTAGTTTCTTCCCATCTTTGTGGATTTATCTACCTGTGTGGTCTTTGTAGTTTGTGACTTTGAGATGGGTTCTCTGAGTGGGCGTCCTTTTTGTTGATGATGAAGTTATTTCTTTCTGTTTTATAGTTTTCCTTCTAACAGTCAGGCCCCTCTGTTGTAGCACTGCTGGAGGTCCACTCCAGACCCTGGTTGCCTGGGGATCACCTGTGGCAGCTGCAGAATGTAAGGGTTGCTTCCAGTTTCTTCTTCTGTTGTCTTTGTCCCAGAAGGATACCCACGAGATGTCATCCTGAGCTCTCCTTTATGAGGTATCTCTTTGGATATATGGGGGTCAGGAAGCTGCTTGAGGAGACAGTCTATCCCTTATAGAAGCTCACTTGCTAAGCTGTGACCTCCATTGTTCTGTTCAGAGCTGCTGGGCAGGTACATTTAAGTCTGCTGCAGTGGAACTCATAACCTGCTTTTTTTCCCAGCTGCTCTGTCCTGGGAAGGTGGGGCTTTATTTATAAGTTCCTGACATGCTGCTGTGATTTTTCAGAGATGTGCTACCCAGTGAGGAGGTAGCCTAGTCACAGTCTGCCAGCAGAGGCATTGCTGAGCTGTCGTCGGCTCTGCCCAGCTGCTGTGTGAGCTTCCTTGCAGTTTTGTTTATAGAGGTATAGTTAGAACTGCCTCGGTAATGGTGGTCTACCTCAGTAATGGCGGACTGCCTCAGTAATGGCGGACGCCATTCGCCTCACAGAGCTGGACCATCCAGGGTCCAGCTGTGCTTGCTGTGAAACTCTCTGTCCAGAGCATTTCAAATTCCTGGTGTTTGTGGGGGTGGGACGTGCCAAGTCAGATTACCTGGCTCCCTGTTTCAGCCCCCTTTTTTTCAGTTGAATGTGTGGCTCTGTCTCTCAGGCATTCCAGGCACCAGTTGAAACAGCCACCCAGATTTGTGTGAATTTTTGTGTGGAGACCCACTGTGTTGGCTGCAATAGCTGTGCTGGAGACTCATGGCACTTTTCCCCCTGGGAATCTCCTGTGGGCAGTAAAAACTCATTTGGAAATGCAGTGATCACTCACCCTCTGCATTCTCACTGGGAACTGCACTCCAGAGCTGTTCCTATCTGGCCATCTTGGATTGTCTTAGCCTGTTTTTTTTTTTGAAGTGCATGGTAGTAGGAGGTACTCCCACAATTTTCATTTTACATTCCTTGATTTAACCCACCACCGCTGCAATGACTGTCACTCCCTAACTCCTCAAAAACTTGCTTGTTTTTATTAATGTTGTTTTAAATGTACATACAGCTCACAGTTTTTTCAGTATTTAATATTAGAACTGTTTTGGGTCTTTATTGAGAAGTTTGGTGATGTTTTTGTGACCAGGTACATGCTGTAGGAACTTAACTCTTGTTTATATCAATCAGCCTATAGTACAACTGGTTTCATCATATGCTGTTTTGCTTAAAGTTGAAGTTTTCACGAACCTATTGAAAGTGTTTATTACATGACAACTTACTGTATGCTAAATGGCAGGCTTTGCTTACAGGATAAAATATTCAATCATTTTCTTCCTTGTTCTATGTTTCCAGTGATTATTAGAGATGATAAATTACCTGAAACTTTTTCCTTCTTTACATCAGTCTACAATAAAACTTATTATTAATGTTACCCAGCTATATTCATGGGCACATTATAGACCAGTCTAGGGACCAGGCCATATTAAAGCAACAACACTAACACAATTGTGTAGTCAAAATGAAAAATAATTCCAAGCCTCACATGCAGTCACCCAGTAATTCTCCAGGGAATCAAATTAGAAATCCACAGAAACACTCCCTATAGTCCCTGTCTTGGTTTTAAATGTCTTAATTCTCTGACACTCCTCCTTTCAAAAGCTGGAAGCTATTTTCCTTCCCTTTCAGTCTAGGATGGGCTTACTGACTCTCTTCTAATGAGCAGAATGTTGTGGAAGTGATGGTGTGTGATTTCCAAGACTAGGTCATAAAAGGCCTTGCAGCTTCTTCCTTATTCTCTGTCTGATCACTCACTCTGGGGAAGCCATCTGTCATGTCATTGAAGACACTCATGCAGCCCTGTGCAGAGCCACTGTGGTGAGAAACTGAGTTCTCTTGCCAATAACCTCACGAGTGAGCCAACCTTAAGATGGTCTTCCAGTCTTTTGAGCTTTCAGATGACTTCAGTCCTAGCTGACATCTAAACTGCAACCTGATAAGTGACCTTGAGACAGAATAACACAGCTAAGCCTCTCCCAAATATCTGACCCATGGAAACAGTGAGATATCATAATAAATGTTGATTGCTTTTAGCCGCGAAGTTTGGGGTCATGTATCAGACAGCAGTGGATCACTAATTCAGTCTCCTTCCTGATTTATCTCAGTTACCACCTCTCACAACTATGTGATGGCTCCGAGATCTCTCATCCTGTTTCTTGTTCTGTGCTCTTCAGACCTCCACAAATACTGCTGCTGCATCTTCCTTTCCTTTTGCGGTTCTCTCTTTCTTGTTCATTGTTTGTTTGTTCTTGTTTTTCTTCTGTTTAGAGTGTTCTGTTGCAAATCCCCATTCCTGTTCTCTGGTTCTTCTCCCACTCATTCGCTGGATTCCCCAATAAGACCCCAAAGCAGAGGAAAGTGTGGGAGAAGTGGCTGAAGGAGGATTTGCTGACCAAGTAATACTGGCTTTTAATAGGAGAGGGAGGGGAAAAGCTGCGACCACCCATATATTAATCATTTTAATCCACATTACCTTAGCGTTTATAACGAAATTTGTTCTTTGCACACTATACGACAAGTCCTATGTTAGGAACTTTAGATGTGTATATTTAATCCTAAAACACATCCCAGGGAGGTAGATACTATCATTATCCCCTTTTTCAAGGAGAAAATTGAGGCACAGAGAAATTAAGTTTCTTGTCCACAGTTGCAGAGTTGTCAAACAGTAGGGCCAAGGTCCAAAGCCAGGGGCCAGCCCGGCATGGTGGCTCATGCCTGTAATCCTAGCAGTTTGGGAGGCTGAGGCGGGCAGATCACTTCACGTCAGGGGTTCAAAACCTGCCTGACACAGTGAAAACCAATCTCTACTAAAAATATAAAAGCTAGTGTGGTGGTGGACACCTGTAATCCCAGGTACTCAGGAAGCTGAGACAGGAGAGTTGCTTGATCCCAGGAGGTGGAGGTTGCTGTGAGCCAAGATCGCACCATTGCATTCCAGCCTGGGTGACAGAGCGAGACTCTTTCTCAAAACAAAACAAAAAAGCAAAGTCTGGGGCCTAACTCCCTGTGCATATCACATAAAATTGAGCTCAAATTGGCTCAAACTCATTTTAAACTAGTATTTAACTTAGTATTACCAAAACCACGGGGCTAGCTTCTCACAAATTCAATGTCGGTGAAGACATGTTTAAACCCGTGTTGCCTCATTTCCCTTCTTGAGCCAGAAAGAAATCCAGCACCTTCTGGATACTGAACTCATGGTGGCCTTTCTTTGTCTTCAACCTCAGACAGAATCTGCAAGTGGAAAGATCCAAGGGGCATCTGGATTTAGTTAAGTCTAATTTGTTTACTGATTCACCCCCCCCACCCCACAAAAAAACACCTGAGGAAAAAAAGATTGTGCTCATCATTGCTTTCCCATTTGCCAATCATTACAGTAGGTGGCAAGACCATTTGCCCCAGGAGATTGAAATTACACACCTTTGGTGTGTCCTGGGACACGCAAACCTTTCTCCACAATGTGAGTTTTGGCAGGAAAAGCAGTCGCTTCTGCCGCCCCATGCTGTTTTCGGCTCCAGAGAAGGCACATATAATTTTTTTAAATGCTTTTTCTAATTAAAAAGTAGCACAGTAACTCAATAGAAAACAGAAGAGGATATTACTTACAACCCAGTGCCCGGAGACAATGATTATTCTTGCTATACTCGGTCAGGCATCCCCCAGGGCCATTGTATTCTGATCTTTTGTTAGGTGTCGGTTTGGGCTCCAGATGTTGGAAGTTCTGGCTCTCAGGACATTGTTTTTGCCACTGGAACCCAGCCTGTCTGCAGCTGAGACTCTGTCTTTGTTCAGTTCAAGAGTCTGGGAACTTTATATTTCTCTTCCATCCGCCCCACTGGAGGGCTCCCAGCGGTGAAAGGTAGATTTGGTATGAGTTCCATTGTTCCAGCGCTTGTTTCTTGGTATGATTGATGATGTTATTGTTTGCGACTGTCTTCTGCCTCTGAGAGTATTACACATCCAACACCCTTTGCCATGTGACTTCCAGGAGCAATCCAGTAAGGGGAATATGTTGGCAGGTGTGGCCTTGTGACTTGCTTCTTCCAATGGAATGTGAGCGGACATGATTTATGCTGCTTCTGACCAGAAGCTTTCAACGAGATTGCATAGTTTGGCTTGGCCTCCTGCCTTCCAGCTGTCTGCGGTAAGATCCACAGGTCCCAGATGCTGGCACTTCTTCAGCCTGAGTCCTGGGGTGAGAAGACGTGGAGCAGAGCTGAGCAGAGGCCGCTGAGCCGCAGACCTGAGTGTAAGAATTAAACCTCTGTTGTAAACCACGGAGAGTTTTGGAGTTTGGGTTACAACAGAATCCTAACACATTGGTTCTTTAGGTAAGCCAGGAGGAGACTCTGCATCTCCTGGGGCAAACGTGCCTCAGTGGGGGTAACCGAACTGCTTCCAGCTCCCTCCTGAAACTGAGGCATAACCTCACCCTGCTTTCCACTGACACGGTCCAAATGTCGACGTCCGTCCTCTCATGTTGATGGAGATTGAGTTGGAGCCCTGCCTCCCAAATTCTTTGCCACTCACCTCTGTGTGACCTTGGGCAATTTTCACTATTTTTTTTTTCCTTACCCTCCTCGTTTTGGCAAAGAACATCTATCTTTTGGCAATGAACACCTACCTCATTTTGTCAAAGAATACCTAAGGTGGTTAGAGTAACTCTAAGGTAGTTAGTTATGCCAAACTGCCTTCGAGTTTAGATTTAAAGAGTAAATGCAACCAGTGGCAGCGATCATGTTACTGTTTGCAGCTGCGTCAGCCTCCCGAGTGTCTGGGATTACAGGCGCCCACCACCACGCCCAGCTAATTTTTATATTTTTAGTATAGACACGGTTTACCATGTTGGCCAGGCTGGTCTTCAACTCCTGACCTTAGGTGATCTGCCTGTGTCAGCCCTGCAAAGTGCTAGGATTACAGGGTCAGCCACCACGCACGGCCCTGCCTAAGCCATTTTGAATGTGGGCTTCCCATGAGTTACTGTCTCACTCCCACGCATGAACGGACTCTCACTGTCCAGGATGTTGTGTGGGAAGTTCACAGAATGGAAGGAGGAACTTCTAGAAAGGAACTGGAGGCCCGATGCCGCTGGCCCTTCTGCTGCCCAGCTCTCACCTCTTCTGGTTTCTCATGGACTTTATTCCCTCCCCATGTAGAGGAGCTTCCTCCAAGGCCACAGAGGCAAAGGGCTTTCTTTTTTTTTTTTTTGAGACGGAGTTTCGCTCTTGTTACCCAGGCTGGAGTGCAATGGCGCGATCTCGGCTCACCGCAACCTCCGCCTCCTGGGTTCAGGCAATTCTCCTGCCTCAGCCTCCTGAGTAGCTGGGATTACAGGCAGGCGCCACCATGCCCAGCTAATTTTTTGTATTTTTAGTAGAGACAGGGTTTCACCATGTTGACAAGGATGGTCTCGATCTCTGGACCTTGTGATCCACCCGCCTCGGCCTCCCAAAGTGCTGGGATTACAGGCTTGTGCCACCGTGCCCGGCCCGGCAAAGGGCTTTCTGTGCTGTCTCTGTTCACAGCAACCCAGGGAAGAACTCTGACGGGCCTGACTTGTGTCGCATTGCAGCCCTCAGTCAGTCTCTCCGTTCAGGAGGTCTCCTAGCCAGTCGCGACTGGGCTCACACACCCTGTTGTGAATGGTAGAGGCAGGGTCTATTGCTAGAAACATGTGGAGGGGGTATCAAGACAGCAGCAGAGTGCTCAGGGGTACCACAAAGACGAATGCGTGATCAGTGTGACCGAGAAGCGGCTTGTGGTAGTTGGTGGCAGCGTGAAAAATGCGTGGGTTTGGAAAGCAGGCAGCTGTGTGACCCTGGGAAAATGTCTTCATCTTAATAAACCCTGATTTCCTCATGTAGAAATGGAGATGATAAGTTCTCTCTCTCAGGTTTATGATGATGAGATGAGGTAACATATGAAAACAGCTGGAATGTAGGCTTAGCAAATCCTAGTTGTTATTCCCCAAGATTAGTTATACTTGTACCTGGGCCTAGCCAGGCAATCACTTTTTTGTTTTTGTTTGTTTGTTTGTTTTGAGACAGAGTCTCACTCTGTCACCAGGCTGGAGTGCAGTGGTGGGATCTTGGCTCACTGCAACCTCCGCCTCCAGGGTTCAAGAGATTCTCCTGCCTCAGCCTCCCAAGTAGCTGGGACTACAGGCGCATGCCACCATGCCCAACTAATTTTTGCATTTTTAGTAGAGACAGGATTTCACCATGTTGACCAGGATGGTCTCAATCTCTTGACTTCATGATCTGCCAGCCTTTACCTCCCAAAATGCTGGGAATACAGGCATGAGCCATTGTGCCTGGCTGGCAATCACTTTTTAAGTGTTTGTTATTTTTATTTACTCCAGAATCCACAGCATAGTTCTTTAGTTACTGGGCGTGGAGTCAAACTATTTCACAGGAAATGCTTCAGAAAAGAGGCAAGTCCCCAAGCCTGTCTCACAGCATCTGACTTTGCAGTGAGAATGACAGACAGCTCTCAGGTAGACCTGAGCTCCCGTCAGTGTGTCCCTGGATTCTCTTCCTGGTGGTGAGTTACCTGGGAAGTCAGATTGTCAGAGGTGGCAATGAGACTGAGACATACACAAGAATTTGGGAGCTTTTGAGAGACTTTCTCAGCTAGTATGCCTGAAACACTTCCACTTGTGACTTTAGCAGTTCTTAACCTACTAGTTGTAATGAACCACTTTGAGAATCTGAATGAAGCTGTAGACACTCTCCTCAGAAAGATGCTGAGGCTGGGTGTGGTAGCTCATACCTGTAATCCCAGCACTTTGGGAGGCCGAGGCGGGTGGATCACTTGAGTTCAGGAGTTCAAGACCAGCCTGCCCAACAGGGTGAAACCCCATCTTACTAAAAATTCAAAAATTAGCTGCATGTGGTGGCATATGACTGTAATCCCAGCTACTCAGGAGGCTCAGGCAGGAGAATCACTTCAATCCAGGAGGCAGAGGTTGCAGTGAGCCAAGATCAAGCCTGTGTACTCCAGCCTGGGTAACAGACCAAGGCTCCATCTAAAAAAAAAAAAAAAATGCAGAATTAATTGCACATAGAATTTTAGGAGGCTCATAAAACTCCAGGAAGCCAGCTATGGGGCCCCAGATGGAGACTCTAATACCTGTGTCCACTTAACCTGGATGGTGCTTTGATGAGCACTGCCCACTCTTCCTCCACGACCCTTCTTTGTCCAGGCACTCACATCTGACCAGCCTTCCTCCTGATGGACACATTCTGTGTCAGGTAACTTAGAATCTTGGAATGGCATATGCTCTCAATAAGTCTTTGCAATCCAGTCTTGCCTTCCATAGGGCTATTCTGCCCCTCCAAGTTGACCCCATACTTCTATTTTGATGTAGGACATAAGGGTTTTAAAGTTTTTCTCTCAAAAGGATATTTTTATTTCAACATTCTTTAGCAGCATGAAGATTCTCTTGCTTGCAATAGATGGAAAGTCCACATTCGAAATGCCTTAGGCAGGGCTGGGCGTGGTGGCTCATGCCTATTATCCCAGCACTTTGGGAGGCCGAGGCGGGTGGATCACCTAAGGTCAGGAGTTTGAGACCAGCCTGGCCAACATGGTGAGACCCCATCACTACTAAAAATATAAAAATTAGCCAGGCAAGGTTGTGCACTCCTGAAATCCCAAGTACTTGGGAGACTGAGACAGGAGAATTGCTTGAACCTGGGAGGTGGAGGTTGCAGGAAACTGAGATTACGCCATTGTACTCCAGCCTGGGCAACAGAGCAACACTTTGTCTCAAAAACAAAACAAAACAAAAACCCGAAAAAACCCCACACAACAAAACAAAACAAAAGCAAAATGGCTTAGGCAGAAAGAGGGAATGGCTTACAATTGAAAAGTTCAAGAGTCATGACTGACTTTGGGCACAGCCAGTGCTGTGGGCTCAGATGCCATCGGAACTTGTTCTCATTCAAGCTCCAAACTCCATCTTCCTTTGTTTTGGCAGTGTTTTCCTCGTAGGGGCAGGGAAGCTGCCAGCAGTTCCAGGCTTACACCTTATTCACTCTCAGAAACATAAAGAAGTTCAGCAGATCAGCTTCCCATGATCTGCCTGGGCAAAAGCAAACCTAAGAGAATCTCCCTTCCCTATCTCCAACCAGAATGTACTTAGCCATTCGTCCTTAGTGATCAGTTAATGAGCACTTACTCTGTTGAAGGTGGTACAGTGGGTGGAGGGGACAGATGGACATATAAGTCATCGGGTAAAGGCAGTGCAGTAAAGTATGTGCTGGGGCAGAGATGGGGAGCAGGTGTAGTGGGGGACTCAGAAGAAGGACGGCTACATTCTGCCTGGGGGAGTCAGATAATGCTTCCCTCAACGGGGGATATTTGAGCTTGTTCTTGAAGCATGAGAAGTTTTCTAGGTAGAGATGAGGGTAAGCGTCATTCTAAGCAGAGGAAATAGCACGTGTAAAGGCTTAGAGGAGCAAAAAGGCAAGGAGTGTCCGGGAAACCGTGAAAGATTTCACGTCGCTAGAGGAGGGTGGTTGCATAGGAGTGCTGGGAGATGCGGAGAATGGGGGCAGGGTGGGAAGGGATGCAAAGCTTGTTGTCATGATGTGGCGTCTGGGCTTTATTCAGGGGCGACTGGCAGGGTACTAAAGAGTTGTAAGCCACTGCCATAATGAGGTAGGCGTTTAGAAAGATCACCCTGACTACGACAAGGAAAACGGGTTTGGAGGAGAAAGCCCTAGAGGCAGGAGGCATCTGAGAAGCTACTCCATCTTCCAGGAGAAAAGAGATGCGTTGACCTGAGGCAGGCGAAGAAGGAATGGACTTGCAAACTCTTTTGGGGGTAAAATGGACAGATCTGGGGACTACATGGATGGGGATGATGAAAGAAGGGTCTAGGATGATTCCTAGGTTTCTCCACTGGGAAACTAATGAACGGTGCTGGTCTGCAGTAGCTGGGAGAGGCGCAGGTTTGGAGCTGAGGGGAAGATGATGAGTTCAGTCTTACATATGTTAGTGCCCTTGGAACATTACATCGAAGCTGTCCTGACCTCAGCTGGGTTCCTGAGTCTGGATGATCTGGAGAGGGGTGGGTCTGGAGGGGCCCAGGAGGCTTGTAGACTGGGGGTGGTGGTGTGCAGGCAATGATACTCTAGACAGTGTCACCAATGGCAAGAAAATGTCTTGTGATGATTGTTACTATTATCGTTATTGTTTTATTCTGTCCTTGCATGTTCCCCTTAAGATTCCATGTCCTGGGGAAGGGAAGTGGGTCCGCTCTTTTTTTTTTTGAGACAGAGTCTTGCTCTGTTGCCCAGGCTGAGTGTAGTGGTATAATCTTGGCTCACTGCAACCTCCACCTCCCGGGTTCAAGTGATTCTCCTGCCTCAGACTCCTGAGTAGCTGGGATTACAGGCACATGCCACCACACTTGGGTAATTTTTGTATTTTTAGTAGAGATGGGGTTTCACAGTGTTGGTCAGGCTGGTCTTGAACTCCTGACCTCAGGTGGATCCACCCGCCTCGGCCTTCCAAAGTGCTGGGATTACAGGCTTCAGCCACCTCGCTCGGCCATGGGCCCACTCTTGACTCAAAAGAGCAAGAAATTCTGATTTTCAGCTAGCTAAGATGGCACAGTGGGGACAAGGAATTTCTCGAGAAGAAATAAAGATATTCACCCTATGAAGAGGAAGTGCATACCAAGTGACACCAAAATGACAAATATCCACTTGTTACTTTACTGTTTATTTCGGCCTCGGTTGTCCTAGTGGTGAGCGAACCTGCCCCTGGCACTGCCCGGAGGCTGCCTGAGGAATTTCACCTAAAGCTCTGGCACTCCCTGTTTGCATCATAGCAGTCGTTTTTGAAGTGTTTAGTACTTTTATTTACACCAGCAATCCACTGCAGCCTTCTTTAGTGGGTATGGAGCCAGACTATTTCATAGGAAATGTTTCAGAAAAAAGGCATTTCCCCGAGCCTGTCCCCTGGCGTGAGACACTCCTATGACACACATCACTCATGACCAGCGTTCAGTTATGACCATAACCCGGTCACGATCATAGAGCACGGCTGGCCGCCTCCTGGATCCGTCATGACGTTCCTGCAAAGAAGCTTCCTCGTACTGGATCAACTAACATTTCTACTGAGCACACATCATGTGCCGGCTGCTATGCCAGGCACTTTCCAACACGTTGTTTTATTTATAATCCTCACCTTGACCCTGAGATGTGAATGCCATTTTTTCCATCTTAAAAATCAGGAAAAAATGGGGCTTGGAAGCGTCAAGTGACTTGCCCAAGGGCGTGAGCGGAAAGTGGCGGAGCCTAAATTATGACAACCTGGGTCTGGCTGTTGCAGGCTCCTTCCACCTCGCCACCAGGAGGGCGCCGGGCGTGCGCGCGCGCACCGCCTCCACGTGCGTCCCCCTCTGGCCTGGAGGGCCCGGGAGCCCGGCTCTGCGCAGGCCACTGCCACGATCCAGTCTTCACCCGGGGGAAGGTAGCCTGTCCTCTGGCCGGAGAGCCCGTGGAGCGACTCGGGTTTAATAGACGAGCCGGTCCTCTTCCAAGAAACCTGGAAATCTGCAGAGGGATCCCCCCTTTCCAGGGAAGCCGGGCTGGGTGAAACCGACAGGTCTTGGCGCGCGGAGGAAGGGGTGGCGTGGAGCCCGGCCGGCTTCCTCCCAGGCTGCGCTCGCTTGCGGCTTCCCGAGACTTAGGGCTTGGCTCGCGGTAGCTCTGGCTGCAAACTCAGCGGCCCCATAAAGTAGGTCAGCGTGCGGCGAGCTCTGTCCGAGGCAGCAGCGCGCTGCTGGCTCCCCGCGCCCCTGGCCTCCAGTCTCCTGCAGCCTCTCCGGCCTGCGGTCGGCGCCCTCGTCCATCCCCGCCCCCCGCCCCCCCCCCCCCCCCGGGTCTGCAGCGACCTCCTCTCTTCGGGCTCCTCTTCTTTCTCGCCTCCTGCCCTCTCCCTCGCTCTCTCCATCCTTGGAGCCTCCCTCTCCTCTCTCGCGCCTCTTCCCTTTCTCCACTCCTGCCACCCTCTCCCCAGCTCCGACCATCTGACACCCTCCCCTCTTTCCTCTCCTCTTGGCATCTTGGCACATTCACTTCTGGTAGCAGTAGTTAGTGATGCCACCAACCAGTCTGTTGTCTTTTTAAAGAGGTCTCCTGCTTGTTTCAAAGACATCAAAAGACGTAGAATAGTTAACATATGAAAAAAAGAGAGATAAAAATCCCATTACTGAGAAATAGCTTTGGTTAACGCTGGATGCATGGTACTCAGATATATTTTTATGTACACACAGAGTTAGAGGATATAAATATTTTATAAAAATGAAACTACAGATAGATGCTTTTTCATTAAAAGTATTCATTTTAATAATTTAATTTTATTTGAATTCAATACAAAGAACTACAGTATAGTGAAGTGGAAATAATTGTTGAATTTTATTTTATTTTTATTACTTTATTATTATTTTTTGGGGGGATAATATTATTTCTCTTGCTCTGTCGCCCAGGGTGGAGTGCAGTATCACCATCTCACCTCACTGCAACTTCTAGTGATTCTCCTGCCTCATCCTCCTGAAGAGCTGGGATTACATCGTCCTACTAATTTTTTGTGTATTTTTAGTAGAGACGGGGTTTCAGCATGTTGTCCAGGCTGGTCTCGAACTCTTGACCTCAAGTGATCTGTCCACCTCGGCCTCCCAAAGTGCTGGAATTGCAGGAGTGAGCACTGCACCTGGCCCATACCCCCAGTACTTGGAACGGTGCCTGGCGCACAGTTAACACTTGAATAAATAATTGAACATGACTTGGAATCTCGCCTAAAAAACCTAGTCACTAATTTCAACATGGTAATCCAGGTAAGTACCTAACTTTTCCAAATCAGTTAGACGAGGTTTCTAATGAGAAGGACCTGATCTCTACCACTAGAGGCGTCCTAAGGCAATGAGCAGTGAACAGTGGAGAAGTTTTCCCGTGAATGTAGGACCATTTGCAGTTCCTGAGATTAGGTGGGATGGCGGGTAGAGAAAGGAGTAGAAGGCAGAATTCAAGTTTTCTTCATCTGAGTTCATTTCCGAGCTGGTTGAGTAAAAGACCTCTTTTTGGTTAATATTAGGGATATCAGGTCTCCGCATCTATAAATCGTTAATCTGTGGAAAATCTCGAGAAGGAGCAGGGTCCTCTGGGCTCGCTCTTTATCTTGCACAGACTTTACACCCGGGGAAAGGAGGTGCCAGCCCACCTCACCTGGGTGCTTCTTGGGAGGAAAGAGATGTGTAACTCTGCACCACCTGCCTATGAGGACTGGAGAATCTATTGCCTGGCTTAGTTTCCATTCAGCTGCAGCCCTTCTGAGTTGTGGCTTGGCACAGCAGGTTCCCTCTGTAGAGGATGGTCCCGAATAGGAGACTGGGCTCCAAGGGCGGTCTTAGCCTTCTTCAGTTAGATATTTCTTCAGTAGAGTCTTCCCTGGTCCCCTGACTTACGTTATGATCTTTTTATTTCCTGCCTCACAGATCAAATTCCACTTCTTGCAAACACCTGTTTCAGTTTATAATTATGCATTCATTTGTGTGGGTTTTTTTTTTTTGAGATGGAGTTTCACTCCTGTTGCCCAGGCTGGAGTGCAGTGGCACGATCTTGGCTCACTGCAACCTCCGCCTGCCAGGTTCAAGCAGTTCTCCTGTCTCAGCCTCCTGAATAGGTGACATTACTGGCATCCACCACCATGCCTGGCTAATTCTTTGTATTTTTAGTAGAGATGCGGTTTCACCATATTGGCCAGGCTGGTCTTGAACTCCTGACCTCAAGTGATCCACCCGCCTCGGCCTCCCCAAGTGCTGGGATTATAGGCGTGAGCCACTGTGCCCGGCCTTGTGTGGTTTTTACTTTAATGCTTGTCATCACTGCTAGACTGTAACCTCCATGAGGGCAGGGGCTGTGTCTGTTTTTATTAATAGATACATGGATGGATAGATGGATGAGTGGATGAACGGATGGACTGAGAAACTAAGGAACTGAAAATGTTTTGGTTAATTTTTCTGAACTACAAAGGCATCCATCACATAAATACAATCAGGAAGCAGATCATGTCCCTCTCATAGTGCAGCAGGATTTGAGTTAGGAAAAGAACTTGAGCTGAGGACAGTAAGGCCACCCGAAAAGGTGTCGGCTGCAGTATTCAAGATGCCAAAGACCTGAAGGAAAAGTGAACACAAACAACCTCGAGCTGCGGTGGTTTGGAAATTCCAAATACTCGATGTGGAGATAACCCAGCAGGTGTGGAGCATCTGTGTGTGGTTCACATAGACTGTAAAGCTTTAGAAAAGCTGCGCTCAGCCTGACAGGGGTCCTCTCCTAAGATGGGACTCAAGGGAGGGATGGAGAGATTCAGATGAACAGACGTAAAACAAGCTCTTGGCACAAGATGGTGTCACTAACTGGGCTATTATTTTAATAAAACACGGTCAAATCTCCTGAATGTATTTTGCAAGCCCTGTGATTTGGTTTGGCTGTGTTCCCACCCAAATCTCATCTTGAGTTGTGGCTCCCATAATTCCCATGTGTTGTGGGAGGGGCCCAGAGGGAGATAATTGAATCATGGGGGCTGTTTCCCCCATACTGTTCTCATGGTAGTGAACAAGTCTCATGAGATCTGATGGTTTTATAAGGGAAAACCCCTTTCACTTGGATCTCATTCTCTCTTGCCTGCTGCCATGTAAGACGTGCCTTTCACCTGCCATGATTGTGCAGCCTCCCCAGCCACGTGGAACTCTGAGTCCATTAAACCTCTTTTTCTTTATACATTACTCAGTCTTGGGTATGTCTTTATCAGCTGTGTGAAAACGAACTAATAGACCCTGGCAGCCTCCTTCCACATCTTCAGCTTTTGTTTCTTCCTTGTAAGATGTCTGGTGTCCTTGTAAGATTGGCAGCTCAGTCTTATGCCAGCTACGGCGTATGAGGTTGTCCTCATGGATTTGGTATTCTCAGCCTAACCTGAGGCCACTAACTGGGCAGTGTGACTTCCTGAGCCTCACTGGAATGCAGAGCTACTGAAGTGGGCCCCTCGATAGATAGTTTGGGTTCCTGGAATAAGGAGTGGAGAGAAGGCCTTTTGTGTTTGCAGATGCTATGGGTGGAGCCAGCCCGAGTCCACACACCTGTGTGAATCTACAACATAGTTTAGTTTTAGCTGATTTTTTTCAACTCTTGATACCATGTAGATAAAACAACATAAAGATAAAAGTTGTTTAGCTTTTTCTCTTTGTAACCATTTGCTTCAGAATTAGGTAAGGCTCAGAATCCAAATCCCAGTATCCAAGCAGAAAAACAGCTGATTACCGGCACAGAGATGTTGAACAGGGAGACACCCTTTGCAGGGAACCTGGAAACCAGCCACTAATGACAGAAGCACAATCTGCATTCACTTCCCACTGATTAACTCCTGCTGGATGTCCCACAAAAACCTGGACCTCGACGTGTCAAATATTGAGCTTGTGACATTCCCTGGGTTCCCCTCTTAGTGGCTAACACCACCAGTATATCTACTTGTTTGTGTTGGAGAATCACGCATGGCCTTCGACACTGCCCCTTTCCTCACCTCCACATGCAGTCCATGATTGTGTCCTGCTGGTCCTGCCTCCCGTGTGTCTCTCTGAGGCGTCCCTTCTCTCCTCCTCTCCACCCCACTCTGGCATCTCTAGCCAGGCACAGAGAGTGCAGGGTTCTCCTCATTGGTCTCCCTGCCTTCATTATCACCCCTCCTCAAATCCGATCATCCACAGCCACTGGTGGTCCACAATCTCTTAGGATAAACCCTCTTCATGACTTCACCTGGGCAAGTTATCCCAGCTCTATATTTTCCTTCCTGGTGACCCAGGCTCCAGCCAGGATGAACCTCCTTCATTCATCTACTCCAACACTTGGGCCACTCTCTGCGCTGCCCCTCCAACCCATCCCCCACCTTGTTCCCACTGCCTGGCTAATTCTTCCTCATTTTGTTTAAGTCTGGGAAGACAGCACTTCTTGGTCCCCAAAGCTGTCAGGGTGCTGGGCACGGTGGCTTGTGCCTGTAAACACAGCACTTTGGGAGGTCGAGGCAGGTGGATCACCTGACATTAGGAGTTTGAGACCAGCCTGGCCAACATGGCAAAACCCTGTCTCTACTAAAAATACAAAAATTAGCCAGGTGAGGTGGCAGGCACCTGTAATCCCAGCTACTTGGGAGGTTGAGGCAGGAGATTCGCTTGAACCCAGGAGGTGGAGGTTGCAGTGAGCCAAGATCACACCACTGTACTCCAGCCTGGGCCATAGAGTGAGACTCTGTCTCAAAACAAAACAAAACAAAACAAAACAAAAACAAAAAGCCTTCAGGGTAGGGGGCTTCTCATGCGCCCTCCTGGCAGGTGTCAGTTTGGTTTGGAATGACTTCACTGTTGTAACTTCAGTGCCTAGAGTAGAGAGTGTAGCACAGAGTAGGTGATGAATAAATGTTTATAAAATGAATGAGTGAACAAAAACGAGGCACGAAATGGGCATATGAAGGCTTGATAGGTTACCAGGGCGTATGAATGAGAAATGATGACTTTCTGGCTAATGAGGTCGTGTATAATTCTAATTTTCTCATTTCCTTCTCTACCTCATCTTCTCATCCTTCTCCCTTCCTCCTTTTGGCTTATGTATTTTCTAAAACTTATACAATCAGGATGTCTTTATTTTCTAATAATATAAGAAAAAATGTGTCATTCGTTTTATGGCCACAAAGAATGAGTTTTGCATTTTGCACCACAGAGATGAGACACTGAACCCTGGGGGCTGTTCCTTGAAGGTTCGAGGCAGCTCTCTCTTCTGGTTGTATTTTCCCTTAACTACATTTCGTGTTTCAAGGATTTTTAGCCAACTGAGATAGATGTATGTGAATGAAATGGCTAAAAAAAAAACTCTTCCAAAGGCTAAAAGTCGGCAAAATAATAAATGGCATTTAAAAGGAAGCAAAAACACTCTGAAGAAACTAAATGCTACATATCATGGAAAAATGAATGCATTTTGACAAACACTTGTTACAAACATGAAATTAAGGTGGACGTGCCCTTGGCAGATAAGCCGCAAGTGCTCTAGAGTGGAAGGAGGGAGATGCCTCCCCGTGCGGGCTGTGCATGGCCATTTGCATGACTGCTGGCTCCCCTTCACCCCACAGGGTTCGTAAACATGAGTTTCCACCCAGCCCGCTCCTGCCCGAAGAAGGGAGATGCTCTTCTCTGGCCCAGGCATCTGGCTGTGTGTCGGGTCCTTAGATGGGAACAGCAGGCTGGAAGTTAAATCTCAGGTAGGAAAGAAAGAGCGCCCTGTTTTGTTGTTGTTGTTTTAAATCTCTGGGTGTTGTTCTTTTGGATCTCAACTTCCAGGAAGCGAAATGTCTAGGAAACTGCTTCTGCCTTCAGCCGTATGTTCTAGTTACCCAATGCTGCATGACACATTCCCCATATTTTCGTGGTGTCAAATAAGCATTTGTGGGCAGAATTCCCTCTCTTCCTCCCTCCTTTCTCTTTCCTCCTTTCCCTTTTCTCCCTCTCTCCCTTCCTCTCTTCCTTCCTTCCTTTTTTTGATGGAGTCTTGCTCTGTCACCCAGGCTGGAGTGCAGTCACATGATCTTGGCTCACTGCAACCTCCTCCTCCTGGGTTCAAGCAATTCTTCTGTCTCAGCCTCCTGAGTAGCTGGTATTACAGGTGCGCACCACCACACCCAGCTAATGTTTGTATTTTTTGTACAGAGGAGGTTTCACCATGTTGACCAAGCTGGTCTCGAACTCCTGACCTCAGGTGATCCACCCACCTCGGCCTCCCAAAGTGCTGGCATTACAGGCATGAGCCACTGCACCCGGCCTGCAGGGCGAAATTCTAACAGGACACAATTCGGATAGCTGTGTCTGTCCCCCATTGTGTGGGCCCTCAGCTGGTTTGGCCCTACAAGGCCGGGGGCTAGAATCATGGAAGACGCCTTTGCTCATTTGTCGGGCAATTGATGTCAGCTGTTGGCTGGGGGATGGGGCACAGGAGGCTCAGTTCCTCCCCACGTGGTTCTTCCCACATGTTTCTCTCTGCCTGGATTCATTTGAGCTTCCTCACAGAAGGATGGCTGGCTTCCCAGAGCACAGCAACAGGAACCTGTATCCTCTGATGACCTCTCCTTGGGAGTCACACAGCACCACTTCCTTGTGGGGAGCAGTCATGGCCACTATCCTGACCCGAGGGTGTGGGGATATGGACCCCACCTTTCATGCGGGGGAGCGTGGGTGTCACACTGTCAGAGCCTGTCAACTGGGAGATTTGTGGTCATTTAGGAACTCCCCTGCTCAAAGATCTCTGGTGACATTCCATTCTACACTGGGGACAAAACCCAAGCCCTGTGGCCTGTCCCGCTGTCCCTTAACCACTGAGCAGCCCCTCTGGCTGACTTTCTGGGTCTCTAATGCATCAAGGTCTTGGTCTACCCAGGGCCTTCACGCAGGCCCTCCCCACCCCACCCAGTACCATCTTCTTTCCATCTCTGCAAGGCTGACTCCTCCTCAAGTCTCACCTTACAGGACACCCTTTCAAAGAGGCCCTTCCTGCTCACCTTAAATTGGTTCAGATATTCTCTGTTACCACCTCATGTTCATTTCCTTTATGGGCCTCTTCCACTTTGGAATTATGTATTGATTTCTTTTTTTAAAAAATTATTTATTTTTTGTATTTGACACAGAGTCTCGCTCTGTCACCCACGCTGGAGTGCAGTGGCATGATCTTAGCTCACTGCAGCCTCTGCCTCCTGGGTTCAGGTGATTCTCCTGCCTCAGCCTCCTTTGTAGCTGCGACCACAGGCGCATGCCACCATGCTCAGCCAATTTTTGTATTTTTGGTAGAAATGGGGTTTCACTATGTTGGTCAGGCTGGTCTTGAACTCCTGACCTCAAGTGATCTGCCCGTCTTGGCCTCCTGAAGTGCTGGGATTACAGGCATGAGCCACTGCACCCAGCCTGATTTCTTTTTTTAAGTATAAGATCTATGCCAATTTTATTCCAAATACATGCCTATTGCAAAGCCCAGTGCCTGGCATGTGATTTTCACCCAGTAGAGACAAGTTACATGAACAAGTAAGTGCTCCAAGGTGCCGGCTTCAGAGAGGCCAGCTGAGAGCTGATTCTGAGGCTGGCCTGGAGCCCCAGTTGATCACATCCCCGAAAGGTCCCTGGGCTTCGTTCCCTTCTGCTCTCCCCTAGTATTTGCAACTTTGATGTCATGTTTCAGCCTTGACACAACTGTGCTAGGGCATTAAAGAGAGGTCGCTGCCTGTCGAGGTTTTAAGTGACTTAGGTGGGAAGCAGCGCCCCCTTGCGGCAGGAGTGCTGATGGACACCGCTGGGAACCAGTTTAGAGATCCAGCTGCTCTTTCCCTTGACATTCATTGAGATCATTTCCACCCTCAGGGAATCTGGGTTTTATTGGTATTTGTGAAGGTCTCTTTTTATTACAGTTGGCAGCTAGGGAAAGACGCCACCACACAAATATGCTTGCAAAGAGCTGTTGGGTTGAGTAGAAAATGTTGCAGATATTAAGAATGTGACTTTTTGGTGGCTGCCATCAGGTGAATTGACTTAGGGAAACTGTGATTTATTTTTGGCTTATAACTTCCAAGAATAAAACCTGTAAAATTATGCTGTGATCCCACTGCTAATTATCTTTCCTTCGGTCACTCTGCTCTGGCCCTGTGGTCCCTGCTGATCTTCAAAGCCACACGGAAGGCCCCACCCTCAGGGCCTTTGCACTTTCTGTCCCCAAGTGCTCTTGCCTTAGGGGTTTTCACTGCTCACTTCCTCCTCTTCTTCAAGTCTTTGCTCAAAGAACATCTTCTCCACAAGGCCTTCTCTGACCAACCTGTTTAATTGCAAGCTCCCTGCTATGGTAGGCTCCAGCCCCCCTCCAAAGAACTTATTCATGCCAGTGATCCTAGCACTTCAGGAGGTCAAGGTGGGTGGATCGCTTGAGGTCAGGAGTTCGAGACCAGCCTGGCCAACATGGTGAAATGTTGTTTCTACTAAAAATACAAAAATTAGCTGGGTGTGGTGGTGCTTGTAATTGCGACTGCTTGGGAAGCCGAGGCCTGAATGACAGAGTAAGACTCTCTCAAAAAATATTTTGTGCTAATTGTCTCACTGTTCCCACCAGATGTCATGCTCTAGGAGGGTAGGAATTTGTGTCTGCTTTCGTTTCCTTTCTTTCTATCTTTCCTTTTTTTTTTGAGACGGAGTTTCACTCTTGTTACCCAGGCTGGAGTGCAATGGCATGATCCCGGCTCACTGCAACCTCCGCCTCCTGGGTTCAGGCAATTTTCCTGCCTCAGCCTCCCGAGTAGCTGGGACTACGGGTGTGGACCACCATGCCCAGCTAATTTTTTTTTGTATTTTTAGTAGAGACGGGGTTTCACCATGTTGACCAGGATGGTCTCAATCTCTTGACCTCGTGATCCATCTGCCTCAGCCTCCCAAAGTGCTGGGATTACAGGCGTGAGCCGCCGCGCCCGGCCGTGTCTGCTGTCTTTACTGCGGCATCCCCAGCTCCTGAGACAGTGCCTGGGTCATAGTAAGTCCTCAATGAATACTTGCTACATAAATGAATAAACAACTCTGTCAATTACAACCTTTCATTCCAGGCATATAACAGTTTTGATAATCAATACCAACAACCTGTAAGATATTTCTTATTGTGTCTGTTTTATAGAAGAAGAGACGGAGACTCAGAGAGGTCAATTAACTTGCCTAGGGGCACACAGCTACTACATGGCTCAGTTTGAAATAGAATTAAAATGAAGCAGACAAATCAATGCACTTTTTTTTTTTTTTGAGATGGAGTCTTGCTCTGTCACCCAGGCTGAAGTGCAGTGGCTTGATCTTGGCTCACTGCGACCTCCGCCTCCTGGGTTCAAGGGATTCTCCTGCCTCAGCCTTCCTAGTAGCTGAAATTACAGGCATGTGCCATCATGCCAAGCTAATTTTTGTATTTTCAGTAGATATGGGGTTTCTGCATGTTGGCCAGGCTGGTCTCAAACTCCTGACCTCAGGTGATCTACTCACTTTGGCCTCCCAAAGTGCTGGGATTACAGGGATGAGCCACCATACAAGCCCAACGTACTCTTTAGTTCTGCATTCTTTCCTATTGATGCAAACACCTCAAAGAGACCCAGCCCTCCTCTATGGATGGGTAACGACAGGCAGGATCAAAGAGGAACATTAATACAATTTCAGGGACGAGACATTTGGTATAGGCAGAAAGTGCAGAGGAATGTGGGCTGTTCAGCTGGAGGGTTCCTTTGTAAATTTTGGGCAAAGCACTGATTGGTTGTTTCCCACGCCAGGCGACAAACGCTACAAACTGGAAGACGTGGGGATTGGTTTCAGGAAGTCTTGTCTGTGGCAGCCCAGTCTCGGAACTGGAAGAACAATCTCCCTAGACTCCATGCCGATCACATTTCCCAAAGAAACTGTTTCTGCCGACCACATCTCATATTTGTAATGATGTTGATAAGTAATTATATGTGATATGGTGGTAAATATGGGAGTCACACAAGACATTTTAAACTCAGAGGCTGTTGTGTCCAGTTCACAATTACAAAAATATGGAACCAGCCCAAATGCCCATCCATCAATGAGTGGGTAAAGAAACTGGTGAGGCCAGGTGCCGTGGCTTACACTGTAATCGCAGCACTTTGGGAGGCTGAGGTGGGAGGATCATGAGGTCAGGAGTTCAAGACCAGCCTGGCCAGCATGGTGAAACCCTGTCTGCACTAAAAATACAAAAAATTAGCCAGGCATAGCGGCATGTGCTTGTAGTCCCAGCAACTGGGGAGGATGAGACAGGAGATTTGCTTGAACCTGGCAAGTGGAGGTTGCAGTGAGCTGAGATCAGCCAATGCATTCCAGCATGGACAACAGAGCAAGACTCCATCTCAAAAAAAAAAAAAGAAACTGTGGTACACACACACACACACACACACACACACACACACACACAATGGAATACTACTCAGCCCTGAAAAGGAATCAATTAATGGCATTCACAGCCACCTGGATGGGACTGGAGACCATTATTCTAAGTGAAGTAACTTAGGAATGGAAAATCAAACATCATATGTTATCACTCATAAGTGGAAGCTAAACTGTGAGGATGCAAAGGCATGAGAATGATACGATGGACTTTGGAGACTTGGGGGGAAGGGTGGAAAGGTGGTGAGGGATAAAAGACTACAAATTGAGTTCAATGTATATTGCTCAGGTGCTGGTGCATGACAAACTCAGAAACTGGCCAGGCACAGTAGTTCACGCCTGTAATCCCAGCACTTTGGGAGGCTAAGGCAGGTGGATCATCTGAGGTCAGGAGTTCGAGACCAGCCTGGTCAACATGGTGAAACCCCATATCTCCTAAAAATACAAAAAATTAGCCAGGCATGGTGGTGCTTGCCTGTAATCACAGCTACTTTGGAGGCTGAGGTTAGAGAATTGCTTGAACCCGGTAGGCAGAGGTTACAGTGAGCCAAGATCACGCCACTGCACTCCAGCCTGGGCAACAACAGTGAAAAGTGCATCTCAAAAAAAGAAAAATCTCAGAAATCACCATTAAAGAACTTTCTCATGTAACCAAATATGACCTGTTCCCCCATAACCTATGGAAATAAAAAATAAATAAACTGTCCGCTGTCTGACTGCCTGGAATCAGGTCTCAGGAGGGATTCAAAAGAAAAGACCACTGGATTCTGGTCTGATGCTACTGGGTTCCCTCTAGTAGCTTGGAAATAAGCTGAACTGGAGCGGTTAGAGTTCTCAGTGGGGTCTTCAGGCACGCTGGGCCTGAGCAAGGGAGAGCAATGTTATAGATGGTCTGTGGTTCTCAAAGTGTGGCCTTTGGACCAGCAGCCTCACCTGGAAACCTGTAAGAGATGCAGATTCTCTCCCACTCCCGCTCAGTGCTGAATCTGCGGTCCCAGCAACCTGTGTTTTAACAAGCCCTCCGGGTGGTTCTGAAGGTTGAGAACCACTTGTATATATCAATGCAAAAACAGGGCCTCAGTGACCTTCTGATCGCTTCAATATTGGTTGTCCCCCAATAGCTGGGCTGTGGGATCTGGAGTCCGACCTGGGTGTGAACGCAAGTTTGAACACAAAAGGAGTTAATTTCCCTGAGCCGCAGTTTCCTTTTATTTGTAATATGGGGATAAGTAATATCTGCTCTCTAGGGTTGTGATAGTTAAAATTAAATGAGATTATGTATGTGAAGTCCCTGGCACATAGTAGGTACTTCATCTGCCTCCTGCCTTCCTCCTCTGTTAGTCCTGGCTTTTGTTCTTGTTATGAGCAACAGAAAGGCAATTGACAACAACTTAAGGAAAAGTTAAAACTTTATGGGTTCAAGGAACTCCTGGAAGATCAGTCCATCCTTGCTGCCTCAGATTTACCTCATCTCACTGGTTCTTGAATCCACACTCATCAGGTTTTTATACCTCTACTCCAGCAAAGCTGCACTTCTCCCGATTCCCAGGGACCTCCTTGCGGCTACATCCAACGGTCCTTTCTCAGTCTCTATCTGGCGTGACCTGTCAGTAGCATTTGGCTGATCACTTTCTTCTGGACAGGCTTTCTTCTCGTGGCTTCCAGGACACCCTCCTCTCCTGGTCCTCCGATTTTTAAGTCGTCTTGATCTCTGTCATTCTGCGACTCTCTAAAGGTTCGAGTCTCCCAGAGCCCAGGTTGTGGCCCTCTTCTCTTTTATTTTTTTGAGACAGAGGCTCAGTCTGAAGTGCAATGCATGATCTTGGCTCACTGCGCCCTCTGCCTCCCGGGGTCCAGTGATTCTCCTACCTCAGCCTCCCGAGTAGCTGGGATTATGGGTGCATGCCACCATGCCCAGGTTATTTTTTGTATTTTTAGTACAGATGGTGTTTCACCCTGTTGGCCAGGCTGGTCTCGAACTCCTGACCTCAAGTGATCTGTCCTCCTTGGCCTCCCAGAGTGCTGGGATTACAGGCATAAGCCACCATGCCCGGCCCCTCTTCTCTTTTCCTTCCATACTCTCTTCCTAGATGACCTCATCCAGCTTCCAGTTTGAATCTCATCCATGTGCTGACAGCTTCCACATTGACCTCCCCAGCTGGGACCTCTGTATTGAATTCTACTCTAGAATATCCAACTGCCCCTGCAGCATCTCCACTTAGATGCCTAATAGCTTTGTCGGATGCAGCGTGTCCCAAACAGAGCTTGCAGTTGCCCTTGTGCCTACCAGAACCCGCTCCCTCATAGTTTTCCCATCTCTGTTAACGGCAGCTCCATCTTCATGTAACTCAGGCCTAGATCCCTGGCTTCCTGCTGTTGCCTCTTTTTCTCTCATATATACATCCAATTGGCAGCAATTCTTGTTGACTCTGCTTTCAGGATCTATCTGGAGTCTGATTCAGTGGTGGAGGTTCCCATCATCTCTCAGCTAGATTTTTGTAGTGGCCTCCTCAGTGCCTGCGCCCCTACAGTAATTTCTGTACAGCATTCTGGGAAATCATGTTAAAATATAAAGCTGGGCCGGGCGTGGTTTCTGATGCCTGTAATCCCAGCACTTTGGGAGGCTGAGGCAGGTGGATCACCTGAGGTTTGGAGTTTGAGACCAGCCTGGCCAACATGGTGAAACCCTGTCTCTACTATAAATACAAAAAATTAGCCAGGCCTCGTGACAGGCACCTGTAATCCCAGCTACTCAGGAGGCTGACGCAGGAGAATCGCTTGAACTCGGGGGCAGAGGTTGCAGTGAGCCGAGATTGTACCATTGCACTCCAGCCTGGGCAATAAGAGTGAAACTCTGTCTCAATATGTATAAATCAGGTGATCTGACTCCTATACCCCAAATCCTCCAGTACATGTTCCCACAACCCACTGCCTCTCTGTGTTAGTTTCCTAGGACCTGTGTCACAATTGACCACCAACTCATTGCTTAAAACCGCAGAATTCTGTAGGGCTGGGCACGGTGGCTCACGCCTGTAATCCCAGCACTTTGGGAGGCCAAGGCAGGTGGATCACGAGGTCAAGATATCGAGACCATCCTGGTCAACATGTCTCTACTAAAAATACAAAACCCTATCTCTACTAAAAATACAAAAAATTAGCTGGGCACGGTGGCACACGCCTGTAGTCCCAGCTACTCAGGAGGCTGAGGCAGGAGAATTGCTTGAACCCAGGAGGCGGAGGTTGTGGTGAGCCGAGATCGCGCCATTGCACTCCAGCCTGAGTAACAAGAGCGAAACTCCGTCTCAAAAAAAAAAAAAATAAATAAAAAATAACACACACACACACAAAAACCCCACAGAATTCTATTCTCTTCCAGTTCTGGAGGCCAGATGTCTGGAAACAAGGTGTCATGCTCCCTCTGAAGTCTAAGAGACGATCCCACGCCTCTCATGGTGGCCGGCCGTCCTTGGCATTCCTCGGGTTGTGGCATCATCACTGCAGTCTCTGCCTGCGTTCTCATATGACCTCCTCTGTGTGTGTCTCCACACAGATCACTAAGCTAAGGGAAAAGTCAGGCTGGGAACTGCTCAGGGCAAAGCTGCCTCCCATTCGGTTCAAAGTTGCCCCTCTGCTCACTGAGATAAGTGTATATCTAGTTGTCTCCTTTGGAGAGGCTCATCAGAGACTCAAAGAAATACAGCCATTTTTCTCTTTTCTACCTATGACCTGAAAGCCCCCTCCCCGCTTTGAGTTGTCCCACCTTTCTGGACTGAACCAACGTTCATCTTATATATGTTGATTGACGTTTCTTGTCTCCTTGAAATGGTGCCCAGGTTGGTCTCAAACTCCTGGGCTCAAGGGATCCTCCCACCTCAACCTTCCAAACTGCTGGGATAACAGGTGTGAGCCATCACACCTGGCTGAGCATTTATTTTTCTAGTTCACAGTTCTGTTGCTTGGCTGAGACAGCTCTGCTCCTGGTAGGGGATTGGCTGGGCTTGGCCCTAGGGCTACAGTTTGGAATCAGGTCTGCTCCATATGCCTCTGTATTCCCCTTGCATCTGCATCTGTCCATGGAGTCTTCTGCTCATGGCTCAAGGTGGGAACCCGAGTGCCAGTGGAAACATGGGATGTCTCTCAATGGTTTGACTTGGAATCACATTTCTGACTACAGCCCAATGGCCAAAATAAGTCACTTGGGGCGGGAGGGGTGGGTAAACAAACCCCAGCTGCCCTCCTGCACTGCAAGGTCACAGGCAGCAGAGAGTGAAGGATTTAGAACACTCGTTTAATATCCAACAATAAGCTTGGCAGAAAGAAAGAAATTCTTGTCCATTAGTTCCTGAGAAGGTCTTGGGCTGATTCTCATTTGACTGAACTGCTTCACTCAACCACTGGGGCCTGGGGCAGAAAGTCAAATGGTTAGGCTTGCACCACGCGCTCACTTGCAGAGATGGGCAGTGGGGTGGGTAGGTAGGGAGCTTAGCCTTTCCCAAGCCCCAGGACTGAGAATCAGAAAAGGATATCCTTCCAAAGGAAATCTAGGGTTGCTGTTACCAATGTGGGGTTGTTTGGATGTTGTGCTAACAAAATCACAAGTTCTTTGTTTTGTTTTGTTTTGGTTTGAGACCGAGTCTTGCTCTGTCGCCATGCTGGAGTGCAGTGGCACAATCTCGGCTCACTGCAACGTCCGCCTCCTGGGTTAAAGCGATTTTCCTGTCTCAGCCTCCCGAGTAGCTGGGACTACAGGTGTGTGTGTGACTGTGCCTGGCTAATTTTTTGTATTTTTAGTATTTTTCACCGTGTTGGCCAGGATGGTCTCCATCGCCTGACCTTGTGATCCACCGGCCTCGGCCTCCCAAAGTGTTGGGATTACAGGCGTGAGCCACTGCGCCCAGCCTAAAATCACAAGTTTTTCACTCTGGAGTTACGGCCTCCCGAATGTAGATGCCTATCCTAATCCCCTAAACCTACAAATATGTTATCCGACATGGCAAAGAGAAATTAAACTTGCAGATGGAATTAAGGTTGCTACTTCGTAACGTTAAGATAGGGAGAGTAACACGGATTATCCAGGTGTACGCAATGTAATTACAGGTGTTCTAAAAGATGGAAGAGGGGGGCAGTGAGAGTCATGAAGACAGAAGCCTGGAGGCATCTGGCAAGGGGCAGGCTTGGGAAGCAGAAAACATTGCATGGCATGGAACAGCCACCGTGGCACTTGGCTTGGGAGTCTGAAGCAGAACCTTGCCTAGGAATACAACAAAAGAGAAATCCACAGGCTACCTCAAACTGAAATCTCCCGCTCTTTGCATGGGAAGTAGGTTGTCATGGCAGGCTGGAGGCTCTGGGGGCTGGACACTTGGCTTGCTTTTCCCGACTTTTGGAGGCTGCCCACGTTCCTGGCCTCTTTTTATCTTCAATGTCGGCAACAAAGCATCTCTCTAACCCTGCTTCTGTCTTCATGTTTCTCTTTCATTGCCTCCTTCTGTTTTTAAGAACACCTGTGATTACACAGGGTCCACCTACATAACCCAGGATATGCTCCCCCTCTTACTGACTAGCAACCTGAATTCCATCTGCAACCTTACTTCCCCCTTGCCATGCAGGGTAATATACTTGCAGGTTTCGGGGATTAGGACATGTGCCTCTTTATGCCTACTGCGGATACAAAGTGTAATTGGCCCTATGTGGTCCACATGGTACCTTCAGTGGGTACTCTGGACGTGGTTCCCTGACTGACAAATCCACATCATGGAGTGTGGTCAGAAGAGAGCGCATGTTTACTTCATGTTCCTTCTGAGAGCTTGGTCGGCTCTAGTTAAGTATTTGCTGATGTTGAATAAGACTCTCATGTCCCATTGAAGCTGTTTTAAATTAATGGGCTTCTGATTTCAAACTGGAAGTGGGAAACATGTCTGTCTTAGTTTGTTTTCTGTTGCTTATAAGAAAGGACCTGAAACTGGGTAACTGATAAAAAAAGAAATTGATTTCTTAGTTGTCTGTAGACTGAGAAGTCTGGGGCTGAGGAACTGCATCTGGTGAGGGCTTTTTTGCTGTGGGGATTCTGCAGAGTCCTGAGGTGGGTGCAGGGCATCACATGGTGAGGCGGCTGAGCTGGCTCAGGTCTCTCATTTTTTTTTTGTTTTTTTTTGAGACAGAGTCTTGCTCTGTGGCCCAGGCTGGAGTGCAATGGCATGATCTCAGTTCACTGCAACCTCCACCTCCCAGGTTCAAGTGATTCTCCTGCCTCAGCCTCAGAGTAGCTGGGATTACAGGCACACACCACTATATGTGGCTAATTTTTATATTTTTAGTAGAGACAGGATTTCACCATATTGGCCAGGCTGGTCTTGAACTCCTGACCTCAAATGATATGCCTGCCGTGGCCTCCCAAATTGCTGGGATTACAGGCATGAGCCACCGCATCCAGCCTCCTCTTCTTCTTATAAAGCCACCAGTTCCACTGCCATAATAACCCACTAATCCATTAAACCACAAATAGATTAATACATTCCCAATTGCCTCTCTTGAGGGTTCCACCTCTTAATATTGCCACTTTGGAAATTAAGTTTCAATGTGAGTTTTGGAAGGGAGATATATTTAAATGATAGCAATATCCTTTCTCCAAGTTATTAAACTTCTGCTTCCACCGTGGAAGGGGCAGAATGCCCCATTGTGATGCCACATTAAGAAATAAACTTAGGGGCACAAGTGCAGCTTTGTTACATGCCTGGGCTTTTAGTGAACTTGTCGGCTGGATAGTGTACATTGTGCCCACTTCCTATTCCTCACCACCTTCCTACCCTCTCAGCTTTCCAAGTCTCCAGTGTCTATTATTCCACTTTCTATGGAGCTGCGTATGTAGAAAGTGGAATATGCCATATTTGGCTTTCTGTTTCTGAGTCACTTCACTTAAGATAATGACATCCAGTTCTATCTATGTTGATTTAATTCTTTTTTATGGCTGTATAGTATTCCATGGATTGTATATGTGTGGAATATATATATATATATATTTATATGGATATGTATGTGGTATGCGTGTGAATATATATATGTATATATATTAGAAAGAAAATGTGATTTGTAAAATCCAGTCATCGGTTGATGGATGCTTAGGTTGATTCGATATCTTTGCTATTGTGAATAGTGCTGTGAGAAACAGACAAGTGCAGGTATCTTTTTGGTGTTATAATGTCTTTTAACTTTTACATGAGGAACCCTGAGGCCTGGATGGAAAGAGCACTGGACTGAGAGCCGGAGCCCTGGCCCTGCTCCTGCCTCTGCCTCTTACTAGAAATGATTTTCAAGGCTCTGTCTAGTAGCATTCCAGAAGTCTTTGGCCTCGCTTGGCTAGTGTTGGAGAGAAATCTTTTAAGAGGGAGGGACTTGTGTGAGAGAAGTGCCTGGAAGAGCCTGGTTTTTTGTTTTTTCGGGGGGCAGCTGGTTCTCTAGAGATGGAGTAAATCTTCACCTGTTACAAAGGAGAGATAGTTCAGAATCCATTAGAGCAGCAACTTTTGTCTATTATGCAAAAGGCTAACAGAGTGACATGGAAGCCCAGCGCCACTGCCTGAGGCTTTGCAGAGGAAGTGCCTGGTCCCATTTCCCCAGAATCTTTTTCTGGTCTGGTCTGCACTGGGCAGGGAGGGGCGAGCTCCACGCAGATCTGTGCCCCAAGCTTCCTTTGCCCAGTCTGGCACCTGAGAACCTTGGGCTCATGTTATTGCTTAGATGTGGAGAGGGAGCTGGACAGTGGATTCCAGGCCTTCGCAGCACTGGTAGCCAATGTCCCTGGTACTTTTCCAGAGCCCAGTGGCAAGAGAAGGGCTGACCAGCTTAGGACAATATCAGCTCCCATTTCTAAAGTGTGGAGTTGTTGTTGTTGTTGAGACTGTTGCCCAGTCTGGAGTGCAGTTGTGTGATCTCGGCTCACTGCAACCTCCCCTTCTGGGTTCAAGCGACTCTCCTGCCTCAGCCTCCTGAGTAGCTGGGATTACAGGCGCACACCCACCACGCTGTGCTAATTTTTGTATTTTTAGTACAGACCAGGTTTTACCATGTTGGTCAGGCTGGTCTCGAACTCCTAACCTCGTGATCCACCCACCTTGGCCTCCCAAAGTGCTGGGATTACAGGTGTGAGCCACAAAGCCTGGCCTAAAGATCAACTCTTACCCCTATTTCCAGGCCAGGTGTTTGGCTGAGGCCTCATCTCTCTTCCACCAATGAGGGACATGAGACCTAAACCCACACCAATCAGCATTGCCCTATCCTGGCCAAATGATTGGTTGAAGGACAGCATGTGACCCAAGTTGATCAAATAAGAATGAAACCCACGACTTGCCCAGGAGCTAAACGGAAGAGAATTTCTTTCTTTTTTTTCAAGACTTGCACCTGGGGAAACATGAGGGGAAAATCTGTCTGAGCTGTAGCCAGTACAGCAGAAGACAAAGGCAGAGAAAAGTCAGTGAGACTGTTCAAGTTTCATAATCTGGCCACACCTCCGCCTGCCATTGCTCGTTTTTTTTTTTTTTTTTTTCTGTTTTATGTCAGTGAGTCCCTTTTTTGCTTAACCATTTTGAGTTAAGGCCTTTGCTCTGGTCCAACCCGGCCCCTTGCATGTTCTCCTTTCATCTCTTTGTGCATTGAACATTTGCTCGCCTGTGACTTCAACACCTGTACAATTTATCAAAGAGGACTGTGGACATAGGTGACAGACAGGTCATTAATGACAGGTTTTCTGAGTGGCAAAAACTGTCTCTAAAATAGGATGCTTTGTGTTCTTCCATTTGAAATGGCTTCACCGTTAAGTCACGCAGGGAGGTTTTGGCCCTTACATTTGTAGGGGCGTAACATCGCAACAAAGACCCAAGAATCAATTTCCCTTTTTTGGAGTGAGTAAATATAGAACTAGCCATTTCCAGAAAGCAATGTGCTAGATAAATGTACTCCCATAAGAAGATTTTCCTTATAATTATACCAAGCTAACTAGCATTTTACAGTCTTTATTCTTTGCAAAGATTTTTACATGATCAAACCAACTGAAGTTAAAATCACCCCAAGAGGTGTGTATCATAATCCCCATTTTATGCATCTGGAAATGGAAACCCCACTGCATGAGGTTAAAATAGGTCACCCATGTTCTCTAGTTAATGAGGGTAAGAGACAGAATTGGAATTCGGGTCTCTGTGTAGTTCACATTACAGCACACTGGCAGAATAAGAAAGTTTGTGGCAGTGTTAAGTGGAATTGGCTCAGAGTCTGCTTTCTAGTCTTTGCTGCCAAGCCCATCTCCATGACTTCGTTGGACCATTGGAAAAGGGCCATGGAAACATCAGGTGTCTCTAATAGAAAGTGGTATCAGAAGTTAAGAGGAAGTTGATCTTCCTCCTCATCTTTCACCACACCATGAGAGGAACATGCCCTGGCTGGACATAGAGTCCAAAGAGGAAGGTGAGAGATATCTGAAGCAGATGTGCCTCAGTGGAGCCCAGCCTAGATCAGCCAAACTCTAGCTGACTTATAGGCATATGGAGGATAATGATTGTTATTTTAAGCCACTGAGTCTTGCAGTGTTCAGATGATTTGTTACACAGCAATAGCTGACTGATACAATCCTCAATGAAGATGATTCCCACTGGGCATAGCCACTTTTGCTGGTGTGTTGTGGTTTGTGGCCAACTGTGAGTGTGACTGTCCTTTTTCTTGACCATAACTTTTGGTCAGGTGGGACTGCTTATGCTCAAATAATCTTTTTTAAACATAGCTCCTTCAACTTCTGGCCATTACTGATTCTTCCATGGAAGTTAAAACTGGCTTCTAATGCTAGGCCAGCAGACAGTCACCATGGCAACCCCTCCATCCACATGCTCTTCCCCATCTCCAAACTGTGAATCCTACCGTTATCTTTTACCAACAACTCGAATCGAATATAAACAAAAAGATTAAAGCCTGCTTGCATTGATTAAAGTCAGGCTTGCAAACACCTGACTGTAGGCAGCAGTGGTCTATCCAGTTTGTCAAACAGCCAGGTTCTGGGTGACAGTTCAGGTCTTGGAGAAGCAGAAAGAGCCAGGATGAGCCTTCAATACCTTTGAAAGGGGAGTAGGAAGGAAGAACCTCAGACCACAGCACAGGTTTGAGAACACTTTTCTCCAGGCTGATGAGGAGCCAAAGTTACCCTTACAGGAGTTCCACATCCTCAAGGAGGGGTTGTTACTGAACTGTGCTGTGGTCATTCATTGGGTGGAGTAAGCTTGGCAGAAGCATAGCCTCAGTGTGAACATGAGTCAACTTTGTTCCTTTTAGCAGGAGATCTGGGTGATGCATTTCTGTGGCCTTCATACTCTGAATCCCAGATTGGCCCTCAACCGATATGCCTTGAATAGAGAAATGTGTTTAAATAAAGGGTTGAGAGAATGGGTGATCGGGGAGGGGGAGAAACTGACCTCTGTATGGAGAGTTCAGCTTTTCTCAGGACACATTCCTGCAGAGCAGACATGGAATACCTATCTTTGAGACAGGGACCCAAGACAAGGTATCTTTGTTTAAATCGAAAATACTAACTAGGTGGCTTTGGAGTGGGTCACAGGGTTGTTGAACAAGATGATACTGATTGTCGAAGGTTATATGGTAGCAGAACAAGAGTATGGGAATCATTTCTGTATGTTCTCCTTTAGAACAAAGGAGGGGGGTACACAAAGACCTCAAGATCTGCCTCTGTAGCCAGATCCAGGTGTGGAGAGAAAGTTTAGGGTCATTCATTCCACAAATACTAATTGCACACTTGCGCTCAGACTGTACCGGGGAATGTTCCAGATAGCCCCCATTTGCCTGTTCAGACCCCCCTTTGCTCTCTACCAGTTTCCATCTTGCTCTGGCTCCAGAGGCTGACTTGTTTGGAAAGCATCAGGCAGGCTCCAGTGCCCTCTGGCTTAGGGTTAGTTTTGGCCAATGGTGACCAGTAGTGGGAAGGGGGGTCTCCCAGCAGGAGATGGGAAGCGGGAGGGAGAGTGGACTCAGGCAGTTTCTTCTTTGGCCCTTTCCCTTTGACTACATGATGGACGAGCAGCTTTTTTCTCAGAGGGCTGATTCTGTACAACTCTATCCTTTGTGACTTCCTTAACTGACCCCTCCTAGGGTGGTGAGTACTGGTTATTGCCCCTACACCCACTCCTTCGTGTAAATAAGTTCTCCTCTCCTAAACCAATTCAGGTGTGCCATCAGTCTATGGTGAGACCTGGGATTAATAAAGGAGCAGTAATGCAACAGACATGCCTGTCTGGGGGTGGTAGACATTGTCTTAATCTTCTCAGGCTTCAGCAACGTACCATAGATTGGGTAGCTTATTTCTCGCAGTTCTGAAGGCTGGGATGTTCACGCTCAAGGTGCTGGCCGATCTGGTTCCTGGTGAGGGCTCTCTTCCTGGTTTGTAGTCGGCCACCTTCTTGCTGTATCTTTACATAGTGGAGAGAGATTGAGAATGAGCAAATTCTGTGTTGTCTCTTCTTATAAGGACACAAATTTTATCATGAGGATACCCTCCACCCATGACCTCATCCATACCTAATTATCTCACAAAGGCCTCATGTCCAAATACTGCCACACTGGGGGTTAGAGATTCAGCATATGAATTTTGGTGGTATACAACTTAGCCCATAGTGGACCTCAAACACATTGTTTCATAAACATTTTAAATTATGGTACAATAAAGTCTACAATGGAAAAAGTATTTGGTGCTCCTTGTCTGTGATCAGGTGCGGTCAGAAAAGGCTCCCAGAAAGGTGCCATGTTTCATGTGCTCTCTGGTGGGCACCAAAGGAAGGCGCCAGGCACAGAAACACCTGAAGTGGGAAGGAGCTTGGGGTGTTCCAGGAACTGAGGAGGGCTGTGGGTGGCCGTTGGGGGAGCGGCAGAGAGGAGGCTCAGGAGATAGGTGGTGGCCTTGAAGGACCTTATACCAGGAGATGGGCAAGGTATCTGCATGGGAACAGAATCTCAGCCCTTCAAGTCCCCTCTTCCAGCCCCTTCTGAGATACATCATCTCCATCTGGCCGTCCCTTGTGTTCTCTCCTTGAGCCCTGAAATTTGAAGGTCATTGAAGTTATTTTTCAATCGCTATTTGGCCAGTCCATACAAATCTGTCTTCTAACTCTCTCTTCTTGAAAGAATAGGCTTCGTGGTGGGAGATGTTGGTTAAAGGTACAAAGTTCAGTTATGCAGGACAAATCGGTTCTGGAGATCTGATGTACAGCATGGTGAGTATAGTTAATACTGTGCTGTGTAACTGAAATTTGCTAAGAAATAGATCTCACATGTTCTTATCACACACACACACAAATGTGACTATGTGAAGTAATGGATATGTAAATTAGCTTGACCATGCTAACCATTTCATAATGCTTGTGTATATCAAAACATCACGTTGTATACCTTTAATACATACCGTTTTTATTTATCATTTGTACCTCAAAAAAACTGGAAGAAAAGAAAATCAGGGCTGGGCACAATGGCTCATGTCTGTAATCCCAGCACTTTGGGAGGCCAAGGTGGGCAGATCACCTGAGGTCAGGAGTTTGAGACCAGCCTGAGCAACACGGTGAAACCGTGACTGTACTAAAAATACAAAAAAATTAGCTGGGTGTGGTGGCACATGCCTGTAATCCCAGCTACTTGGGAGGCTGAGGCATGAGAATCTCTTAAACCCAGGAGGCGGAGGTTTCAGAGAGCCCAGATCGTGCCATTGCAGTACCACCAAAAGGTACTCCAGCCTGGGCAGTAAGAGAGAAACTCTGTCTCAAAAAAAAAAAAAAATTGGGAGAAAAAAGAAAAGAGAGAGAGAAAGAAAGTAAGTTTCAAGGAGGTCTCCAGCCCACGATCACCCGCTGATCTTAGTAAGGACCTGGTTCAGGGTCCCCCTGGCTTAAAATGCTGAGTAAAGGTTGGGTGACCTTCTGCCCTCCTGTCTTCCTCTGAACTGTAGAGGGCTGGGAAGATTAACACTTTGTGAACACATCGCAAGACGGCCCAGATGGCTCACAGGCAGGACCAGCCCGGTACACAGAGGCTTGGTTATGAAAGGCTCCCAGAGGCCGGGGAGGGCAAGACAGACTGCACTTGGCAGGACACTGTGGAATCTCATTTATTGGCTCCGTTATCTGCATTAGGAACAATTTGAAATTATGACCACAAGATTGAAATAAAAGATAAGAGCATTTGCAGTCTTCCTCCTCCCTGCTTGTCTGTGTTGTGGGTATTGTGAGGGCCTCGCTTACCTTTCCTCGTCTTTCAGGATCATTTAATTAAATTTAATTCAGTTCTTCTAGATCCCAGAAAAGGAGGGAGGAGTCAGCATTTGTTATGTGCTAGGATCTGCATTAGTTTGAATCCAGAAGCCACACACAGCAATTCAACGTCTCATTTAATCCTCCCAGTGGCCCTACTCAAAGGTATTCTTATCTGCGTCGTGAGTGTTGATATGCTGAAGCTTAGCAAGGCTGGACAACTGACTGTAGTCCCTGAGAGATCATACACCTGTTCATCCATCCACCTATTTCTCTCGCGACCCGTCCTTCCTTCCATCTGTCCATCCATCCATCTCTCACCCATGCAGCAATTATTTATTGTTCAGGTTTTTTGTGCTCTGTGCTGGGCCTGGGATATCATTGAGGCAGGAAACACTCGGTCTTCAGCCCTCATGGGGTTCTCAGTCTAGTGGGGTGAGTGTTCAGCCCTCCCTGGACCCCTTGGGTGGATTGTCTCAAAGAATGTCTTACCTGCCTGGGTGTGGTGGCTCACGCCTGTAATTCCAGCATTTTGGGAGGTCAGCGTGAGTGGATTGCGTGAGTTCAGGAGTTCGAGACCAGCCAGGGCAACATGGTGAAAGCCCATCTCTACTAAAAATACAAAAAAATTAGCCAGGCATGGTGGCAGATGCCTGTAATCCCAGCTACGTGGAAGGTTGAAGCATGAGAATTGCTTGAACCCGTGAGGCAGAAGTTGCAGTGAGCGGAGATCACACCACTGCACTTCAACCTGGGTGAGCGAGTGAGACGCTGCCACAAAAATAAAAAAAAAAAACTTCTTACCCATAGCCCCACATCAAGGTCCCCTGCAGTCTTGATTTGGTACCCACAGGAACCTGGGGCATGTCAGTGGCCCATGAGCCACCCTCAGACCTCCAAAAGGAATGTGTTTTAGGGTAAGCAACTGTCTCAGATGCCCGAGACTGAGGGGTCCCCCAGGACACAGACTTTTAAGCGCTTATACCAGAGAGTCTTGGAGAAAATAGGGTGGAGAGTCACCATAGCTCAGTTGTTCTCAGCATGCGGGTGATTTTGCTCTGCCCAGGGATATTTGGCAGTGTCTGGAGACATGTTTGACACAACTGAGGTCAAGGGGCTTCTCCTGACCTCTAGGGGGTCGAGGCTGGGAATGCTGCTAAACGTCCTCCAGAGCACAGGGCACCTGCCACCCCCACCCCTACAAAGAATTATCCAGTCTAAAATGTCAGTAGTGCCAAGGATGAGAAACCCTGCCCTAGTTGATAAGGGCAATGGAAGGTGGAAGGAAGAGGGAGTATCTAACTGGTGGGTTTATCTAGATCAAGATGGAAACTCAGCTCTGTGAGGCTACCAGGTGATTAGACCCCCAGGTTCCTAATCCACGGTTCTGCCGAGTCCTTGTTTCTCAATGTTCGGTCTTTTATTTTTGAAACAGGGTGTCGTTCTGTCACCCAGATTAGAGGGCGGTGGCGCGGTCCTGACTCTGTGCTTGGTCTTAAGAATCGCTTGGAGTGCTTGTTAACAGTCAGGATTCCAGGACCCTTTCAGTCCTGCTAGATCTGAATCCACTGCAACCTCTGCCTCCAGGAAAGGAGACTGGGAATCTGTGGTTTTGTCACATGAGTTTGGGAAACACTGTGCTGAGTCACAGGTGGAGACATGCAAAGCTGAGGAGGCTGAGGGCTCTGTGGAGACCAAGCCTGGCCACCTGGGTGCTGGTTCCACTGTGGGACAGATAGAAAGCGTGTTTCCACTGCTGGTCAGGTACTCGTGGTTTTTCTTGCCTATGAATTACTCAAGCCGTTGGAGGCTAACCGGCCGTCTGCTCTGTGAATTCAACCTGAGCAGATGTGCATGCACCTGGAAGGGCTGTTTAAAGACATATGGGGACCTCCTTATTGTCCATTTGGGGAAGTGGAGGCCCTAAAGTCAGATCCAGCAGCAACTTGTCACAGAGCAAAAGGGCCAGGGCTGGCACTAGGACTTTGAGAATTCCTGGGTCCGTGACATTTTTTTCTTTGTGACAGTCTCACTCTGTAACTCAGGCTGGAGTGCAGTGGTGTGATCTCGGCTCACTGCAACCTCCACTTCCTGGGTTCAAGCGATTCTCCTGCTTCACCTTCCCAAGTAGCTGGGATTATAGGCATCTGCCATCATGCTTGGCTAATTTTTATATTTTTGTAGAGACAGGGTTTCACCATGTTGGCCACGCTGGTCTTGAACTCCTGACCTCAGGTGAGCCATACGCCTCAGTCTCCCAAAGTGCTGGGATTACAGACATGAGCCACCGCACCTGGCCACAAGACCATTTCTTAAACAACCCATTGAAAGTTAAGATCATATACACAGGGGTTAATGATTTTAGGGATTAAGGAAAGTTGTTATGGCAGCACCAGTTACTTAGGAAGGGTCTAAAGAATATTTTGATATTGACGAAACAGGATATTGTAATTCTTGGACAGATGACTCAGTAATTTTGCTTCTAGAAATCTATCTTAAAGAAAAAATTGTGGACAAAGATTTATATACCAAGGCATTTACTGACCATTAGTTAGTCCATTCCTTAAACATGTTTTCAGTATTTCTATGGTGACAGGCTCTGTTCTAGGTGTGGGCATGCAGCGGTGATGGGAAAGGTCATAGGGCATATAGTGTAGTGTAGTGGCATTGCTCTAATTCATGGCATTGTCATTGGCATAAACACAATTGTGTGTGACAGAAGTGGTAGAAGCCCCAGCATCTGACAATACCTGTACTAGTCTGTTTTGCATTGCTCCAAAAGAATACCTGAGGCTGGGCGATTTGTAAAGAAAAGAGGTTTATTTTGGCTCATGGGTCTATGGAGGGTACAAGAAGCATAATGCCAGCATTTGCTCCTGGTGAGGGCCTTAGGAAACTTACAGTCATGGCAGAAGGTGAAAAGGAACAGGCCTGTCACACGGCACATGAGAGATGTCGGTCTCTTTTAAACAACCAGCTCTCACATAAGCTAGAAGAACTCACTCTGTCATGAGGAATTCACCCTGTGACCAAAATGCTTCCTAATAAGCTCCACCTCCAACACTGGGGATCACACTTTAACATAATATTTAGAGGGGACAATATCCAAACTGTATCATGATGGAACCAATAGTAGCCTCATTGCAATTACAGTGAAGAACCCCAACGCAACTTGCTCTTGGCAAGCTGAGAGGGAGGTAGACATGTGCAGGCATTTCAGGAAGTACCATATTAGATGTAAGGGCATCATCAGGATGATTTACAGAAGGGGTAGAGAATGCTGGTTCATCTGGACCATGATCAGGTGAAGGTGGGTTCAAAGTTCTACAGGGAAGCAAATGCTGTTGATGCCCTGCCCAGATCCTCTGGTCTTTGATCTAATGTGTGCAAAGAGGGTCTTCTGCAGAGGTTGCATCTGCAGAGGACTCTACAGGGATTGAAATGTGGAGGCAGAGATTGCATCTCTGCAGTATCTGTGCCTCTCCACCAAAGGGCCTGCTCTAGCCTGTGCCCAGGGGACAAGCTAGAAATGCTGAAAAGTTCCGAATGCCAGGAGCAGCATTCAGCCAACAGCAAGTGGGAGTCGAAGGATACTACCCCCTCAGCCTTGCCTCTCAGGCGGGAAGACTCCGATGTATATTCTATGTTGTCTCTCAGACTTTCCTGGTAGAACTGAGCCCCAGCTGTCCCAGCGGTTGCCTGAGCAGTACACAACCCTTTGTTGACCACCTTCCATTCCATGATTAGTTTCTCCACTGTCTTTCTGATGCTTCCTTAAAATTATGAGCACTCAAATCCTTGAGATCTGCTTCCAGTGGAACCCAGTGATCTTTATAAACAGAAAAATCAAACATAGTCGATTTCTTTTAATAGGTAACAGTGGTTTGGCTACTTGGAAACTCTGTCCCTCTGTCACATTTTTGGCACCCAAACTCAGTTCAAGGTTCTTACTGGGTAGCCAAGTGTAGCAGATACATGAGAGTGGGCCATCATTGAACATGGAGCAGGCTCTTCATGCAGAAGCTGCCCCTGCATGGCTGTCTTTGGGAGGCCTTGGATGTGTGTAGACTTGCCGGAGGGACTTAAGAAGGGAGTGATGGTGTTAGGCAGGGCACGGTGGCTCATGCCTATAATCCCAGCACTTTGGGAGGCCAAGGTGGGCGGATCACAAAGTCAGGAGTTCGAGACCAGCCTGGCCAACATGGTGAAACCCCATCTCTACTAAAAATACAAAAATTAGGCAGGTGTGGTGGTGTCTGCCCATAGTCCCGGCTACTCAGGAGGCTGAAGCAGGAAAATCACTTGAACCCAGGAAGCGGAGGCTGCAGTGAGCTGAGATCACGCCACTGCACTCCAGCCTGGGCAACAGAGCAAGACTCTGTCTCAAAAAAAAAAAAAAGGGAATAATGGTGTTGATGTGAAACATGGGAAGGGAGACTAGGGACAGCCAGGCCAGGCTGGAATTCCTTTGACCATGACTTATTGACAGATGGGAGCCATATCTGTTGGCCTTGTAATTGTACATTGGAGATTTCGGTGGCCTCGGTGAGTGTGTGTTTAGCAGTGGAACGGGTAAGATTCCAGGCCTAGAGTCAGACAGTGGTGGGCCTGACACCTGGAGTTGGCATTTACTGCCTCTTTGATCTTGGATGCTTTAATGAGTCCCTTGCCTCATGTGACTCATGAGAATTAAACAGAATGCATGTGTAGAATGGCATGCACCATACCTGATGTGCCATGTGCTGTACGTGTAAATGCAGTAATTATAATATTAAAATATAATATATAACTTTGTGAACTGCTTCTTACATTGATCATAGTTAAAAGTACCCACATACCACGTGACATGCAATTCATACAAAAACACTGACTTGCAGATGACTCAAATACAGTTGACATCATATTCACACTTACATGTGCATATATGTGTGTGTGTATATAATTCAAAATATAATTTTGCAGTTTGCAGGTTATCAGGCCTAGAAAATGTGTCTGGCTCATGCTCCAAAGTATATATTGGCAGAGAGATAAGACCCATGAGCATGGGGAAAAGACTCATTTTCTTCAAAGAAACTGTTCAGTATTGAAATTTTCAAATATACACAAAGGTAGAAAGAATATCATCATGAACTTCTGAGTATTCATCATCTGGCCTCAGCAGTGATCAATATCTTACCAATCCTGTTTTGTCAATGCAGCCCTCAGCATTTTTTTTTTCTGGAATATTTTGAAGCAACAAGTCACTATCAGTTTGTGTGATAATGGATTTAGGCTCATTCTTCTTCACGGGGGCTGAAAACCCTCTCAGCACAGCCTGAGGACCGTAGTCTGCGCCAGGCCGTGGAGTCCTGTTTGCCCCCTCCCACAGCCCTGGTCACCCCCCTGCTTGCCACCCCCACTTTCTTCCCAGGGCCATTGTTTGTCATGGTATTTCAAGGTCATATCTCACTTATATCCAGGTACCTGCCACCTGCTTCTTTGGACTTACCCGGCGTAATTCATACTGAGTGCCTGTCGCGTCTCAGGGAAGGCTCTGCTGCCCCCACATTTCACAATAAATATCTTTTTAAATGGCCTGGTGTTCAGGCTCGTTTCTCATTTCCAAGGAGGCTTTTGACTGATGACCTGAAGAATTGCTTCCCTGTGACTGACAGGGTAATACAGTATCGCAGCTTTCCCAGTTGTTCTCCCTCCAGGAAGCTGGGTTAGAGCTGTGACTTCCAAGTGCCATCGGCTGCTTCCAACAGAGGCGTTTGCCCCTAGCTACTGCCTGCTCTCCTCTGCCCTCGCAGGCTGCTGGTCAGTAAGTCAGCTGTATCCTGGGGTGCTCCAATAGGATGCATTTTCCCAGGCAATAGACGTGAAAGGCCTCCAAGGGGAAGGGGAATTGGGCTTTTTGCCCACCGGACTCTGTGATTGCTGTCACTGGGGTCTAGAGGCAGCCCTCAAAGGCACAGTTTGGTAAAGAGCTTGGAGTCCACTGCAAAACCTGTACGAGGGATTCTGGTTAGAATTCTCTCTTGGCACGGAGGCCTCAAGCTGTCAGGGCCAGTTACAGGCCCTAGGCACTCATTCTTTGTGAATCCCCTTCTTACATCAATCATAATTAAAAAGCACCCCCATTCCACGTGACATGCAATTAATACAAAAACACTGAGTTGCAGATGACTCAAATGCAACGGACGTTCTGCAGACATTGAAGTCAACGTCTGTTAGGCTTACATTCCAAGTTACATCCTTGATGTTCATATGCATCTATTAACTTGGCATTTTAGGGGGTGTTCTGTATTATTATTATTATTTCAGCAGGGTTGTCTCAAGGATGGGCTTATTGCTGAGTTTGGAAGTGAAAACTGAGGAGAGTTCATTATTTTGCAAAATTGAAGGGAGTCTGAAGTTCTCGAGAGTAATCAATAAATGAAGGGGAGGAAAGAATAATTGAGGGAGGCAGGTGGAAGGCAGGAGGTGAGGAGAGCCAGGGTCTCTCTCTGCCTGGGGGACCCTCAGGGAGTAAAGTGACTGGTGAGATCCTGCTGATGCAGAGGCCTGGGAATCTTCAGAACAAGATATCCAACGTTTGACTTCAAGCTCCTAGCTGTGATCCACCCAACCTCAGCGCAGGAATTTCTCAGCACTGTTTGTTGAGTTTTGTTTTTAAAAGGAAAGGGTCTGCATGCAGACACTGTCAACACAGCGATAACATCTGGAATGTGACACAACCCACTCACCATGGAGGTTCAGTTGCCACATGGTCTTTGCTGGCACGTTCATTGGCTGCTTCAAGCCTGGACTCTGTTATGAAGTCTCTTTGTAGACAGCTGCCTGCATGGCAGAGAGGCTCTCAGCAAGCAGTTGCTGATTGACACATTGTCCCAAACGGGCTGTCCCGTCAGAAGTCCTGGAATGACATTCCTTCCAGTTCTGTCCAGTGGCCTCGCCTTAAGAATGTTCCTCTGAAGACAGCACAGAAATGTTGCCTGTGGCCACTCTGAGACTATGGCAAAGGAATGACTGCATTCAGAGATGAAAAGTCCACTCAGCAGCTTCAAAAACATTTTTTTCTCTCCTAGCCAAGTTTCTGTTCTGCTGGGAGTTCTTGCTTGTGACCTAGAAGCGGCCGATGCCCCAGGGAACGATGCTGTCTAAATTTCCTCCTATTGACCGACCTCTCCAACCCCTCCCACTGCCGCTGGGAGACTTGTGCTTCCCAGGAGCCTCTGAGGCAGCCCTGCCTGCACCCAGCCTCCAGCCACATCACCGCCGAGAACTCCATCCTATCAGATGGAAGCCCAGAGCTGGACAGCAGCCAGTCATCGCCTCGAATGTTGGCACCGGTCTTAAATCCACACTGGCCTCCCTCCCGCCTGCAGTGGGTCCAGTCTGGTCTCCCTGCTCTGCTTCTCTCCCTGCTCTGGCAGAGTTTCTTGGTCCAAACCGTACACAAACAGCTGGGATTTGTGTTACGACATACATGCTTAGCTTTGTAGATATGTGCTCTGGAAATGTCTGTAAGTTAATTTTTATTTTGCATATTGATTAGTTTGATCTATTAGCATAGGCACCCCCACTTAAGAAATTCCAGAGCTCACTTTTGCTGTGAGTGGAAGTGACTCCTTGTCTGGTTGCCCAGAACTGCCTGGGATCAGGCCAAGAATCCCCCCTTAGATACACCACTCACTGCCCACAGCCTTCTAAAATTCTCTCAAAGAAAACCTCTCAAAGTGACTCATCCTCTTTCTCACTGCCATTGATTCATTCTAAAAATATTGAAGCCTACCATGTTTCCATGTACACAGTGCTGAAAAAGAGACAATGACCCTGCCAGCCTGGAGCATCCACGGAGGCTAGTGCAGGGTAGAAACGAGTCAACAGTGTAACCCACCGAGGGACTAGGAAAAGGTAGGAGCACAGAAGAGGAACACCCAGCCCAGCCTCAGAAATTCAGGGAGAGTTTCAGGAAGAAATGCCGTACACATCAGGCATGCACAATGTTGACATCGGGCTGGGGGGATTGGTCGACCTTGGCTTTAACCATGGCCTTCAGGTGCACCAAGTGCCTATCATATGGGCAAATGCCGAAATTGCACCAGACATGAGGAAACTCGGGAAGGCGCTGACTTGCTGGTTTTTCCATTTCTCGGTGGAAAATGTCTTCATTGGCAGCCTTTAAGAATGGGGTGGCTGTGTCATGGACACAGGGAGGGAAATGTCACACACTGGGGCCTGTTGGGGGGTGGAGGGAAGGAGAGGGGGAGCATGGGGACAAATACCTGATGCATGCGAGGCTGAAAACCTGGACGACAGGTCGATAGGTGCAGCAAACCACCATGGCACATGTATACCTATGTGACAAACCCGCACGTTCAGCACATGTATCCCAGAACTGAAAGCAAAAAAAAAAAGGGTGGCAGTGAATTGCTTCTCACTCCTTCACATGTAAGAGTCTGTAGTTTGTAGTCACGGCTTTATTCAGTGTCCTAATGGATGAGTTTATCACCATGGGGAAGCTCCAACTGAAACCTCCCACGGTCCACCTCACCCATGTGCCCCACTTAATGGACACCAACCATGACCTTCCTATCGAATGAAGGCCTTAAAAATGTGTGCTAGGCTGGGTGTGGTAGCTGACGCCTGTAATCCTAGCACTTTGGGAGGCCAGGGAGGGAGGATTGCTTGAGCCTAGGAGTTTGAGACCAGCCCAACAACATGGTGAGACTCCCATCTCTACAAAAAATAAAATTAAAAAGTTAGCTGGGTGTGATGGTGTGCACCTGTGGTCCCAGCTACTCAGAAGGCTGAGGTAGGAGGATTGCCTGAGCCCTGGGAGGTCGAGGCTTCAGTGAGCTGAGGTCATGCCACTGCACTGCAGCCTAAGCAATGGAGGGAGAGCCTGTCTCAAAAAAGAAAAAAAAAGAAGAGAAAAATATATGTGCTGAGTGCGTGAGGGTGGGCAGAGATGGGAAAGGACATGTTTTCTTTTATATACAGGAAAACAAAGCAGCCAGTGAAAAATTGAGTTAAATTTGCAGTCATTTCTGGTGAATAACAGTAGATAACATTGAGTGCCTAAGATGTGGCCAGGGCTTGCCGTGTTTGACTGCATTTTGTCTACATTGCTATGAGGCAGGAACTATGCCCTCTTGAGTACAGATGGGGAAGACAAGGACGGGAGCTTGAGTAATTAGCCCAGTGTCCCCAGAATGGCTGGGCGGGGGCGAGAACTCAGGGTGCTATGCTTTGGAGTCTGGGCTCCTAAACATGCTGCCCCTCCACAGGCCCATTTGATCCTTTTCACACACCGGGAACTGAGGTCACTGTAAGGCCCCTGGTTTGATTCATGAGGTTGAGAAGGATGTTTGGTCCAGGAAATGAAAACATGAGCAAAAAGCACGGAGAGACATTGTGTATGCCCTGGCACTTCACAGCTGCACTGGTCGGTGGGGGAAGCTGCCAGCCTGTGCCCTTGCACAGTGGAGCCCGGAAGCCTCAGATATGAGTGGGTGGGTGGGGCTCACATTCAGCACAGCTCCCCTTGTCAACTCCAGAGGGGGTGCCCTGTTCTGATTCTGCACAGGCACCCTCAGGGCGAGCCCCAGCCTGCTCTGCTGTGTCCTGGAGTGGCGGCATCTCCCCTGTCCTTTAGTCTCCCTGCTGGCAGGCCCAGCTCTCCAGAACCCCCTTTGCCTCTGGGCCTGCCCCATTTAGGTTGAGAACTTTGGGGGACCACCATGATTCTCTTTGGTCTACATCCTGCATGCCCGCCTGAAGCTCACGCTCAGACGGCAGAATCTAACACCAGGAGTGGTTTCAGGTTTCTGAGCTTCCTGGGAGGGGATTCCAGCAAGAGCCAAACATTAGGGAACAAGGAAAACAGGAAAGAGAAGAGAGAGGAAGAGTAGTGTGGGTGCTGGAGTGCCCATTTGAGGCCACTCACTGGAGCACTCAGAGAAAGGGGCCCCATGTCTCAGGCCAGAAATAATTCCATCCCTCTTGGCTCTTCACAGCTCATGTGGGAAATAAGATGGACTAACGAGATCAGCAGACATCTACAAACAGATACAGAGCATAGGAGACACAGGCACACACCAGCCACTCAGAGCATTGGATTTTCAATTTCCCCCAAGCTCCCGTAAGAAATATTAAATGACAGATATGAAACTATCTAAATATATCCTTGGAAAGTTAACTTCTCCAGCCAGAATAAGAAATGAGATATTATTCACATTTCTAGGAGACTGTATGTTCCCACAAGACAGGAGATCTTGCCTGCATGTGTGCATGTGTCTTAGGTGTGTCTGCACATATGTGCCTGTGTTAGTGTGTGATTGTGTATGTTTGCATGTGTGCAAACATGTCTTAGGTGTGTCTGCACATATGTGCCTGTGTTAGTGTGTGATTGTGTATGTTTGCATGTGTACAAACATGTCTTAGGTGTATCTGCACATATGTGCCTGTGTTAGCATGTGATTGTGTGTGTTTGCATGTGTGCAAACATGTCTTAGGTGTGTCTGCACATATGTGCCTGTGTTAGTGTGTGTGTATGTTTGCATGTGTCTGCACATATGTGCCTGTGCAAGTTTGTTTGCATGTGTGTGTACACATGGGACTCTGCCTGCAGCGTTAGCAAGCACGATGTCACAGTTGCTTTGGAAACAGGATTCTTGCCTTGCCACAGCTGGGGACAAGGGGTGTGGCAGGCCACAACATGACTCTGAGTGGCTGTGATTCCCTTAGGGATGCGGAGGCTTCTGTGCTCTTGGGTCCTTCTCTTTAGTTGGAGAATATACACAGGGTCTACGGGATAACAAGGTGTGGAGAGATCTCTTTCAAGGAAGTTATGCAACCCTTGTTTGAAGGAAGATCTGGGAAAGAAAACGAATTGGCCGTGTAACTTGCTCTTGCATCCTTACTTTTGCCATCCAATTCCTCCCTGTATTGAAATCTTTTCCAGAGGAGGTAGGTGCTAGGGCATGGTGGTGCCTGTTTCTGGCCACTGGGGGACATGACTTAGGGCATTCTAGGAAGCCTCCTGCATTTGTTTTACGTAATGGGAGGTCAGCAGCCATACTCTATGCTGAGGTGCAGAGGAGTTTTGTGGTGATTGCTGTTCAAATATAAGAGATCAACGAGGAAACATTTGGTTAGAGGTGACGGCCTTGTGGGAACTCTTACGATGACAAATGTTGATTTATACAGGGTGTGTGCTGGTGTGTTTTTTAAAAAAGGTGTTTATTCTCACAGCCGAATAAACAATATCATTAAATCATTTGGGAAATCCAGAAGCTAGACAGTGAAGATCCAGGGATAAAAGATCCAGTCCATCTTCTGAAGGAATTTACAGGATGGAGAATGCATTGAGTTCAAGAGATAATGGCAATGAAGTCTGAGTAGTTCTAAGAAAGAAGAAGTGGGTGTTGTGGGGTACCCACTGCGGGGGTGGAAACCAGCAGGGGTAGTAGGGTGGTATGCTCTCCGTCTCACCTCCAAGCTCTAGGAACTTCCCATTCCTGACCAGTAGGTCAGTTGGGAGAATTATCATGAGCAAACGAAGGTCAATGCCAATGTCATTGTCACTTGGGGGATTGGGGGACCACACCAGTGGGCTGTGCTGGGCTGCGATTCAACAGATCAAAGCACTCACTGCAATTGGTAAGGCTGTTTGTGAATATTAAGGTGACTTTGTAGGTGACCCCTGAGTGGGAGTGGACATGGGTACTCATGCCAAGAGCAGCTGTTGTTTCTTTGGTCTGCAGGATGGCACAAAGAACTCTCCTCATCTTATGTAGGACCACATGAATCCTTGGCCTCAGTATTTAGTTGAGAAAACTGCCCCTCAACGAGATTACTGGGTGGTGGAGCTTCAGGTCTTTTTGTCTCTAAGGCCCGTGTCCTTTCCGTAGATCTCCCTGCCCCACTCCAGACATGCAGTCTATGCACAGACACATGTAACTGAACCTCATAGAGTGGGATCAAATTAGTTTTATTTCATTCTGCCCTCTGCACACTCTTACCCATGTAGTGGGAGGAGTCTTTCGCTTGCCCCTGGTTAGAAACTTTTCCAGCCACTCTCAGATAATACCAGCACCCGGTTCACTTTATATCCCAAAGAACTCTCATTTCAGTCATTGATGTGTCCCACCCATGTAAGGATCCAAAATCCAGACCTTCCTAAAGCTGCAGCTTTTGCCCTGCTCCCCACAATGGGCCTGCTGCTGTGTGGTCAATTTTGCCTCCGTTTCTCCGCCTTTACCTCCCCCAGTTTGGTAAGCAGTTTCTGATCCCTCCAGGGCCCAGGTGGTGGAGGGAGGAAGCAGAAGGATCTTATGGGTTAGATTTTGTCCCAAACTTGCTGCCGTATCTTGTGGTAGCATAAAGGAAATAAAATTTTAGCTTTTAAAAAAAGCACATTTGTTTAGTTTTGGAGGAGTGAGATCACTGGGAAATAAGAGTTGCAGCCAAAACATAGTGAGTTATTTTTCTGTCTTTTTAAACACATACACAACTAGAAATGGCTACTATTACTTTTTCCCACTTTATTTTAAGAAAACAGAAGCTCCGAGATGAGTAATTTGTCAAGGTCAAATAGCTTTTTAAGTGGGAGAGCAGGGATCTGAGCCCAGAGACTTTGACTGCAGAATCTGGCCTCTATCCTGCTCTGCTATGTGCAGTTGGGAAATACTGCCAGACCAGATTGCATTTCCTTGTAATAGCTGGTATCAAAGCACATCTAATGAAAATGTATAACTTGAAAAAGAAGTTTCTCTGAAATTTATGATCTTAAAGGGATGTCTTGAGTTTGAAATCAGTTGGATGGTATGTAAAGAATTAGGAAAACTAAGGAATTCTCAAGGGAACTGATTTGTGTAACTAGGACGTATCTCAAGAGAATGATTTCTTGCATTGTCTGATACTTGGGAGCTTATTTCATATAGTCAGATTTGCAGCCAGAAATGATTTGTTGTAGGAAATAAGACACCTTCCCTCCAACACTTGGTCTGTCGGGAGAGAGACTAGATTACTGATAATGGTTTTCACATGTAAGGCTGTTAGTCCAGTAGTTGCAATTTATTCCTTACTTGGTGCTTCAGTTTAGTTGGTTCACAGGAGCATTTAATATTTTTTACATAATATAATTTTCCAAAGCATTTTTAACCCAAGAGGTTGGAATATTTTGGGTGGGTGGAAGTAGACATTTTGGATTAGGTAACCTGTATCCACCAGTCTTCACCCTGTTGCCAAGTCAGTATCTCTACTGTTGAACTTCTACTCGACATTCAAGGCCCACACAGATTGTCACCTCCTCACTGGAAGCCTTCCTAATTGTCAGAACCAAACGGGCTGCCTGCCTCCATTGGGCCATAGCCAGTTTTGTAACTCACAACATTTTACCTTCTAATAGATTTCCCCATCTTTGAGTCATTGCCCCGCTTAAGGGTTTCTATTTACTAGGTAGAATAGTCTTGTTTCAGTGGTTGCCAAACTATGGCCTGAGGGCCGAATCAGCCTGCTCACTGGTTTGGTGTAGCCCTTGGGATAAAAATGGCTTTTTACATTTTTAAATGACTGGGGACATAAGCCAAAGAAAAGTAACACTTCGTTGACACATGGAAATGATAGAACATTCAGGTTTCATTGTCCATCATTAAAGTTTTATTGGAACACAGCCATGCTCATTTATATGCATTGTTGGTGGCTGCTTTTGTGCGACAGTGACATTGAGTACTTGCAAAACAGACCATCTGGCCTGCAAAGCCTAAAATATTTTCTATCTGACCCTTTACAGAAAACCTTTGTGGACCTGCGATATGGTTTGGCTCTGTGTCCCCACCCAAATTTCATCTTGTAGCTCCCATAATTCCCACCTGTTATGGGAGGGACTCAGTGGGAGATGATTGAATTATGGGGGCGGATCTTTCCTGTGCGATAGTGAATGGGTCTCACGAGATCTGACGGTTTTAAAAACGGGAGTTGCTCTGCACAAGCTCTCTTTTTACTTGCTTCCATACGCAGAAGTTGTGTCTTGCTCCTCCTTGCCTTCTGCCATGATTGTGAGGCCTCCCCAGCCATGTGCGAATGTAAGTCCAATGCATGTCTTTCTTTTGGAAATTGCCCAGTCTCTGGTATGTCTTTATCAGCAGCCTGAAAACGGACTAATACAACCTGTGCAGTAGAGCAAGGGGGAAGTTCTCACAGTTTAGTGTTTATCAGAATAACCTGGAGGGCTTGTTAAAACCAACTATTGGACCCTACCCCTACAGTTTCTGATTTAGCAGGGCTGGGGTGAGCCCTGAGAATTTGCATTTCTAACAAGTTCCCAGGTGAGGCTGCCTCTGCTGGTTGGGCCCTCCACTTCCGGAGTCATTGGTTCAGATCGTCTCCGAAGACAGATTCATCTTGAGCAAGCTTGTTGTTAAGCAGTTAACCTCTCCGAATCTCAGTTTTGTCATACGTTAAAGGGGCATAAATGACACCTCTTCAGAATGCTTGAAGATTCAGTAGGTAAAGCCTATGAAAATTCCTGGAAGGTATAGTAAAGATTCAATACATGTCTTTCTTTCCTTTTGGTTCTCTGCCCACACCTTCTCTCTATGTGAATAAACTATAATAAACACTTCATTTTCTCAGTGACTAAGCATCCCTCTTCTTCATAAGGCTGCTTGGGAACTGTACAGCCGTGGACCAGTCCTGAAGAGTTCCCTTCTTGCGTCATACTTTTCATGTAACCCAAGGTAGCCTGGAAAAACCATTCTGACCTAATTTACTTGTGCACCTACTGTGTACAAGTGTCTGTTCTAAGGAAGAAAATTAAGATCCAAGACTAGAAAAGAGATGATCTCCTTCCGTGTCAGACGATTTCATGATGAAGGCAGAGGCCAGGATTTGAAAAATGAATGATTATGCTTTTGTTAATTATAATCAGCTGATTTTGTCTTTCTTAAGACGAATGATAAAGAACAAGTGCTTTAGAAACCAAGCCAGGCTGAAATGTTTAAGGAACCAGATACGAGTGCACTCAAAAGAAATACAGGCGATTTGAAAGGAGTGTTTTTCTTGAGCGTGGCTTTAGAACAAGGGTTAAGCACACAAAACCCTAAGTTTTCCCTAAGAATTTTTTCTCCATTTGAAACTTAGCCATTCCTACTTCATAAAATTGTTGTGAGGATCCAGGGAGATAATATATTTGAAAATTTTAAAGCACTGTTTACATGCAAGGGAATCAGGTTTACCACATTAAATGGAAATCCAATTAGGGGCAAAAGAGTGCAGTTTATTGGATGAACAGCAGAGAGTTCAGAAAATCTGGGGAATGCTGAAGGGATCCACTTCTTTCTGTGTTAGCCTCTAGGAGTGTGTGCACCTTAATTTGCTTGTTAAGTTAATTAGAGAGATGGTCTTTGACCTTCTTGTTCTCAAATTTCTTTCTTTCTCTGCATGTAGCAGAACCTGACAGATGAACAATTAACAGCATACAGTTTCCCTCCACATAGGGCACAAAATACCAGTTGTTTACTCCCTGTTAGCCCTAGTTGGAAAGAGGTACTTTTCCACTTTACCTTCATATTTTTGCATTGTATCTCCGTTTCATTTCCTCTTTGATGATTCAACTTTGGCTAGATTTGCAGATCATGTTTATTTTGATAAACTTCTATTGAGAAAAAATTGTTCAGCTGTGGTGTGCCGGTAAATGTTTAACAACCAGTTCCCTAAGAAAATGTATATATGTATTTGCATGTTTATTTGATGTTTATTTTCAATATTACTGATATAAAGGATGTGTAACACGCAATTTACAAATAACGATAAAATGTGCAATACTCTTTATTGTAAATTCCGTATAGCCAATTGATATTCACAGGATGCCTTTGTTGATTTGTAACCAATTCTTGTATCTACAGACAACCTATGATTGCAGTTGTCCAGCAAGTGTAATTCCAACATAAATGTTGATTGACATTTACTTTTATGTTAATTAGTAGGATGAAAGCGAAACAACCGGAGGCATATGTATGCCAATAATAGGAGTGACTCCTTTTTCTAATTGGATAATAGTTTTGAATACTAGAAGAATATATATATATATATTTTTAATGCTATGCAAATACTGAAGAATGATTTACTTCCAATTATGTGGTCACTTTCAATATAGGTGTAATGTGATACTGAGAAAAATATAAGTTCTGTGGACCTGGGGTGAAGAATTCTATAGATATTCACTGAATTTACTTGTTGCGGGTCTGAAATCAAATCATAAATGTCCCTGTTAATTTTCTATCTCGTTGATCCATCGAATATTAACAATGTGGTGTCACAGTCTCCTGTTATTATTGTGCGGGAGTCCAAGTCTCTTTATAAGTAATTGAAAACCTGTCTTATGTATCTGGGTATTCCTATATTGGGTGCATATATATTTATGATCATTGACTCCTATTGTTGTATTGATCCTTTTTCCATTATATAATGTCCTTTTTTCTTTTAGTCTTTGTTACTATTAAAGTCTGTTTTGTCAGAGACGAAAATTACAACTCCTGTTTTTTTTTTGCTCTCCATTTAGTTGGTAAGTCTTCCACCAAAGCTTTGTTTTGACTCTTTATGTGTTTTTGCTTATCCAGATGGATCTGGATACAGCATACTGATGGGTTTTGACTTTTTATTCAATTTTCCTTTTTGTGTCTTTGATTGGGGCATTTAATCCATTTAAATTTAGGATTAATATTGATATTTGTGAGTTTAATATTATTGTTTAATGCTAGCTGGCTATTTTGCCCAGTAGTTGATATAAATTCTTCATTATGGAGACACTCTTTACCTTTTGGTAAGTTTTTGGGATGACTGACACTGGTTGTTCCTTTCTGTGTATAGCGCTTCTTTCAGAAGCTCTTGTATAGCAGGCCTGATGGTGATGAAATCTCTGAGTGCTTGCTTATTTGTGAAAAATTTTATTTTTCCTTCATTTATAAAGCTCTGTTTGGCTGGATATGAGATTCTGGGTTGAAAATTCTTTTCTTTGAGGATATTGAATATTGACCCCCACTCTCTTCTAGGTTGTAGGGTTTCTGCTGAGAGATCTGCTGTGAGTCTCATAGGCTTCCGTTTATGGGTAACCTGTCCCTTCTCCCTAGCTGCCCTTAGAATTTTCTCCTTTATTTCAACTCTGGTGAATCTAACAATTATGTGTCTTGGAGTTGCTCTACTTGAGGAATATCTTTGTGTTGTTCTCTTTATTACCTAGAGTTGAATATTGTCCTGCCTTACTAGGTTAGGAAAGTTTTTCTGAATAATATCCTGAAGAATATTTTCCAGCTTGGATTCATTCTCTTCACAACATTCGGGTACACCTATCAAACGTAAATTAGGTCTTTTCACATAGTCCCATATTTCTTGGAGACTTAGCTCATTCCTTTTTATTCTTTCTTCTCTAATCTTGTCTTTTCGTTTCATTTCATTACATTTGTGTTCAACCTCTGATATCGTTTCTTCTCCTTGATCAATTCAACTGTTGAAACCTGTGCATCCCACTGGGGTCTGTTGGGGGGAATAGAGGAGGGACAGCAGCAGGTGGGGAGTTGGGGAATGATAGCATGGGGAGAAATGCCAGATATAGGTGAAGGGGAGGGAGGCAGCAAATTACACTTCCACGTGTGTACCTATGAAACTGTCTTGCATGTTCTTCACATGTACCCCAAAACCTAAAATGCAATTAAAAAAACACCTGTGCATACTTCACGGAGTTCTCATGTTGTATTCTTCAGTTCCGTTAATTCACTTATATTCCTCTCTAAATTGTCTATTCTCGTTAGGATTTCTTCAAACCTTTTTTCAAAATTCTTTGTTTCTTTGGATTGGATTAGAACATGTTCTTTTAATTCACAGAAGTTTCTTATCATCCACCTTCTGAAGCCTACTTCTGTCAATGGAACGCACTCATTCTCCATCAGGCCTTGAGGAACTGTGATCCCCTGTAGAGGGAGAGGCATTCTGATTTTGGGTATTCTCAGCCTTTTTAGGCTGGTTTCTTCCCATCATTATAAATGTATCCATCTGTCTTTGTAATTACTGACTTTCTAATTAGGTCTCTGAGTGGACGTCCAACTTGTTGATTCCCAGCGCCAGAATCTGAGCAACCCACTGCACCAGCTAAAACAGCAGCATTAAGATCCATGGTGCTTTTCTGCCTGGGAATCTCCAGCCTGGCTTCCTTCTTGAGTCCCTCCTTCAATCAGCTGAATAGGTGACTCTGCCTTCTTGGAGCTCCAAACGTCGACCAAAAGGGGAGTCAATCCCGTTTACTCTGCACCAAGAACCGCCATGCCAAGGCGCGGGCAAAACTGCCGTGCCAACCACAAGAGTCGCGCTGGTGACCTGTGGAGCTCCTCTGCTGGGAATCTCCTGGTCTGTGAGCAACAAAAATTCGTCTGAAAGTGTGGCATTCTCTCGTTCTTTGTGCTTTCACTGGGAGCTACAATCCTGAGCTGCTAGTGATCAGCCATCTTGGATCTGTCTCCTCAAAGAATATTTTCTTAATTTTTTTATGCTATCATTACTACAGACACAACACCCACTTAATTTTAATCTGCACGATTAACATTTTTCTTCTTCACTTTTTTAAGCCTAGATAATCAACAAAACAATAAATTAAGCCCTGATGTGAAGCATCTACCAATTCCCGTTGTATAAATAATCCTACTGCTGATTTCAAGTTACTAATGAGATGTCCCTGAACATAGAGGTGGGAAGAGATGTGCTGGTTCACAGCTTTGTGAACCACATAATTCGTGTTGCAGCTACTCAGTTCTGCGATTGCAACACAGAGACAACCACAGACAATGTGTAAATGAATGAGTGTGAGTGGCTGTGTCCCAATAAAAGTTTATTTACAAAAACAGGCTGCAGCCAGGTTTGGCCCACAGGCTGTTATTTGCCAACCCATGGTCTTTAGTCAATATCCTAATTATAATACTTTACAGCTTTTTAAAATAGACTTTATTATTTTTAGAGCAGTTTCGGGTTTACTAAGTAGAAGGTACAGGGATTTCTCACATACCCCTGTCCCCACACATGTATAGCTTCCCTCACTATCAACACCCCCAACCACAGTGATCCATTTGTTACAACTGATAAACCTACATTGACACATCATTATCACCCAGAGTTCATAGTTTACTTTGGGGTTCACTTTCGGTGGCGTACACATTACAGGTTTGGACAAACATACAATCATATATATCCACCATTATAGTGTCACACAGAGTAGTTTCACTGCCCTAAAGCTCCTCTGTACTCGACTGGATCAGATCCAGGCAGTAGTTGCCAAGGGTTGCGGGAGGAAGGATGAATGGGTGGAGCTCAACTTAGCTTTTAATCAGGAAAAAAATACTTAAATCTACTGCAAACAGCAGCTATTTACTGAATATCTAATATGAGCCAAGCACTGTGCTTAGTTTTAAGAATCTGGGAGCACGTCATTCATAGATAGGCTCTTCATGGATCTTACATTCTAGTCGGGTGCTCTCTCTCTGTCTCTATATTTTTTGCAATATATATATAAAAAATATATAATATGTATAAAATACATATATATAATATATAAAAATATATAAATATATAATATATATAAATACATAATATATATTTTGCTATAAATATAGGAAAAAATGTGTGTATGCGTGTGTATGTGTGTATATATGTATGTATATACAGTCATACACACACACACACACACACACACATATATATATATTTAAGGCAGGATCTCACTCTGTTGCCCCGGCTGGAGTGCAGTAGCCCAATCACATCTCACTGCAGCTTCCATCTCCTGGGCTCAAGTGATCTTCCTCAGCCTCCCAAGTAGCTGGGAACACAGGCAGGTGCCCCTATGACTGGCTAATATTTTATTTTATTTATTTTTAGGAGAAATGAGGTCTTGGTTTGTTGACCAGACTGGTCTCAAACTCTCCCACCTCGCTCTCCCAAAGTGCTGGGATTACAGGTATGAGCCACCACATGTGGCTTGTACATAAACCCTGATCTCATTATTTTATTACAATAGATTTCTATCAGAAAATTTACGGGGTCAAAGGGGTATGACTATTTTTAAGTCTCTTGTTCTATTTTGTGAAAATATTTTTCAGTTTATGCTACCATGAGCGCTATTATGTGAGTTGTAGTTCACCTTTGTCAACACCTAGTATTGGCATTTAAAAAGTGTTTGCAAATTTGGTAGATAAAAAATATTACCTTGTTTTCATTTGCATTTCTTTGATTAGTTGAGTGCTGAACATTTTTTCATATTTATCAGTCATTTGCATTTTTTCCTCTGAATTGATGAGAAAAGGACATTTTAAACATAATTTAAGTAGAGCTTTGAAAAGAGATTAATGGATCAGTTTTTACCCCCAGATACCAGACTTTGAGTTGAAATGAGGTCATGGCCAAGAAAAGCAGAATTCTGTGAATTCTGTAGAACTCTCCAGGGTAGCCAAGTCTGCATTTTATTCTGGACACATTACAGGTAAAGATTAACTATGAGGGAGAAACAATGTGATATTCCTCAGCAGAAGAGAAAAATGAAACTAGATATAATGAAAGTACAAGGTTTGCAGTATGGACTAAATGCTTGTATCCCCCCATTTTCTTACGTTGAAACCTAATCCTTAGTGTGATGGTATTTGGAGATAGGGCCTTTGGGAGATAATTAGATCATGAGGATGGAGCCCCTATGAATGGGATTAGTGCCCTTATAAAAAGAGACACGACAGAGATTCTCTCTGCTCTCTGCAAACCAGATCTCTCTTACAAGACAGCCATCTGCACACCAAGTCCCTCTCAACAAACTGGATCTGCCTTGACTTTGGACTTCCCACCTCTAGAACTGTGAGAAAAAAATCTGTGTTGTTGAAGCCAGCTAATCTGTGGTATTTTGTTATAGCAGCCTGAGCTAAGACAGAAATTTGTGTTATCTCTAGATAAACAGAACCAATTATATGAGAAATCCCATAATCTGTCATCTACAAGCTGCAGATCCAGGCAAACTGGAGTGTAGTTCAAAGGTCTGAGAGCCAGAGAGAGACAGTGCTAGCAGTGTAGATTCCAGTTTAGTCTGGAGGCCTGAGGAGCAGGAGTGCTGAGGGCAGGAGAAGACTGACGTCCCAGCTTAGCAGTCAGCAGTGGGAGGGAAAATTCAGCCTTCCTCTGCCATTTTGTTCTATTTAGGCCCTCAAAAGATCGAATGATACCCCCTCCACCTTGGGGAATGCCATCTACTTTACTCAGTCTGCCAATTCAGATGCGAATCTTTTCCAGACAGACCCTTGTAGACACACCCAGAAATAATGTTTGACCAGCTATCTGGGCAGCCCATGTCCTAGTCAAGTATTGATGAGTAAAGCCATCACTGTATGACACTTGTAGGTGGATGGGAGAGAAAATCTGGGTAGTTTAATTACTTTACTTTTTCATATTCTTCATAAGCAAAATATGCGCCTGCTGACAGTAATTCCAAAAATAGACTTAACCATGTGCCTGTTTTGAAACAGGTATGGTTTACTTCCAGTCTTTCTGCATCTAGTGTTTTTCATTTTTATTTTTTTAATTGTAAAGCAACATTTTACTCAAAAGTTAACTTGTCAAAAAAAAATTCCTTCCTTTGAATATTTATCAGTTTTTTTTTCTCATCCCAGAGTTTTCTTAGATTTTCTTTTGATTATTAGGAGACTTTTCAAAAATATAGATCAATATAATAAGTTGATTATCTACCTTCAATAATTCGCATGTCTTATCAATCTTGCTTTATCTACCCCTTTCCGTCCTCTGCACTTCCATCCCCTGCCACCTCAGACAGGCACATGCACACCACACCCACACCTTTTTAAAAATTGCTATAGGGATTATTTTAACATAAATATCAAATGTTATTGTATAATATTTTGGCAGTCTTAAATAATTTTGTTTTGAATTACTTATTTGTGATAAAACTTTTATTTCATTAATATGTATTAGAAGAATTTGATTATTTGTTGTGAAAATAAAAGCAGTATCTTTTATTGTAGAAAAGTTTGAAATTACAATAAGCAAAAAGATTAAAAAAAGCTACCATTTATATTTAGGTTTATATAATTCTCATTTTTTTTCTACATATGTCTTCTATGAAATCATATTATAGATACTACTTTCTATTCTGCTTTTTTTTTTACTTAGTAAAATATTATGAATATCTTTCTGTAACATTGACTTTTTTCTGTTATTTTCATGGCTGAATAGCATTCCTATTTTAGGGATGAAAAAAGTTTATTTAATCAGTTATTGTTGGAAATTAAAAAAAATTTTTTTTAACTATTGCCTTGCCAAAATAAATATTGACCAATTTAATTCCTTGTACAAATAATTATTTTCACTAGATAAATCCCCAAAATGAACATGCAATTATTTGTTTTCTTCTTTTGTGGCTTGCCAGTTTATGTCCTTTTCTAAATTTTTTATTGGTGACTTCAACATTTTTTGTGGATTATTTATATATTATAAAAGATAAATTTACCTATTTGTCTTTTGTTTCAGTTTTTAAATTTTCAAGTTTTTCATTTACCTTATGTGGCAAATTGTATTTTCCAAAGATGGTCTTGACCCTTCTGCCCTAGAGAGGTGAGTTGCTATCACCTCCCTTTGAATCTGAGCAGGCCTGAGACTCACCTGTAATTTCTAAGCCTAGGTCAGAAAAGGTGAGCAGTGTGGCTTCTCCCTTACCTGCTGCAGTACTCTCCTTTGGTACCCTAAGCCGCCATACAGGAAGTGTATGTTCTGAGGTGGCCATGCTGTAAGGAGCCCAAGCTACACAGAGAGGCCATGTGTAGGCTTTCTAATTGACATTCCCAGCTGTGATCCTGGCCATAGGCAGTATCACCAGTGAGACATGAACAAAGCCACCTTTACCTGATTCCAGCCCCTACCTGTCAAGTCATGTGCAGCCTTTGCGTATTCTCCCTGGGGCTGCAGATGTCATGGAGCAGAAACAAACCAATCGTGTTGTTCCCGATCCAATCCTTACCCACAGAATATGTGCTTACAGTACAATTCTTGGAAGCTACTAAGTTTGGTGAATTATGTGTTACACCGTAGAACTCTAAAGCCAGAACATGCTATGATTCTGTTACGAAGTTATGAAACAGAGAGAGTTAACGTTTTTATATGATCAGTGTTTGCCTTTTTTTTTTTTTTGAGTCATGGTTTCACTTTGTTGCCCAGGCTGGACAATCTTGGCTCACTGGCAGCCTCTGCCTCCCAGGTTCAAGTAATTCTCCTGCCTGTCTCCCGAGTAGCTGGGACTGCAGGCACATGACACCATGCCCAGTTAATTTTTGTATTTTTAGTAAAGACGGGGTTTCACCATGATGGCCAGGCTGGTCTTGAACTCCTGGCCTCAAGTGATCCACCTGCCTCTGCCTCCCAAAGTGCCGAGATTACAAGCGTGAGCGACTGCACTGGGCCTGCTTTGATTTTTAACCTTTTATCCACCCCTCATGATTAGAAGGGACTTTTCCATCTGCTATAGACTCAATTGTGTCCCCCTAAAATTCATATATTAAATTCCCAACCTTCACTGTAACTGCATTTGGAGACAGTGCCTATAAGGAGGTAATTAAGGCTAAATCAGATCATAAGCATGGAGCCTTGATCTATAGGATTTGTGCCCTTCCAAGAAGAGCCACCTGAGAGCTTGCTCTGTTTCTCTACCCTTGCTAGGGCGAAAGAAAAGGTGGGCACAGAGCAGCCATCTGCAAGTCAGGAAGGGAGCCCTCTCCGGAAACCAAGCCCTGCCAGAGCTTTGATCTTGGACTTCCCAGAAATAGATTTCTGTTATTTAAGCCATGCAGTATGCAGCATGTTTTACGGCAGCCCTAGCTGACTAATACACCGGCCAAAGATTGAATATTACTATTCCTTACTTAAAAATGGTTCTTTCATTATCTTGGTTTTGTTTTTCGGTCTTCATCTTCCCTGGTCTTTCTGTAGCACTGAGCACAGGTGACCTCCTTGCCTCTCGCCTTGGCTTTCAGACTCCACACCCCGTAGCTATTACTCCTACCCTTTCTGGATTCTCCTTCTTCTTGGTTGTCTTGGTGTGAACATCTTTCTCCAAATCAGTCTTTAAATTTCGGAGTTCCTCAAGACTGGGTTCTGGTTTCTTTTATCTTCTCACTCCATTTCCTCTAGGATATCTCATTTTACTGTGTGACTTCAGTGACCAGTTTGAGCTGATGGTGTCCAAATTAAAATTTCCATTCCCGACCCTTTTTTGAGCTCAGTACCCAACGCTTTCTTTTCAGCTTTCCATGACTATCTTACAGACACTTCCAAACAAACCCAGGAGTCCAAAACCAAGCTTATGCTCTATCTCCGTCCTTGGCCCCCACTGTCAAACCTGGACTCTTCCCACGTTCATGATGTGGACTGGCACCACCAGATACCTTGAGGTCATCTGTCCTGCTGCCTTCCGCCTCCTCCTCACAGAAGACCAACTTCCAATTCCTGTTGGTCTACCTTGGAAATATCCTTAACCATCTGTTCTTCTCTCGTTCTTTAATTGCTCTTGCTTTTGTTCCCTATACCATAATTTTTATCTTACTTCAGTAGAATATTTACAGAACTCCTTGCCTCCAGCCCTTGCCTTCTTCCAATCTACTCTAGAGCCGGTGTGATCTTTTCAAAACGCTAGCGGAGTCACATCGCCCTCTTGCTTTACCTGTCAGTGGGTTTTCATTGCTCTGAGGATAAAGATGAACCTCCTTATCATGACCCATGGGACCCTTCATGGTCACCGCCCCCGTCACATAGAGCTCTCTCCTCTGACCTCATTCTCCCACGCAGTGTCTGAACTTCAGTCTCGTTGGCCCTTCTTCAAGTCCCCGAACTGCCTGCCCAGTCGAAAAGTCTTCTCTGCACATGCTCACCCTCTGCCTGAGCCCCTCTGCCTGTTTAATTCTGGCCTCACTGCTCAGAGCTCTCAGGTTCTCAGGGAGGCCTCACCCGATCCCTGTTCTATGAATTCCTTGACCCTGCACTTCTCTGGCATTATCACAAAGGTAATTAAATAAGTTGTGCAATTCAAACTTTGATGTCTATTTTACAGTTGCCATGTCAGTTAAGGTAAGAACAATTGGAAGGCCGAATTGGAGGCAGTTTTATTGGCCAAACGCCACCCCTGAGACTATACCTGCCCACTAACAGCCTAGTCCAAGCACAAAGAGGGAGAGAGAGACAGAGACTGACTTATGCATTTGTTTATTTTTAGGCTGAATCTCTCCTCTGTCCTCTTACTGATTCTGACCCTGCTGGGGGAAATGTTAGCAGGGGGTGGCAGGATAAATTACCCGTTACTGCTACCTTTGCCCTTTGTTCTGCAAGATCCCTTTCACCTTCTTGTGAATGTGTGGCTCTCTCTCTTCAGCATCTGCCAATAAATGCTGCAGAAACTGGGTTTTAAACATCCTGGTGCTCGATTACTTCCCCACCCAATGTATTTTAAAGGTGAGCAGGAAACCTCCTAAAGTGTACTATCCCCGAGGGAGAGGGGAAGAGTCAAAGGGTTGTCACCTGCTGGCTCTGTGCACCAGCTAAAGCAATCCAAACTGGAGAGCAAAACCCTACCTGATCCCGGAGGAGCTGTGATGGGAGCCCCGATACTTAACAATAGAACATTTTCCCAGTTCTGTGGAAGTTGTCAGACCATCCTGTTACAGCTAAGCTGTAACTCCGAGACTGTGGAATAACTGGAGGTTTTCTCCACATATTTACGAAGTACAATATTATTAATATAAGCAAGACCACTGTGGGGGCAGTTATATCCTCACTGGTACCTGGTAAGTATTTGTTAAATGTATGAAGAAATTAAAGTCTTTTTTTTTTTTTTGAGATGAGGTCTTTTTGTGTTGCCTAGTCTGGAGTGCAGTGGCTTACTGCAGCCCCAATCTCCTGGGCTCTGGTGATCCTCCCACCTTAGCCTCTCAGGTAGCTGGGACTGCAGGTATGCAGCACAATACCTGCTAATTTTGGCATGTTTTGTAGAGATGGGGTATCACCATGTTGCCCAGGCTGAGTCTCAAACTCTTGGGCTCAAGTGATCTGCCCACCTCGGCCTCCCAAAGTGCTGGGATTACAGGCATGAGCTACCACACCCAGCCAAATTAAACTCTTTAATCCATTTGGAATTCATTTTTAGTGAATGCTCTGATTTAGAGAATAGCTTTATTTTTCTTCCACAAATGATTAGTCTCCTCAGTGGCAAATGTTTAATAATTTATTCTTTTCTAATAATTTAGAACACTAAATTTACTGTATACTTAAGTCATTTTTACATTAGTTACTAAACTTTCTATTAATCTGTTGGTTTGCTACCATTACTATCACCCTTTAAAATTGTTCTTGATTGATGTGTTTTTCATGTTTTTATAAAAATATTTTTTAACATACTTTTTCTATGTTTTATTTTGAAAATAGAACATGACAATTGGAAGTGAAATGGAAAGCTGTGCTCTGTAAAGTGTGAAGTGTGTTAACTCAGTATTTTGATATTCTGTAATTTGGATTCTGAGTTTTTTCCTTTGAGACGGAGTTTCGCTCTTGTTACCCAGACTGGAGTGCAATGGCGCAATCTCGGCTCACCACAACCTCCGCCTCCTGGGTTCAGGCAATTCTCCTGCCTCAGCCTCCTGAGTAGCTGGGATTACAGGCATGCACCACCGTGCCCAGCTAATTTTTTGTATTTTTAGTAGAGACGGGGTTTCATCATGTTGACCAGGATGGTCTCAATCTCTTGACCTCGTGATCCACCCGCCTCGGCCTCCCAAAGTACTGGGATTACAGGCTTGAGCCACCATGCCCGGCCATGAATTCTGAGTTTTAAAGATAGTGATGTATTGTGGCACAATTTATGAAAGTAAGATATTTCTGGCCAGGTGCAGTGGCTCATGCCTGTAATTCCAGCACTTGGGGAGGCCAAGGTCAGTGGATCACTTGAGTTCTTCAGGAGTTCCAGACCAGCCTGGCCAACGTGGTGAAACCCCGCATCTCTACTAAAAATACAAAAATTAGCTGGCCATGGTGGCACACACCTGTAGTCCCAGCTACTTGTGAAGTTGAGGCAGGAGACTTGCTTGAACCTGGGAGGCAGAGTTTGCAGTGAGCAGAGATCACACCACAGTGCAGTGGCGTGATCTCTGCTCACTGCAGCCTGAGTGACAGAGCAAGAATGTCTCAAAAAAAAAAGTAAGATATTTCTATAAAAGTAAATTTTCGATTGCCCATTGGAAAACAAATGGGGGCAGCTTTCAGTAATATCTTTTGTTTGCTCTGGTCAACTATGTGGGAGGAATCCAAACTTCTAGTCTTTTGGAAGAAAGTAAAATAAATTGTATAGCACTTGATGCATTTGTGGTGTGGCTCCTCCTTCCCTGTTACTAATTTTCAAAATCTTCTTGGCAGTTCTCAGTCATTTTCCATTCCAGATGAACCTTACAATTATTGTGTCAAAGTCTGAAAGCCAAATCCTGCTGATATTTTGACTGGAATTGAATTACATTCACAGATTAATTTGGGGAAATTTTAGTTCTTTGCAATATTGAATGTTTTCATCCAGGAAAATGATATGCCTTAAAAAAAAACTCAAGTTGTTTTTGATGTCGCTTAATAAACATTTTCAGCGTCATGTGAGTCCTGCCTCTTTCTCTCATCTTTGTCTTTCCTTCCCTCCCTTCCCCTTTCCTCCCTCCTCTCTTCCTTCCTCCTACTGCTTTTTTTCCCATCCCTCCCTCCCTTCCTCCCTGCCTTCCTTCCTGCCTTCCTATTACGAACGAATATTTTTTCCCCCATGCGCTTTTTAGAACTAGTCATATACTTATATAATTATTGAACACTTGTGACAGTCTCATTCCAGGTAATCCAAGTTATTGGTGTTCTTTTATTGTGGTAAAATGTATTTAACATAAGATTTACCATTTTAACCGTTTTTGAAACATACAGTTTAGTGGAATTAGGTACATTCACATTCACATCACCACTATCCATCTGCAAAATGTTTTCGTAATCTCTTTTTTTTTTTTCCAGAGCACTATAATATGTATTTTAAAGGGAATATTTACACTTCAGTGACATTTTCTTTTTTCTTTTTTATTTATTTCTTTTTATTTTTATTTTTATTTTTTTAAAGAAGGGAAAAAAAAGAAAAAGAGGGAAAAAGGAATATTACTTCATTCCTAAAATGGGTTTCAATAATGGCCGATCAATATTTTGAGTGTTTAAAGTGGTTAATGCATATTTTATGTGTTTAAAATGGAGACCTCTATTGTGTTTATTTGTTCTGGCTCTGAGTTCAAGTCCTGGATATCGTTATCAATTTGTTGTCTCGTTGACTCTAAATCTCTTTATGTGTCTTATGTATCTGGGTGTTAAGATCTCTTATTGTTGCATTAATCCTTTTACCCTTGCATCCTTGTAGCTTTGAAATCTATTTTATTAAATGTGAGAATTGCAACTCCTGCTTTTTATTTATTTATTTTTGCTCTTCATTTGGTTGGTGAGTTTTTTTTCCATCCCCTTGTTTTGAGTCTTTGTATATCTATAGATATATCGTTAGATTTTGTGGATAATATATATTTTGTGTGTTTAAAATGGAGAGCTCTATTGAGTTTATTTGTTCTGGATCTTAGTTCCAGTCCCGGATATCGTTATCAATTTTCTGTCTCGTTGAATCTAAATCTCATTATGGGTCTTATGTATCTGGGTGTTAAGATCTCTTATTATTACATTAATCCTTTTACCCTTGTATCCTTGTAGCTTTGAAATCTATTTTGTCAAATGTGAAAATTGCAACTCCTGCTTTTTATTTATTTATTTTTGCTCTCCATTTGGTTGGTACATTTTTTTTTTCCAACCCTTTATTTTGAGTCTATGTATATCTTTGGATATACCGTTAGATTTTGTCTGTATCTTTTAATTGGGAGATTTGGTCAATTTAAATTTAGGGTTGCTGCCATTTGATATTAACTGGCTATTTTGTCCTTTCGTTTATAAAAATTCTTCTTTATGTTAATGCTCTTTACTTTTTGGTGTATTTTTAGAAAGGGTCATACTGGTTGTTCCTTTCTGCGTATAATGCTTCTTTTAGAAGTTCTTGTAAAGCAGGCCTGGTGGTAATGAAATCTCTGAGTACTTGCTTGTTCCTGAAAGATTTTATTTTTCCTTCAAATGTAAAGCTTAAATTGGAAGGATATGATATTCTGGGCTGAAAGTTCTGTTGATTAAGTATATTGAATATTGGCCCCCACTCTCTTCTAGCTTGTAGGGTTTCCGTTGAGAGATCTGCTGTAAGCCTAACAGGCTTACCTTTATGGGTAACTTGATCTTTCTCTCTGGCTGCCCTTAATATTTTCTCCTTCATTTCGATCTTGGTGAATCTAACGATTATGTGCCTTGGGGTTGGTCTACTTGAGGAATATCTTTGTGGTGTTCTGTGTATTGCCTGGGGTTGAATAGTGTCCTGCTTTGCTAAATTAGGAAAATTTTCCTGGATAATGTCCTGGAGAGTATTTTCCAGCTTGAATTCATTCTCTCCGTCACATTCAGGTACACCAATCAAGTGTATATTAGGTCTTTTCACATAGTCCCATATTTCTTGGAGACTTTGCTCATTCCTTTTTATCCTTTTTTCTCTATTCTTGTCTTGTTGTTTTGTTTCATTAAGTTGATCTTCGACCTCTGATACCCTTTCTTCTGCTTGATCCATTCGGCTGTTTAAGCTTGTACAAATTTCACTAAGTTCTCGTGTTGTATTTTTCAACTCCATAAGTTCATTTGTATTCCTCTCTATATTGTCTATTCTTTTCAACATTTCATCGAACCTTTTTTCCAAGTTCTTAGTTTCTTTACATTGGGTTAGAACAAGTTCCTTTAACTCCCAGAAGTTTCTTATCATCCACCTTTTAAAGCCTACTTCAGATAATGGAACACAGTCCTTTTCCATCAGGGCTTGTTCCGTTACTGATGAGTCCTTTTCCATCAGGGCTTGTTCGGTTGCTGATGAGTCCTTTTCCATCAGGGCTTGTTCCGTTGCTGATGGGTTCTGATTTTGAGTATACTCGGCCTTCTTAGGCTGTTTTTTCCCCTTCATTGTAGATGAATTGCCTTTCTAATTAGGTTTCTGAGTCGACGTCCGACTTATTGATTCCCAGTGCTGGGATCCGAGCAACCCACTGTGGCGGCCTAAATAGCAGCGATAAGACCGATGGTGCTCTTCTGCCCGGGAATCTCTGGTCTGGCTTCCCTCTTGAGTCCGCAACAAGCGGCTCTGACTTCCCGGAGCTCCAAACTCCGGTTAGTAGGGGAAGCAGTCCCGTTGGCTCTGCATGAAGAGCTGCTGCGCCTAGACGGCAAAACCGCTGCGGCGGCCACAAGAGTCGCGCTGGTGACCCGTGGGGCTCCTCCACTGGGAATCGGCTGATCGGTGAGTGACGAAAATTTTTCTAAAAGTGTGGCGTCATCTCGTTCTCTGGGCTTTCACTGGGAGCTACAGTCCTGAGCTGTTAGTGGTCGGCCATCTTGGATCAATCTCATGTTTTCGTAATCTCAAACCAAAACTCTGTACCCAGCCATTGAATTTTGAGTAACCAGTGTGACAAGACGTTTTAGAAAACTTTGTTAGTTTCAGTTGTTGGCAAATTTTTGTTTCATAGGTGTATACATGTATTGTATGTGTGTTTCCTTTCCATTAGGTGCCACACTTACTTTTCTTGCATTATTGTAAACATACACAGAACTGTCACCATAATCTTAAATAACAGAAGTGATTATGGCCATCCTTGTCTTGTGTATTTTAATGTGAATGCCTTTAGTGGCTGGGAGTGGTGGCTCACATCTGTACTACCAGCAGTTTGGGAGGATGAAGTAGGAAGAGTGCTTAAGGCCGAAAGTTCGAGACCAGCATAGGCAACATAGTGAGATCCTCCGTCTCTACATTTTTTTTTTTTTTTAATTAGCAGGGCATGGTGGTGTGTGCTTGTAGTTCTAGCTAATTGAGAGGCTGAGGTGGGAGAATTGCTTGAGGCTGGGAGTTCAAGGTTATAGTGAACTATAATCGTGCCACTGTACTCCAGCCTGAGTGACAAAGCGAGATCCTGTCTTTAAAGTAAATGAATAAAATACCTTTAGTATTTAGAGAATGCCTTTACTATTTAGAGAATGCCTCTACTATTTAGAGAATGCCTCTACTATTTAGAGAATGCCTTTACTATTTAGAGAATGCCCTTACTATTTAGAGAATGCCCTTACTATTTAGAGAATGCCTCTACTATTTAGAGAATGCCTCTACTATTTACAGAATGCCTCTACTATTTAGAGAATGCCTTTAGTATTTAGAGAATGCCTCTACTATTTAGAGAATGCCTCTACTATTTAGAGAATGCCTCTACTATTTAGAGAATGCCCTTACTATTTAGAGAATGCCCTTACTATTTAGAGAATGCCTCTACTATTTAGAGAATGCCTCTACTATTTAGAGAATGCCTCTACTATTTAGAGAATGCCTCTACTATTTAGAGAATGCCTCTACTATTTAGAGAATGCCTCTACTATTTAGAGAATGCCTCTACTATTTAGAGAATGCCTCTAGTATTTAGAGAATGCCTCTACTATTTAGAGAATGCCTCTACTATTTAGAGAATGCCCTTACTATTTAGAGAATGCCCTTACTATTTAGAGAATGCCTCTACTATTTAGAGAATGCCTTTACTATTTAGAGAATGCCTTTAGTATTTAAAAATACCTTTAGTATTCAGAGAATACCTTTAGTATTTAGAGAATGCCTTTACTATTTAGAGAATGCCTTTAGTATTTAAAAATACCTTTAGTATTCAGAGAATACCTTTAGTATTTAGAGAATGCCTTTAGTATTTAGAGAATGCCTTTAGTATTTAAAAATACCTTTAGTATTTAGAGAATACTTTTAGTATTTAAAAATACCTTTAGTATTTAGAGAATACGTTTAGTATTTAGAGAATACCTTTAGTATTTAAAAATACCTTTAGTATTTAGAGAATACCTTTAGTAATTAGAGAATACCTTTAATATTTAAAAATACCTTTAGTATTTAGAGAATACCTTTAGTATTTAGAGAATGCCTTTAGTATTTAAAAATACCTTTAGTATTTAGAGAATACCTTTAGTATTTAGAGAATACCTTTAATATTTAAAAATACCTTTAGCATTTAGAGAATACCTTTAGTATTTAGCAAATACCTTTAGTATTTAGAGAATACCTTTAGTATTTAAAAATACCTTTAGTATTTAGAGAATGCCTTTACTATTTAAAAATACCTTTAGTATTTAGAGAATACCTTTAGTATTTAAAAATACCTTTAGTATTTAGAGAATACCTTTACTATTTAAAAATACCTTTAGTATTTAGAGAATACCTTTACTATTTAAAAATACCTTTAGTATTTAGAGAATACCTTTCATATTTAGAGAATACCTTTTGTATTTAGAGAATACCTTTCGTATTTAAAAAAATAAGTGTACTATTACTTGTTGGCTTACTATTTGCTGTTGATATTATTTATTAGAGAAGTATACATTTCATTTTTGGGAGATTTTTAATTGGGATAAGTGCTGTATATTATAAAATGCTTTTCTTTCTTTTTTTCTTTCTCTCTTGCTCTCTCTCTCTCTCTCTTTCTTTCTTTTCTTTTGACAAGGTCTCACTCCATCACCCAGGCTGGAGAGCAGGGCCACGATCACCAGTCACTGCAGTCTTGACCTCTCAGGCTCAGGTGATCCTCCCCACCTCAGCCTTCTGCAACCGCCTAGTAAAGGAATTATTTTTACTGTTTTTGTTTAATAAGGAAAGCATGGAAGCATGGATGAATACAGCTTGGACTACATTCTTTGAGATGTAGTATTGTTTTACTATGTGGTGGAGCATTGAGATCACATGGTCTGTACAAATTCTGTCTTTGAAGACTAATAAATGATTAGTATCTATGTCTACATCATTTAAAAAATATGAACGGTGTTTAATTTTTGGTCAGTTTTTCCTTGAGATTTTTATAATCATTGCTTTATACGTTTTGATGCTGGTACATATGGGATCTTGACTGTTGTTTATTTATTGGTCTATGTTTGCCAGGCAGTTGCATTTTATGTTAGGGAAGTGTTTCTGAAGACTGCAAATCTAAGACTGATTTTCTTTTATATAATTTCTTTTATTTTAGTTTTATTTTGTCAAGATTGACTTTTATATTGGGATAAGTGTGAGTGTATTTTTTTTTTAGATGGGGTTTCACCATGATGGCCAGGCTGGTTTTGAACTCTTGACCTCAGGTGATCCACCCACCTCAGCCTCCCAAAGTGCTAGGATTACAGGCGTGAGCCACTGCACCCAGCTGTGTGAGTATATTATTGGTGTGTATAAATCATCAACCACTATAGTCTAATTTTGCTTGAATGATTCTATATTTTTCAGTATTATTCTGTTACTTTTTTCTAAGGGCCTAATATAACATGATGGCTCTTGACCCTTCTTATAATGTTGTATCATGTCTAACTTCTGTTTTGAAGTGATCAGTTTAGGGGCACCTTTTCAGCAATAGTCACAGGATAATTACTTAATGAAAATTATTATAATACACAAATAACTTATTTTTTATTTTTATTTTTAGATGGGGTCTTACTCTGTCACCCAGGTTGGAGTGCAGTGGCACCATCTCGTCTCACTGGAACCTCCACCTCGAAAGTTCAGGCAATTCTCCCGCCTTAGCCTCCTCAGTAGCTGGGATTACAGGAGTGTACCACCATGCCTGCCTAATTCTTTTGTATTTTTAGTAGAGACAGGGTTTCACCATGTTGGTCAGGCTGGTCTCAAACTCCTGACCTCAAATGATTCACTCCCCATGGTCTCCCAAATTGCTGAGATTATGGTTGTGAGCCATTGTACACGGCCAATATACACAAACAATTTAACAAACTACTTTTTACTGTAAGCTACTATTTTTACTATATACTGTAGTAAAATAACAAATGCTGACTAAAATAGTCTGCAGAAGTTCCGGCGTTTAACAGTAACATGAGACTTAGGATAATGACCAAGGATAGTGGGTTGTTTTCTGCTAATGTGGTGTCTTCATGTGGTAACATCAACTGTCATCATCATCATCTTCATCCTCGCCATAACAAATATTACATAATATTTGTGTTTGCTTGGCTGTGTTCTAAGTACTTAAATATATTAACTCTTTTAATACTTCTGACATCATATGACATGATTATTATTAGTCTCACATCATAGATTGGGAAACTAAGGCACAGAGAGAGAAAGCAGTTTGTCCAAGGTCACACAGCTTATAAATGGCAGAGCTAGAATGTAAACCCAGGCAGCTTAACCCTAGAGTCCAAACTCCTAACTGCCCTGCCATGCTGCTTCTCCTCAGTCAACAACTCACTTGGCTAGAAAGCTCTGAAATTTTACTATGTTTTAAGTTTTAAAAATATTGGGCTTTCACTCATAGGTAGGTGTTCAATAATGAGAACACATGGACTCAGGGAGAGGAACATCACACACTGGGGGCAGTTGGGGGGGTGAGGGAGAGACAGTGGGGGTGGGGAGGGAGGGGAGGGTGGAGAGGGATAGCATGGGGAGAAATGCTAGATGTAGTATGCAGCTAAAGTAAAATAAATAAATTTTTAAAAAATTGTAAGAAAAAAATTACTGGGCTCTGCACTATTTCAAATTTTGCATATAAAGGAAAATTTTCTTAATATATTTATCTCACTTTTAATTTACTTAAAATCACACAGAATGTAACTATACTGTTTTGCAAAATTGCATCACAGAATTTGCATGAATTTTTATCTATATTTCAACTACCATTATTTAAAGGAATTATTTGTCAACAAGGGGAAGTGTAGAGTGACCTATTATTTTAATTTGCATCTATTATTATTTATTATATTTATTATTATATTTATTATTATATATTATATAATTAATATATAATAACTATATATATTATATTATTATATTTATTATTATTATAAAATGAGTTTATTCACCCTTAGTGTCTCTTCTCTGTAGGTTTTCTGCTTATGCCAGTGTTTCTATGGGGTTTTAGTATTTTATTTTCTGATTTCTGAAAAAAAATCCTTTTTAGTTTATTTTTATTGTTAGTTTTTGAGACAAGACCTAGCTCTGTCACCCAAGCAGGAGTGCAGTGGCACAGTCTCAGCTCACTGCAGCTTCTGCCAGGCCCACACAATCTATCCACCTCACCTTCCCAAAGTGCAGGGATTACAGGTGTGTGCCACAGTACACGACCCCCTTTCTATCTTAAAGATACCAAGTCCTGTTTCAAATGTAAAACAACTTGACAAAATAGGGCACTTGGATTTTACGTTACCTAAAAAGTTACATTTGTTGTGATGTTTTTGTTTGCATTTCTATTTGGCGAATAGAAATTTTACATTTGTATGTTATCAAGTCGGTGGCTGTTTCCCTTTCTAATTTATTACACAGTCTTTCCTTCTCAAGAAGTTGAAAAACATTTAATATATTTGTTCTATTTTTATGATATAGTTTTCTTTAATTGTTTAATCTGGCTGGGGTTTCTGTTTGTGGATGGTGAAAAGAAAAATCCTCAGTTGAAGGAGAATCTTTACATTCCTCTTGCAGCTGTTAGCATGTTCTGCTAATAAAACTTATTAAAATAGCTCTGATTCCGAAACACCTTGAATTAAACAGTGGATTCTGTTTCTCAGTGATTGGTTTTGTTCCACCAATTCCCTTGACCTCGTCTCATGTAGTATCACACTGTTTGTCGTACCTTGAGATAGAGGTTAGGGCTGGTTTGTTTCCGTTAGTGTTATTCTTTGATAATCTTATTTATTTTTCCAGTTTCATTTTAAAATACAAGTTGCAGAAGAGTTTAGATTATGGACTCTGCAGCTGGACTTACTAAATTCAAATCCTCAGTTGATGCTGTCCAGCCCTGAAACACCTGGGCAGTTGCTTGACCTTTCTCTATGCCTCAGTTTTCTCATCTGCACACAGAAAGTATATTTAGGGGAGTTGTTGTGAGAATTCGTAGAGTTAAAGTACGTACCGCTCATGTATTAATAATTGGCACAGAGTAAGCTTTAAACATGCTAGTTATTCTCGCAATTTTGTGAAGTTCAAACCTCGTCCTATTGGGATATTGACTGCAATTACGTTAAACCAAACCTATGGATTGATTGGGGAGGATTGATCACTCGCTCTTCAGGACCTTAGTTTGCGTTATTCAAGTTCTATCGTTCTATCGCACATTTTCTCAGTGAGCATTTGCAGTTTTACCCACATGTGGTTGGAGTCTTAATTAACTAGAGCAATTAAGACCTGAGTTGGGAGGAGGGATTCTGATCACCTCAAATCTATCCCAATGGGACCATTGAACTGGATGTTCCCACTAGTGTCTTGAACAGGATGAGACTCTTACTAGGGATAGTTAATAAATACGATAGAAGTAGTATCAACCTCTCCTCTCTCTGGTGACCCTACAGCAAGACCCTTCCTGATTTGGATATTGTCATTGGCACGAGAGGTGGCTGGCAGCAGAGGTGATGTAGACTGGGCTTGACCTCTGGGTACCACTACCAGGCTTGTTGCAGGGGAAGGCAAGGTTGAGCACTCCAGCCTTCCCTTCTGGATCAGGCTCCAGACCTTGTTCAAGCTGCATCCCTGCATCAGAAAAAAGTAGGAGCCCTCAACTTACCAGCCCTCGCCCTGCTCATTCCATTAGAAACAGGGATTAAATTGCACAGACTGTTTCTTCCTGGCATCTACGTATGAGGAACACTTATTGACTCATATCCTTTCTTTCACTCAGCTAGTTAACATTTCCCATGTTAGGAACTACAGCATTCTTCCCGCTCCCACTTGCAGACCAGCACAACGTGGTTACTTCTGCTTTCTTATCAAGTACACGCTGTTCATGAATACATCTGGAACTTGCTCTCCTTTCCTTCTCTCAAGGCTAAAGAACTGCACACAGAACATGTTTAATAAATATCGTTTTCTTCATATGTCACAGTTTTCATTTAAATATTTTACAGATACTGCAATTCCTTCGTTATGTCTATAAATTGGATTTTAAAAAATGCTTTAAATTTTATTACAAATTTTAAAGAAATGTTACTGATTTTTTGAATGTGTATGTTTTAGCAAGCTCTTATTTTTCTTTCATAACTTCTGTTAAATTAATGTTTTCCTTATTCCTGTTCCTCGCCACTGATTTAGAAACTATGCATTCTTTTTTCTGTTCTTTTAATGTCTTCCTAAAATTTTTAATGCACATATTTGAGGATTTCAAATTAATATCTTTATACTCTTTTCCAAGTATGTGATATGACCTTAAAATGGTTTCACTCTGATCTCCCTAACATCATTTGTTCTTATTATCTAGTGGTTACATCTTGTTATTTGTTCTTTATTCTTTCATGCCAGCAAACTCAGCTTTAATCTCTTGTTTTTTTCAATCTTTTATTTAAAAAGTAATCACAGACTCACAGGAAATTGCAAAGATAGTACAGAGAGATTCCTGTACCTCCCACCCAGTTTCATCCCTAACCCCTGGCAACTTATCTGTTCTCCCTGTTAATCACTGGGTCATTTCAAGACTGTCAGACAAATGGGATCATGCAGTATGTGGCCATCTGAGACAGACTCTCTTCCCACATTGCAATGCCGTTGACATCCAACCACGTTGTTGAGTATATCAATAGTTTGTTCTTTTTATTACTAACTGGTACACCACCATTTCGTTTTTATTCCCGCAACATCGTTATTGTTACCTTTTTGATATGTTTGTTACTTCTCTGCTTACTATTATTTCTTGCATCTACCTCCTTCTGAATTTAATTTCCTGCTTGATGAAAGTGCTGTAGCCTTCAGTAATTCTTTCCATGAGTGTTTGCTAGTGCTAAATTTTTTCAGTCTTCATTTATCCCAAATGATCCTTCCGCCCTCTTTCTTTGAATGGTAGTTTAGATGAATAGAAGGTTCTAGATTTAAGGTAGTTTTTTTGTCGTTGTTTTGATTTTTGATGGAGTCTCAGTCTCAGGCTGGAGTGCGGTGGCATGATCTCAGCTCACTGCAACCTTCGCCTCCCGGGTTCAAGTGATTCTTATGCCTCAGTCTCCCAAATAGCTGGGATTATAGGTATGTGCCACCATGCCTGGCAGATTTAAGATTATTTTTTGACAAAACTTTGACGATATATACTATTATCTTCTGTATTCTGTTGTTGTCATTCATTTACAGGTGACCTTGTTGGCCGTCCCCTTCTGTACCCCTCACTACTGCTGCCATGACTTTTAAGATGACCTTGTTGCCTTTTGCCTTCCACAGTTTTGCTGCAGTGTATTTAATGTGTATTTCTTTTTATTTATCCCATTCTTGTTTCAGAACAAATATTCAAAATGAAGATTCATACTTTCTTTAAAGCATAGAAAATGTTTAGCCAACATGTCTTTAATATTTTCTTCTTCCCTTTATTCTTTTTCTAAAGTCGGGATTATTGAAGGCCAGATTATATGCGGTAGCATTCAGCTCATTTATATATATATATATATATATATATATATATAGTTCAGTGATTTTTAACATATATAGTGTTGTAAACACCACTATAACCATAATACAGAATATTTTCATCACCCCAAAAAGTTCTCTCACCTAGTTGATCTTCTGTCTCTGCCCCATCCCCTGACAACTTTGTCAGATTGATGTCTCTATAGTTTTGCATTTTGTAGGTAATCTTATACATGGTATTACATGGAATTACAGTATGAAATGTTTGTGTGTAATCTTATACATGGAATTACGTATGAAATGTTTGTGTGTACTCTTATACGTGGAATTACAGTATGAAATGTTTGTGTGTAATCTTATACGTGGAATTACGTATGAAATGTTTGTGTGTAATCTTATATGTGGAATTACAGTATGAAATGTTTGTGTGTACTCTTATACGTGGAATTACAGTATGAAATGTTTGTGTGTAATCTTCTATGTGGAATTACAGTATGAAATGTTTGTGTGTACTCTTATACGTGGAATTACAGTATGAAATGTTTGTGTGTACTCTTATACGTGGAATTACAGTATGAAATGTTTGTGTGTAATCTTATACGTGGAATTACGTATGAAATGTTTGTGTGTAATCTTATATGTGGAATTACAGTATGAAATGTTTGTGTGTACTCTTATACGTGGAATTACAGTATGAAATGTTTGTGTGTACTCTTATACGTGGAATTACAGTATGAAATGTTTGTGTGTACTCTTATACATGGAATTACAGTATGAAATGTTTGTGTGTACTCTTATACGTGGAATTACAGTATGAAATGTTTGTGTGTACTCTTATACGTGGAATTACAGTATGAAATGTTTGTGTGTAATCTTCTATGTGGAATTACAGTATGAAATGTTTGTGTGTACTCTTATACGTGGAATTACAGTATGAAATGTTTGTGTGTACTCTTATACGTGGAATTACAGTATGAAATGTTTGTGTGTAATCTTATACGTGGAATTACGTATGAAATGTTTGTGTGTACTCTTATACGTGGAATTACAGTATGAAATGTTTGTGTGTAATCTTATACGTGGAATTACGTATGAAATGTTTGTGTGTACTCTTATACGTGGAATTACAGTATGAAATGTTCGTGTGTAATCTTCTATGTGGAATTACAGTATGAAATGTTTGTGTGTAATCTTCTATGTGGAATTACAGTATGAAATGTTTGTGTCTGGCTTTTTTTTGGTTTCACTTAGCACAGTACACTTGGGGGTTGTTGATATTGTTGCATGTACTCAGTGATTCCTTCCTTTTCATTGTCATGTAGTATTTCATTGTAAGGTTGTACCATAATTTGTTTATGTGTTCAGCAGTTGATGGATATCTGGGCTTTTTCCTGGTTTGAATGATTATGAATAGGCTACTATAAATATTCGTGTTCAGGTCTTTTAGGGGACATGTATTTTATTTCTTTTGGGTAAATAAGATTGGGATTATTGGTTCATATGGTAATTGCATGGGTAGTTTTATAAGAAACTGTTTTCCAGTTGGGTGCAGTGGCTCATGCCTGTAATTCCAGCACTTTGGGAGACCAAGGTGGGTGATCATAAGGTCGGGAGATCGAGACTATCCTGGCCAACATGGTAAAACCCCATCTCTACTAAAAATACAGAAAAAAAAATTAGCCGGGCATGGTGGCGCATGCCTGTAGTTCCAGCTGCTCGGAGGCTGAGGCAGTGGAATCTCTTGAACCCAGGAGGTGGAGGTTGCAGTGAGCTGAGATCACGCCATTGCACTGCAGCCTGTGTGACAGAGTGAGACTCTGTCTCACAAAAACAAAAAACAAAACAAAACAAAACAAAAAAAACCCTGTTTTCCAAAGTGGCTGTAGCACTTTGCACTTTGCATTCCCGTAAACTCTGCATAGAATTCCATTTGCTCCATGCCCTTACCGGCACTTAGTATTGATAGCTTTTTTTAAATTGTCATTCTAAAAGGAGTGTAGTGGCATCTCACAGTGGCCTGAATTTCCCTAGTGAGCAGTTATGTTGAGCATCTTTCTCACGTGCCATTTACAGACATCCCCAATACACTTGTTTGACTATAATTTTTCAACTTGATGGTGTGAAAGTGATAGAAATTCAGTAGAAACCATACTTTGAGTACCCATGTGCCCATTCTATTTTTCATTTTCAACCAATTATTGGATTCTGGTACAGTATTCAATAAATTGCCGGAAATATTCAACACAGTTTTATAAAATGGGCTTTGTGTTAGATTATTTTGCCTAGCTGTAGGCTATGTAAGTTTTCTGAGCACATTTAAGGTAGGATAGGCTAAGCTCTGATGTTCCACAGGCTAATTGAGTATATTAAATGCATTTTTGGCTTATAATATTTTCAATTTAAGTTGGGTTGAGACATGACCCCATCATAAGTTAAGGAGTATATGTATATATCTTCTTTGGTGAAATGTTTGTTCAAATATTTTGTTCAGTTTTAAAATTAGTCTTTTAAAAATATTGTGTTTTGAGACCTTTAAATATTCTCAATATATGTCTTTTATGAAATATGTGTTTTGCAAATATTTTCTCCCTGTCTGTGGCTTGTCTTTTGCTTTTAATTTCTATTTACTTTTTAAATAGAGATCACAGGGATTTTCTCTTAAGAGTTCGTCTACAAGTTTTATAGTTTAGGTTTTACATTTAGGTCTAGGATCTAATTTGTGTGTGTGTTGTGAGGTAAGAGTTGAAGTTCTTTTCCCCAGTTCCCACAAATTTTAATATGCTATTCTGTTAAATATTTTTATTCTGTTAAATAATTTTCCTGATTTCTTCTTTGAGCCATGGATTATTAAAAATGTTTTACTTAGTTTTCACATATGTAGGGGATTTTCCAGACATCTTTCTGTTATTGATGTCTAATGCAATCGTTTGTGGTCAGAGAACCTGAATATTTTAAATTTATTAAACTTTATTTCATGACTCATAATATGATGTGTTTTGGTAAATGTGTTAAGTGTTCCATGTGCACTTGAAAAGAAGATGTGATCTTTTGTTGGCAGAGTGCTCTGTAAATGTCAATTAGATCAAGTTGGTTCATATTGTTTCTCAAATCTTCTGTGCATTTATTGATTTTCTTTTTCATCCATAGATTATTAAGATGGACTTGGAAATAAATTCTAATTTTGGATTTGTCTATTTCTTTTTTTGGTCCAACCAGTTTTTATTTCATGAATTTGAAGATGAGTTATTAGGCTTATAAATGTTTAGGAATTGCCTTGTACTTTTGATTACTTGACCTTGTCATTTTTTTTTTTTTTTTTTTTTTTTTTGAGATGGAGTTTTGCTATTGTCGCCCAGGCTAAAATGCAATAGCTCAGTCTTGGCTCACTGCAACTTCTGCCTCCTGGGTTCAGGCAATTCTCCTGCCTCAGCCTCCCAAGTAGCTGGGATTACAGGCATGCACCACCATGCCTGGCTAATTTTTGTATTTTAGGAGAGACAGCATTTTATCATGTTAGTCAGGCTGGTCTTGAACTTCTGACCTCAGGTGATGTGCCCGCCTCAGCCTCCCAAAATGTTGGGACTATAGGCATGAGCCACCACACCCTGCCTTTTGGAAAGCTTTTAATGACTGATTTTATCTCTTTACTTGCTATAGATCTGTTCAAGTTTTTATTTCTTCTTGGGTCAATTTTGGTAGTTTTGTGTTTCTAAATATTTTTCCATCTCTTCTAGGTTATCTAACTTGTTGGTGTGCAATTGTTCATAGTATTCTCTTATAAGTCTTCAAGTTTTTTTAAGGTTGGTAGTAATGTCCCAATTTTTATTATGTTTTATTTTTTAGATAATTGTATCTTCTTTCTTTTTTGTGTAGTAAGCCTAGTTGAAGTTTTGTAAATTGTATTGGCCTTTTTTGAAGGACTAACTTTGCTTTGTTTATTTTCTCTATTATCTTTCTATTCTCTACTTAATTCATCTCTGCTCCAATCTTCCTTCTGCTAGCTTCATGTTTAGTTTGCTCTTCTTTTTGTAGTTTCTTAAGATGTTGTTAGGTTATACTTTATTTCTTCTTATTATTTCATATACTTATTTACTGCATGTACAACTTTTTCAAAGTGTCTATTCAGATGTTCTCTCCATTTCAAAAATTGGGTTGCTGTGTTCTTCCTATTAACTTGTAGTGGTTCCTTGGATTTGCATCCTTTGGATGCAAATATTTGTTCGGATGAAAACACATGGACATAGGGAGGGGAACAACACACACTGGAGCTGTCAGGGGGATCGGGGAGGGAAAGCATCAGGATAAGTAGCTAATGTATGTGGAGCTTAGAGGGTTGATAGGTACAGCAGACCACCATGTCACACGTTTACCTATGTAACGTATCTTCACATTCTGCACATGTATCCCAGAACTTAAAACCAAAAAACAAATATTTATTTAGATATAGACATTGCAAATATTTTGTTCATCTGTGTCTTTGATTTCGAGTGTTTTTCAAAGAGTAAAGCTTAAAGTTTTGTTGAAGCCCAATTTATTAACTGTTTTTAATGTTTCATGCCTTCTATATCCTAAGTAACCATTGTCTACTCCACAGTTTGCAAGAACTTCTCCTATCTTTTCTTCAAGAAGTTTAAATATTTTAGATATAGGTCTAAGATCCATCTTGAGTTAATAACTGTTTGATGTGAGATAAGGGTTAAGGTTAATTTCCAATAGACCTCTAGTTCTTTTAGAAACGTTTGTTCAAAAGACTATTTCTTTTCATTAAATTAAGTTGGAACTTTGGAATCTTAATGGAAAACCAACTGTCTTGGCTTGGTAATAACTTGTTACTTGTTAATCTCTTCCTAGAATCTCTATTCTGTTCCATTTCTTCTATTCTACTCCAATTACAAAGTTGTTTTTAATAGTGAAGCTGCATAGAATGTCTTAAAGTCAGGTAGTGTAAATTTTCCAGCTTTGTTCTTTTTTCAAATTAATTTTGACTATTCTAAGTTGTTTGCATTGCCATTTTCCTTTCAGAATCAGCTTGTTAATTTCTTCAAAAAATTTCAATGATATTTTGATAATAACATTAAATCTATAGATCAATTTTATGAGAGCTGACATTATTACGACTTTGAATCTTTTAATACATGAACATGATGTATATCTCAAACTATTCTTTACGTTTTCTCAGCAGTTTTTCATGTAGCAGTGTTGTGAATATTTTGTTAAATGTGTATTCATGGTTTTTCACACTTATAAATATCTTCATAAAAATTTCAGTTTAAATTTGTGTTAGTAGATTGAAATAAAACTGACTTTGTATGTATCCTCTGACATTGATACATTTACTTAATTATTAAATGTATTAAGTTAATAAGTTTAAAAATATATTTCCTATGACATTCTATGAATATGATCATATCTTCTGTGGATAAAAACCTTTTTGCTTTATCACTAAGATTTATGACTTTTATTTCTTTTGCTTTCCTTATTATGCTGGCTAGGAGCACCATTAAAATGTTGATTGGGAGTTGTGAAGTAGACATTCCTTCTTGTTTCCTGATCATAGGAGGAAATTTTATGTCTTTTGGCTATAAAGTATAAGGGTAGGTATTGATTTTTAAATGCTTATTGTCATTATCACTTGGAGAAAATTCTTTTCTATTCCTAGACTTATGCCAGGTTTTGTCATGCATAGGTGTTGAGTTTTGTCAAATGCCATTCCTGCATCTATTGAGATAATCATGTGGTTTAGTTTTTCATGTGTAAAAATCACTAATTCTATTTCTTGATTTTTTAATGATAAGACAACACTGTATTTCTGGGATATAGCACATACAGCCATAATGTGTTACCCTGTTTACCTGTTGTTGGACTTGATTTGCTAATGTTTGTTGAGGAACTTTTTTTGTTTATGTTTATGAGGAATACTGGTTTGTACATTTTTTTGTAATGTCGTTTTTGCTATCAGAGTAATGCTGGCCTCAAAGTGATGTGGGAAGTATTCCTTTGTTCATTATTTTTCTGAGACGGTTTTGCCTGGTTGGTATTTTCTACCTAAATATTTGCACAAATTCATCAGTGAAACTATCTGGACTTGGAATTTCCTTTGTGGAAGTATTTTAAATTATGAATTCAATTTCTTTAATATAAAGGGGCTTTCAGATTTTATATTTCTTTTTGCATCAGTTTGGTAATTTGCGTTCTTCAGGGAATTTGTCTGTTTTATCTAAGTTACCACATATTGGTATAAGCTGTTAATATAGTCTCTTACTATCTTTTAATGCCTGTAGATCTATAGTGATATCTCACTTTTAAAAAATTTCAACTTTTATTATAGGTTAAAGGGTACACATGTAGGTTTGTTACATGGGTAAATTATGTGATGCTGAGGCTTGGGGTCCCAATGATCTCACCACCTAGACAGTAAGCACTGTATCCATCAGGTGGTTCTTCATCTTACACCCCCTCCCTTCCTCCCTCTCACATCTAGTGATCCTAAACGTTTATTTTTCCTATCTTTATGTTCATGTGTATTCAATGTCTAGCTCCTACTTATAAGTGAGAATATGTGGTATTTGGTTTTCTATTCTTGTGGTGGATCACTTAGGATAATGACCTCCAGCTCTATCCATGTTGCTGCAAAGGACATGATTTTATTCTTTTTTGTGATTGTGTAGTATTCTATGCTGTATATATATCACGTTTTCTTTATCCAATCTAGTGTGATGGGCACTTAGGTTGATTATATGACTTTACTGTTATAAATAGCAACACCAATGCAATGAACATATAGATGCATGTGTCTTTTTGATAGGATGAGTTACTTTCCTTTGGGTATGTACCCAGGAGTGGGATTGCTGGGTCAAATGGTAGTTGTATTCTTTGGATATCTCCATACCATTTTCCAGAGTGGTTGAGCTAATTTACATTTCTCCCAACAGTGTCCGAGCATTTCCTTTTTTCTGTAGCCTCGCTGACATCTGTTGTTTTTTCGACTTTTCAGTAATAGCCATTCTGACTGGTGTGAGGTGGTATTTCTCTGTGGTTTTGATTTACATTTATCTGATGATTAGTGATGTTGAGCATTTTTTCACATTTATTAGGCGCTTGTATGTCTTCTTTTGAGAAGTATCTGTTCATGTCCTTTGCCTATTTTTTATTTGGATTTTTTTGTTTGTTGCTGGTTGATTTAAGTTCCTTGTAGATTCTGCATATTAGTCATTTGTCAGATACGTAGTTTGTGAATATTTTCTCCCTTTCTATAGGTTGTCTGTTTGCTCTGTTGGTAATTTATTTTGCTGTGCTGAAGTGGTTAAGTTTAATTAGGTCCCACTTGTCAATTTTTGTTTTTGTCATGATTGCTTTTGGGGACTTGGCTAAGTTAAATTCTTTGTCAAAGCCTATGTTAAGAAGGGTATTTCCGAAGGTTTTTTCTAGGGTTTTTATAGTTTGAGGTCTTACATTTAAATAGTTAATCAATCTTGAGTTAATTTTTATATGTGGTAAGAGATAGAGGCCCAATTTCATTCTTCTGCATATGGCTAGCCACTTATCCCAGCACCATTCAATAAATAGGGAGTTCTTTTCCCACTGCTTATTTTTGTTGATTTTGTTGAAGAGCAGATGGTGTAAGTATGCAGGTTTATTTCTGGGTTCTCTATGCTGTTCCATTGGTCTATGTGCCTGTTTTTGTACCAGTACCATACTGTATAGTTTGAAGTTGGACAGTGTAATGCCTCTGGCTTTGTTCTTTTTGCTTAGGATTCCTTTGGCTACTAGGGCTCTTTTTTTTGGCTTCAAATGTATTTTGGAATAGATTTTTCTAATTCTGTGAAAAATGACATTGGAATTTTGATAGGGATAGCATTGCACAGTATGACCGTTTTAACTGTATTGACTCTTCTAATCCCAGAGCATGGAATATATTTCTATTTATTTTTTGTCATCTCTGATTTCTTTCAGCAGTGTTTTGTAGTTCTCCTTGTAGAGATCTTTCACCTTCTTGTTAGATAAATTCCTAGGTATTTTGTTTTCTTTGTGGCTAACGTAAATCAAATGGTGTTTCTGATTTGGTTCTCAGCTAGAACGTTATTGGTGTATACATATGCTACTGACTTTTGTACATTGATTTTTGTATCCTGAGACTTTACCAAATTTCTTTATCAGTTCCAGGAGCTTTTTAGCAGAGTCTTTAGGGTATTCTATGTGTAGAATTATATTTTTTGGCAAAGAGAGATAGTTTGGCTTCCTTCTTTTACTATTTGGATGCCTTTTGCTTCTTTCCCTTACCTGATTGCCCTGGCTAGAACTGCCAGTATTATGTTGAATAGGAGTGGTGACAGTGGACATCCTTGTCTTGTTCTAGTCCACAAGGGGAATGGTTCCAGCTTTTGCCCATTCAGTGTGATGTTGACTGTGAGTTTTTCACAGACTCATTATTTTGAGTTATATTCCTTCAATGTCCAATCTTTTGAGGACTTTCTTTATGAAGGAATGTTATCGATGGCTTTTTTTTGTATCTGTTGAGATGATCATATGATTCTTATTTTTGATTCTGTTTATGTGCTGAATCACGTTTATTGATTTGTATATGTTGAACCAGTCTTGCATCCCAGAAATGAAGCCTACTTGATAATGGTCTACCATTTTTGTTTGTTTGTTTGAGATGTAGTCTCACTCTGTCACCCAAGCTGGAGAACAATGGCATGATCTCGGCTCACTGAAACCTCTGCCTCCCAGGTTTAAGTGATTCTCCTGCCTCAGCCTCCTGCGTAGCTGGGATTACAGGTGGATACCACTATGCCTGGCTAATTTTTGTATTTTTAGTAGAGACGGGGTTTTACCACATTGGCCAGGCTGGTCTTAAACTCCTAACCTCAAGAGATCCACCTGCCTCAGCCTCTCAAAGTGCCAGGATTACAGGCATGAGCCACTACACCCAGCCTCATTTAACATCGTGATATGCTGCTGGATTCAATTTGCTAGTATGTTGTTGAGGATTGCTGCATCTATGTTCATGAGGAATATTGGCCTGAAGTTTTCCTTTTTTTTGTTATATCTCTGCCAGATTTTGGTATCAGGATGATGCTGGCTTCGTAGAATGAGTTAAGGAGCCCCACTTACTTGATTTTTTGGAACAGTTTCAGTAGGATTGGCATCAATTCTTTTTTGTGTAACTGACAGAATTTGGCTGTAAATCCATTTGGCCCAGGGCTCTTTGTCTGGTAGGTTTTTGATTACTGATCCAATTCCTGAACTTCCTATTGGTCTGTTCAGGTTTTCACTTTCTTCCTGATTCAATCTTGGGAAGTGGTTTATTTCCAGGAGTATACCTGTTTCCTGTAGAGTTTCTAATTTGCATACACAGAAGTGTTTATAATAGTCTCTGAGGATCTTTTATATTTCTGTGGGATTGGTTGTAATGTCGTCTTTGTCATTTCTGTTTGTACTTATTTGAATCTTTTTTTTTTCTTTGTTAATCTAGCTAATGGCATATCAATCTAATTTATTCTTTCCAATAACCAAGTCTTGGTTTCATTGGTTTTTTGTATGGACTTTGGGTCTGAATTTTATTCAGTTCTTCTTTAGTTTCAGTTATTTTCTTCAAATAGTTTTGGAGTTAGATTGTTATTTTTTTCTAGTTCCTCTAAATTGCAATATTAGATTGTTAATTTGAGATATTTCTTACCTTTTGATGACGATGTTTAGTGGTATAAATTTACCTCTTAACACTGCTTTAGCTGCATCCTAAAGGTTTTGATAAATTGTGTCTCTTTTTTTTTTTTCTTGAGATGGAGTCTCACACTGTCACCCAGGCTGTATTGCAGTGGTGTGATCTCAGCTCACTGCAAGCTCTGCCTCCTGGTTTCAAGCAATTCTCCTGCCTCAGCCTCCCGAGTAGCTGGAACTACAGGCATGCACCACCACACCCAACTAATTTTTTTGCATTTTTATTAGAGATGGGGTTTCACCATGTTGGTGAGCATGGTCTTGATCTTCTGACCTTGTGCTCCACCTGCCTTGGCCTCCCGTAGTGCTGGGATTACAGGTATGAGCCACCACGCCTGGCCCCTTTGTCTCTATTTTCATTAATTTAAAAGAATATTTAAAATTTTTGCCTTTATTTCATTTTGCCCAAGAGTTATTTAGAAGCAAGTTGTTTAATTTCCAGGTTTTGTGTAATTTTGAGAGCTCTTCTTGGTGTTTACTTCTATTTTTATTGCTCCATAGTCCTTATATCTCATTTTTATTACTGATATTGGAATTTGCTTCTCTTTTTTTTCTTCATCAGTTAATCTGGAATTTATTTTAATTCACATCTTGAAATAACCACATTTTAGTTTATCGACTTCAAGTGTTTGTCTATTTTCTGTTTGTTTCTTCTGTTACCTTTATTATTTGCATTCTCCTACCTTGAATGAATTTAATTTTGTTTTCTAACTTCTTAAGGTTAGAGAATTGATTTTAGAAATTTAAATTTTTTTAATATAAGCATTTAAAGCTATAACATTTTCTCTATTATTTTATTTGCATTCCACAATTTTTATATATTTTGTTTTCATTGCTGTTCAGTTCAAAGTGTTTTCTGATTTCTTATGTGATTATTTCTTTGACTTATTTTTTCTAAGCATGCTGTTTAATTTCCAAATATTTGGAAACTTTCCAGATATTTTTTCTGTAGAGTTCTATTTTAATTCCTTTGTGATCAGATCAGAAATGTACTCTAATGATTTCATTTATTTTAAATGTATTGAGTTCTTTTGCATGGCCCACAATATGGTCTGTATGGGCTATGTTCCATGTGCACTTGAAGAAAATGTGTATTTGACTATAGTTGGGTGTGGTTTTGTGTAAATCTCAATCAGGTTAGGTTGCTTAATAGTGTTTTTCCAGTCATTTACTTCTTTGCTGATATTCTTTTTGCTCTATCAAGCACTGAGACAAGAATACTACAATTTAAAACTATCGTAATGTACATATTTGTTTATTTTTTCAGTTCTGACAGTTTTTTTCTTCATGTATTTTGAAGCTCTGTAATTGTGCACATTTAAAAAATGGTTATATCTTCCTTGTGAGTTGAACTTTTTGACATTATGAAATGTTTCATCTGTAGTGATACGCCTGTTCCTAAAGTCTGCTTTACCTATTATTAACATAGTTACTCCAGCATTCTTAAAATTAAAGTTTGCATGGTATGTGTTTTTCTTTTACTTTTGAACTATCTGTGTCTTTATGTTTAAAGTTCATTTATTAGAGACATATAGTTTCTTGTAACATATAGTTGAAGTTTCTTTTTTTATTCATCTGTTACTTGTTTTAACTGGAATGCTTGGAGCATTTACATTTAATGTAATTATTGATATGGTTCTCTTTTAGCTTTCATTTTAGTACTTGTTTTCCAGTTTTGTTCTTGGTTTATTTCTAACTTTTCTAATTTAGTTTAATTGGGTTTTATTTGTTTAGTATTCTATTTTATCTTTGCTATTAGCTTATATGCTATGTCTCCCTTAGTCTTTGTTTAATGAGATTGTTCTCTGAGTTACTATATACATATTTGAAACTTATCTCAGTCTATTTTAGATTAATGTACTACTTTACATATCATATAAGAACCACACAGCAGAATATTTTTATTTCCCCCTCTTTTTGTTTGTGCTTTTGATGTCATACATTAATCCCAAAATATGTTGCTATTATTTTTGTGTTAAATAATTAATTGTGGTTTTAAAGAAATTAAAAAACGAGAAACACAAATCTTATATTTGTCTGCATATTTACCATTTCTGATGCTCTTCATTTCTTTGAGTGGATCTGGTTTTCCATCTGGTATCATTTTTCTTCAAGTTAAATGACATTTTTACACCTTTTTTGCAGTACAGGTTTCTTGTGGATGAATTCTCTCACATTTTGTATGTCTGAAAAAGTATTTATTTTGTCTTTATTTTAAAGTGTGTGTGTGTGTGTGTGTGTGTATGTATAAAGGATATATGTCTATCCTCTATAGATGTTCTACAAATATGTAGAAGTTCTACATAGTTTCTCATTCTGGTGATCGGAACTTGAAAATCTTCCAATTTGAGGAAGTTTTTATTTGAACTTAGAGTTTCCTAGACCCTACGAAGTATGCAGCTTAATATTCATCCATGTACACAATGAGACTCTTAGGCAGTTTTTTTTTTTTTAAAGATACCGTGTCTCACTATGTTGCCTAGGCTGGATTTGCATAGCTGAGGTCAAGTGATTCTCTTGTCTCATCTCAGCCTCCAAAGTAGCTGGGATTCTTATGAAGATTTGTTTAGCTCTTTCACTGTGTAGCTTCCTCTTTTCTGATATAACCTTTCAAGTTGCCATAGCCTCCCCAATAAGCTCTCTCTTCTCAGCTCAGCAGGACCACCTTGCTCTCCCTCTCCCTGTGCTGGAATCTAGAATTGCCAGGAGATTATAGGGGACTCATGTGTTTTTCTTCCCACAGAAATCACAGCCTCACACTGCCTGTATCAGCTTTTTAAATTTCTTTTCCACTCGCTATTTATTTATGGTGGGAGGGCATGTTGACTACCAATGACTTCAACAAGGCATAAACTGTTTAATCTTTCATTACAATACGGTGTAGAAACACTAACTTTGAATTTAAAACAAACAAAGCAAAACCGTTCCTATATTCCCAGATTTTTAGGGCTTTTCATTATTATTTTTTGGATGTGTTAATTATTTAAATAAGTTAAATAGATAATAAATATAACACTTTTTCCGTTAGTGGTTAACCCCTTTGTATATCTTTAGCTGAAGTTATAGCTAAACAACACAGTCATAGTCGATATTGTTTTTTTTTGTTACATATTCGTTTAGTTTATATATATATGTATAGAATTTCTGGGAGAAGTTTTTTGTTTGTTTTTGTTTTTGTTTTGAGACAGGATCTGGCTCCATCGCCCAGGCTGGAGTGCAGTGTGTAGCTATAACAGCTCACTATGCAACCTCTGCCTCCTGGGCTCAAGTGATCCTCTCACCTCAGCCTCCGCAGTAGCTGGGATTACAGGCATGCGCCACCATGCCTGGCTAATTCTTGTATTTTTTGTAGAGATGAGTTTTGCTATGTTGCTCAGGCTAGTCTCAAACTCCTGGATTTAAGCAATCTTCCTGCCTTGACCTCCCACAGTGCTGGCATTATAGGCATGAACCATCGTGCCCAACCAGGAGGGGATTTTTTTAAAGCACTATTCTCAAAATAGCATAATTAGATGAAAATTTTTCTTAGATCTTTGAAAATGAGAATATCTTTCTGTTGCTTTTAAACATAAATGATAAGTTTGTGTATAGCATTCCTGTTTTTTACATTAAAAATGTCTCTATCAACTTTTAGAATTTATTATTGAACATGAGACAAACATGGTTTTAATTCCTTTGAGGGTAATACATTTTTTTTGTTGTTGTTCTGCTAGTATGCTTGTAGAATTTCCCCCATTCTTCAAGTCAATATTCTGGAATGTTCTATTCAATAAATTGTCTAAGGTTATCATCAATGCTTCCAGTCTACAAATTTATTTATTTTTTGCTTTTTAGGGACTAGATCTTCCTCCTTTGCCCAGGCTGGGGAGCAGTAGCACAAGCCATACCTCATTTCAACCTTGAACTCCCTGACTCAAGTAGTCCACCTCAGCCTCCTGAGCAGCTAGAACTACAGGCATGCATCACCATATCTGGCTAATTTAATTTTTTTTTTGCAAAGACAGGGTCTTGCCATTTGCCCAGGCTGGTCTTGAACTCCTAGCCGCAAACAGTCCTCCTGCCTTCACTTCCCAATGTTCTAGGATTTCAGGCGGGAGCCACCATGCTTGGCCAACCTACAATATTAAATAGTTAAGTCTATTAAGTCTATAATTAAGTCTATAAAATATTCTTTTGTAATATCTATTATTATTGCTTTTAGTTGGATTGTCCTTTTTTTTTTTTGAGATAGTGTCTCACTCTGTCACCCAGGCTGGAGTGCAGTGGTGCGACCTCAGCTCATTGCAACCTCTGCCTCCTGGGTTCAAGCAATTCTCCTGCCTCAGCCACCCAAGCAGCTAAAATTACAGGCACACGCTACCACACCAGAGAAATTTTTGTATGTTTAGTAGAGACAGGATTTTGCCATGTTGGTCATGCTGGTCTTGAACTCCTGACCTAAGGTGATTCACCCACCTTGGCCTTCCAAAGTCCTGGGCTTACAGGTGTGAGCTTCTGAGCCCAGCCCATTCTCTTATCTTTGTTCTCTACTCATTTGATTCTCTGCAGCATCATAAATACTTTTTTTTTTTTTTTTTTAGTAGAGACGGGGTTTCACCATGTTGACCAGGATGGTCTCGATCTCTTGACCTCGTGATCCACCCGCCTCGGCCCCTCAAAGTACTGGGATTGCACATAAATACTTTTTAACTTTGCTTCCACTATGATTTTAATTTTTTTCTACTGTATTCTTAGACATTAAAAAATTAGTTATCTTCTTATTTTAGTTCTCTAGTTTGCCCGGTTTTTAACAATTAAGTAGGCCAACACATGAGATATATTCCTCAAAATTTCCTCATATTTTAATGAAATAAGTCTGTATTATGGAAAAGATCTAATTATTTTCTCATCAGAATATCTAGGCCAGAATTCTTTTGGCCACAACGTTTTTCTCCTAAGTCCCTCTTTCTTCCACATCCTTATCTTGAGTGATTGAGTAATTGGATTGAAGGAGTAATTTTCGAGAACTGCCCTTAGCCTTCTGTGTCTGTTCACCTGAGTGTTCATAGATCAGACACGTTCTGAAGCCGGGGGGCACCTTGGAATTTGACTCCCAATGCAGTTCATAGTGCAACCCGGCTTTTTTTTCTAAGTGTGTAGTCCCACCACAGTCTCCAGGCAATATAAAACGGTCTTTAAAATATAGATGAGGCCAAGATGGGTGGATTGCTTGAGGTCAGGAGTTCGAGACCAGCCTCATCAACATGGTGAAACCCTGTCTCTACTAGAACAGTACAAAATTAGCTAGGCATGGTGGGCATGCCTGTAATCCCAGCTACTTAGGAGGCTGAGTGAGCAGCAGAATCACTTGAATTGGAGAGGTGAAAGTTGCAGTGAGCCAAGATTGTGTCATTGTACTCCAGCCTGGGCAACAACAGTGAAACTCAGTCTCAAAAGAAAAAAAAAGAAAAAGAAAAGGTAATAGCTTAAGACTTTCTAGTGCTCTGAGGCAATGACTTTAGTCAGTGGATGACTGATTAATTAAGTATTAACTAAGAGTGTCGTCTAGGTGTGGCAGCTCTCACCTGTAATCCCAGTGCTTTGGGAGGCTAATGCAGGAGAACTGCTTGAGGCCAGGAGTTCAAGAACAGCCTGGACAACCTAGTGAGTCCCTATCTCTACAAAAATTAATTAGCTGTGTGCAATGTGTATGCCTGTAGTCCCAGCTATTTGAGAGACTGGGGTGGGAGTCTGGGCTGGGAGGATCACTTGAGCCCAGCAGTCGGCAGTTACAGGGAGTTATGATTGCACCACTGCACTTCAGCCTAGGTGACAAGAGCGGGACTGTGTCTTTGGGAAAAAAAAGTATGATGAATGTTACCAAGGTTAAGAGGGCTATGGTGGATATACTGTCGGAATAACTTAATCTACCTAAGGAGGAAAGAGAAGCCTTCCTTAGAAAGTGATAACTCAAAAGAGAAAATTTTAATGTTGAATTATCATTGGCTAGGTTGAGAGATGGAAAGTGGAAGAGAAAGAAAAACACATACACAAAGCAAAAATTACATGTCAATATGGTGAGTTGAGAAGCAGGTGCCACATCAAGGAATACTGGAGGATATCAGTAAAAGGGAGAGTAGGCTGGGCGCGGTGGCTCACACCTATAATCCCAGCACTTTGGGAGGCCGAGACGGGTGGATCACAAGGTCAAGAGATCAAGGCCATCCTGGTCAACATGGTGAAACCCTGTCTCTACTAAAAATACAAAAATTAGCTGGGCATGGTGGCGCATGCCTGTAGTCCCAGCTACTCGGGAGGCTGAGGCAGGAGAATTGCCTGGACCCAGGAGACGGAGGTTGCAGTGAGCTAAGATCGCGCCATTGCACTCCAGCCTGGGTAACAAGAGCAAAACTCCGTCTCAAAAAAAAAAGGGGAGAGTGATAGAGTGTGCAGGAAGGAGGATTCTATAAGATCCTGTGAGTTTTAAGATTTTCTACAAAAGAAAAGTCGAAGTAAAAAGTTTTAAATAGCTATGGGTAGTGGGCATGGGTAAGTACATGACCAGCTTTCTGTTTTAGAAAGATCTTTCTGATTGCAGATTAATTGGATTTGGGGTGAGACACAAGGTTCGTGGCTAGGCAGCTAGATTGGAGGCTACTACAGAAGCCCAGCTGAAAGACAGTTGTGGGCTGGGCACAGTGGCTCATGCCTGTAATCCCAGCAATTTGGGAGGCTGAGGCGGGTGGGTCACTTGAGGCCAGGAGTTCAAGACCAGCCTGGCCAACATAGAGAAACCCCATTTCCACTAAAAATACAAAAATTAGCCAGATGTGGTGGTGCATGCCTATAGTCCTAGCTACTGGGGGAGGCTGAGGCAGGAGAATTGCATGAACCCAGGAGATAGAGGTTGCAGTGAGCCAAGATTGTGCCACTGAACTCCAGCCTGGGTGATAGAGTGAGATTCCATCTCCCAAAAAAAAAGACAATGGTGACTTGAAAGACAGTCGTGGGGTACAGAGGAATACACAGATGTGGAAAATCCTTAACATGTTGAATCAACAGGACCAGATTTTGGAGTGTATGCAAGAGAAAGAGTCAAAAATAACTGATATTTTTAGTTTGAGCAGCTAAATAGATAATGCCATTTATTGAGGTAGGGGATAATGGCACAGGAACAAGTATGGGAGAAGAAGCGGGAGAAGTTTGGAGGTCAGGTCTGGTCATATCAGGAAATATACCATGTGGATCTGGAGTTCATTATTCTCAAGAAAGGAGAATAAGTAAAAATACTTAGAAAAAGTGGGAAGGAAACCAGGAAAATATGGCCGCTCTGACCCCGTGGAAAAGTATATTTTTCAAAAAGAACAGTCAATGGTATCACATGTTGCAGATAAACAAATCACATAAGATCAAACAAACAGGATTCAAAGGTGTTCTTTAGATTTAGTCGCAAGAAGGCTCTGATTTTTCTTGGTTAGAGCAGTTTCAGTGGAAGAAGTGTAAGTCACAATGTTCAGGACTGAGGTGGAGGGAAGAAATGCAAGTCATCAGAGTGGACAGCCATTTCAAGAGGTTCAACTTTCACCCTGACTTCTCCACTCTGAAGGACACTTAAAAATATTTTATTTTTCTTAGAAAATTTTGAGCATTATATGCTTTGGCATAGATGTTTACTTGTCAATTTTGTCTGAAATATGTTGGTTATCTCATGATTATAAAAATTAAAAATGCTTACTTTGTATAAGTTTTCTCTTATAGCACTTTTAATTATGGGTTTGATCTATTTGCTCATTTTTTCTGCAGAAACATTCATTTGTTCAGTCTTTATGATCTATTCAATTTATCTGCCAACTTCTATATTTCCTTTTTATCTTTATTCAGTCTATTACTATTTCTTAAATTCTCAGTATCATTTCATCAGGTTTTGGCACCGTTAAGTCTTTCTTTTACCTTTTCCTATATGATCATTTTTTTTAAATTTTAGTTTTTTAATGGGTTGACCGTTTATGTCAGATTGTTTAACTTAAGGAAAATTGTATCTGTCATATCCTACTGAACATAAGAGGTAGATCTTTTCTGAACTATTATTTCATGAAGTTTAGTAGAAGATCATTTATCTTGAAGTCTATATGTAAGAGTATATGATGGAATTGTCATATACGTGCTATGTCCTTTTAAAAACCATTGTCTAGATTTAAAAATAATTTGTTATAATAATTGAAGAATAATTTTCTGAAATGAATGGTCCATGGTGATGGTGAGCTCCATTGAGCCATATCAGTGATGGTGAGAGTTGTAATAGATGGATAAAGGATGCCTTTACCGGATGCCATTTTATACTGTGAAAAGCTTACACATTTTATGGAACAAGTGTCATTTAGTACTGATTACTGAACAGAAGATGGGTCAGAGGTAGAAGCTGGAAGAGAAACCTGAAAAACAAAAGCAGAGCAAAAAAAGCAGTTGACAGCTCTTTTCATCAACACTGTGGTGCGTTTCATTCCTCAGTTTCTGTGCTGCTGTTTGTTACATCAGATCCTGTCTCTTCAGATCAACAAAGATTTCCTGGAAATAAAAACTTCATTTCAAAAAGTAATTTGTCATTTTTATGTTTGTATTATTTTTAATGGAAACAGTGCGAGCAAATTCTCTCTGTATGAGACTTGATAAGTAAAATGTTTGTTGTGTTTCCATTACTAAATACTTGGTTATGTTTTTCCCATTTTCAAGTTAGTCCAGATTTTTTACGGGTGTAGTTGATGATTTATATTTTCTACATTCTTCAGTTAGTTTGCTTGATACATTTTTGTTAGAGAAAACTCTTGTAGGGTATACATGCCTTTAAAACGAATATGTTTTTGGCCAGGTGTAGTGGCTCATGCCTGTAATCCCAGCACTTTGGGAGGCGGAGGTGAGTGGTTCACTTGAGGTCAGGAGTTTGAGACCATCCTGGCCAACATGACAAAATCTCATCTCTACTAAAAATATAAACATTAGCTGGATATCATGCTGCATGCCTGTAGTCCCAGCTACTCAGGAGGCTGAGGCAGGAAAATCGCTTGAACCCAGGAGACGGAGGTTGCAGTGAGCCAAGATTGCACTACTGCACTCCAGCCTGGACAACAGAGTGAGACTGTCTCAAGGAAAATCAAAAGAAAACACTAATATATATTTTTTCAATACTGTAGATTCCCCCATACATGGGGGAAATACATGTTCTATGATGTATTTTTTCTTTTTACCATTCTACTTGTTTGAGGTTAATATATGTAATACTGGAAATATTCTGTAAGAGATCAGATTGTGGACATTCTGGCTAAGTCATCCTTTATTGTTACCTTACAAGAAAATATTCTTTGAAACTTCCTTAGCTCTTTACTCCTTTCTCTTGAACTCCAGAGAGTTCTGTAGTGTCTCTTAATTTCTCATCCTGGCATCTTTAGACTCCATTATCTTTGGTTGTGGCAAGAAACGGGAAGAGCAGTTGATTGCTGTCTCCACAGTTGACATCAACAGTCAACATATGGAAATTGTCAGACAAGTCATTTCATCTTATTATCCAGTTTTTTTTCAGACAGCACGCAGATTCTAAGTAAGAGAGGTGAGTCTACATGGATTGTTTTATACTTGCAGATTCATAAGCATACAGATGGAAAAAGATGGCAGGCTGCTAGCACACTGAGGTGCTCTCAAGTGTACAGGTTCAATAGATCTCCCTTATCCTTCCAAAAGGGAGTTTATTATCTGCCTGCTACAGCAGTTCTCCCCAAATGCCACCCCAGTTTCTACTCACCTCTCTTTTTCACTTACGTTTACATTCTTTATCTGATCCACAGACTCAACTCTTTTTCTGATACATTTTTTTAAAACTGACATTTGCCTAATTTGGATTCAGGAATTCTCTTTCAATCACAACAGTATTACATTCTAAATAATCCCATACATGCGTCATCATATGCAGAGCTTCATACAAAGTTCATTTTCCATATGTAGTATTTAATCAGACAATATCTTCCGATCTTAGGAGGATATACTTTTTGGTCTTTTTGTACTTTTTTTTTGGTCTTGATGCATGTGGCCCATCAGACTCCACATTAATTTTTATTTTCTACTTCTTGAATATACAGTGATATACCAAGATCCAGTGTTGGAGAGCAATTAGTATTGTTTTTAATTCTCTCTAAGGTATACAGAGGCGGACAGATACCCTCTTTTATGTCTGAAGTTCATAGTGGCTTTGTCCATAGTGGCTTGCTATTAATGTTGCGTAGCAAATGTTTAACAAAATATCTCACACATCCAAATACACTGGGCAAGATTAAAGGCCTTTGTAAGTACAGTTGCATATTAAATAATGAGAAACTCTGAGGCCAATGGCTTTTAAAATACGATTGTGAGATTACTGAGGTTATGACTTACAGAAAGCTGAAGGAAGCGTCAGGCTAGAGAATTTTTCCCATTGATTCTTCAAATGTCAAATACAGATATGGCCATGGATTTTATTTTATTTTATTTTTTTCAGGCAGGGTCTCGGTCTGTAGCCCAGGCTGGAGTGTAGCGGCGTGATCTTGGCTCACTGCAATCTCTGCCTCCTGGGTTGAAGCGATTCTCCTGCCTCAGCTTCCCACGTAGCTGTGATTATAGGTGTGTGCCACCATACCTGGCTAGTTTTTGTATTTTTAGTAGAAATGGCATTTCACCATGGTGGCCAGGCTGGTCTCGAACTCCTGGACTCAAATGATCCACCCGCCTTGCACTCGCAAAGTGCTGGGATTACAGGCATGAGCCACCGTGCCTGGCCTGGCCATGGATATTTCTGATGCTGTCAAAGATGGTGGAATGACTGGATTCATGATTTCACAGATATGGAATGTCTGTTATGTGGCAGGCACTGTGGTAGGTTTTGTGCATACCAGGAGGGGTCCCTGCATGCACACGGCCCAAAGCAACCTTGCTGTCTGTTCAATGAGTGTGGAACAGGACAAAGAGCAGACATGTCAATAAGTGTTATAACACAGTGTGGGAGGAGCTCTACTCTAGGTCTCTACAGAATGCTGTGGGATCTATCAATGTTCAGAGCAGCACTTTCATGATAGTCAAAAAGTTGAAACAACCCAAATGTCCATCAACTGATGAGTGGAACAAAATGTGGTATATCCATACAATGGAAGATACCTGGCAATAAAGAGGATCAGAGTACTAATACATGGTATGACATGAATGAACCTTGAAAACACTGTTAAGCGGAAGAAGCCAGTTGCAAAGACTATATGGTGTATGACTCCATTTATATGAGATGATCAGAACAGACAAATCTATAGAAACAAAATAGATTAGTGGCTGCTTAGGGCTGAAAGTAAAGTAGGGGAGAGAGAACGGGACTGTGATAGCTAAGGGAAGTCGGGTTTCTTTTTGGAGTAATGAAATGTTCTTAAATTGATTGTGTTGTTAGATGCTCAACTCTGTGAATATTCTAAAAGCCATTAAGGTAGGCACTTTAAATGAGTGAACTGCCTGGCATATGAATGACACCTCAATTAAGCTGTTAAAAAATGCTATGGAAGCAAAGAAATGTGTGATCATTGCCAATGTCATGGGGATGGGAGCAGTATTTACAGAACACATAATTCTCTGGACAGCCTGCAGGTGAGTGCCATCACCCCCATTTTCAGAGAATAGAACTTGTCCCTGGCCTCAGAGCAGAGACGGAGCATGGTCCCCCATCTGTAGGAAACAGTCAACACTGTTTCTTACTTACCACACTTCCCCACAGAGGAGGTAATGTTTATGCTCCCCCTTGAAGTATCTATCAGAGCTAATGAGGGATAGATGATCAGAGAGGGACATTCCGGCAGAGAAGCATAAGGTCAGGGTCCTGGTAGGAAAGAGATGGCACTTGTGATCTGCATAATTTGAGTAGAGATCAATAAAGTGACTATCTGTAGAGGTATGGTAAGAGCTAAAGGGAACCACAGTGGGGATGGCAGCAACCTGGAGCATTACCATCCCAAGTCTGAATGGGTGAGGTGAGGAAGCCATTGTAGGAACACAGAGAGGGTGGTTATACACACAGGGCTACCTTCCATGGGGAGACACAGCAACAGTGGCCCAGCGGGGAGGAGCCCAGGCAATAACTGCCCGGATTCATGTTCCTCTTACCCTCTAATCTCTGCCGGTCACTTTCGTTGGCTGTACCAAGAAGCAAGAGGGCAAGAGAGCCCACTGATGTAATCCACACAGGTCAGTCCCATGGGACAGAGAAAGGCACAGCAGCCAGACCCAAAGGGACAAATGGGAAGTAATCAGCAGAGATGCGGAGGTGTAAAAATAACATATATTGTAGGATTGGTAAAATGAATCATGACACTATTGTAATGTGGTCTACTCTGATTCTCATTCTTCTCCAAATTCTTGCCCTGAGGCCATGTGTTTTTCCTGGTAAATTAGAGAAGTGTCTTCCAGATGCTTTTCTCAGTGGACTCCCAATCCTTTCATTCTTAAGGCATTCCAGCCTCCCACTTTCCTGGTTCTTTGTAAAGCCCATGCTTGCTCCCAGTGCAGATCTCAGAAAAGGCAGGCCCTCTAAGTCAGGTCAGGAAGCCTAAGGCCTTCTTTGGGGAACCAATGCTCATCATACTAAAATAAATGAACTCCCCCATGCTGACGAGGGGAAATAACAATTCCCCTTGCAGAGAAAGTTCAGGCAGGAGGGATTGTAAACCAGTGACTGTGGGGATCTGTTTATGTCTACCACCAGGGGGCAGGTGGACCCATTTTTAGGACTACTTAAAGTGTTTTGCTAGTATCTTCTGAGAACAGAGGGCGAGAAAAATGGAGACTTGGAAAAGAAACAGGGTTTTTGTTTTGTTTTTTTCTTTCTTCTAAAGTTGTTCTCTGATCAAGGAAAGTGCAGAAACCAAAAAACTCTCCTCCTGGAAACAGACAGCTAGGCACTGAAGTGTTCTTCATTCACCTTGGTAAATTTCTTCAAGGCCCCATAGGATCTCTCTTCCATCTTTGTAGACTAAGAAGTGAGAGTTTGTGCCGGAGATAACTTGACCTAGTATCACAGGCCGTACAAACACGGCTGTCAGAGACCAAGGCGTTAAACAGATACTAGTTTATTGGTTTATAATAAGAAACATGTTGGGGAGATAAGGCAGCTGGCAGGACTTGATTAGGACATTCTTTTGTTCAAAAACCCTTCATGGGAAACCAAAGTATAATCAGAAGATGACTGGGAATGAGAATCAGGTGAAGTTGGTTGTATGACTGGAAGTTTACTGCTTTGGTCTGCTGTGTCTAGCCTCACAGCAGGGATGTAGCTGACAGATGAATGAGATTTTTGTGATAGTTGAAAGGGCTGCTTGCTCCTTAGATGACACTGAGATGGGAAGCTCCAGTATTGCCTTGTAACTCTCTTCTCTCTGTTGCTGAGCACTCTTTGTGTTGAGTGTTAAATATTCTCACTCATCTATCTATCTATCTATCCTTCCTAATCTGATCTATGTATCTATCAATCAGCTATCAACTATCTCTACCAACCACATATCTGTCACCAATTGATCTATCATCTATTGATCATAAATTTTCATCTGTCATCTATCAACCACCTATCAACTATCTATCATCAGTTGATATATCATCTTTCAATCATCTGTCTGTCAGTCCATCCATCCATCCTTCCATCCTGCCAACAAGTCAGGCATATTTTAATGTTAGGGCCTACAAGTCATTGTGGATCTTTAAGATGAATTCATAGACATTTGCTCCAATTTGTGTATCTTGATTCACAGTTTGACTCTCGGAGAACGACCTTCAGTTCTTCTGGGTAGTTGTTCCTTTGGGTAACTGAGAGGCCAGCACACTCAGATTGAGGATGTGCTAAACAAGTGTGGTAGAATGGGCACAAACTGAGCACTCAATCTGTGGACGACAGGGTAAAAGTGTGAGAATTTAACACCCACTGGTGAAGTCTGAGGATAGGAAGATACCCCATCCATCAAGGATTAGGTAAGATAATATTTCAAAGAATGGACTTCAGCGGGATTTTTTTTTAAATTTCTCTGAGCCGTCTCAAAATTTAAGCCTTTTTCTGTCATTTCATTCTGAGATTTTCTGCATACAGTGATGACTGTTGGGATGTCCGGAATAATCGTTTTCCAAATGTCTGGAGAAATTCTAGAGTTAAAGAAAGTAAAAACATGGTGTAGATCGGGGTTGACAAACTACAGCCCAAAGACTGAATCCCTCCTGCTGCCGGCTTCTGTAGATAAAGTTTTAGTGGAACACAGCCACGCCCATCTGTTCACACACTGTCTGTGGCTGCTTTCTCACCACAACAGCATAGTTGAGAGGTTGCCGCAACGGCCCACGAAGACTAAACTAGGAGCTACCTGGCCCCTCACAGCATACCACGTTACCTCCACCTGCTGTGGAGGAAAGAATACAAGATTTTAAGCTAGGTATATTCTAGCTGGATGTCATTAGGCAAGTTTTTACCTCTGTATGTCTCAGTTTTACCATCTGTAAATGAGAATAATTATATCTACTTTTAAGTTAGGTTTAGATGAAGTAACTTATTTAAAACATCTACCATATAAGGCTCTCAGGAAATTACTATTAATCAATGGGAAAACTTTACTCAAGTCTCTGTGGCAGACTTAACATGAATACACGTACATTTGAAACAATAGCCATGTCAGCAAATTTGAGTGGGAACAACTGCTGAGCACACCTCTACAGGAATACACGGATTTTTAATAACTGTGCGGCCCAATATGGCAGCCACATGTGGTTCCCGGGCACTTGAAATGTAGGTGGTCCAAATTGAGATGTGCTATAAACGTAAAATACACCTCAGACTTCAAAGATTTAATATGAAGAAATGTAAACTATATCATTTCATGTTGATGATCTTGAGAGGCTGGAAAAAATTATTTCATATTGATTATGTACTAAAAGATAATACTTCAGAGATACTGGATTGAATTAACTACATTAGTAAGTTAGATTTCTCCTGTTTCTTCTTACTATTTTTTTATCATGGCTAGTAAAGTTTAAAAATCACGTTTGTGGTGTGCATTATATTTCTATCAGAGAGGACTCTTTTAGAAGAAAGGAATGTTAGTTATGCAACCACTAAGAAGTTAGTTTTGGGAAATCTTTGCCACCTAATAAATAAGTATTGCTGGAAAATTACATGCAGGGTTGCAAATGTAAACTGAGACATTTTGTTTAGAGGTTGAAGGAATGATTTCTCATAAGAGGATGAAACTTCCTTTGAAACAGATGTTGGTCGTGCCATCTCCAGTGTCCCAGGGAAGGGTCAGGCATGTGGTAGGTGCCCAGTGAATGTTGAATTGAATTGACAGAGATAAGAGAAAGGCAGATTCATCAGAAGAGGAAATGAAGCCAGAAGAAAAGTCAGTGAGCCTCACTCTGTCTTGCTAAAAGAAAGAATGGGTCTGGGGTTTTAACAAATTTAAGTTTAAGAGGAAATGTCTTAAGAGACAGGATCTAAAGCCCTGGTGAGAGAGCCATTCTGTATAGAACTGGAAACTCCCAGTAACTTAAATCTGGACTGGGGAGGCAGCTTCCAAAGGCAGGGCCATCCAAGTGAAGTCCGGAGCCTTAATGCCAATCACAGCCTTGGGATAGGCCAAGGAGGCTCATTATTCACTCTCTCAAGAACTGATGAAGTGCCTGTTACATACCAGGCACAATGCTAGGTGCTGAGGACATAGAGTTGAAAGGAGCTCTACACTCAAGGAGCTTACAGTTTAAAGGGAGACAGACCTAGTTATTTACAGTATAAGTGGCCATTGCTTACACAGTTACACTAAATGAATACCCATATTCCATTTTAAGACATAATACCCAAAAAGAATCTATAACCATTTTGAAAATTAGTGATATATGAGGAAGAAACACTCCAACCCAATATGCAGTGTTTCCGCAGCCCTTTTAGCCCTGTTCGCTTAAGCGATTCACCATCTTTGCAATCTTTCTTCATTCTGTCTGTCCTCAGCATGATAAGCATTTGGGGCTAATAAGCTAGGTTTTTTTCCCCTTTTTAAAAAAATACTAGGGCTTTCAGCAGTTGAGCTTCAATTTATAGCTTCAATTAGTTGAGTTGTAGGCTTATTTTGGTGGTTGGGACCATCATTCAATATACCTGCTCTCACTGTGGGTGGAATACACTTTCCTGTGTCATTGAATTTGGCGTGGCCACGTGACTTTCTTTGGCCAAAGGAAGGCTAGCAGACTTGACATGGAGAGAGGCCTTAAATCTGCTTGTGTGATTTAGCTTGGCTTTTGCACTTCTGTTATTACCATGGGAAGAACGAACCCTAAGAAGTCACTGGTCCAAGAAGAATGAGAGACAACTGATAAAGACGTGATTGAAACCCACAGCAGGAAATTCAGCCCAGCTGACCTACAGCTTAAAGCAAAGCCACTCTCTGGGGCCAGCCTAGACAAGCCAAATTGCAGTGGACCTGTGGACCCATGAGCGTGAGAATAAATGTTCGTGGTTGCAGACACTTTGAGTTTTGGGTGATTTGTTGTGCAGTGCTATTTTGGCATAATTGTATAATATGCTCATCAACAGTCGGTGTTGCTTGTTCCTAATCCTTTTTAGATGGATTGAACTTTTATTATATTCATACAATTTAATTAAACATTACATACACTAATGGAACATGAGTGCAAAAACAAAGAGGTTTGTTTTTCTAGATAACTCTTGTTCTATGTTTAATTTTTGAAATCTTTGTTGGGTTTTGGTGTTAAAAGTGACATTGGACTAATAAAATGAATCAAGGAGTTTCTGTCTTTTTCTGCACGCTGAAATAGTTAATACTGGTTTTATATATTTTGGAAAGATAAATCTATGTTGTCCTAAACCCTTGTACAAGCTTAGACACTTAATCATTTTATTTCTTCCATCATAATGATTTATTCAACTTTTCCATTTTGGGGGTGGTTAGTTTTAGTAATAAACATTTATTTCTAGAAACTCATTTGTTTCCTAAAAGTTTTAAAAACAATTTGCGGCAATATTTTCTTATAATATTTGTGGCTGGGAGCAGTGGCTCACGCCTGTAATCCCAGTACTCTGGGAGGCTGAGGCTGGTGGATCACAAGGTCAGGTGTTCGAGACCAGCCTGGCCAACATAGTGAAACCCTGTCTCTATGAAAAATACAAAAAAAAAAAAAAAAAATTAGCTGGGTGTGATGGCCAGTGACTGTAATCCCAGCTACTTGGAGGCTGAGGCAGGAGAATCACTTCAACTGCGAGGCAGAGATTGCAGTGAGCTGAGATCCTGCCACTGCACTGCAGCCTGGTGACAGTGTGAGACTCCATCTCATATATATATATATATATATATATATATATATATATATATATGTATATATATATATATATATGTATTATATATATATTTTAAGCATTCTGAATCCTGAATATATAATTTCCCTATCCTTTTTTCTTAATCAAACTTGTGAAACATTTTCCAGTTTTTGGAATTTTTACTTTTCCTACTTTTGGTTATTTATGTATTTTCTATAATTTTTGTTACTTTATTAATTAGAGCATGTAATTTTTAAAATTTTGAGCTCCAGGGTAAATGTATCGGATGTGCAGATTTGGCAAATGTGTGCCCTGGTGGTTTACTGTATCTATCAACCCATCACCAAGGTACTAAGCCCACCACGCATTAGCTGTTTTTCCTGATGTTCTCCCTCCCCGATCCCACCCCTTGACAAGCCCCAGGGTGTGGTGTGTCCCTGTGTCCGTGTGTTCTCATTGTTCAGCTCCCAGTTGTCCATGAGAACAGAGCATGTAATTTTAATTAGTCTTTTCTAAATTCTGTTTCATGATTCAGTCTTAATAGGTTGTATGTTTCTAGGAATTTATTCATTTCTTCTAGGTTATATGATGTGTTAACATATAAATACTTACAGTGGTCTCATAATTTTTTGAATTCTCTGTTATTGGTTGTAAGAGTTCCTCTTTCAGTTTTGATTTGATTTGACTCCGTCTAGCTAAAAGTTTGTCCATTTTGTTTATCTTTTCAAAAACAAACCCTTAGCTTTCTTGATCTTTTCTACCGTTTTTGTGCTATTTCCTTTCATTTTTGCTCTGATCTTTATTATTTCCTTTTTACTAACTATGGGCTTAGTGTGTTTTTGTTTACCTTGAGGTGTAAAGTTAGGTGGATTATTTTTCCCACCATGTCGGCATTTATTGCCATAAACTTCCCTCGTAGAACTGCTTTTGCTGCATCTCATAAAGTTTGGTATATTGTATTCCCATTTTGATTTGTCTCAAGATATTTTAAAATTTCTCTTTTGATTTCTTCTTTGTCTCATTGGTTGTTTAGGAGCATGCTGTTTATTCTTTATCAACGTGAGGAAAGTCCACTCTATTCCTTGTTTATTGAGTGTTTTTATCATGAACTGATGTTGGATTTTATCAAATGCTTTTTCTGGATCCATTGATACGATCAGGTGAGGAGCAGGTTGTCTAATTTCCACCTGTTTGTGAAGATTACAATTTTCCTCCTGTTATTCATTTCTAGTTTTGTACTATTATGGTTGGAAAAGATATATGATAGATGTCAATCTTCTTAAATTTGTTGAGGCTTGGTTTGTGGCTGCTGTAGTCAAAATTCATATGTTGAGACTTAATCCCCATTATGACAGTATGAGGAGGAGGGGCCTTTATGAGGTGATAAGTCATGAGGGATTTGCCCTCACAAATGGGATTAGTGCCATTACAAAAAAAGGTTGAGGGGAGCTGCCTTCTCCTGCTATGTGAGGGTGTGGCAAGAGGAGTCGTCTGTGAAGCAAAGTGACGATTTCATCAGACACTGAATCTCCTGGGGACTTAATCTTGGAGTTTCCAGGCTCCAGAACTGTGAGAAGTACATTTCTATTATTTATCAAGTAACCAGTCTAAGGTATTCTGTTATAGCAGCCAGATAATGGACTAAGACAGATGCCTAACGGATGATCTATCCTAGCTAATGCTCTCTGTACATTTGGGGAAGAATGTGTATTCTACTTCTGAATGGAAAAAACGAAACAAAACAAGGACCATACACAGTGCTCATAAACCCAGGAGTTTGAGACCAGTCTAGACAGCACAGCAAGAATATATGTCTGTAAGATCCATTTAGTCTAAAGTGTAGTTCAGGTCTAATGTTTGCCTATTGACTTTCCATCTTGATGATCTACTCATTGTTCAAAGTGGGGTACTAGAGCCCCCCACTATTATTGTGTTGCTGCCTGTTTCTCTCTTTGTGTCTGTTAATATTTACCTTACATAGTTATATTTATATTTATAATTGTTAGTCCTCTTCAAAAATTAACTGCTTTATCATTATATAATGATCTACTTTGTCTCTGTCAGTTTTTGACTTAAAGTCTATTTTGTGTGATATGAGTATGGCTCCCGCTGCTCTCTTTTGTTTTCTTTTTGCATGAAATATCTTTTTCACTTTCCGCCTACATGTGTCCTTAAAGCTGAAGTGAGTCTCTTGTAGGCAGCATATTGTTGAGGGGCTGGGGTCTTGTTTTCTGGTGTTGTTTGATAGGGTCAAACTCTGTCACCCAGGCTGGAGTGTAGTGGTGTGATCCCAGCTTACTGAAACCTTGAACTCCTTGCCTCAGCCTCCCAGATAGCTAGAGCTACAGACACATACCACCATTCCTGGCTAATCATTTTATTTGTATTTTTTTTGTAGAGAAAGGGTCTTGCTGTGTTACCTAGACTGATCCCAAACTCCTAGCCTCAAGCGATCCTCCTGCACTGGCCTCCCAAAGTGCTAAGATTACAGACATGAACCACCTGGCCCTGGTTTTTGTTTTGGTTTGGTTTTTATTTTGTCCCTTCAGCCACTGTAGATCTTTTGGCAGGAGCATTTAATTCATTTACATTCAAGTTAATTCGTGATAGGTAAGGACTTACTGTTGTTATTTTGTTAATTGTTTTCTGGCTGTTTTTTTAAAAAAGGTGCTTTATTCCTTTCTCCCTCTCTTGCTGTCTTCTTTTGTGATTTGATTATTTTCTATAGTGGTGTGCTTTCGTTCCTTTCTCTTTATCTTTTCTGTATCTATTCTAGGTTTTTGCTTTGTGGGTATCATGAGGCCTATATAAAACATTTCATAGCTGTAACAGTTAATTTTAAGCTAATGTCACCTTAAATTTGATTGCATATAAAACTTAGCACTTTTGCTCCCTCTCCCTCACATTTTATGTTTTCGATGTCTCTATTTACATATTTTAATATAGCGTATCTATTAGCACATGATTGTAGCTATTATTGTTTTAACACTTCTGTCTTTTGACCTTCATACTAGGGTTATAAGTGATTTACATACCACAATTACAGAATTAAGGTATTCTGAATTTGACTATATACTCACTTTTATCAGTGAGTTTTATAATTTTCTTTGTTTTCATCTTACTAATAGGTGTTCTTTTGTCTCAGCTGGAAGAACTTCATTTAGCATTTTTTGTAAGGCAGGTCTAGCAGTGATATACTTCCTCGGCTTTGTTTATCTTGGAAAGTCTTTATCTCTTCATTTCTGAAGGACAGCTTTGCCAGGTGTAATATTCTTGGACAGTTATTTTCCTTTAAGCACTGTGACTATGTCATCCCACTCTCTCCTGGACTGCAGTTTCTGCTGAGAAATTTGATGATATCCTTATGAGAGTTCCCTTGTATGTGAGGAACCTCTTTTTTCTTGCTGCTTTCCAAATCCTTTTTTTTTTTTTTTTTTTTTGTCTTTGATTTTCTACAGTTTGATTAAAATATGTTTTGGTAAAAACTTGTTTGAGTTAAACTGATTGGAGACTTTTGAGCTTCATGTATCTGGATGTCCATATGTTGCACCAGATATGGGAAGGTTTCAGCTATGATTTCTTTCAATAAGCACTCTGCGCCTTTCTTTATACCTTCTTCCGAGACTTCTATAATGTGAATGGTAGCTCTTTTGAAGGCGTCAAATGAATCTCATAGGCTTTCTTCATTCCTTTTCATTCCTTTTTCTTCTTTGTCTAGATATTTTTTAGTGACCTGTCTTTGAGTTTACAGATTACTTCTTTTGCCTCATCATGTCTGCCATTGCCCTTCTCTACTGCAGTTGTTGCATTTTATTCATTGTTTTCTTCAATTCCAGAATTTTCATTTAGTTGTTTTAAGATGATTTCTTTTTCTTTATTGAACTTATTGTTTCATTTATTTACTTTTATGATAATGTTAAGTTATCTGTGTGTGTGTGTGTGTGTGTGTGTGTTTTTTTTTTTTTTTTTACAGCTCACTGAGCTTTCTTAAATTATTTTGAAATGTTTTCAGGGAATTATAGATCTCCTTATCGTTGGGGTCGGTCACTAGAATATTACTCTGTTCTTTTGGTGGTGTCATGTTTTCTTGATTTCTTTTCCTTTTTTTCCACACCTTCTCCTTTTCCTTGATTTTTCATTCTTCTTTACATTTTGTGTTGCTATCTTCACATTTGAAGAAGTGGTCATCTCCTCCAGTCTTTACTGACTGTCCTTGGGAGAGAAATATCTCCACCAAACAGCCCAACTAGGAATTTCATGGCACTCTTAGATCTTTTTATGGATACATCCATTGTACACCTCTTGTTCCCTCTAAGGGGATTTTTTTTTTTTTTTAAATGGAGCCTTGCTCAATCAACCAGGCTGGAGTACAGTAGCATAAACTTGGCTCACTGGAACCTCTGCCTCCGGGGTTTAAGCAACTTTCCTGCCTCAGCCTGCTGAATAGCTGGGACTACAGATTTGTGCCACCACACCCAGCTAATTTTTGTGTGTTAGTAGGGATGGGGTTTCACATTGTTGGCCAGACTGGTCTCAAACTCCTGACCTCAAGTGATCCATGTGCCTCCACCTTCCAAAGTGCTGGGATTACAGGTGTGAGACACTGCACCCAGCTCCTCTAAGGGGATTTCTTTAGGTTGTATGTCTACTCTTGACCCTGCAAAGCCAGGCCAGGTGCTCAGAGGCTCCTGTTTGTTTTTCCTAGGATGGTGTCTTGAAACCCTCAAATTGTGTACGTTCCTTCAATCTCACAAAATTGAGCTGCCTCTGTGTGTAAGATGCTTGCAATGCTGTCCACAGGGGCATGCTTGGGAGTCTGGTCTGGGGAAGATGGGGTTGAGGCGTAAGCCGTGTTTGGGATGCCTAGGGGTCAGTTGGGAGGGATCCACAAGCAAGGCATCCCAAGTGGCTCATGGATGGGTTTCCTGACGGAGTCCATGGAATGGTTAGTAGGATCTGCAGCCTCTCTTCCTAGGAACATTCTCTCCCCACTACTCAGCCATGGCGATCACCTCAGTATTGTGGCTGGGATGGGAAAGAAGTGGTCTTCATGAGCCATGTCCTGCATGACTGGGGAAGCTGGGCATTCACCACCCCTATGCTCTCACTTTCCCTATGGGAGAAATTGTGGTTAAAGGGGATCTTTTTTGTCACTGAGCTGTGCTGCCTTAGAGGAGGGAAGACTAGGATAGTGTTAACTGTTCTTGTTACCCTCTTCAATGCACCTAGACTCAGAGTTTTTGCACCAATAGTGTGCTGAAACTTTTCCTCTGGACTCCCCAAAGATACTCCTAACTGTTGGTAATTGCTAAAGTTAATGCTTCTGTGGAGTGAGGCGTGATGACGGTAGAAAGCTCTGATTCCACCATTTTGCTGATGTCAGTTTTAATTTCTAACTGTTCACCTTCCTTCTGACATTTTGTCCCTGGGCTCTGCTTGTCGGTCTCATTTCCTGAGCTCTGATATGTTCCAAAAGCTTATCCCTTTCCTTCATTTCTGCAGTTAGCTTCACATAAACAAGAATCTATATGGATCACTGCATTAGTAATGGAGTCCCTGTTTTAGCACTTAGTGCTTTTAGCCTTAAACTCTATCTTTTCTGGTATTATTGGTTTCTTTCCTCTTCTGTTTTTTACTGTGTTTTCCTGGCGTCTGTTTGTCCATCCCTTTATTTTTAACTTTTCTTTAGTATAAAGACTGATATGCTTAATCTTATATTTTACATTACTTCAAAATTCGTGTTACTTCATAATTGTTATTTTAGTTTTCAATTTCTCTTTGTTTTTCCTCATTCTTTTCTGATTTCATTGGATGGCTATTCATTCTATATTGCTTCTGTTTTCTCCTTGTTGATTTAGATGTTTGATTGAAATTTTTGTTCTATTCTGTTTTCTTGTGCTCATTAGACATCTATATACTTTTCTCTTTCTTTTCTTTTTGCAAGTGAGATTCCAGTATTTCCTCAGAAAGGCACATCGTTCCTCCACCGTGGTCATCTCCCTCTGTCCCTTGACCCTGTAAAAGATGAAACCTCTAAAATGATTCCTTTCCTTCTTTTCTCCTCATCACCCCTTCCCGCTCCCTGAGGTGAGATCTTTGGAACATTTTTACATCTCTTCTCCCTCTCTACCTATAACTCCTAGATTTTCCTGGGATTCTCTAGGATTTTAGTCCCAGATTATAATTGGAATTTTCCTTGCTGCATGTCCCTCCTATTTCCAAAGGACTTACGTAGCATTTACACTACAAAATCCCCCAATAGCCATTAACATCCACTTAATCTGTCTATATTGGGTTCATTTTCATCGGTGCTTTCTTTCCTCTCATCTCCCTATGTCTTGAGATCTCAATCTAATTCTCTCTTTTGAAGATTTTTGCTTGATTGTTTTCTTCAGGTGGGAATTGCTGGTGGTATACTCTTCACATTCTTGTGTGTTAGCAGTTTCCTTCTTTTGCCCTGGTGGGTGAATACCATCTTGAATAAGTAGAGGGTCATAAGTTGCTTTAGGCTTAGCTATTGGCAAAGGTCATTTCCATTGTCTTATGGCTTCCAGTGTTGTCACTAAGAAGTCAGATGCTAATTTTTCTTTTTGCAGATGTGTACTTTCTGTTGATTAGCTTGTCAGCTTTTTTTTGTTTTGTTTTTCTTTTTGTTTTAAACTTTTGGGAATGCCAGGACGTGCCCAAGTGAGTGTTTTTCTTTATTCATCAAGTCTAGAACTCTGGAATCCTTTCAGTCTCTAGACTCCAGGGTCTCTTCTGCTTAGCAATAATTTTCTGTATGACACCCTTTAAAATTACTCCCTCTTCTTTGATTCCTCTTTTCCTGAAGTCCATGTCATTGTTCATAATAGGTCTCCTGGATCCAGTCCCAAGTCTCATCTTTCCTCTTATTTGTCCACTACGTTGCTTGACCCATGTGGTGAGAATATTTTCTCAATGTGTTTTCTAGTCGCTAGTTCGTGTCTCTCCAATGACTGTTCTCTCTTTAACTCATATACCAAATTGTTCAATGGAACAGCTGCCAGATGAAATACTGAACAACTGATTAAATTTGAATCTCAGATAAATGGTGAATAAAATTTTAGTGTAAGTATGTTGACTATAGCATGGGACATAATATACTAAATTTCTTGACTATTTATGTGAAATTCAAATTTAATGGGGTGTCTTGTAGTTATTTGTATGTAGTTGCTTTAATTCTGGCAGCCATATTCAATGGAGAAATCCTATGTCCTAGTCCAGACATTCTTGTTGGTATGCATTTGATTCTCCTTAAGTATCCTTCTTTATTTGCTTGGTTCTCTGTTATCTTTAGAAGCTTCTGTTCACTGGCCAGATGTTTTGTTTGTTTGGATTGGGCTTTCTTTAGATGCCGAGTTTCCCTTGCTATGTTATTTGAAAACAGTCAGAGGTCTCCTCGTCACAGGACCCCAAGTAGAGGCTGACCTCTGACTGCTAGAAGATAAAGGAATGTTTCCCATAGCAGGAAGGTGGAAGGCAGGAAGGTAGAAGGGGAGGGCGTGTAGTGGAAGGTAGACAGCAGTCCCGTGCTGAGGGCCTGAGAAGAGCCTCTGTGCCAAAGTGTCTCTGTGCTCTTCTGGCTTCACAGATGTAAAAAATTAAGTTCGTCTGTTCACTGTCTTCGTGGCCTCTAGGAGCCATGGATACTGGGCATACTGAGATAGGACTGGTACTGTCTCTCACCTCAGGAGTTCTTGTATCCCCACAGATCACACTGTTTTTGCAAATCTGTCATTAGCAATCTCTATCTCCAGGTTTTCAGGTGCTGGTCTCATGGCTCTTTCCCAGCTCAAAATAAGAAAACTCTACAGACACTCCATCCACTAGAACCCATTCCCATCTACCCCCTACTCTGTCCAGGTAAGAAACCAACCATCTCAAGAGAGGAACTGGGCAGGAGTGGGAGGAGAAGATGGGCACTGAAGGTATCAAAAGACCTAAAAGGTGCAGATTGCTAAATGAAGCAATAATCAGATTAGGTGTGCTGAAAGACCTGGAAAAAAATTAGAAAAAAAATATTCAAGTTTGTTTTTCTTTATTCATCAAGTATAGAACTCTGGAGTCCTTTCAGTCTCTAGACTCCAGGGTCTCTTCTGCTTAGGAATAATTTTCTGTATGGCACCCTTTAAAATTACTCCCTCTCCTTTGATTCCTCTTTTCCTGAAGTCCATGTCATTGTTCACAATAGGTCTCCTGGATCCAGTCCCAAGTCTCATCTTTCCTCTTATTTATCCACTATGTTGCTTGACCCATGTGGTGAGAATTTTTTCTCAATGTGTTTTCTAGTCACAGGTCTCCTCGTCACAGGACCCCAAGTAGAGGCTGACCTCTGACTGGTAGAAGATAAAGGAATGTTTCCCATAGCAGGAAGGTGGAAAAGGAGAGGGCATGTAGTAGAAGGATTCTGCTCTCAGAATATGTCACCGTTTCTTTATGTTCTCATTTCATTTAAAGCAACCAAAACTGAAATCAGAGAGGAGGCATATGGATGTGATCTGTGCAGAGAAGATAACAAGGATGCTCTGCAGCTATAGCCGCACATGGCTTGGGATGACCGTATTATGACAGGCATAGAATGTTTCATTATCTTGGAGGGTTCTACTGGACAGTATCACCATTAGTTGTCCATACTCGCAGAGAAGTCCTTGCCTCTCCGTTACAAACACTGGCTAACCAATCTGCATGTGTGTATCTCGAGGTAAAATGATATTTTTCGTGCATGTATTGTTTTAATGTAGCACTTGAACCTGGAGGACGTTATGCTGAATGAAATAAGCCAGGAACAGAAACACAAGTATCACATCATCTCACTTATATGTGGAATTTTGAAAAATTAAATTCATAGAAGTAGAGAGTAGAAGGGTGTACCAGAGACTGGTTGGGGAAAGGAGAAGAAGAAATGAAGAGATACTGGTGAACGTGTGCAAAGTGTCATTTACACAGGAGGGGGAAGTTCTTGAGATTTATTGCATAATATCATTACTATAGTTAATATAAATAAACTGTATATTCAAATTGCTGAGAGAGTAAATTTAAATGTCTTACCACAAACATGATAATTAATTGAGGTAATGGATATGTTAGTTATCTTGCTTTAATCACTTCATCTTGAATAAATGTATCAAAACATTATATTGTAACCCATAAATGTTTACTATTATAAGTTGCCATTTAAAAATATTATTAATTTAGGCCAGGCATGGTGGCTCATGCCTGTAATCCAAGCACTTTGGGAGGCTGAAGTGGGAGGATCGCTTGAGGTCAGGAGTTTGAGACCAGTCTGGCCAACATGGTGAAACCCTGTGTCTACTAAAAATATAAAACTTAGCTGGGTGTGTTGGTGCATGCCTGGAATTCCAGCTACTTAGAAGACTGAGGCAGGAGAGTCATTTGAAATTGGGAGGTGGAGGTTGCAGTGAGCTGGGAGATTGACCACTGCACTCCAGCCAGGATGACGACCACTGCTCTCCAGCCAGGGGGACAGTGTGACTCCATCTCAAAAAAATAAAAATAAAATAAAACAAAACCATTATTAATTTAAAAATATTTTAAATGATCAACTGTTACTTTACTGCAGTCTCATTGGAGAATAAGGTTCTGTAGTTCTAAGTCACTATGTGCTGAGTGAAGTGGTTGACTAATGATTTGAAAGAATACATGAGAGAGAATATGAGAGTGAGCAACAGGGGGAGCCCTGTTTTCTTTACAGAAAAAAGTTTAGTTAGCACTGAATTTTAGGATGGACTTCACTGAAGGGTAAATGGCTCAGTATCTGTCTCCATGATTCTGGAGGCGAAGCCACTTACAGCTCTATCATCAGCCAGCTGGATGTCAGACTCACGTCTGTCCTGGCCAAGCCTGTTTTGCTGTCTGGTTGCTCCCACCAAGAAGCCTTCCCAGAACCATACCCTCCTTCCTTGTGCCTGTGTTTCCTATGTTGCATTTCCTTGTGTTTTCTTTTTACATATAATTTTCTCCCGCACTGTAAGCCATATGAGGACAAGGATCATGAGTGGTTTTGCTTACTGCTGTATCTTCAGTACCTGGTACATAATAGGACATAGTAAATATTAGTTGAATGGAAGATTAACTCAACAAAAAGGTAAGTTCTTGATGATCATAGGTATGTATCTGGGTTCTATTCCACTGAGGAATGAGAGATTGGCTGCTGGAGGCAAGAACATGTTTCATTTACATTTGCGCATTTGACCCTGAAAAATGTCACCAGATTTTACAACTTATTTACAATCGTGTCTTGGAATGACTGCAGGCTCATAAATAACCAGGAAAGATAAGGCTGAAGAAAAAAACAGTTGAAGAATCGGTTGCTTGTTTTAAAAACTCATTTCACAGTGTGCTATTTTCTTACCAAAGAGGCAGGAAGCTTAATGTCTATAAAACTTTAAAGTAAGTATTTCCTTTTAAAATGATGACACACTCTTAAATCTCTCTGTGAACCAATCTCTCCATAAATTTTTATGATGTATTGGAATTAGAGTACGCTAATTTAAGTGTGATGCCCAAAAAACACTGCAAAGGAAAAAACAAGCCTTAATTTTATTTAATCTCAAATAATAACGAGTAATTGCATGAGAAATAATCAGGATCTTTGAAAATAGAAGGAGTCTTTTAGATTGCCACTGGTAGCTTAAATGTGTAGCCCAGGAATCAGAACAAGGAGTCAAAGTTTCTTTTCAAGGACCTGAAATAAAAAGGCAAATAGCAAAGCCGGTACCCAAACAGGCAGCTTGGTGTAACTCCTTATCCCAGGATGCTCAATGGCTTTGTAAAAGAAATATCAATCAGGAACATTCTTCTAACATAAATAAACTAGAGGAAATATCTTGATTTTTAGAACTAATAGGATTTCAAAACAGGAAAATCTTCAAAGCCGTTGCTTTTTTTTTTTTTTTTTTTCTGAAGAACAAGATATTTCTTCCCAAGGCAACATTCATGCCCTGGAACTGGCTGAGCAATCCTCCTGCTGACCTTTTCCTTGTTCAGAGAGGCTTAATGGTGACTAGTGTGCCATTTCTCATGCATTCTGAGAAAATGTGGTGTTCTGAGTTTTGTTAGGTTGGTGTAAAAGTAATTGCGATTTTGCCATGAAAAGTAATGACATGCTGGGTGTGGTGGCTCACGCCTGTACTCCCGGCATTTTGGAAGGCTGAGTCAGGTGAATTCATGAGGTCAAGAGATTGAGACCATCCTGGCCAACATGGTGAAAACCCGTCTCTACTAAAAACACAAAAATTAGCCAAGCATGGTAGTATATGCCTGTAGTCCCAGCTACTTGGGAGGCTGAAGCAGGACAATCACTTAAACCCAGGAGGCGGAGGTTTTGGTGAGCTGAGATTACACCACTTCACTCCAGCCTGGCAACAGAGCGCGACTCCATTTAAAAAAAAAAGACAGTAATGGCAAACACTGCACCTACTTTTGCATCAACCTAATAGTTCCTAATTAAACTCTATATTCTTTACAAATACTCCACCTTGAATGATAGCAGTAGACACTAGGGACTCCTAGAGAAGGAAGGAAAGAGGAGCAAGGGTTGAAAAGGGAGCTGTTGTATACCATGCTCACTGCCCAGGTGACAGAATGTTTCTTATTCCAAACCTCAGCATCGTGTAAGATACTCATGTAACGAACCTGCACATGTACCCCCTGAATCTAAAATAAAAGCCGAAATTATTAAAAAAAAGGGGGTGGTGGTGGTGGGGGTTGGAATTAACTTTAGATATGTAATAAGTTTGTTTGAAAACAATTTCTCATGCTTTCATAAAAAATTAATTTTCCTCAAGAAACTCCAAATTCTCTACCTTGAGAATGAAAAGTACATTTGAATTTCAAGAAGCTTTGAGCATGAGAACTTTGCAGTTTTCTAATTTGTGGAGACAAAATAATTCTTATTACACCAACCATAGATTTCCTCTACAAACCCCTTGTAATTCCTTTCTGATCTCTCTCCCTTCTAGGATCTTGGGGTATCTGAAAGACTCAAAGCTATGTAAACACAACATATTAGTTGTTGGAGATGGGATAGCTTCTTGTCTTCTTTCCCTTGTGATACGGTTTGGCTGTGTCCCCATCCAAATCTCAACTTGAATTGCATCTTCCAGAATTCCCACGTGTTGTGAGAGGGACCCAGTGGGAGGTAATTGCATCATGGGGCCAGTCTTTCCCATGCCATTCTCCTTATAGTTAATGAGCCTCATGAGATCTGATGGTTTTATCAGAGGTTTCCACTTTTGCGTCTGCCTCATTTTCTTTTGCCTCCACCATGTAAGAAGTGACTTTCACCTCCTCCTGTGATTCTGAGGCCTCCCCAGCCATGTGGAACTGTAAGTTCAATTACATCTCTTTTTCTTCCCAGTCTTGGGTATGACTTTATCAGCAGCATGAAAATGAACTAACACACCTTGTTTTCTCACTGTGGGGTTGTAAACATTTGTAAATGTGGCCACCTCAGAACAGATGTTAAGTGGAATTAAGAATTGTAGGGTAGCAATGAAGCCAGTGTAGGACCTTACCTTGTGTAGGACCAAGTTTTCTGTTTTCATGCCTTATTTTGTCCTCCCCTTAAAAGATGTCTCCTTCTAGTATGCTACCAGACTGCCTTAGTCTTCTCATTTTCCTTTCTATCAAAGCTTATTTTTATAAAGGCTGAGTTCAATATTTTGATGTGATTGTGATATGACCCTCCTTCTAGAGGCAAGGCATTGTAGCAGAATATCAAAATTGTAAAGATGACTCCCCCAGACCCAAAAAGAAAACAAACGCTTGGCCTGGAGCAGACTTGTTAGAACCGAGTCTGTAGGGACGTTTGTGAGAGTAACTTGCAAAGCTCTTCAATATGGACGTTAAATAGCCTAGTTTTTCCTCATTGTGCCTCATTTCAACTGAGTCCTCTGGACACTACTGGCTCCCCAGTGACTCGCTTGAGTTTAAGCCCCTAAATATGAGTAAAAGAAGAAAAAGTTAATTCGATCACTGAGTCTTGGTAGCATATTAAAAATTGGATAAATTAATGTTCAACCATCTATTTTATCTTTGACCAGCCAGATGAGGACAATTTTTGGATTTAAACTGCTTAGAATTCTTCAGGCAAGACTTGATGGAGCAATTCTTGGACAGCCAGAACTTCACCAGGTTCACACGAGAACTCAGATGAAGTCTCATCTACACTGGTTTCCTCTGGAGAGCTGAAGCCATTGAGAGCTAGTTTTCGTAGCACCAAAATGACAAGTGCAAGGTCAGTGGATTAGTGTTTATCATCCAGGTGCCATATTGTGCCCCGGGAGACATTTGACAATGATGGGGTATTACTGGCATCTAGTAGGCAAAGTCAGAGATGCTGCTTAACATCTTACAACAGGACAGTTGCCACAGAAAGCATTATCCAGACCCAAATGCCAATAGTGCCAAGGTTGAGAAGCCCTGCAGGAGAGAATGCTGAATGTCAATATCAGGGAAGCAAAATCTGTCAGTGGTGAAAGGGATGTGTATGGGGCTTAGAGAAGAAGCAAAGCCAGAGCCAGGACACACAGGTAGATTCTGGAGAACTGGAAGTGAGGACCAAAACCAGGAGAATAGTGAGAGAAACCAAGACCATGGCTATCATCCAGGTGGTGATACTCGAAGCTCCCTTGGCTTGTGTGGTGGAGGACTGGGCTTGCCTAATTTCTAGGCATGGATTTGGGGCTTGTAATAATGGTGGCAGATGGGCAGTGCTTTGGGAATGTAGCTGACCAATGCATGGGTGCTAACTAGTCCAAGGGTCTTAAATAATTTGTGTGGGCCTTGAGGATCCACTACAGACGTTAAATAGTCATAGAGTTGAATCTAGGACATCACTGTCTGCTACCACCAGTTTTACCAAGAATCCTAAGGGCCTGATTTAATTTACGGATTTTTGTTTTATTTTCAGTAAAGCATCATGTTAGTGTATTATGGAGGGAAGTGAATTCATGGCTGGTGCTTTTTTTTTGGAGATGGAATGTCACTCTGTCGCCTAGGCTGGAGTGCAGTGGTGTGATCTTGGCTCACTGCGACCTCCGCCTCCCGGGTTCAAGTGATTCACCTGCCTCAGCCTCCCGAGCAGCTGGGACTACAGGCACATGCCACCATGCCTGGCTATTTTTTTTGTATTTTTAGTAGAGACAGGTTTTCACTGTGTTAGCCAGGATGGTCTCGACCTGCTGACCTTGTGATCCACCCACCTCGGCCTCCCAAAGTGCTGGGATTACAGGCGTGAGCCACCGCGCCTAGACATTCATCTTGATATCTCTTAATAGGATCATGAGGCAGTGTGGCAGGAAGAAAAAATTGTATTTAGTTAAAAAAAAAAAGAAAAGAAAAGAGAGACTCTGCCTTCTAAGGGAGGAAGAGCATGACTATCAGAAATGAATGGCTCTTTGATAGAGTAAAATGCTTTGATGAGACTATGTGGTTGATGAAGATGCCTCTGTCTTCCTTTTTTGCCTACTTCTAGGCAAAACCTAGATTTGTAAGGATAAGTGAGAGAGCTCAACTGCCTCAGCTTAGAAAATAAGGATTTGACTGTTTGTGGGCAGCCCATGAATGAGGGCTTGAGGGGCCCAGTATGTGAGAACTGGAGAAACCGAGGGGGAAACCGAGGCCGTGAGAAGTTCCCCGGGAAGGAAACGTTATGGGAAGTGTATGAAAATGACACAGCTTTAAATTAGGCGCATTCTGGCTGTGAAGGAGTGGTTGTGAAGAAACCACTTCTGTTATCCCTAAAAGCCTCGGTAAACATTCTCTACACTGTAACAGCTTGGGGATATTTGTGGGCGAAGAGGGAGGGAGGCTGACGGGGTTCAGAAGCAGCAGGGAAGAGAGGTGACCCACAGGAGGGTAAGCCCTACTCCAGCCACTCCTCTTTCCCATTCCCACTCTCTGAGGCACTGGAAAGGTCACAGGACATCTCATAGCACATGAGATGGGAGCTTGAGCCATTTTATTTGGATAATGAAAGAAAATGTGCCCTCATCAAACTAGAGGGTATTTGGGACATCTGATTTACAGAACTGAGTCAAGGGGAAATACTGTCAAGCAATGGTGACATCCACCAGCTCTGCATAGTGGGCCCCGGCTTGTCACATAAATCTCCTTGGGCAAATGTTTTCTGCGTAGATTTTAGAAACTTTCCTGTGACTTTCTCAAGGTCTTTTGGCGGCACATGCAGCTTGAAGCTTTGTGAGGGGCTAGAGTCTAATCCCTTCTTGCCCAGCTTGGCTGCGGGAGAGGAAGGGAGATGTGATAGGAGCTGGTTTTGACTGAGGTGCTGTCGCCTGGAGTTGCAAGGGCTGTTGCCAAGGCTCTCTGGTGGCATCACACGCTTCAGGAGTTGGATGAATTTTCTATCGTCTTTTGAAGTCTGTCGCCTGAAGATCTCTTGGTTTTGTTGCATTGCAAAGATCATGTCAGCTGTGTCTCCTTGCCGTCCTGAGAGTGCCCAGCTGCCAGCCCAAGAGCTCTTAAAAGAGGCTGCTTGCCAAAGGTGACAAGTTGAAGATGCCAAGGCATTTGCTGCAGTCATTTTTCTTGCCCAATCTTTGTCATCTTCCATTAGTCAAGAGTATTAATGGACAGTCTTGGAGTGTCCAAATGGCAGCAATTCATCTTTTTCCTAATCCTACCAAGGGTGTTTCTATGTAGCTGTTGAAATAATGATGCTTGTGCATTATTGCTGTTCTCTGGGTACCATAGACGTCTTCCTCTCCTGGATTTTTGCTCACCAAATTGACCCTAACACTTTCTCTTCAGTCTCTTTCTGTTGACTTGCCCCTAGACCTTCACTCAGCTGGTTCGTCCTCATTGCCTCCATCTAAGTTCAAATGTTTCCTCTTTGGACAGTTTGGAGTTTTGCTCCCTCTCCTCTCTGCCACTCTATAACAGTTTTTTTTTTCTTAAAATAGTGCCTATCACTACCTGTATTGGCTTAATGGCTTGGTGTCTTAGTTGGTTGTGTTGCTACAAAGGAATGCCTGAGGTTGGGTAAATTATGAAGAGAAGAGGTTTGTTTGGCTCGTGGTTCTACAGGATGTACCTGAAGCATGGCCAGCATCTGCTTCTGCCTGAGGGCTTCAGGAAACTTCCACTTTTGGCGGAAGGTGAAGGGGAGCACATCACACGGCAAGAGGAACGAACAGAGACGAGGCTCTAGGCTTTCTCTTAGCGCCCAGATCTTGCTTGAACTAATAGAGTAAGAACTCACTCGTAGGAATGGCACCAAGACATTCATGCAGGATCTGCCCCTATGGTCCAAAATCTCCACTAGGCCTCTCCTCCAATACTGGGGCAAATTTCAACATGAGATTTGCAGGGCACAAATATCCAAACCATATCACTTACTTATATCTTTCTCCCTCTGCTAGAATATGAGCTCAAGAAAGACCAGGATTGCATCCAACATGCTCACCATCGTATCCCCCAACGTACAACTGTGCCCTGCACATGATAGGTTCTCAAGGAATAGTCATGTAATAAATGAATAGCTGAATGAATGAATGACTAAGTGAAACTTCTCTTTTTTTTTTTTTTTTTTTGAAACGGAGTTTTACTCTTGTTACCCAGGCTGGAGTGTAATGGCGCGATCTTGGCTCACCATAACCTCCGCCCACTGGGTTCAGGCAATTCTCCTGCCTCAGCCTCCAGAGTAGCTGGGATTACAGGCACGCGCCACCATGCCCAGCTAATTTTTTGTAATTTTAGTAGAGACGGGGTTTCACCATGTTGACCAGGATAGTCTCTATCTCTTGACCTCATGATCCACCCGCCTCGGCCTCCCAAAGTGCTGGGATTACAGGCTTGAGCCACCGCGCCCGGCCCGAAACTTCTCTTTATAACGAATAGATAGTCCTTTTTAAGGACAAATAGATAGTCCTTTCTAAGCTCTCACCCTCCTCATTGTCCCTGGTGGGTTCCCACCATACTCAGAATTACTGTTCACCTTTCCATGCATATGAGGCCCCAGCTAATCAGGTGCTGGTCTTCTTACCTTTCTATCTCCTACCACTTTTTGCCTTGCTCCAGGAACTCCAGTCTTTTCTGTTATAGGAATGTGCCAAGGTTATTCTTCATGGTCTAGAGCACAAGCTCTGAACCTAGCTGAATCTGTTTTTGAACTCCAGTTTCACTTATTGCTCACTGTGTGATATTGGGAAATTCTTCATGTTCTCTAACCCTTACCTCCCTCATCTGTAAAATGGAAGTAATGACAGTTCCTATCTCACAGGTAACAACTACATGGGGCAGCACACTCAAGGAATTAAGGAAGTTTCAGTGGTTTCCCGCTTTATAAAGACAGTGTTAAGGCAGCGCAGTGCAGTGGTTTGGGAGCCAGGAACAGCATGTGGGCTGGAGTGTGGCTGTAGGACAGGAAGTCACAGATGTGGATTGAGGGTGGAGTAGGAAGTCCCTGGAATGTCATCCTGGGAGCTTGAGATTGTAGTCTACGTTTCTCTTGTTATTAACTCTTTAGGGTGATGGATCTCTGATGTGAGTAGAAGAGGTCTCTCAGCCCCAAAGGTTATATGCATCTAGAATCTCAGCATGTGATTTCCTTTGAAAATAGTGCCTTTGCAGATATAATTTAGGTAAAACTGGAGATGAGATCATACTGGATCAGGATGGGTTCTAAATTTAATGAAAATGTCTATATAAAAAACAGGAAAGCCAGGCGCGATGGCTCACACCTGTAATACCAGCACTTTGGGAGACCGAGGTGGGCAGATCACCTGAGGTCGGGAGTTCGAGACCAGCCTGACCAACAATGGAGAATCCCCATCTCTACTAAAAATGCAAAATTAGCCAGGCGTGGTGGTGCAGGCCTGTAATCCCAGCTACTCTGGAGACCGAGGCAGGAGAATTGCTTGAACCTGGGAGGCAGAGGTTGCAGTGAGCCAAGATCGTGCCATTGCACTCCAGCCTGGACAACAAGAGCGAAACTCTGTCTCAAAAAAAAAAAAGAAAAGAAAAAACAGGAAAGAATGCATAGAGACACAAGGAAGAAAGTCATGTTAAGATGGATGCAGAGACTGGAGGGATGCAGCCACCAGCGCAGAAATGCCCGCAGCCACCAGTAGCTGGAAGGAAATGACGGGTTCTCTCCTAGAACCTTTAGAGACAATACGGTCCTGTCAACACCTTGATTTTGGACTTGCTTATAGCTTGCATACTCTTACTTTGGATGCAATTTTATCCGAACTTGGCTAAACAGTTTCTCAGCCTACAGAAAATTTAAAATGGAGAAGGTTCAATTTGATTCTTACAAAGCAAGAAAATGATGGAAACCTTGGAGGAGGCCAGGAAAACCTATAAAAAGCAAAAATACGAAGTCAACATTGTGGTAGCTTTAAGATGTTTGGTATAGCTGCAGGCACCCTGCACAGGTGAGTCCCTGGGGGGATCCCTGTATCACAGTGTAGTGTGATTGTTTGACATTCATGATCATCTAGAGACATACAGAGCAGGTGAATCTATGTTCTGTATATTCTGCCTAAGGCAGAGGAATGTTTAGCTCCCTTTAAAACAGTTCCATCATTTTTTCTAAAAAGTTTTGCTTGAAAACTGTAAGCTTCCTATATCTGGAGCATTTCACTTTAAATAGCTGGATAAATATGTTATCTTCTTACTTAGACATTTCGTGTGTTTAGGGATTGTTATTTAAATTCTCCGTGATCCATATAGCTGCTAACACTTCCTGCAGAGTGAAACCATCATAGATGTGAAATAAAGACCTATTGATCTGAGTTACTTTTACTTGTAAAATCTTCTGAGTGTTTTAACTTCATTCATTTAATCTTTCAGCTTTTACACTTTCAAGAGTTTTTGTCACCATTAGAAGAATTCAACTGTACCTCCAGGTGACAGCAGTTGCTCTGGTTGGGTGGGTGATCTCAGGAGGCTTTAGAATGATTTATCTGTGAGGGAAGCAAGACACTTTCAGAGCTTGACTTTAGAAGGTGTGAACTGGCTAGATAATGAACCCCAGGGCTAACGCTGCTATAGCAGTGGGAAGGAGGTGATGGCTTTTCAGTTTGGACCTCACACATCAATACCCTCCTAGCAGTGGGAGGAACAGAGCCCCTCCTTTACCTGTCCAATAGTAAGAATGAGATGGCGAGAAAATGGGACAGGCAAAGTGAATTCAGATGTAAGACAGAATTCAGGTGAGAGAGCCAGGGCGTCACTCAGCCATTCCTGACATATGTAACAGGCAACTAGAAAGTGGCAGAAAGGAAGTGAAGTCTCCATAAAGATGTTTTTAAAGTGAGCTGAAGTATTCAGAAACAATTCAGTGTTACAAAAAATCTGCACATCTCTGGATAAAGAAGCGGAGGTTCCAGCATGGGACCAATGGAGCCTCAAAGGTGGGAAGAAGACAGACAAGACCAGGGCAGAACACATCTCTTCGTTTCTCTTGGTTTTCCTGCATAAGGACTGAGTCAGTCCTGTGGAAGGACAGGCCATCAGCTCCGGAACACTTTCCAGTGTATACTGCTAGCTGTGTGATGCCGGGAAAGTGCCTGACCCTGTCTAACCCCCACTTCCCTCATCTGCAAAATGGAAATAATGATAGAACCTACCTATCTGATAGGTGGCAACTACAAGGGGCAGCATACTGAAGGAATTAAGGAAGTTTCAATGAACGTCAGCTTCATGAATACAGAGTTCATAAAGGCAGCTCAGTGCAGTGGTTTGGGAGCCAGGAGCAGCACGTGGGCTCGAGTATGCCTGCAGATGAGCTCAGAGATGTTGCTAATAATGGAGAATAAATGATGCTGTTTTCATTACTGACCTTGGAATCATTCATTCACAGAACGTGTTTTGTCAACTTACTAAAACACTAAATTAAATAATCCCAGGTTTTGTTTATTATAAATACTAAGACTTAGTAGACCCAAAGTTACTGACATCCAGAGTAGACAAACATCAGGTGTGCAGTGCTTCTGTGCCAAGCGTCCTTCATCTAGATGTGCATGGATCATATTTGGGAGGAATGAGGAGTTCCTGGAAATATATGGAATTCAGTGTAGTTGCACATGTGCACTTCCATGGCCAGCCAACCAATAGCTTTCACTATGTTTTCCAGGGTCTGTGATCCCAATAGGGATAAACAACGCAGCCTTTTAGAATATTCTCTTGAAATTTTATTATTGCTATAATACATAAATAATACAATGTTGAAGTCAAAAAGGCATATGAACAAAAAGAAAAATTATTAATGCAAAGACTAGTTATATAGCTATTCCTTCAGATTTTAAATATACAAAACATTGTATATGTGGAAAAATATGCACACACAACAACTAAAATACACATTAAATATATATACAGTCATGCAGTGCTTAACAAGAGGGATATGTTCTGATAAATGTGTCAGGTGATTTCATCACTGTGCAATTATCAGAGTATAGCATTTACACAAACATAGATGGCATATATATAGTTTATGAACATTTATTCACATGGAAAACCAACTGTTTAGCACCATTACTGAATATCAGTCATTTCCCCTGCTTGATCTGTAATGCCAATATCAAGTACCATACATCAGGTTTCTATGCATGCTCCATAATAAGCTTATGGGACCATCATTACACATGCAGTCTGCTGCTGGTTGAAATGTCATTATGTAGCTCATGACATGTTATATATACTATATATTCTTAGAACAGAATAGTGGTATACAACAAAATATTGGTGAATTGTTTTTCCGCTTTGAAAATCATGCGTGCCTTTTCTTATAAATAAATACACGTTTACATAATCATCCTAACAGCTGTATAGTAATAAATGTATAATGTTAGTGAAGCATTTAAGATTTTTCTGGATTTGCCCCTATTATAAATGGCACCGAGATTTATAATACTTTTTGCCCACTTATCGAATTATTTTTAAGGACAAATTCCAGGAGTAGCCTTCCTAAGCTACTTTTTAGGTCTTTTAATGTTTTACCCAGTTGCTTTTTAAAACATTTTATATCAATTTATACCTCAAGGAGAGTGTAGGATGGTGCCTCCTGCCTCTTTTCTATCGCTTTGCCAAAATTGAGTATGATCATACTTTTTATCTCTGTTAATAAGATATTTATTTCAATTTCAGGTCTTACTGAGCTGTGGGTTGGAATTGCATTGTATATGTGGATTAGCCAAATTAAACATATTTTAACATTTTGGTGGCTATTTTTATATTCTGAGAATTGTATTTTATTATTGTCATTGGCATCTTAGGGTATTCATTGTTTTTCACTTGTAAGAATTTTTTACATGTGAATCCTGCAGCATGTATGCTACACATAAATTTCTTGGTTTGGTTTGTGGTTTACCGAATATTTGTAGAACGAAAATTGTAACCTTTTATGTAGCCAGATCTTTAAACTCTTTCATTTAACTATTGCTCTTTCATGTTATATTTAACTGGATATGAGATTACATAAATATTCATCAGTGTTTTCTTCTAGAGACTTCATAGTTTCATTTTGACACTTTATCTTATTTCTATTTTTATATCATTCAACACTTTTTTTAAGGTTGTGCATGGTAACAAATGGTCCCCACATATCAGGGGCTTATAATAATAAAATTACTTCTCACTCACTTTACATGGTGGCTTTGGTTAGCTTTGGTGCTGTTCCAGGTGTGCCTCATTCTGGGACCTAGACGGAAGAGGAAGCCTCTACTCTGGGCTCCTGGAAGAGGGACGAAGAGCAACAGTGTGAGCATGCAATGCCATATAGAACTTTTACTATATTATGGTATTTGTCACTTCTATTCACATTTCCTTGGCCAAATCAAGCCACATCGCTAAGCCTGATGTCAGTGAGGCATGGAAATGTAATCTCAGGGGAAAGGCAGCTCATAATGTAGAACTAAGTACAATCTACCTTATTTTTAGAGTAGGGTCTAACTTTATAGTTTTCCAATTACTTAGCTAATTGCTTCAACACTATTTTTTAATAACCCGATTTTTTACACTATTCTGTAAAAATAGTGTTTTTTCCACTTTTATTCCATATTGTATTCCAATAGGTGCTTCTTCCTGTTCCTGAACTTTCTGTTGCATTTCACTGAGCACCAGGATTGTGAGTGCTTTTTACGTCAGAGAGGGTAAGGCCCATTTTATTTCCCTTCACTTAAAAAGAGTTTTGGGGCTGGGAACAGTGGTGTATGCCTGTAATCCCAGCACTTTGGGAGGCCAAGGCAAGTGGATCACTTGAGGTCAGGAGTTTGAGACCACCCTGGACAACATGGCAAAACCCCGTCTTTACAAAAAATATAAAAATTAGCTGGGCGTGGTGGTACCTGGTTGAGGCATGAGAATCACTTGAACCTGGGAAGTAGAGGTAGTAGTGAGCCAAGGTCATGCCACTACACTCCAGCCTAGGTGACAAAGTGAGACTCTGTCTCTGAATAAATGAATAAATAAAAATGAAAAAAATGTTGGATATTCTCTAGTTACTATTCTAGTTGAATTTTTGAAAACCTGTATTCATTCCAAAAAAAAAAAAAAAAGTCCTCTTGAGCTATGGATTGGAATTGCATTATGTATATGGATTAATTTGAAAATAACTGATTTGACTGCCATGTTGTCATTTTTTTTTTCTTTTTTTTATTGCATTTTCGGTTTTGGTGTACATGTGAAGAACATACAAGATTGTTACATAGGTACACATGTGGCAGTGTGATTTTCTGACTTTCTTCCCATCACCTATATCTGGCATTTCTCCCCATGCTATCTCTCCCCAACTCCCCACCCTGCTGTCCCTCCCCTATTCCCCCAATAGACCCCAGTGTGTAGTACTCCCCTCCCTGTGTCCATGTGTTCTCGTTGTTCAACAGCCGCCTATGAGTGAGAACACGCAGTATTTCATTTTCTGTTCTTGTGTCAGTTTGCTGAGAATGATGGTCTCTAGGTTCATCCATGTCCCTACAAAGGACACGAACTCATCGTTTTTGATTGCTGCATAATATTCCATGGTGTATATGTGCCACGTTTTCCCAGTCCAGTCTATCATTGATGAGCATTTGGGTTGGTTCCAGGTCTTTGCTATTGTAAACAGTGCTGCAATGAACATTCGTGTGCATGTGTCCTTATAATAGAATGATTTACAGTCCTTTGGATATATACCCATAATGGGATTGCTGGGTCAAATGGAATTTCTATTTCTAGGTCCTTGAGGAATCACCACACTGTCTTCCACAATGGTTGAACTAATTTACACTCCCACCAGCAGTGTAAAAGTGTTCCTATTTCTCCACATCCTCTCCAGCATCTGTTGTCTCCTGATTTTTTAATGATCGCCATTCTAACTGGTGTGAGATGGTATCTCATTGTAGTTTTGATTTGCATTTCTCTAATGACCAGTGATGATGAGCATTTTTTCATATGTTTGTTGGCCTCATGTATGTCTTCTTTTGTAAAGTGTCTGTTCATATCCTTTGCCCACTTTTGAATGGGCTTGTTTGTTTTTTTCTTGTAAATCTGCTTTAGTTCTTTGTAGATTCTGGATATCAGCCCTTTGTCAGATGGGTAAACTGCAAAATTTTTTTCCCATTACGTTGGTTGCCGATTCACTCTAATGACTGTTTCTTTTGCTCTGCAGAAGCTGTGCTGTTTGATAAGTTCCCTTTGTCTATTTTGGCTTTTGTTGCCAATGTTTTTGGTATTTTGTTCATGAAGTCCTTGCCTACTCCTATGTCCTGAATGGTTTTGCCTAGATTTTCTTTTAGGGTTTTTATGGTGTTAGGTCTTATGTTTTAGTCTTTAATCCATCTGGAGTTAATTTTAGTGTAAGGTGTCAGGAAGGGGTCCAGTTTCTGCTTTCTGTGCATAGCTAGCCAGTTTTCCCAACACCATTTATTAAACAGGGAATCCTTTCCCCATTGCTTGTTTTTGTCAGGTTTGTCGAAGATCATATGGTTGTAGATATGTTGTGTTGCCTCCAAGGCCTCTGTTTCGTTCCATTGGTCTATATCTCTGTTTTGGTACTAGTACCATGATGTTTTGATTACTGTAGCCTTGTAGTATAGTTTGAAGTCCGGTGGTGTGATGCCTCCCGCTGTGTTCTTTTTGCTTAGAATTGACTTGGCTATGTGGGCTCTCTTTTGGTTCCATGTGAATTTCAGGTGGTTTTTTCCAGTTCTGTGAAGAAGGTCATTGGTAGCTTGATGGGGATAGCATTGAATCTATAAATTACTTTGGGCAGTATGGCCATTTTCACGATATTGATTCTTCCTAACCATGAACATGGAATGTTTCTCCATCTGTTTGTGTCCTCTCTTACTTCATTGAGCAGTGGTTTGTAGTTCTCCTTGAAGAGGTCCTTTACATTCCTTGTTAGTTGTATTCCTAGGTATTTTATTCTCTTTGTAGCAATTGTGAATGGCAGTTCGTTCTTGATTTGGCTCTCTTTAAGTCTGTTATTGGTGTATAGGAATGCTTGTGATTTTTTGCTCATTGATTTTGTATCTCAGACTTCACTGAAGTTGCTTATCAGTTTCAGGAGATTTTGGGCTGAGACGATGGGGTTCTCTAGAAATACAATCATGTCGTCTGCAAATAGAGACAATTTGGTTTCCTCCTTTCTTATTTGAATACCCTTTCTTTCTTTTTCTTGCCTGATTGCCCTGGCTAGAACTTCCAGTACTATATTGAATAGGAGTGGTGAGAGAGGGCATCCTTGTCTAGTGCCAGATTTTAAAGGGAATGCTTTCAGTTTTTACCCATTCAGTATGACATTGGCTGTTGGTTTGTCGTAAATAGCTTTTATTATTTTGAGATATGTTCTGTCAATATCTAGTTTATTGAGGGTTTTTAGCATAAATGGCTGTTGAATTTTGTCAAAGGCCTTCTCTGCATCAGTCGAGATAATCATGTGGTTTTTGTCTTTGGTTCTGTTTATGTGGTGAATTATGTTTATAGACTTGTGTATGTTGAACCAGCCTTGCATCCCCAGGATGAATCCTACTTGATCATGATGGATAAGCTTTTTGATGTGCTGTTGCAATCAGCTTGCCAGTATTTTATTGAAGAATTTTGCATCTATGTTCATCATGGATATTGGCCTGAAGTTTTCTTTTCTCGTTGAGTCTCTTCCAGGTTTTGGTATCAGGATGATGTTGGTCTCATAAAATGATTTGGGAAGGATTCCCTCTTTTTGGATTATTTGGAATAGTTTCAGAAGAAATGGTACCAGCTCGTCTTTGTGTGACTGGTAGAATTCAGCTGTGAAGCCATATGGACCTGGGCTTCTTTTGTGTGGTAGGTTCTTAATTGCTGCCTCAATTTCAGATCTTGTTATTGGTCTATTCAGGGTTTCAAATTCTTCCTGGTTTAGGCTTGGGTGGAGGCAAGTGTCCAGGAATTTATCCATTTCTTCCAGGTTTACTAGTTTATGTGTGTAGAGTTGTTTGTAATAATCTCTGATGATGGTCTGAATTTCTGTGGAACCTGTGGTGATTTCCCGTTTATTGTTTCTTATTGCATCTATTTGGTTATTCTCTCTTTTCTTTTTTATTAATCTGGCTAGTGATCTATTTTGTTGATCTTTTCAAAAAACCAGCTCCTGGATTTATTGATTTTTGAAGGTTTTTTTTTGTGTCTATATCTCCTTCAGTTCTGCTCTGATCTTAGTTATTTCTTGTCTTCTGCTAGGTTTTGAGTTTTTTTGATCTTGCTCCTCTAGCTCTTTCAATTTTGATGATAGGGTGTCAATTTTGGATCTCTTTTTTCTTCTCATGTGGGCACTTTTTGCTATATATTTTCCTCTAGAAACTAGAGACTGCTTTAAATGTGTCCCAGAGATTCTGGTATGTTGTGTCTTTGTTCTTGTTGGTTTCGAATAACTTTTTTATTTCTGCCTTCATTTCATTGTTTATCCAGTTAACATTTAAGAGTCAGTTGTTCAGTTTCCATGAAGCTGTGTGGTTCTGAGTTAGTTTCTGGATTCTGAGCTCTAACTTGATTGCACTGTGGTCTGAGAGACTGTTTGTTATGATTTCCGTTCTTTTGCATTTGCTAAGGAGTGCTTTACTTCCAATTATGTGGTCAATTTTAGAGTATGTGTGATGTGGTGCTGAGAAGAATGTATATTCTGTGGATTTGGGGTGGAGAGTTATGTAAATGTCTATTAGGTTTGCTTGTTACAGGTCTGAGTTCAAGTCCTGGATATCCTTGTTAATTTTCTGTCTCCTTGATTTGTCTAATATTGACAATGGAGTGTTAAAGTCTCCCACTATTATTGTGTGGGAGTCTGTCTCTTTGTAAGTCATTAAGAACTTGCCTTATGTATCTGGGTACTCTTGTATTGAGTCCCTATATATTTAGGATCGTTAGCTCTTCTTGTTGTATCAATCCTTTTACCATTATATAGTGTCCTTCTTTGTTTCTTTTGATCTTTGTTGCTTTAAAGTCGATTTTATCAGAGACGAGAATTGCAACATCTGCTTTTTTTTTGCTCTCCGTTTGCTTGGTAAATCTTCCTCCATCCCTTTATTTTGAGCCTTTGTGTATCCTTGCATGTGAGATGGGTTTCCTGGATACAGCACACCGATGGGTTTTAGCTTTTTATCCAATTTGCCAGTGTGTGTCTTTTGATTGGTGCATTTAGCCCATTTACATTTAGGGTTAATATTGTTATATGTGAATTTGATACTGCCATTTTGATGCTAGCTGGCTGTTTTGCCCATTAGTTAATGCAGATTCTTCATTTTGTTGATGCTCTTTAGCATTTGGTATGTTTTTGGAGTGGCTGGTACTGGTTGTTCCTATCTATATGTAGTGCCTCTTTCAGGAGCTCTTGTAAAGCAGGCCTGGTGGTGACAAAATCTCTGAGTAGTTGCTTGTTGGCAAAGGATTTTATTTTTCCTTCATTTATGAAGCTTATTTTTGCTGGATATGAAATTCTGGGTTGAAAGTTCTTTTCTTTAAGGATGTTGAATATTGGCCCCCACTCTCTTATGGCTTGTAGGATTTTTGCCGAGAGATCTGCTGTGAGTCTGATGGGCTTCCCTTTGTGGGTGACCCGACCTTTCTCCCTGGATGCCCTTAGCATTTTCTCCTTCATTTTAACCCTGGTGAATCTGACGATTATGTGCCTTGGAGTTGCTCTTCTTTAGGAATATATTTGTGGTGTTCTCTGTATTTCCTGGACTTGAATATTGTCCTGCCTTGCTAGGTTGGGGAAGTTTTCCTGGATGATATCCTGAAGAGTACTTTCCAGCTTGGATTCATTCTCTTCGTCACATTCAGGTACACCTATCAAATGTAGATTAGGTCTTTTCACATAGTCCCATATTTTTTGGAGACTTTGGTCATTCATTTTTGCACTTTTTTTCTCTAATCTTGACTTCTCTTTTTATTTCATTGAGTTGATCTTCGACTTCTGATATCCTTTCTTCTGCTTGGTCAATTCAGCTGTTGAAACATGTGCATGCTTCATGAAGTTCTCGTGTTGTGTTTTTCTGCTCCATCAATTCAATTATATTCCTCTCTAAGTTGTCCATTCTTGTTAGCGTTTCATCACATCTTTTTTCAAGGTTCTTAGTTTCTTTGCATTGAGTTAGAACATGTTCTTTTAGCTCACAGAAGTTTCTCATTACACACTTTCTGAAGTCTGATTCTGTCATTTCATCACACTCATTCTCCATCCAGGTTTGTTTCCTTGCTGGTGAGAAATTGTGATCCCTTGTGGGAGGAGAGGTGTTCTGGTTTCAGGTGTTTTCCTCCTTTTTGCGCTGTTTTCTTCCCATCTTTGCGGATTTATCCACCTGTCTTCTTTGTAATTGCTAATTTTCTGATTGGGTCTCTGAGTGGACATCCAGTTTGTTGATGATAAAGTTATTTCTGTTTCTTAGTTTTCCTTCTAATAGTCTGGTCCCTCTGCTGTAGGACTGAGGTCCACTCCAGGCTCTGCTTGCCTGGGGATCACCTGCAGCAGCTGCAGAGCAGTAAAGGTTGCTACCAGTTTTTTCTTCTGCTATCTTTGTCCCAGATTGATGTCTGCCAAATGTCAGTCTGATCAGTCCTTTGTGAGGTGACTCTTTGGATATATGGGGGTCAGGGAGCTGCTTGAGGAGACAGTCTGTCCTTTATAGGAGCTCAAGTGTTGAACTGTGAGCTCCGTTGTTCATTCAGATCTGCTGGGCAGGTATGTTTAAGTCTGCTGCAGCAGAACTCATAAACACTCCCTTTTTTCCCCAGATGCTCTGTCCTGGGGAGTTAGGGATTTATTTATGAGTTTCCATTGTGCTGCTGCCTTTTTGTTTTTTTCAGGGCTACCCTGCCCAGCAAGGAGGCAGCCTAGTCACTGTCTGCCTTCAGAGGCTTTGCTGAGCTGCTGTGGGCTCCGCCCTGCTGCCATGTGAACTTCCCTGCAGTCCTGTTTATATGGGTATGGTTAGAACTGCCTCAGCAATGGTGGCCCACCTCTGTAATGGTGGACCCTCTCTGTTATGGTGGACTGCCTCGGCATTGGCAGGCTGCCTTAGCAATGGCAGACTACCTCCATAGGGGTGGAGTGCCTCAGTAATGGTGGACGCCCCTCCCCCACAGAGCTGGACCATCCCAGGTTCAGCTGTGCTTGCCGTGAGAGTCTCAACCCAGAGTGTTTCCAACTGCTGTTTTTTGTTTTGTGTGTGTGTGTGGGGGGGGGACCCACCAAGCCTGATCACCTGGCTCCCTGCCTCAGAGCCTTTTTTTAAAAAATTGAACCATTGACTCTCTCCCTGGTGTTCCAGTCGCCTGCTGAAAAGGCTGAAAAGTTCACACATTTCCTGTGCGGCGACCCACTGTGCTGGCTCAAACAATAGTGCTGAGATTTGTGATGCTTTTTTGCCTGGGAATCTCCTGGCTTGGTTCCCTGTTTCAGACCCCTGTTTAATCAGATGAATGGGTGACTCTGCCTTCCTGGAGCTCCAATTGTCAGCTTAAATGGGCAATCAGACCAATGTATTTTGTATGGAGAACCGCCATGCCAGGGCACCAGGAAACAGCTGCGCCGGCCAAAACAGCAGCGGTGGCAACCTGTGGGGCTCCTCCGCCTGGGAATCTTCTGGTCTGTGGGCAATAAAGATCCATCTGGAAATGTGGTATCCACTCACCCTCTGCGCTTTCACTGGGAGCAGCAATCCTGAGCTGTTTCGAAACAGCCATCTTGGCAGAAATCTCCACCATGTTGTCATTTTATCCATGAAGATAGTATGCCAGTTTATGTCCTGGCCTGTTTTTGATTTTTCTTAGAATTTTGTAGATTTTTAAGAGCATGTTTTAAACTTCACATTTATTTTTTTCAAGTTATATTTTAGTTTTTGATACTTTTGCAAAGCTAGTTTCCCCATGATTCTTTATAAGTAGTTGTAACTAGTATGTGGAAAAGCTATTGTCTTGTTTCATAATTATTTTCTAGTTTGATAACTTTCAGGCCTAGCTTATTTATTTTAATAGTTTTATGGCTGATTCTCTTTTATTTCTTGAAACCAAGTATTTATACATATTGTTTTAGTTTACATATTATTTCTTTTTCTAACTTATTGCACTAACCAAAAATTCTAAGAAAATATTGAAAAATATTGTTTTTTTTCATTTACCATTTTCTTACAAGAGTAAGAAAGATTTTAGAGGGAGTGGGAATCTTACTAACATTTATGAACCATTCTTCTAACCATAGTGCAGTAGGATTGTTCAACCAAGAATACAGTTGAATTTATCAAAGGCTCTTCTTTTTGTCCATTAAGCTCTCTACATTTTTTTTTCTTGTTTCTATTATTAAATTATACTGATGATTTTATAATATTGAACTATCCTTGCATGTCTAAAAATAATTCTGGCTGGACACAGTGATATTCTTTGAATATGCAGTTATATTTAACTTGTTATAATTATGGATGATTTTTATATCCACGAAAGTCATGGATGACTTCTCATATCTATATTTAAATTTTAATTTGTCTTCAAAATTTTAGGGGTATTTTTGTCACCTTTTTTATATCAGAGCTATATTGATTTTATTAAATAGAGTATCTTTCTCTTTTTAAAAATAACATTTTCGAAGAGTTTGAAGGCTATAGGAATTAATTTATTTCTTAAAAGTATTCAATTCATCCTAAAACATGTTGGGGAAAACTTTTTTTCTTATACTTCTTTCATGGCTCTTCAGATTTTTGAGTTTTTGAGTCAAATTATTAATAAATGATATTGAAGCAATTAGTTAAATGGACTCTTCTTGCATCAATTTTAGCTATTTATAATTTCCAGCAAAATTTTCCCATTAGTCAAGATTTAAAAATTGATTGACATAGCCTCTAAGGTATCTTCTACCATTTAAAATATTTCACAAGTTGAAATTAAAAACAATATTGAAATTTCAGTTTACAAGTTTTTAAAGATAGCAACAAAGGCAGAGCAAAGGTGTCAACTCCATCTGCTACCAACAGATGGCGATAGCAGTCACTTTACGTTACTTTAGATTTAAGAACAGATGGACTTTGAAAGTATTCCAGGATTGGAGCTCTTCTCGTTGAATCCTCAAACGGTGAGTCAGAGCGGCATTTCCAGACTGATCTTTGTTGCCCACAGAACGGGGAAACTCCCAAGTATAAAAAAGACACGGGATGCCAGGCAGTAGGTCTGCCTGGCGAAGCCGGCAGCCGGGGCGGCGGCGGCCGGCCCTACCCAGCAATCCCCACAGGGCGCGCTTGTCCAGGTGCCCTGTTGAACCGGCAACCTGAGACTTGAGAGGGCTGGACTTGAGACTGAACGAGACTTGGACAGTAGGCCAGCCCAGGGGATTGCAGGGATTGGGATACCCAGTGGGATGAACAAAACCGCGATTTCAAACTATCCCGAGCAGACGGTCGGAGACGCTCTGTGGGGGAGGGGCGTCCACCACTACCGAGGCAACCCGCCCCAACTGAGATACACGCCCACTGCTGACGCACCAGCCGTTGCCGAGGCAACCTGCCCCAACTGAGATACACGCCCACTGCTGACGCAGCCAGCCGTTGCCGAGGCAACCCGCCCCAACTGAGATACACGCCCATTGCTGATGCAGCCAGCCATTGCCGAGGCAACCCGTCCCTACTGAGATACACGCCCACTGCTGACGCAGCCTGCCGTTGCTGAGGCAACACGCTACAAAACGAAGAGACTCCGCCGCAGGGCATGGCGGAGACCACAGCAGAGCCGGCAGGAACAGTGCGAATCACAGAGCAGCAGGGCGGAGCCTCGGCAGCCAAACAGTGGCTAGTCTGCCTTCTAGCTGGGCAGGACACCTGATCGGACATCCAAAAATAAAGCCCAAACCCCTCAACACAGAGCATTTGAGAAAAAAAAAAAAAAAGGGTTTTTTAATGAGCTCTGTTGCAGCAGAATAAAACATAGCAGCCTAACAGCCCTGAATGAACAACAGAGTGCACAGCTCAGCAATTAAACCCCTATAAAGTACAAACTGTCTCCTCAAGCAGCTCCCTGACCCCTCTATATCCAAAAGACTGACATTAGGCAGGCATCATCCTGGGACAAAGAGAGCAGAAAAAGAAACTGGTAGCATCCCTCGCTGTGCCACAGCTACTAGAGGTGCACCCCAGACAAGCAGGGTCTGGAGCGGACCTCAGCAGTCGTACAGCGAAGGGGCTAGACTGGTAGAAGGAAAACCAAGCAACAGAAATACCTCATCATCAACATTCTGGGTGTCCACTCAGAGACCCAAACGAAAAGTCAGCAACTACGCAGACGACCAGCGGACAAATCCACAAAGATGGGAAGAAACCAGCGCAAAAAGGAGGAAAACACCCGAAACCAGAACACCTCGCCTCCTAGAAAGGACCAAAACTCCTCACCAGCAAGGGAGCAAAGCTGGACGGAGAATGACTGTGACGAAATGACGGAATTAGACTTCAGAAGATGGATAATGAGAAACTTTTGTGAGCTAAAAGATCATGTATTAAATCAATGCAAAGAAACTAAGAACCTTGAAAAAAGATTTGAAAAAAGATTCGAGGAAATGATAACAAGAATGGATAACTTAGAGAGGAATATGAATGAATTAAAGGAGCTGAAAAACACAATATGAGAACTTCGCGAAGCAAACACAAGTTTCAATAGCCGAATTGACCAAGCAGAAGAAAGAATATCTGAAGTCGAAGACCAACTCAATGAAATAAAACGAGAAACCAAGATCAGAGAAAAAAGCGCAAAAAGGAATGAACAAAGTCTCCAAGAAATGTGGGACTATGTGAAAAGACCTAACCTACGTTTGATAGGTGTACCAGAAGGGGACGAAGAGAATGAATCCAAGCTGGAAAATACTCTTCAGGACATCATCCAGGAAAATTTCCCCCACCTAGCAAGACAAGCCAACACTCAATTGCAGGAAATACAGAGAACACCACAAAGATATTCCACAAGAAGAGCAACCACAAGGCACATAATCGTCAGATTCAACAGGGTTGAAATAAAGGAGAGAATACTAAGGGCAGCCAGAGAGAAAGGTCGGGTCACCTACAAAGGGAAGCCCATCAGACTCACAGCAGATCTCTCGGCAGAAACACTACAAGCCAGAAGAGAGTGGGGGCCAATATTCAACATTCTTAAAGAAAAGAACTTTCAACCCAGAATTTCATATCCAGCCAAACTGAGCTTCAGAAGTGAAGGAAGAATAAAATCCTTTGCGAACAAGCAAGTACTCAGAGATTTTGTCACCACCAGGCCTGCTTTACAAGAGCTCCTAAAAGAGGCACTACACATAGAAAGGATCAATCAGTACCAGCCATTCCAAAATCACACTGAATGCTAAAGAGCTTCAACATAATGAAGAATCTACAACAACTAACAGGCAAAACAGCCACTTAGCATCAAAATGGCAGTATCAAATTCACACATAATGATATTAACCCTAAATGTAAATGGACTAAATGCACCAATCAAAAGACACAGACTGGCAAATTGGATAAAAATCCAAAACCCATCAGTGTGCTGTATCCAGGAAACCCATCTCACATGCAAGGATACACAAAGCCTCAAAATAAAGGGATGGAGGAAGATTTACCAAGCTAATGGAAAGCAAAAAAAAAGCAGGAGTTGCAATTCTCATCTCTGATAAAATAGACTTTAAAGCAACAAAGATCAAAAGAGACAAAGAAGGCCATTACATAATGGTAAAAGGATCGATACAACAAGAAGAGCTAACGATCCTAAACATATATGGACCCAACACAGGAGCACCCAGATACATAAGGCAAGTTCTTAATGACTTACAAAAGGACTTAGACTCCCACACAATAATAGCGGGAGATTTTAACACTCCACTGTCAATACTAGACAGATCAACCAGACAGAAAATCAACAAGGATATCCAGGGCTTGAACTCAGACCTGGAGCAAGCAAACCTGGTGGACATTTACAGAACTCTCCACCCCAAATCCACAGAATACACATTCTTCTCAGCACCACATCACACCTACTCTAAAATTGACCACATAATTGGAAGTAACGCACTGCTCAACAAATGCAAAACAACTGAAATCATAACAAACAGCCTCTCAGACCATAGTGCAATCAAGTTAGAACTCAGAATTCAGAAACCGACCCAGAACCGCACAGCTTCATGGAAACTGAACAACTGGCTCTTGAATGTTGACTGGGTAAACAACGAAATGAAGGCAGAAATAAAGAAGTTCTTCGAAACCAATGAGAACGAAGACACAACGTACCAGAACCTCTGGGACACATTTAAAGCAGTCTCTAGAGGAAAGTATATAGCAATAAGTGCCCATATGAGGAGAATGGAGAGATCCAAAATTGACACCCTATCGTCAAAATTGAAAGAGCTAGAGAAGCAAGATCAAAAAAACTCAAAACCCAGCAGAAGACAAGAAATAACTAAGATCAGAGCTGAGCTGAAGGAGATTGAGACACGAAAAACCCTTCAAAAAATCAATAAATCCAGGAGCTGGTTTTTTGAAAAGATCAACAAAATAGACAGACCACTAGCCAGATTGATTAAAAATAAAAGAGAGAACAACCAAATAGATGCAATAAAAAATGATAAAGGGGAAATCACCACAGATTCCACAGAAATTCAAACCATCATCAGAGAATATTACAAACAACTATATGCGCATATACTAGTAAACCTGGAAGAAATGGATAAATTCCTGGACTCCTGTGTCTTCCCAAGCCTAAACCAGGAGGAAGCTGAAACTATGAATAGACCAATAACAAGGTCTGAAGTCGAGGCAGCAATTAAGAGCCTACCTCACAAAAAAAGCCCAGGTCCAGACGGGTTCACAGCCGAATTCTACCAGACACACAAGGAGGAGCTGGTACCATTCCTTCTAAAACTATTTCAAACAATCCAAAAAGAGGGAATCCTTCCCAAATCATTTTATGAGACCAACATCATCCTGATACCAAAACCCGGCAGAGACCCAACGAGAAAAGAAAACTTCAGGCCAATATCCATGATGAACATAGATGCAAAAATCTTCAATAAAATATTGGCAAGCCGATTGCAACAGCAAATCAAAAAACTTATCCATCATGATCAAGTAGGATTCATCCCGGGGATGCAAGGCTGGTTCAACATACGCAAGTCTATCAATGTAATTCACCACATAAACAGAACCAAAAACAAAAACCACATGATTATCTCAATTGACGCAGAGAAGGCATTTGACAAAATTCAACAGCCCTTTATGCTAAAAACCCTCAATAAACTCGGTATCGATGGAACGTATCTCAAAGTAATAAAAGCTATTTATGACAAACCAACAGCCAATATCATACTGAATGGGCAAAAACTGGAAGCATTCCCTTTGAAATCTGGCACTAGACAAGGATGCCCTCTCTCACCACTCCTATTCAATATAGTACTGGAAGTTCTAGCCAGAGCAATCAGGCAAGAAAAAGAAATAAAGGGTATTCAAATAGGAAAGGAGGAAGCCAAATTGTCTCTATTTGCAGACAACATGATAGTATACCTAGAAGACCCCATTGCCTCAGCCCAAAAACTCCTGAAACTGATAAACAACTTCAGCAAAGTCTCAGGATATAAAATCAATGTGCAAAAATCACAAGCATTCGTCTACACCAATAACAGACTTAAAGAAAGCCAAATCAAGAGCGAACTGCCATTCACAATTGCTACAAAAAGAATAAAATACCTTGGAATACAACTCACAAGGAATGTAAGGGACCTCTTCAAGGAGAACTACAAACCACTGCTCAACGAAATCAGAGAGGACACAAACAGGTGGAGAAACATTCCATGTTCATGGTTAGGAAGAATTAATATCTTGAAAATGGCTATACTGCCCAAAGTAATTTACAGAATCAACACTATCCCCATCAAGCTACCATTGACTTTCTTCACAGAACTGGAAAAAACCACCATGAACTTCATATGGAACCAAAAGAGAGCCCGCACAGCCAAGTCAATTCTAAGCAAAAAGAACACAGCGGGGGGCATCACACTACCGGATTTCAAACTATACTACAAGGCTACAGTAATCAAAACAGCATGGTACTGGTACCAAAACAGAGATATAGACCAATGGAACAAAACAGAGGCACCGGAGGCAACACAACGTACATACAACTATACAATCTTTGATAAACCTGACAAAAACAAGCAATGGGGCAAGGATTCCATGTTTAACAAATGGTGTTGGGAAAACTGGCTAGCCATGTGCAGAAAGCAGAAACTGGACCCCTTCCTGACACCTTACACTAAAATTAACTCCAGATGGATTAAAGACTTAAACATAAGACCTGGCACCATAAAAACCCTAGAAGGAAATCTAGGCAAAACTATCCAGGACATAGGAGTAGGCAAGGACTTCATGAACAAAACACCAAAAGCATTGGCAACAAAAGCCAAAATAGACAAATGGGACCTAATGAAACTCCACAGCTTCTGCACGGCAAAAGAAACAGTCACTAGAGTGGATCGGCAACCAACAGAATGGGAAAAAATTTTCGCAGTCTACCCATCTGACAAAGGGCTGATATCCAGAATTTACAAAGAACTCAAGCAGATTTACAGGAAAAAAACAAACAAGCCCATTCAAAAGTGGGCAAAGGATATGAACAGATACTTTACGAAAGAAGACATATATGAGGCCAACAATCATATGAAAAAATGCTCATCGTCACTGGTCATCAGAGAGATGCAAATCAAAACCACATTGAGATACCATCTCACGCCAGTTAGAATGGCGATCATTAAAAAATCTGGAGACAACAGATGCTGGAGAGGATGTGGAGAAAAAGGAACACTTTTACACTGTTGGTGGGAGTGTAAATTAGTTCAACCATTGTGGAAGACAGTGTGGCGATTCCTCAAGGCCTTAGAAATAGAAATTCCATTTGACCCAGCAATCCCATTACTGGGTATATATCCAAAAGACTATAAATCATTCTACTATAAGGACACATGTACACGAATGTTCATTGCAGCACTGTTTACAATAGCAAAGACCTGGAATCAACCCAAATGCCCATTGATAATAGACGATTGGAAAAATGTGGCACATATACACCATGGAATATTATGCAGCAATCAGAAATGATGAGTTCGTGTCGTTTGTAGGGACATGGATGAATCTGGAGAACATCATCCTCAGCAAACTGACACAAGAACAGAAAATGAAACACCGCATGTTCTCACTCATAGGCGGGTGATGAAAAATGAGAACACATGGACACAGAAAGGGGAGTACTAAACACTGGGGTCTATTGGGGGGAAAAGGGGAGGGCCAGTGGGAGGGGGAGATGGGGAGGGATAGCCTGGGGAGAAATGCCAAATGTGGGTGAAGGGGAGAAGAAAAGCAAAGCACACTGCCATGTGTGTACCTACGCAACTGTCTTGCATGCTCTGCTCATGTACCCCAAAACCTATAATCCAATAAAAAATTAAAAAAAAAAAACAAAAAAAAAAAACGAAAGTATTCCAGAACCTGATCTCTTTGGGAGAACTTTTACTGTTACTGACATTAAGTAATTGCCTTGCTTCTCTGTTCCCTCCCTCTCTCCCTGCCTTCCTTCCTCCTCTTCATCCTCCCTCGTTTTCTCCTTCCCTCTCTTCCTTTCTCTTGTCAAGACTTGGAATGCGTTAGTCTTTTCAAAAAATTAGAGCCTGGATTTGCTTTTTGATTTATATGTGTTAATTACCAGTTTTTAAATTTAATGTCCTTTTCTAGCTTTTAAAAAGGTACTTAGTTTATTTTCAATATTATTTAATAATGAAAGCATTTAACTTTATAAACGACTCACTGAATAACACCTTGACTGTATTCCATTGATTTTCATATAATCTACTTTTACTATAATTAACATCTAAATAATATCATTGCAATTTTGTTATGTTCTTATACATAATTATGTAGGAAAGAATTTGTTTTATATTCCATGAAGGGAGGTCTTTAATATCTAACTCCCTACAGTTTTAAAGTTGTATAGTGTAGCAAAGTTGTTATAACACAAAAGGTTTGGCGATGAAGTAATTATTTATGAAACTGATCTTATCTCCAGTGTTTTTTTACCAGGAAGATCAGGGCCTATACCTGTTGATCTGGTCATATTTCTTTCTCTAGTAATCTCTAGATGATTGTTGCATATTTTTCTGACAAAACATAGCAACCAGATTAGATTGGATTAAAAAGAGATTAGATTAGAATTTTATGAAGTTGATGAAAGTGATGTTGCAGAACTGCTGGAATCACTCAAATTTCTTTGATAAATTAGGATCTGGCAGAATGCAGCTAGAAGAGAAAAATCTACAAGATGATGACATGATAGTTTCAGAGGAGACATATCTAATAGAAAATCATTAAAAGAACCTTTGGGAAACTGATAAAGTCTTTGCTTTTTCTTAAGAAAATTACTCTTGATTATTCAGACATAAAGGATATTGTATCCTGAGATCCTAAATTTTGTCAGAACAAATATGCCAAAAATCAGTGTTTAATTTTTCCCAGCACTTTGGGGGGTTGAGATTGGTGGATCCTGGCCTACATGGTGAAACCCCATCTCTACTAAAAATACAACAACAAAAATTAGACAAGGTGGTGAGCGCCACCTGTGATCGCAGCTACTCAGCAGGCTGAGGCAGGAGAATCACTTTAACCTGAGAGGTGGAGGTTGTAGTGAGCTGAGATCGAGCCACTGCACTCCAGCCTGGGCAACAAGAGCAAGACTCCATCTTAAGAAAAAAAAATTTTTTTCTTTAATTTATGAAATATGCAATAACATAGTTTTTGTTTCAATTTTCAAGGTAAAGTTCCACTCCAACTTTTTTTCACATTATAAAAATTTGAACTTCCTTATAAGGGGATTTGCTTTAAAGGGATTATTCTCAGAATCTATTATCCTCAGGCAATTTCTGTTAATTTATTTATAGCATTATTGCATTTTATTATGTGTTCTATGTCAGTGGTCCACAACCTTTTTGGCTCCAGGGACCAGTTTCATGGAAGACAATTTTCCCTGGTGGGTGGGAGGAGGGGATAGTGTTGAGATGATTCAGGTGCATTACATTTATTGCACACTTTATTTCTATTATCATTACGTTGTAATATATAATGAAATAATTATACAGCTCATCATAATATAGAATCAGTGGGAACCCTGAGCTTGTTTTTCTAAAACTAGACAGTCCCATTTGGGGGTGCTGGGAGACAGTGACAGATCATCAGGCATTAGATTCTCATAAGGAGCATGCAACCTAGCTCCCTCACATGTGCAGTTCACAATGGAATTTGCCACTATGTTGCCCACGCTGGTCTCAAACTTCTGGCCTTAAATGATCCTCCCACTTTGGCTTCCCAAAGTGCTGGGATTGTAGGCATAAGCAGCTGCACCCAGCCCAATAATTCTGTTTTGTGTTTTTGCTTTAAAAGTTAAACATTTAAACTTTTAATATTTTAGATCCTTTTTGTTTATTTTTTGTCTAATTGACCTGCCTAAAACAGAAATGGCATGTTTGAGTTTTTCCAAATTACAGTTTGTGTCAATTTTTCTTTGTATTGGTAACATTAGAAAATGTATTTAAATGGAAGAGTCTGAGGAATAGAACAATCCAAAAAAGCTATTTATCTTATTTTAAATTTTAGTAGCAGTTAGCATTAGATGTTTTACATGTTTTTTTTGAAAAGCTGTGAGCTTTGATTAAGTGTTTGCCAAATAGTGTGTTATATCCTTATTTTGAATTATGACCCTTATTCTTGCAAAATGTCCTCCTTTGTTCCATTTAGTGTTTTTGTCTGGATTTCTTTTAATCTAATATTCATTTTACGTTTGTACTGCATCTCTTATATTTTTTGGTTTTTAAGCATGTTATAATCACTTTTATTTTATATTTGTATTTTATGAAAAACATGTCATTTCTGACCCATCATACTTAGGGGAGCTAATTTAAGAATCTTTGCCTCTCTGCGAGCATTTATCCCATTCATCTTAGTCCTTATGATAGATATTGTCCCTGCTACTTTAACTCATGTTTTCTATTTGTTGACTTCCTTGCTGTCTCTTTTGTTTTCTACCTTAAGTTACCTAGAGTATATTGACTTAACTGTTCTATTTGTTTTAGAAGCTAATATAGCTTGTAAATTAACGATTAGCTTTGGTGTTTTAAATTTGTTTCTTTTTCTCATTGTGGGATCAGGAGCAAAGCAGTTACCTTTGGGCTCCCAATGCTCTGTCTTCCATGAGAGAGGAAATATTTAGTATAATTCACTTCCTCCTCCTTCACAGATCTTGGTACCAGATTATTATTGCATTGTTACCTTCCCCTTTCCATTTTAAAACTAGACTTAGGCTGGTGGATGCAGTGGCAGGTGCCTATAATCGCTGCCACTTGGGAAGCTGAGGCACTAGAATTGCTTGAACCTGGGAGGTGGAGATTGCAATGAGCCAAGATTGTGCCACTGCACTGCAGCCTAGATGACAGAGTAAGGCTCTGTTTCAAACAAACAAAAAACTAGGTTTAAAACAACTTGGACTTAAGTATTTTGACCAATTTCAGGGTTTATTACAGTCCTGTGCCTAAGATTTAAATTTTGATTAGAGCATAGAGTCAGGCAATTTTTTAAAGGAAGGGCACATGAAAAGCATATTTTCTGAGTTCTTGTTAATATGAGAATGTTTTGTGTTGTCTATACATGAAAATGGCTACTTTGTATAAAATGGTTACCGTTTTAATTTAAATAAACTGTTAAGACTTTAACTCACCACTTTCTTCTATGATATCTTCAGATTTTGCTTCTGTTGTATTTTTTCTCTTTAGTCACAATATTTATCATATCTTTGTTCTCCAATCTCCATATTCCATAATTATCATATTTTCTTTCTTCATCTTAATGTCTTTGTCCTTTTATGCTAAATTCTGGCTGGCAAGATGAAAGGGAGTACTCTGAATTTTACTGTCCATATCATGTACTGCCAGTTATTGTCTACAATGTTGATTTATTTTTCATTTATTTATTTTCTTTTGAGATAGGATCTTGCTGTTTCCCAGGCTGGAGTGCAGTGGCCCAATTTCAGCTCATTGCAACCTCTGTCTCCCAGGTTCAAGTGATTCTTCTGCCTCAGCCTCCTGAGTAGCTGGGATTACAGGCACACACTGACAAGCCCAGATAGGTTTTTTTGTTTTTAGTAAAGATGTTGGCCAGGCTGGTCTTGAATCCTGGCCTCAAGTGATCTGCCCACCTTGGCCTCCCAAAGTGCTGAGATTACAGGTGTGAACCTCTGCGCCCAGCCTTACAATGTTGATTTTAATTCTACGACAGCATTTAAAATTTTTTTGAAATCTTTTCTGTCATTCACATTTAAAAAAAAAATCTTTCTGTTGCCTGTTCATCTCAATCTTACCATATGACTCTCTATTATTATAAAAGTTTGTTTTTTTTTTGAGAATCTCAGGTATGTTTTGAAATTTTTCTTCTGGATTTTGGAATAGCTTATCTTTAGAGATAGGCTCTTCCTGAGTTTCTTATTATTTAGTAGGTGTGTATTTTCTCGGATTAAATTCTCTATTTTCCCACTTACCTTGTGCTAAAGGCTATTGAAATTACAGCTTTGTAGATAATTATGCATTCAGAAAAGTCTAATAATTCACTCTTAAGAGAAAAATATTCCTCCTCTTTATATGTATTTTTAGCTATACTGTTAATTTAGGTTAATAAAATAATACTATTCTCCAGAATTAACTTGGCTTTTAATGGCCTTCTACCTATTCTGAAGAGTACTTCTGAAAATGCTTTTATTGTTTTTTGTTGTTGTTAAAGAAACTTGATTTAAAAAAATGTTATTTCTTAGAATATTTATAGAACATTTGCAAAGATAGTAGAGAGATCCATATATTCCTCAGTTTTCCCTATTATTGCCATATATTAATATGACATGTTTGTCATAATTAGTGACCAATATGGATACATTTTCATTAACTGAAGTCCATACTTTCTTCAGATTACCTTAATTTTAACAACATTCTTTTTTTCTGTCCCAAGATCCCATCCAGGATCCCACATTACATTTGGTTAACCTGTCTCCTTAGACTCCTCTTGGTTGTAACAGTTTCTCAGATTTTCCTTGTTTTTGATACCCTTGACGGTTCTGAGGAGTACTAGTCATTTATTTTGTAGAATGCCCTTTGGCTGAGGCATTTTTCTGATATTTTTCTCATGATTAGATTGGAGTTATGGGTTTTTGAGAGAAATATCATTTTTATCATATTGTATCAAGGGTACATGCTGTTCACATGATTTGTCATTGTTGGTGTTGATCACCTGGCAAAGGTAGTGTTTGTCAGGTTTCTCTAAGGTAAAGTTACCACTACTCACCCCATCACTCTTTCTATACTGTACTCATTGGAAGGAAGTCACTTTGTGCATCCCACACATAAGGAGTAGGGATTTATGCTCAATCTCCTTGAGGTTGGAACATCTCAATACTTGGAATTTTCCTGCACTGGAAATGGTCTGTTCTTAACTATTTACTTGTTTATTTAGTTATTTTACTATTGACTCATAAGAATTTATTTTATACTTTTAATTTAATCCAGTACTACTTCATTTATTTTGTATTCATATTGCTCCAACTTTGACCACTGGCAACATTTTCATTTGGCTCCTTTGACTTGTCCCCATCACGGTGGGTTTATTTATCTTTGAGCACTTCCTTACTTTCTGGAACCGTAAGATGTTCCAGGCTCGTCTTGCATATTTCCTATCCTAGCCCTAGAATCAGCCATTTCTCTAAAGCAAAAACACCCTGGTTCTTTTTATTGGAGAACAGTATTAGCAATCCAGATCTGGGTAGTGGGTTTGCTCAGTGCTTCTGGGGGGTTGTTACTTCTAGACCCTCTCAGTTGACAGAATAAGGAAATGTGTGGATACCTACCTGCATATATATACATATCTATAAATATTTTTATATATAACTATCTGTATCTATATTAAGTGAAATATGTTCATACTGACATCTCCAGCTCCAGTCCATTACCACACAGGTTGTTCCTGCCTCCACCCATCACTTCTCTGCAGACTTCCCTTCCAGAATCTTGCTTTTAAAATACATTTCCGTGGCTAGACATGATGGCTCATGCCTATAATCTCAGCACTTTGGGAGGCCAAGGCGGGCAGATCACGAGGTCAGGAGCTCGAGACGAGCCTATCCAACATGGTGAAACTAAAAATGCAAAAAGTAGCCTGTAATCTCAGCTACTTGGGAGGCTGAGGCACAAAAAGTGCTTGAACCTGGGAGCAGAGGTTGCAGTGAGCTGAGATCCCACCACTGCACTCCAGCCTGGGCAACAGAGTGAGATGCTATCTCAAAACAAAAACAAAAACAAAAAAACCAAATGCTTAGTATGTCGGGGGGTGGGATAAGACAGAGCGAGACTCTGTCTCGAACAAAAAGAAATTAAAAAACATTTCCTTGAGTAACATGATGTTCTCATGCTATACGTCTATCTGTGTTTTAAATGTGTTTGTGTGAAAGGTTCATTGTAGAACATTTGGAAAATTCTACAATGTCCATGGAAGAAAACCCAAATCTCTTTCTAGACTCAGTCACTGCTAACATCTTCACACATACGCACACAATTTTATAACTAAAACTGTGATTATGGTAGACATGCTGTTTTGCAATCTGCTTTTTCTACTCAACAATGTATAATGAACTTTACCACCATGTCATTATGTATTTTTCTTAAAGGTCATGATTTTAATTGCCTGCAGAGTATTAACCTTTAATTTTCAAAATGTGAGTTTTGATATTTTTTGGTATTAAAAATAACTATAATAAATACTTGAAAACATAAATCATTATGCACATATACTTTTTATTTAGACTGTTTTGTGGAAGTTAAATTACTGGGCCCTACTGTAGGAATAGTTTAAGGAGTATGATATACAATTCCAAATTTCCTTTTAGAAAAGAAAGCAGTGATTTAGCTTCCTACCAAAATTGTATGTGAGCCATTTTCTCTACATTCTTAGCAACACTATATATTGAAATAATTTTTTAAAATAATCAATTGATTAAAATGACATTTCAGTGTTGTTTTGTATTCAGTTTCTTTTATTGCAAGTGTGTTTGAATAGCCTGTTTCCTAAGTTCATTGCCCATGTATATTTAATTTCTATATTTCCTTTAATGCCTTTTTCATTTTTTTCTGAGAGTATTTTTAAAAATTATTTCAAAATAACATTTTAATTTGAAAATAAATATGTACTTAATACAGAAGACTTTAAAAAACACAGAAAAAGACAAAGAAAACATAATTACCTATGATCTCATCACCCATTACTTTACTGCTATCATTCTCACTTTGATGTGTGCTGAGGTCCGAATGTTTGTTTCCCTTCTGCAAATTCTTACATTGAACCCTAATCACCAGTGTGACAGTTTTAAGAGATACAGCTTTGGGAAATGATTAGGTCGTGAGGGTAGAGCCCTCATGAATGGGATGAGTGCCCTTATAAAGGAGGTCCCAGAGAGCTGCCTTGCCTCTCCATCATTCCAGGATGCAGAGAGGTTTCATCTGTGAACCAGAAAATGAGCCCTCCCCTGACACAGTCTGCCTTGATTTTGGACTTCCCAGCCTCCAAAACTGTGAGAAATAAATTATATTGTTTACGGTTTACCCGGTCTATGGTATTTTGTTAATAGCTGCCCAAATGGACTAAAATAATGTGTCTATTTATATACCAGAAATTATTTTATATTTTATAAATAGTTAATTGGAAAAATGGTTTACCAGATGCCTTGTTTTGTATCCTGCTTATCAACCATGTAACCATTATTATTTCTCCAGTTAATACACAATAGTCTTTTCCTACTTTAAAGGAAGGTCCTCTTGGGAACGCATGTCTATGCATCTTTTCTGTGGCCTTTCTTCACCAGGATATATGACTGTATTCAACAGGACCCAAATCTGGACCATCTCCAAATTCCATGGCACCATTCTCTGTTCCCTGAGGATTTCTGCAGGATCTGCCTCCAGGAATTGACAGCCATAGTATTCCCTTGAGCTGCTGTCACTGCCCGCCTTAGCCTTGGGAACAGTGAGTAGGAGGCATGGTCACTTTCGGCTTTATTACCACATTCCAAGCACATACACAGCTGTCTCTGAATTTTCCACAGCACAATTGAGATATGGCTGTACCATTTCACAAAACTTGTCTAAAGATCTTGACATAAAACAAGAAAAATTGAACAGAGAAAATTAAAACCAATAACTGGGTTATTCTCTGAGTCCACAGATTCAAGTGTCTCCGCCTGAGTCTCCAGCCAGCACTTCCTGGGCCACTTCCTAGATGGGGTGACCCTGTACAGACTGCTCAACCCCAATTATTTGCTGGTGGCTTTCTCTGATGCCCTTTTCCATGGTGGAGCTTCAGGTTACTGCCCCTCTGCAAATTCTCACTCGTCATCCCCAGATTGGTTCCCACCAGGATGATTGACAGTTGCAGAGGCAATGCTTCTGAGAAATAAAAATAAGCCTAATGCCCTGCCCACAGTGTTCTTTTGGACACTCTCTCTGAACAGACTGTAATGATCAAGCACCTGTACGTTTTCTGCAGTTCAATTACTCAGCATAAAACTGAAGTCCCCCTATAGGCTAGCAGAAACTCAGAAAGACACAGGCATAAAGCTAATTATTGCAGTACTACTTGTAATTCTAAAAAGCTGTCCATCAATAGGGGACTGGTTGAATAAACTATGATACAGCCACATCATGGGGTATTATGCAGCTGTTGGAAGAAAGAGTAATTTTGAATAATGTTAAGGATGGTTTCTAGGATATTCTACTTACTGAAAAAAGCAAGGTAGAGGAAAGTCTGCACAGGATACCAAGTTTTTTTCTAAGAAAAGGTGGTATGCACATGTATGTGCCTATCTGTTTATATTAAAAATTTAGTAATAAACCATGCAATAAAATGGTTCCCAACAAGGGGAGTGAAGGAAGCTAGACTTCTCTAAATATATCTTGTTTTTCAATTTAATTTTGGAATCATGTAAATGTTTCACACAATTAAAAAATTAATTAAAATGTAATCCTTAAAAATCAAAATGAAAGTAATGAAATCTAAACACATAGTGAGTTGGTGACATAACTGAGCATAAAGTTGTTTCAAGTAACTTTGAAACAGAGTCATTTGACTGGACATCCTTTGTGGGATAAACTCTTAAGTTCTAAAAGAACTACAAAACCTTTCAGGCTTTGTCCATTGAAAAACACTAGAAACAATGACCAACCAATCCATAGCCACAACCTGGTGTTCACATTTAAAGGAACCAGGAATCATTGGTGAAATTGTAGACCCTAAATCTGGTGGAGGGAAATGGTCAAGATGAGTCCAAATATCTTACATTAGAAAGCCATGCTATCAAAGGCTCAGGAGCTACCTGGAAGAGTCTCCTGCTACCCAAAGCAGAGCAGTTTCAGCAATAAGAAGAGGAACATCCATGTCCCCACAAAGGACATAATTTTGTTTCTTTTTATGGCTGCGTAGTATTCCATGACGTATATGTACCATATTTTCTTTACCAAGTCTATAATTGATGACATTGGGGTTGACTCCATGTCTTTGCTATTGCGAATAGTGCTGCAATGAACGTATGTGTGGATGTATCTTTATAACAGAATGATTTATATTCCTTTGGGTATGTAGTACCCAGTAATGGGATGTCTGGTTCAAATGGTATTTCTGGTTCTGAATCTCTGAGGAATTGTCACACTGTCTTCCACAGTGGTGGAACTAATTCACATTTTCACTCCTCAGTAAACACAGGAACAGAAAGCCAAACACTTCGTGTTCTCACTTGTAAGTGGGAGCTGAACAATGAGAACACATGGACACAGGGAGGGGAACAAGATGCACTGAGACCTTTCAGGGGATGGTGGGGGTGGGGGAAGAGCATCAGGAAAAGTATCTAATGCATGCTGGGCTTAATACCTAGGTGATGGGTTGATAGGTGCAGCAAACCACCGTGGTACACATTTACCTATGTAACAAACCTGCACCTCCTGCACATGCACCTCCGAACTTAAAAAAATGAAATCATGTCAATGTAGTGAAACATTAAATGTGCTAAAATTTATGAGTTCACAGTGAAACTAAAATCCCCCATGATTCTTTGGAGGATGATAGAGAGCCAACTCGTTTGGATAACTGAAAAAGGAAACGAATAAAGCATTTGGCCAACTGTCAAACCTTTCCTGCTCAACTGTACTCCAGAGAAATGAGAGTTGATCAGGGAAGATTTCATAGATGTATCCAGCTAATAAATAGGGAAGAAATAATAGATGATCACGATTTGGCAACTTCTGTTGAAATGGTGAATCTATGCAGGGATCATCAGTGACTGCAAAGATTACAAAAAGAAAGGCAAGCAAACATTATATGCCTTGTGCTGAAAGCTCACAACACCAGCTATAAAGTCCTCTTGCCCCCGAAACAAACAAAATCTGATCAAACCTCTAAATCTAGCTACCAGTATGTAGTAAATACTGCCTAGAGAAAAGCGTCTAAATGACACCACTCAGAAATAATCTAGCTTCTTAAATCAGCATTTTCTTAAATAAATTGCAAGAAAATGTTGACGGGGGATGAGGTACCTAAAGGTTAACAAAGATTTAAGAAGCATTGAAAACAAATGTCATTAATAGATGTATGGATTCTGATTTATATGAACCAACTGTCAAAAAGAGACAACAAGAAGTATTTAGGAGAAATGTGGACACCAACTGAATACTTGATAATATTGAGGAATTAGTATGAATTTAGGTGTGATAACAGAGTCGTGGTTACATTTAAGAGAAGAATTCTTATCATTTAGAGAGACATATCGACACTTTGAGATGAGATGATGTGATGTCTGGGACCTACTTCCAAGTCATCTAGTGTGTGTAGTGAGGGAACAGGGCAGTAGAAATGAAATAAAAATGGCTTTGAGGCCGGGCGCGGTGGCTCACGCCTGTAATCCCAGCACTTTGGGAGGCCGAGGTGGGTGGATCACGAGGTCAAGAGATCGAGACCATCCTGGTCAACATGGTGAAACCCCGTCTCTACTAAAAATACCAAAAATCCGCAGGGCATGGTGGCCCGTGCCTCTAATCCGAGCTACTCAGGAGGCTGAGGCAGGAGAATTGCCTGAACCCAGGAGGCGGAGGTTGCAGTGAGTCGAGATCGCGCCATCGCTCTCCAGCCTGGGTAACAAGAGTGAAACTCCGTCTCAAAAAAAAAAAAAAAAATGGCTTTGAACTGGTGAATCTTGTAGTTGGGTAACAAGTACACGCACACTCGTTGTATTATTCACTCAACTTTTGCATGGGTTTGGAATTTTTCATTGTTAAAAAAGGGTTAAAAAAGGTAAAATACTTGAAGGAGGAGAAAGAAGAATAAACCTCCCCCACAGGACTTCACCAATACTCTAATTATGCTCCCTTAAAATTCTTCCCAATGCGCGTGGTGATGACTGACGTTTTCATTTCCTGGGCTCCTCTGGGTGAGGACGCTTCTTGAAGGAGAACATGCACCCTCACCTCCCAAGATGTAGGAACAATGCGTTCTATTTAAAAAAGAAACATTTTCATATAATCTGCAAAGATGCAACTTTACTGACAACAAAGCAGCCTTTTTCGTGATTCTTTAGAATTGCAGTTCTCAGAGTGGTCCAGGCAAACTTGGGACTGTTGAAGCAATTTCAGGAATCTGTATGGTCAAAACTATTTTAATAGTAGTACCAAGACTTTTTGCCTTTTTTGTGCCCATTCTCTCACCAGTCTGTAGAGGAATTTTCTAGAAACTCTAGAATTCTAGATAATTTTATTGCATTTACAGCTAATGGAATGTGTGTTTGTGTGTTATTTTTATGTGTGTATTCCTGCATTTTTTCAATTTTAATAGCCTAAATATCCATAGATATAACCCACATAAATAAAAGCTCTTCAAAGTTTGTAATCATATTTAAGAGTGTCAATGGACCGAAACTTTGAGACCGAAAAGTTGAGAACTCTGATACAGACAGCAGTCAGGTACTTGATGGGTACATATGCGTTTCACAGTCATGTCACTGATTTACTATGCACAAAGAAAAACCGCATTTTGATCGTCCTGGACAAAGGGGTGTTGAGCTCACAAACTTAAATCTAAGTTCCTTTTCATAACACAAACAACTAAAAAATAGACACTGCTTGCTTCTGAGCTTCCATCCACCTCTCACCCCAAGGTTTCGAAGTCACAAGACTGTGCTTAGTCAAGGCTCAAGGCCAACACCTTGAGTATGTTTTGTCTTCCACGTTGGCTATGTGCGAGGAAGAACTTTTCCCAAACACGCAGCCAGCAGGGAGTCTGGGCCTACTTAAGGCAACAGAAGCTCTACCCATCTGTTCCAGAGGCTGTCCCAGGGGTCAGGAAATTTTCTTCTTACATTATAAAATAAGGCCAAATGTTTCTTACCTTGTTGAAATGATGAAATGATGCAAGATGTATGAAATCAGTAAGTTCTGCTTACAATGCCTACAAGGAATGGCAAATTCATTTCATTACCAGAAACTGCTGGAGTCCATACATAGTGAAACACTTTTTTTTTTTTTCCTTTTATTTATGGTCAAAGATGATCTCATTTGGGTTTCATTTGGAGGTCTTTCCTTTTTGCTCTCCCTCGTTTCTCAGACCCTCTCGCAACCCCAATATCCATGGTCTTTTCCATCCCTCAGTCCTTATTCCAAATTCACCCTGTATCTTTCGGGTCTTCAAAGGTTTGAACATTAGTCCTGACTCCATCCTGGGGGACAGCATCAGGTCCTTAACAGTGTGAGTGGGGGAGGCGAAAAAGAGGCGAGGGAAACAAAAGATGGCCACACTTGGAAAGCAGGTGGCCCACACAGATGCTCATGAGTGGTAGCTGCCATTACTGACAGCACCATTTCAAGAGACCTTCTCATTGCTGTTGTGGCCCTCCTCTAACAATCTTTGTTCTACTCCATTGACTGACAGTTTTGTTTGTAGTCACCTCCACCCCAAACCCCGTATCATTACATCCCTCCTTATAAAGCCTAAGCTAGATCGGTAACCATCATTCCATCATTTATAATAACTTCCTTACAAACACGCTTAACTCTCTTACCCATCTCTCCTTCTATTGACCTCACATGGCAAATCCCAACCTTGGTTAAATCCAATGCCCCACCTACTTCAGCCTGACCCTGAACAGATGATTGTGAATGGATAAATCATAACCATGCTGACTACTCTGACTGGCCTAACTTTAACGTATGACCACAAATATCCAGTGGGCCTTCAGCACCTTCCAGCAATGCCTTTCTATTTTCCGAGTTAACCCACTCTTCTCTTGAGCCGACTTTTTGTATCTTTTAATCTGTTCTCAAACATCTAACACTAGAAAAACCATTCACATGTTGTCTAAATGTGGATACCTTTGGGAGTGAAAGAGGTTCTATTAATAGTTTTTTGTTTGTTTTTTTGGTGTCGGCGAGGATACAACAGTCAAACCAATATTGTTTCAGGCAGATCACATTCCCCTATCTGATACATTCTCTTTTTTCCTCACTTTCATCTGATGACTGCATGGCTTATTTTATGGAGAATACCGAAATAATGAAAGAGAGCTCCAATCTGTCAACCCAATTCATCTGCAGCCATGCTTGTTCTTTCAGTGGCTGGTGTTTGAGTTTCCTGCAGCTGCTGTAATAAATTAGCAAAGCTTGGTGGCTTACACTAATACAAATTTATCCTCTCATAGTTTTGGAGGCTAGAAATCTGAAATCAAGGTGTTGGCAGGCCTCCAGGGAAGAATGCTTCCTTGCTTCTTCTTAGCTTCTGGTGGTAGCTGGCAATCCTTGGCATTTCTTGTCTGGCAGATGCATCACTTCAGTCTCTGCGTTCATCTCACATGGGCTTCTCTCTGTGTGCCTCCCTCTGTTTTCTCTTCTTATAAGGATACTGGTTACTGGATTAGGGTCCACCCCTAATGACCTCATCTTAACTAATTACATCTGCAAATAAGGTCATGTTCTGAAGTTATGGGTGGACATGAATTTTCAAGGGACACAATTCAACCTAATACAGGCTGACTCTGCTCCTAAGTCCAGTTCCTCCACTTTGGACTTCTGCATCCCCTCTCTGTCAGCACTTTCAAAGACTGTTGCTGCGATTCCCTCTTCATTGCACAACCATTTTCCAACATTTATTGCATGCCTATCACACAAACATACTGTAATAGCTCCTGTATTAAAAATTCTTCCTGCGTCCAGTGCCCCCTCTACCTACTGACCCACTTCTCTGCTCCTTTATAGCAAAAGGCCTTGAATGAGTCACCTGGGCTCACCATCTGCACCTCTTCTCTGCCAAAGCTCTATTTAACTTGCTTCAATCTAGCTTTGAACTTTCGTACACCACCGAAACATGTCTCTACGTTGCCAAATCGCAGTCCTCTTCTTAACCAACCTTCTACCAACATTTTAGGTTCATTTTGGTTTCTTTCACTTGAATCTGGGACAGCACATTCTGTTGGTTCCCTTCTCCCTCCCTCATGCCTTCTCAGGCTCCTTCACTGCTTCCTCACCCTCTTCCTGACCTCTGAATGCTCACCTGCTCTAGGGCTTTGTCCTAGGGCCTCTCCTCTTTCGGTCTTGCTTTCATCCCACTGGTGATTACAGCGAATATTCTTTCATTGTCTTCGATATGCTGCCCAGCCACATAGATGTCCAGCTGAGTTCTTGACTCACATATCCAATACTCCTTGTCTCTACTTGGATATGGAATTCCCAACTCAAAATTAACTTATCCTAAAATAGAATTATTGCTTTCCCTTCACCCACCCCTGATACTACCTACCAAATGCACCACTCACCCGTTGTCCTCGCCTCAGTAAATGGCACCTCCATTCATCTGAATACTCAGTCCAAAAATTAGCATTTCTTCCCCTTCCTCATGTCTCAAGCATTATCCTATATATTCTCAATCCAGCTACATTACATCTCTTCATCTAGACAGCTTTCTCCTTATTCCTCATCACCCACATCACTAGGACTTCACTCAGGGACTTCTGCAAAGGTGGCCAGCATCAGCCTTGTCCTTCTTCATGCCATTCTCTATCTAGGAGCTCAGTGATCCTATCATATCAATCCCTTGCTCAAAGCCTCCCAGATGACCTCTGGGAGTTAGCTCTCTGTCTCTTCTCGTGTTCTTTCTTGCTCAGTTGGGTTCAGCCGGACCGGTTGGTTTGCAGGAACACACCCAGCTTCTCCAGCCTCTGGGCTTTGCCCTTGCTGTCTTTCTCTCTCTGACATTCTCTGCCCTTTGATTTGATCTGACTTGTGTCCTCTTTCACTTGTTTAGGCTTTGGCTGCAATGTCACCACCTCAGTGAGGGCTTGCCTAAGCACCTTACCTAAGCCAGCACCCCTCTCTGTCCCTGGCACACTCCATCTCAGTTCCTGTTGCTTCACCTGCTTCATTTTTCTTCCTAGTTCGCATCACTACCTGAAATAAAATTACGTATACACGTATTTTGTTTTCTTAGCTTATTCTCTGTTTCCCTTTGTATTGTAAGCTCCATGAGGGTAGGATACTGTTTTGTTCAACAAGAATAGTACCTAGCACACTGTAGATATTAAATAAGTACGACTGTAATAATAAAAATCATTATGGAAGTAAAATAAATGAATGCTGGAAATAAAGCTTAATTAGTAATAAGAATTTCTGTATAGCTTGAAAACAATATTCAGTTTGAAGGTTTTGTTTGATTTAATGCCTTTCTATTGGAATTTTTGACATTCAAGGATATCAGTGACTCATATTAAGGTTGAAATGGGTAATAGTAGTTGTAGTGACAACAGGGACCATTACTCAGCCCTTATTATAGACGCTTTGCAGGGATTAGGTTATTAAATTCTCCAAACAACTCTATAGGTTATCTATCACCTCAATTTATAGATGGGGTGTGGCTTTAAACTGTGCCCATAAATTCTTTGTTAGTCCTGCCTTTAAAAGGTGGAGTCTAATTTCCTTCGAGTATGAGCTTGGCTTAGTGGTTCAGTTCTAAAGAACAAAATAAGTGACTATGTTTGGTGTCTAAGATGAGATATTCAAAGGCACTGTGATTTTCTCCTTGCTCTCTCTGAGATCACCCAACCTGAGTCTTAGTTTTTGCATCTTCAAAGTGAGGTGTGTGGATCAGATCACATCCCCATTTACTCAACCTGACGTGTCGTAAATAATCCCTGCATCAAATAGTCTTCTTAGCATGGACTATAACATCAGATTAGTTAGCTGCTCTGTCCTAGAAAGAGTTGAAGCTTCGACATTTTTTATTTTGTTGGATTTGGGGGTGCCAAGATGAGAACGACATGAGAACATTCAAGCAACCCTATGGAGAGACCCATGTGGCTAGGAGTTTAGGCCTCCTGCCAACAGCCATATGAGGGTGCCATCTTGGAGGTGGATCCTCCAGCCCAGCCAACCCTTCAGATAAATGCAGTCCTAGCAAACATTTTGACTGCAATCTCACAAGAGATCCTGAGCCAGAAGCACCCCCAGTTAAGTTGCTATCAAATCTGTAACCCACACAAACTGTGAGATTAGAAATGCCTTTTGTTTAAAACCATTAAGTTTTGGGGATAATTCCTCATGCAGTAATAAATAACACACGCAGTTGGAAATGGAAGGGCAGAGAGGTTACACAAAGAGGCTTATACCAGATATCTAGTAGTGATGATGCAGGCATTGGGACCTAGGCCATCTACCTCTAGAGCTCACATGCTCAACCACCACAGGATACCAGCGGTCAAGATCATGTCTCAAATAATACCAGAAAGAGAATATTGCCACATTTCAGTGCTGCTGTCAAGGCAGTGGATACCATCTTCCCTTGGATATTAAACTGGCTGGTCTTGCTCTATTATATTAATAAGGCCATGTTCCAGGCAGCTACTGCCCTTGTTCCTAAGTTTTCTTTCTGTCTCAGATTTGTTTTGGCATAAACACCTACCATTTCAGTATTCCTTCCACCGTTCCTTTGGGCTTCTGCTCATACCTGATTCCCATCAGGTAATTCTGGTAAAACTGCCAATTGTCACATTATTCCCATAGATAGGAGTATGAGTTAAGCCTGGCCAATCATAGTGTCCTATCAGTTGTTGACTGTGGTGACTGGACCAATAAGACAGGATATGAGCTACACTGGCCAAATAGAGTCCTCCCCTAGGATTTAGAAATACTGTATAAGGCATAAACCCAGATGAGTGAGTGGCCAGGTGCCACATTCTCAGCTGCATGGAAGAAGCCTATCTTCAACCGGAAAGAAAGAAGGAGAGAATAAGAGAAGCTATTTTATGTCCTTTCAGACCTTGAATCCAGCCAATCCTGAGAGCAATTCCATCCTTTTCTAGTCTATGTGAGTCAGTAAATACTCTCTTGCTTTGAGTTAGAACTTTCTATCAGTCGATCTTGAGTTATGACCAATATGAAGATTCTACCACAGTTTGTGGAAGATGGCAGCTATCTTCTATTCTCCATGAGCAATACTAGTTCTCTATCATCTGGAGAACTTAGAGCCTCACTGTTAATTGGTCGGGCTGACCTTCCTACAGTGGGTGAAGACCCTTCCCCCCTTCATCCCTCAGGAAGCACCTGTCTTTTCTGGAAGCTAGCCATGGTCTGGGGGTAAGCTCAAAATAAAATGGTGTTATGACGGATGGGTAGCTCAGTCACTCAGTTTAAAACCTTAGTCACCTCTGTATCCTTTCCTTAGTCACGGCCCCTCCCCCAGTCCTCAATGCACACACATCCTGTTAGTCATCAAGTCCTGTTGATCTGAATCTAATGCTTCATGGAAGTAGGTGGAGTAACCATAATGAAAGCTAGCCTGGTTCTTCCTTCTGAACATCTCACAAATCCGGTTTTTCTTCTTCATTTGTACTGCTACCACCAGGGACCACTGCAATCGGTCTCCCTGCCCCTAACCTCAAATCCTGCAGCCAATTTCCCATATTTCTTCTGGAATTTGTTTTCTAAAGCACACTTTTGACAGTCACATGCTTTTGATCGATTCAAGTCTTCAGGAGTTTCCCCACTGTTGACCTGCTAAATAGCAAACTGCCTAGCTTGGCTTTCAAGACTCTCCACGAACTGACCCACATTCACCCAGGGGCCCGTAACCTCCATAAACCAGTCTTCTAATCTTCTCATACCCCTCCTATTGCAGAATTGCCTGCTATCTGTCCCGACCACTTCTCCTCAATGAAAACACCGTCCTTCCTTTTCTATGAGTCTTCAAGATCCATTTCAGCCCTAAAACATTTCCTGAGCATGGCCATCCACAGTAAGTATCCTCTTCTGTGAACTCTATAAACAACTGTTGTCTCTACTAGGGTTTTTCAAACTTCACTCACATTCTGAGGGAGTACTTGGCCAGTACAAGTCAAGCTTTTAGTGTTTTTGTAAAACTACTGATTATATATTCAAATTTGGCTGAGTCTATTATTTCCAAGCCCAGTTTCCTTCTTGTGTTCTTCCAGATTACGTCCTCATGCTATAGTGGTGCATTTATTCCTGAGTACAAATTAAGAATCATTCAAATTTGTTTTGCTACCTATGGATAGGGAACTGCTTATTATTACTGTTATTATTTAAAACCATGACCACTGGGAAAATACCAATATGAAGAGAGACGTGCTTTAACAATTTCAACAGTTTCTAAGCCAAATATGCTTTCCGATTTATTTATTCATTCCATATCCTCACCATTTTTTCCTTCATCATCTCCATGTGGGATTTTAACTAGACATGGGTATAAAATGTGTTGTATTGGCTTAGTTTGAAAAACATTCACAGTGTACCTACTCTCTGTCAGGAATAGTGGAAGATCCTTGTGATGAAAAGATACACAAGCTCCCATAGGAAGAACAAGAGTGTTTCAGGTAGATTCAATGTGGAAGGACATTCTAGGGAGAAGAAACAGCAAATGCAAACTCATGTGTCCTGGCACGAGCCAGACATGAAACCGTCGAGCTGCAGGTTCCATGGATGTTTTTTTTAGGGTTAAAAAATTTGGTGATTTTTCCAAGTTTGACGACTTCTGGATTAAACAGTTTCTTGAGCCCCTCTGCCATCTCGTTCTCTATGAGGGCAGTTCAGGTTGGGGCTCAGATGCAAGTCACCTTTATTGAGTTCTGCTGGGATGGAAAGGCACTTCATGTCTGCATACATCCATTCCTTAATTCTGTTTAAATCCCGTAGGTCCCTATCTCCAGCTCCAATCGAGAGATGAGGCAAGCGAGGCTCAGTGACCTGCCCATATCACAAGTAAAAAATGACCCAGGGAGCATGTGAGTTAGTGACACATCACATCTGGAGCCAGGTAGGCATTTCCTGAGTGGGGATGGAGATATTTCCTCCAATTTCACAACAGCCTGGGCTTGCAGTCTCAGAAATATCTTAAAGAGAACCTTTAAGCAGAAGAGTGACCCTTTATCCATGATATTGGTAGGAAGAGACGGCTAACGAATAGGTTTGGATTTTGGAGAGCTTCTCTAGCTCCTCAGCCTGTCACACGCAGGATGACCTTTTAGAAGAACAACTGAGGCTCCATTAATTACACTCCCCACTTGTGGATTCAAAGTCCCTGTGGGCAGGGTTCCAGTTGTGCCTGTCCAGAGACACTGTGCACTTGGGTTGACTTTGGTAAATGTTGGGTAAGGAGATGAGTGAATGAATGGGGGTGAGGGGTTGTTGAGGGAAGCCCACGCCTGGCTCTAAAGACTTTCCAGGGTTTATGGGGTGGCCACGCCTGTCCTCGATCTCCACGGCACCTCTGGATGGGCCACTTCATCCCTCCTCCCTGTGGCCTCCACATCTTACAACCCAGCCTGGAGGGAGGGGCCGCGCAGCCCCGAGGGGCCAGGTCTCCCAGGCGGCGCCCACCCCGCTTCAGGGTGGAGGAGGGAGGTGGGGACTCCGGGCCGGCGGGGCTCCGCTGGGGTCCCTTCCCTGCGGTCTGCGGCCGCAGCCCTCTACCTGGCTTCCCGGCCGCCCCTTCGCGGCCCCCGATCGGGCACGCCCGGCGAGCACCTGGTCCGCCGCCCCCCGGGGGCCCCGCCAGCTGGCCCCGAAGCCGGCCCGGGGTGGCGGGGCGGGCCCGAGCGCTCGTGGCCTCCAGGACCGGTCCCCCGGGGCGCGGCCGGGTAGCAGCTCCCCCCCCTCCCCGCCCCGGGGGCCGGGCCGGGCTCCCGGGGGGCGGGGACTCGCCCAGTGGCAGCAGCGTCCCGGCCGGCGGCGGGCGCCGGGCGGCTTCCTGCAGGCGGCGCCCGGGTGAGCTGTTGCCGGCTGCAGCCACCGCCGCCGGGTCGCCGGGTCGCTGGGGCCGCGGCGCTCGGGCCGGGTCCGTGCCTCCCGGGCGCGCTGCGCGGCCGTCGCTGCTGCCCGCGCTCGTGCCGCCGCCGCCGCCGCCGCCGCCGCTGCCGGTTACGCCAGCCCCGCCGCCGCCCGCTCTGATTCTGCGCATAGGCAGCCCCCAAGCCTGTCATTCTGCAAAAACACAGTTTACTCAACACACCACACACACTCGCACACACACGCGCGCACACACACGCGCACACCGGCCCCCGCGCGCACACGCACGGAGGGCGCGAGCGAGCAGACGCGCACACCGGCGAGCCAAGTTCCGCAGCCTGGCATGGCTTCTGGGGACCTTTACGAGGTACGGGGACGCGGGGGCGCGGGCCGGCCCCAGCCCGCGGGCGGCGGCGGGCGGCGGCGGCGGCGGGCGGCGGGGACCGGGCCGGGGCCGGGGCCGGGCGCGATCCGGAGTTGCCGAGCCCGAGGCGGTGGCGGCGGCGGCGGCCGGAGGGTGGCGGGGGCCGGGCGCGCCTCTCGCCCGCCGCCCGCCGCCTCCCGCGGCGCCCGCGCCCGCTCCCTCTTTCTCTTTCTCTCGCACACACACTCTCTTACTCCATCTACTTTGCGGCCTTGGAGGGGAAGGAGGAAGCCGGGCGGAGCCGGGGCGGGGGAGGTAGCGGTCCCGGGGAGGTGTTTCTCGCCCGACGAGCCGCCTCGAGTGCAGAAAGTACAGGTAAAAGTCGGCGCTGGACGTGCTGGGAATGCTGGGGGCCGCGCCGCGGCCGGTGGGGGTGTGTGGTTGGGGGTGCGCGGCCGGGCTGGGCCGGGGGCGCGGGGGAGGAGGGGGCGGGCGATCGGAGTGGAGCCCGGCCGGGGTGAGGCGGCGTGCCGGGGGGCTGCAAAGGGGACGGCTGGGTTGGGGTTCGGGGGGACACCCACCAAACCGTTCCCCGGGGCCCCCGGGCCACCTCCCTCACCCACCACCTGCTGCCCCCGCACCGGCTCCGACGCCCTCCGGGCTCGGAGGGGGCGGCCCTTGCGGGTGTCGTGCTCCCTAGGGGCGAAAGGGGGCGCTGCAGAGGGCCCTGGGTGGGAGGAAACGTGGAAGTCTGAGGCTACGGGGGACACAGGACACTGATGCGAGCCCAGCGCCCAGCACTCCCGTCACCCTCAGCGGCTACCTGGCTCTAGGTCCACATGGGTAGTGGCCAGCGTTGGATACTCTCATGTCTTCCCAAAAGTGGCGAAGGAAGAAATTAGTCTGGTATCTTTCAAACAATGAAGGGATACCCATGGTCTTTGGGGAGCAAGGGCTTAGGAACACAACTGTTTTGCTTTGGGTTTTCCACAAGTGGACAAAACAAGGAACAGACACCGCTCCCCGGAGGGGATGGCCTCAGAGGTCTTGGTGGCCAAGACCAGGTTCAGGATAAAGAAGCTAAGAGACCAGGCGCCTTCAAACAAAGGGGTTGCTGGGCCTCCAAGAAACCAGACGCAAGGGTGAGCCTGGACCTGTACTTCCCTGACAATAAATTGGTTAACATGACCTCTGGTTCTCAAGGCTTTGGACTCCATTGAGATGAGCACCCTGAAGGGGTAGAATTAACCTTTTGCATAAGACATTGCAGGGTGATCCACCCACGACAGACTGCAGGGGTGATTCATAAGAAGCTTTTTCCTCTAGGCCCTCGTGGACAGTTGAAGCTTTTTCAGATGATGGGTTTGCTGACTGGTGTGAGAGAAGAAGAATGGAGAACAGGCAAATTAGCATCTTGGTCTCCTGTGTGACCAGGGTCTTGTGGACGATTCTGGAGTTGGGGAGGCCCAGGCCTTGACTGACGGCCAGCAGGTTCACGTGGGGTGGTGGGAGACCTTAGAGCTCCTTGGAAGAATGGTATACGTTGCCCTCTTCACCACTCTACGGCCTTCCTCATCTCTATGCTGAGACAAGATGAAGTCGGATAGAGACCTGGTGAAGAACTTCAGCAGATGTGGCCAATGGATCATCCAAGTGCCTTGATCTATTTCAAGATGGTGGAACAATTCTGAAATGGAAGATTGAAGCACAGTAAAATAGAAGGTTCCATTGAGCTTCCTGAAGTGTAACCGGCACTGTGGGGACATTGGCTAAAAGTAGATAATATTTAGGCGTGAAGCTGATCTTGTTGGAATCATGGAGTTTTTTACCCATTGAGGTTGAGTCAGCTAAGAGCTGTTGACCTCGCCTGAGTGAAAAGTTGTATCTTGACGGTGTTAAGAGGCTATACTAGGACCCATCAGTATTTCCCCATTTAAAGTTTGGAACTTATGAACCTTCTGGGGATAATTTCTTGTTTAATGTTCATCTGCAACTGCCCTCCTTAACGCTGGTAATTGTAGTTGCCAGATGAGTCAGTTAAGAGGAGAGTTTTCACAATGGCCTTGAAACTATCAGCACCTCAAGAGTTTTCATAGAATTTCAATAAGCAGGACAATAACAAATAATAATAATACTTCTGTGATATTAGGTAATTGTACTAGATGGAAAATGGCTTTCCCGTGGCTGATTATTTGCATAGTCATTACTAAAAGGGCTAAATTGCATTATGAGAGTATAACCAATGTCAACATTTTTATAGCCGGTGTCTATATTACATAACATATACTGAAGAATTTAATTTATTGTTCAAATTTAGCTTTAAGAACAATTAAGAAGTAGTAAGTGTACATTAGCCTATATATTTCTGACTATAAAGTTGTTTTGTGGGTAAAAAGTTGGCTATTGATTTAAGAAAAATATTGGAATATCCTGTATGTTGACTGGCCTTGAAAGGAAAAAAAAGGAAACATTTCAGTGTAAATAATGAGACCTGTTTATTACTTTAATTAAATATTATACTAAAGTGTACATAAAATGGCTTCCTGCAATCTTTACTCAAGAAACCATGTTTTTAGAGGGCTAAGAGTTCTTAACATTTGTAATATTTCACCTGTGTATCTGCTGACATTATCTTTGACCCTTTATGGTGAAGTATGGTTTGGATTGTAGAGATTCTTCATCTTTTCTTTGGCATTTTAGACAATTAAGTTGTAAAGAGTGAACCTCCATGAAGCAGTTTTTAGGAATAGGTGCTGATTTTTAAAGACACCAGAAAATGAAAACTTTGTTTATGTAATAGACTCTTCAATCCTAATGAAGAAATAAGGAATCAAGCTCAGGTTCCAGAATTTTGGATCTTGATAGATTGTTCAGCTTTGTCTCTCCTGTAGCAGAGCTCTCATCATCTTCTGGTGTATTGCAGCCGTCGGTTATAGGAAGGTGATTTTAAATTTTGGGTCATGTCTTCGAGTCAGGTGTCTGTGAGGATCCAAGGTGAAATTTCTTATCTGGATGCCTTGGTCTGTATTCTGCTAAACATAGGGGCCATGGTGTGGCAGCCTGTGAGCCAGGTCTCGGCTGCATACACATTTTGCCTTGCCTCAATAGTAGGTAAGAAAAACGATTTGAACACTTTTAGATGGAACATACAACCTCTAGTTTGTCCCTGTCCCCTTGCTCCCTATTACCAAGCACCCAATCTCCTTAAATTATTCATCGGGCTCCAGTAGACATTAGAGTTTGCAACCCCAGGCTCTAGTCAGTCTTTTGCTTAGATGTATGGGTGTCAGGAAGAAATAATCAGTGGCATAGGCACTCAGCTTTCTTTTCTGTCTCTGGGTCTCTACCTGCTTGTACATTCAATTACTTGTTGACTGAATCATTGAGCAGAAGACTGATTGAAGTATATCAAGTACCTTGTGTGACTGTTGTTGTCCTTGTGTGAGTGTTACTGTTTACTCTCTTTTCTTTCCCAAGCTCTTGGCCTCTTGGTGGTGATAACACCGTCGGTAAGGGTGGCTCAGTCCTCTCTCTCTAGGGAAGTGTCCACAACTATCCAGTTTTTTTGGGATCCTTTCGGTTTGCGGTTGGTTGAATCCACAGATGTGGAACCCGTGGGTGTGGAGGCTGACAGAATCTACACCTGGCATTCTGCAAAATCATGCACCACTAAGAATAACGGAGTCTATGGGAAAAACAGGATTGAGGCAGGCCACTAAAGAGATGTGGAATGTTTTTAGCAAGTGGGTGCATCCTTTGCAGTGTCTGCATTGAGCTTTGCTTCCCTTTTGTCTCTGTGGATTGTATAGGGCATTTGCTTCTAAGAGAGACCAGTTTATTGAAATTAAATCTGATCCAGGGCCTAGCCTTCTTCATTTATCTGTATAAGGAGAAGTGTTTTCATTGCTGTTCTTGCATTTTTGCCATGAGGTCAACATAGTGGAAAGTATAGTGGTACTCGAAGCCACTAAATCAGCCACTACTCATGTTAAAGAAAGACATTCGAGTGCATTTCCAGCTTTGTTCTGAGATCTTCACACATTAAGTCTTTCTCTTTCCCGGTGATAGTGCTTACCTTGATTGCTGCAAAGTATTAACAAAGTAGAAAAAATAGTCTAGGGCCGGGCGTGGTGGCTCAAGCCTGTAATCCCAGCACTTTGGGAGGCCGAGGCGGGTGGATCACAAGGTCAACAGATCAAGACCATCCTGGTCAACACGGTGAAACCTTGTCTCTACTAAAAATACAAAAAATTAGCTGGGCATGGTGGCGCGTGCCTGTAGTCCCAGCTACTCAGGAGGCTGAGGCAGGAGAATTGCCTGAACCCAGGAGGCGGAGGTTGCGGTGAGCCGAGATCGCGCCATTGCACTCCAGTCTGGGTAACAAGAGTGAAACTCTGTCTCAAAAAAAAAAAAAAAAAAAGAAGAAAGAAAAAATAGTCTATGAACCGAAACAGATGTCCTTCCCCTATTTATCAGTCACGCCTGAGCTCATTGTTGTCAAAGGAATACATGTCCTAGCAGAACTGATGGCCTGTGACACTTCTTGAATGTTTGTACCAGCAATCGAAGAGGCAGATATCTTCAGAGATAATGTTATCAGTTAGATTGGATTGATTTTTTTGGCGTGTAGTAGACACCTGATGAATATGGAATGAGTATATGATTCTCCCACCTCTTGAAAGTTATTTTAAATTATTCCCTCTGGGCAGTCATCAGCTTATTTTCAAGTAGGCTTTTATGTCAGGTCACTCCTTAGTGCACGAGATAATTTCTTCAGGGGCTTAAGCTGTCCTAGTAAGGAGTTGATATGGCTCCTTGCAGCCTGGCCAGTTGCTAAGAAGTGGTTGGTTCAGGCCTGGTGATTATTGAAGGCCTTTGTATTGGAGACATGCATTTACATTCCCAAGATTTGGATCCTTCTATAGCTCTCGGATGGTGAAAAGGAGTGTAGGTGTGGTTGAATTCATAACACCATCATACATTTGTTATTTCATATTTATAGACCACCAAATATATGCCAGGGACTTGGGGAATGGTGACGATCACATCATCCATGAGCCCAGTGGGAGATTCCGTTATGAAATATGCCAGTATTTTACAGTGCAGTGGGGAAAGTGTAACTAGGGGAAGATGGGGTTCTCCAGCAGCGTGTTGTGGGTGGGATATGAGAGAATGATCAGAGTTGTTTGAGTATATTTATTTTCTTTTCTGTTGTTGAAAGCAACTTATGTTCATTGATGCATCGCTAAGAAATACAAACAAAAAAGAAATACAATATCTAAGAGAACTATTGTTATACATTTAGTATGTAATTGATGTTGAATAAATACTAATGTGATACCTAAATTAATTAAAATGTTAGCTTTTTGGGGGTAGTTACAAAAGTAGGACTGAGTCTGTTTTCTGCAGATGTTTATGTAATTAAAAAGACCAAATAGGGATATTGGGTACATATTCTTTATAACCTATTTTATTTTCACATAAGTATATATATAAAATATATATAATGTAGATAAACATTTTATCAAATGCTAAAATATTTTGTGTTATTTTTAAATGACAGGTTAGTTTTCCCTTGAACGCACCATGTTTTCTATAACGAATCCCCTGTTATTGGACATCTACATTGTTTCCACTTGTAAACCATTACAAATATTCATGTTATGAGCATCCATAAACACAGTCATGTATTTGTATGCATATCTTATTATTTTCTTCAGCATAAATTCTGAGAAGTGAAATTGCTGTGTAAAGTTGACCCTTGAACAACATTTGGATTAGGGGCACTGGTCCCCCTTTGAAGTTGAAAATTCACATATAACTTTTGACTTCCCAGAAATGTCACTACTAATAGCCTGCTGTTGACTGGAAGTCTTACTGATAACATAAACAATCGATGAACATACATTTGTATGTTATATATATTATATACTCTATTCTTACAATAAAGTAAGCTAAAGTAGAGAAAATTTTATTAAGAAAAATCGTAAGGAATAGAAAATATATTTTCTGTTCATTAAGTGGAAGTAGATAATAATAAAGGTCTTCATCTTCATGGCCTTCCCATTGAGAAGACTGAGGAAGAGGAGGAAGAGGAAGAGTTGGCCTTGCTGTCTGAGGAATGGCAGAAGCGGAAGGAAAGGAAATCTACCTATAAATACCCTGCACAGGCTGGGCATGGTGGCTCATGCCTGTAATCCCAGCACTGTGGGAGGCTGAGGCAGGCGGACAGCTTGAGCCCAGGAATTGTAGACCAGCCTGGATAACATGGAGAAGCCCTATCTCTACTATAAAGATACAAAAAATTAGCTGGGCATAGGTGTATGTGCCTGTAGTTCCAGATACTCAGGAGGCTGAGGTTGGGGGAATTGCTTGAGTCTGGGAGAAAGAGATTGCAGTGAGCCAAGATCATACCACTGCACCCCAGCCTGGGTGACAGAGTGAGGCCCTGTCTCAAAAAAAAAAAAAAACCCTGCATAATTCAAACCTGTTTGTTCAAGGATCAACTGTAGTTTGATGAATGGGAACATTTTTACATTTTTAATGCTGTTGATACATATTCCCAGATTGCCCTTCAGAAATGAACCGCTGATTAGGTTAGAGGAAGAGTAGAAGTAGGGCAACCAGTTAATGTGCTGTTTCCGTAATTGAAACAAGAGATGAGGGTGGCTTGAACTAAGGGAATGGTAGTGGCAATAGAGAGGAATGGATGCAGTTACAAGACTGAAAAACAGGCCGGGAGCAGTGGCTCACGCCTGTAATCCCAGCACTTTGGGAGGCCGAGGTGGGTGGATCACGAGGTCAAGAGATCGAGATCATCCTGGTCAACATAGTGAAACCCTGTCTCTACTAAAAATACAAAAAATTAGCTGGGCATGGTGGTGCGTGCCTGTAATCCCAGCTACTCGGGAGGCTGAGGCAGGAGAATTGCCTGAACCCAGGAGGCGGAGGTTGCGGTGAGCCGAGATCGTGCCATTGCACTCCAGCCTGGGTAACGAGGGAAACTCTGTCTCAAAAAAAAAAAAAAAAAAAAGACTGAAAAAGAGTTAACATTTGGTATATCACTCAGGCTTATGTTTGGTGGCATGTAATAGAAGATGTACAATAACAGTGGCTTAAACAAGATTTATTCTTTTACATGAAATAAAGTTTGGAGTTAGGCAGTAACAGAGTTGATTGATATGATGTGTTCTGTGACATTCTCAGAGTACCAGGTACCCTGAAAAGATATTTCTCTACTTTGTCATCTTCATCTGTTGCTTCTATCCTGAATGTCACTTGGTGGCTATGAAACTCTACCTGTCTTTTTTGTAAGAGGTTACAGGAAGAATACAAGGGTGAAAGTTGAGTCTTCTCTCTTGGTGGAATGTCCATGGTGGCTTTGGAGCTCTACCTGTCTTTTTTGTGAGAGGTTACAGGAAGGATACAAGGGTTGAAACTTGAGTCTTCTCTCCATAAACAGTTGTCTGGAAGTTCCATACAATCCTGTTTTCTTCTATTGGCCTGAAGATAAGTATGTGGTCACACGTAGCAGAAAATGTAGTTTTCAGCTGTAGTTTCCCTTCTCCTCCTCAAATAAAACTTGATTGATGGTATGTAGGGATGGCAGAAAGACAGGAGGTAAAGTATAATTTCTAGGCTTCCATTCCAGTCCATTAGGTGGATAGTGGAGCCGGGGATGAGCATTGGTTGAAGGGAGTGGAGGCAGTGGAAAGGACAGTGAGTTTGGAGTGTTTGTTGAACATCCAGGTACAGATGTCAAGCAAGTCATGTGCTTGTCAAGCAAGTCATGTGTGCCTGAAGCTCAGGAGCCCTATTTGGCATGGAGATAGAAATTGGGGATAATTAGTGTGTAGATTATAATTAAAGCCAAAGAACGGTGTGTAAACATGAGGAGGGGTCTTGTAATAGAGAAAGTAGACATTTTAGAGATAGAAGAAAGGAAATAAGATCAGATGTACAGAGGGTAGCAAGAGAGGTAGGAAAAGAAAGAGGTTGCTTCCATTGCTATGGAAGGCAACGGAAAATTGCATTTTAAGGAAGAGGGGATGGTCAATAATGTCCTTTGGAGTTAATAACCAGTGAGTCACTAGTAACCTTGGGGTGCATCTCTTCCAGACCATTCCATGTAATGTGTTAGTGGGTTAGAGAGGGCTTGATTGCAGTGTGATTACTTGTCTGGGAGTCTGGGTCTTCTGGATTTAGAGACATCTTGTATGGGCAACTCTTTAAGTCTTGGGTGTGACATCCAGGGTGACATGGGAGAATGGATTAGTTATCTCCACTTTCCTAGTTCTATACACTCTCTGCCCCTTTGAATGACATGGATGGCAAAAGATTGTGGTGTAGACTTTGGATGACTGTATCTATGTGTTTACAAGAGATGATTTTTCCATAAGCCCTACAAACCCATCTCCTGCTGACCTATAACAGATGTGTTTCATGTGTTCAGTAATTTTAATTGGAAAAACAGTAGAACATATAAACTGTAGTCTTACAAAACATTGTTGCAGCAGCATTTAGTGAGGAAGGCTAAGGTGGAAAGAACCCTATGGTGCTATTGATAAGTCAATGTGATGGCTAGTTTTATGTGTCACTCTGGCTGGCTTCAGTCTCCAGTTATTCAGTCAGAATCTAGGTGTTGCTGTGAAGGTCTTTTATAGATGTGATTACAGTTCATAATCAGTTGACTTAATCAGAGAGATTATCCTAAATAGTCTTGATGGGCCTGACTCCATCAGTTGAAAGGCCTCAAAACTAGAACCGAGGCTTCCCTGAAGAACTAGAAGTTCCAGATGTGGACAGCAGCTTTAGCCTGTGCCCAAGCATTCTCACGTGCTCTACCTGATGACCTAGCCTATGGATTTTGGACTTGACCAGCCAGCCTCACAACTATATGTAATATAATTCCTCGCAGTAAATCTCTTAACGTATGTATTCTAGTGATTCTACTTCTCTGGCTGAATCCTGACTCATGCTGTTAAGGTTCTTGCCCACACTCCATCATTTGGTAATAGTGTATGGCTAGACAAGGCTTTTAGTCTTTTGAACTTCTGCTATAAAGTGAGATCTCTTCTATTTTTGAAAACTCTTCTTCTGATTCAGTCTATTACTTCTTCAAATAAATGCCTTGATTCCAGTAGCTGCCATCATCTTGCTTGTATGCCTGTGTAATGAGGGGCAAGCATAGAGCTCTGGGTCTTAGACCAGCACTGGTAACTCCAAGAATTCAACCAAGCTTGGGTGTTCCCATCACACTGGAGTACTCAGGAAGGCAAGCATGGGTGGTGCTGGACCTTGAGGAGAGGCCTATCCTGGGCCTAAAATTTATCTGTCTGGAGTCAACCCCTGGCTCTGGTAGGTTGGTGAATGGTGGGGATTGTGGAGTAATACTTCTTGGTTTTGAACTAGCCCATCTTTTCCCGACCCTCAGTTTATTGTCATGCGCCTATGTTGCCCAGTTAGCTTTAGCCATTGAGTAGAAGCAGCTCCCTCCAAAGGTCACACCACTCCAGTGAAAGGCCCATTCATTGACCAGGACTTTATAAAGCGATGGGTTCCTGAGAAGCCTTGCAGGGCCATTGATTTATTTTATATTCCAGTTTCTCTTAGAAAGGCTACTGCTGCCAAATTCTTCTCATTTGACTCTAGTCACTCCATCTCTCAGAATTCTCATGTTGGTCGATCACCTCATTGATTTATAAGTGACTTACTGAAGTTTCAGCACGGAGACTTCAGGGATGCATTTGTGGGACTGGGGCCCTGGGCCACACTGTCTACCAGGAATTCCCCTACTGAGAGGCCACTGCCCTTCCCTCAAATTCTTGATCAGGGAACTTTTCTTCTTGATTTTCATTATCCTGTCTTCCAGTCCAGTGTTCTTAAAATTATGTCACAAGGGGCCTTACTAATAAGTCATGGGGACTTATACAAATGCCAGATTTGAATTTTATTTGAAAGTAGTCATTTGTTTAATAGTCCGTCAGTCAAGTTTTTATTGTATGTCAGCTATGTACCTAGAACGATGCTATGTACTAGGGCTGCACCGTGAATGCCTTTGAATCTGTCACTGGGAATGTCATAATTAAAAACTCAACACTTGCATATGGTTATATACCATATTTTTAGTGCATTGAAGTTTTCTGCATGTTAAAAGGTGCAGCCAGGTCAGTTTGTGTGTGTGTGTGTGTGCATATGCAGACCTCGGAATATGGCTTTTTCTGTTATTTTTCACATGTATTGGAACTTCTGGTAAATATACTATGTCAGCAAGAGTAGTTCTTAAGTGTTCTCAGAAAAATTTAGGCCTATCCATGTCTCCTCACATAAAATTAAAAAAGCAAATACACTTTTACAGCACCCCAGTCAATTAAATACCACTTAAGGTTCAGGAGGTGATGGCTGGTGAATGTTCTAGACGTGGTGTAATAATCAGTATGTGTTAACAGCAGAATGTGCAACACTTTGTATCATTACATTGTGTGAAAGGTAGTATTGGGGTTTATTGATAAGACCAGGTCCTCCTTCTCTGACTCAAATTTGAGAGAAGCAGTGGGGACAATATTGTGTGTTAGAGATTTATCCATGAAACAGACATTTCTTCTCTTATTTCAAACTTCAGGATCAAATAGAAGGAAGAATATCCTGAGACTGCAAGACAAGATGATCCAACCAAACCTGATAGCAGTTATAATTACTTTCATAGCAAGTCAAAGATTGTGTTTTTATATACAAACAACCAAATGCAGAAAGAAATTGACTGCTGAGACTGTTACAGGAAGGCAACTAACACCTTCGGGCTTCATTAAAAAATTTTGCTATTCGTGAAAATAGTCATTATTATTCTTATAAGTTAATGTGTAGTATCATAAGCTAAAGTATGATAAGATAAACTTACAAAAGACATCTATACTATGAAATTATTGTATGTATCAATTTTTATGTATTAGGGATCCCGGAAACATTGATAGGGAAATAGTTCTATTGCTGAACCCCACCGTGTTCTGCTAGACCCCAAGCTCTGTGAGGAATGATACATGCCTGTATCATTCAAGGTTGTATTCCAAGCTTGTGGCACTTTTCTGGGGTTGTAGTTTTTCAATAAATATTCATTGAATGAATGATTGAAAATGTTTGAAACCTATGCTTCCAGCCACCATGACCTTCTCTGCAGTGAACTTCATTGAGTGCTTCCTACAAGGCATGAGCCCCTCTCTTTTCTAAGGACATTCTTTCAGATTGTCCTGGAAATTCAGGTTTCCATTTTGTCTTCCACTAGACCTTGTATAGATTTATTAGGTAACAAAAATCCCTTAAAGCAAATTGAAACATTTAAGCCATTGTCCCTCATCATGGGTGACGACTGAATTAAGAGTGGCCATTTGCTTCCGCCATTTGCACCTTTGCCTCTCCACTCTAGCCTCAGTGGCTGGCCTGGTTTGACAGGTACCATTCATTTTGGATTGAGTTGCCTGGAGAAGAACTCTGGAATGGAGAATTGTATCCAGAGGGTTTACTGAAGAGTGCTCTTGGGAGACACACTTGTAAGGAAATGTGGAAGGTAGGCTAGGACAGATGGCGAAGCTGCTCTGCAGTGAGGTTACCACCAAGGTCTCAGCTGATCCTGGGGGCAGCTCTGGAGCTGTACCGGCCCTTCAGAAATGCCCTACATTGAGGCAAGGAAACTGGGCCCTCATATCCCTGCATCAGTCGGTCATTACTGGTAGGCTATTCCATGTGAAGGGGTGTAGACTTGGGCAGGGCGTTTACCTGTGGCAGAGGGCAGTTTCCTTTGAAGGACACATCTGTGAGCTTTTAGCAGCAGCGATATTCCGAGCAGCTGTGGGGATGGGCACATCGACATCTGGGTGGAGTATCACATTATCCATGACAGCATCCCTTCTTGCTCTTTACTGATGGGTGAGTTTTCAGCTCTGGATCCCCCAGAACACATGCCTGTCACCTTGGTTGTACTTTTGGTTGTTGGTGCTTCTCTTGAAGACATCATTGTCATTTGCAGCTTCTTGTGGCAGCCTGGGTGTGAGAACTGATGAACTGGCCATGTGTTAGGAGCATGCTTATGGTTCCTTCAACCCCCCCTGCATCACGTAGCACAGGATCATGTATAGGTAAATATTTCAGAGGCTGTCACTTCTTTGGGTTGCTACCCCTTGTTCTTGAAACGTTTTCCTGGAATGATCCTCCACTTCTCAGTTGCCTTTGTGTCCTCACCTCCTGCTGCCTGTCCGTAAACATTACAGTTTCTCACGGTTTTGTCCCAGAGTTCTTCTGTTCTCTCACTGTACTGTAGTGATTGTATGGATATTGCCAAGTCTTGGACAATCGCCTGGATTTTTCTCCTGAGCTCTGGAACTATCCATCTAACTCCACTTGGGGTCCTAAAACACAAAATATCAGAAACTGAACTTAGGATCTTCCTTGTGCATTCCTGGCCTCTGTAGTACCCTCATCCACCTGTTCCCAAGGTAGAAGTGCGGCCTCCTTGGTTTTGCCCAGAAACCATGTGTGTTTTATTGAATCAGCATCCTGCATATTTCTCGACTCCATCCTTTTCTCTTAATATTTACCCTCACCGCTTTAATTCAGGAGACAAATCCCATTGCTTGGGTCATTCTAGTACCTCTCAGCTGATATTTCTGCATCTAGCCCTTCCTACACCCATTTTCCTCTGGACCATACTCACGGGTCTTTCTACAAAGTCTATTTTATTATGTATCTTTCCTGATTAAATGCCTTGAAGTGATACATAAGCTTTTTGTGGCTTGAGTCCTTCTCACCTCCTCCTGTTTCTCTACTTACAGCATGTATTCAATCCAGAGAAATCTGTTTTCAGTTCCTTGAATGTTCCATGCTCTCTCCTTTAATCATATCCTTCCAAATGACGGGGGCACTCTCCATTACCAGTGCTTGTCACACTCTTGCTTGTTTAATTCCTGCTCATACTTCTTAATCATATCCTTCCAAATGACGGGGACACTCTCCATTACCAGTGCTTGTCACACTCTTGCTTGTTGAATTCCTGCTCATACTTCGGATCTCAGCTTACGTGTTATTCTTGGCAGAGCCTCCCATACTTCTCAGGAGATTTCTGCCCTTTCTTTGCTCCTATAGAACCCTTTTCTTCTCTCATTATAGCACTCAGCTGAATATGCAGTAGTATCTTATTCTGTAAATCTCTGATTTACATTGCATTGTAAGCTTTGTGAGGGCAGTGATTCTGTCTGTCTTGTTCCATCTGTAGTACCTAGCACAGTACACGACTCAAAAACCAGTCTGTTTAATGAAAGAATTAATACATTCAATCTTTCGTTTATATGAAAGTTGGAAGAGTCTCAAATATCTCTGTAGTCTGTTTGGTCTGATCCTTAAAGGCATTTTCAATCTTTCAGGTTTCTTTAATTCTTGAAGGTGTTTCCTATGTCTTTATGGATCAAATAATGGGACATTCCTCTAAGACAAACTCACTGAAAGCATCCAGCTTTGTATTATCAATACAGATAATATAGTTTTGTATTCAGAGAATTGCTGAATCTCAGACTTGATAGTAATCTTGGATGTAATGGGACATTCCTCTAAGACAAACTCACTGAAAGCATCCAGCTTTGTATTATCAATACAGATAATATAGTTTTGTATTCAGAGAATTGCTGAATCTCAGACTTGATAGTAATCTTGGATGTAATGGGACATTCCTATAAGACAAACTCACTGAAAGCATCCAGCTTTGTATTATCAATACAGATAATATAGTTTTGTATTCAGAGAATTGCTGAATCTCGGATTTGATAGTAATTTTGGATGTTGGATGAGAGTTTTGAAGTCATCGGTTTAGTCTTTCACTAAGATCTCTTAACAGGTGATCAAAAGTGAGGGCCGCATTCACTTTGTTGAAGGAGACAAGTGCTTAGAATGCTATAACTGGGTTTTTGCCTCCTGGAAACCTGAGTGTGTTGGACATGAGACAGAGACTGTATCTTCCTGGACTATTCTGGAGCATCTCCTTGAAAATCTTGACGTCATTATTGCTTTCTTATGCAAGATTCAGCAGAGGACAGCAGGAAGGCCCAGCGCAGCCTTGAGTCTTGTTTAGCTCTCTTGGTGATCAAGCATGGGGCCAAGACCTGGCCCAATGACTGACATCACAGGCCTTGACATTATGGGGAGCACCAGATAGCTAAACTTTTCCTAGAAATCCACACTCATGTGTGAACTGTTGGAAGCCAGATCAAGTAATAGAATCCAAAGCACCTGTTACTTTAAGAAGGAAGGTTAAAATTTGAATGTCTTGATATTTACATTGCTAATTTGCTTGTCTGTATTGCCACCTAAAACCACATTCACTTTGAGGAATGTGGTGTATATAATAGCTGTGAAGCAGACTTTGATAAGATCTTATATTTAATAGAGAAAGGGAGCTACGCAATGGCTGCCTTTAGGATGCAAAAACATATGGACCTTCTTCAGACTGTAAACCTATTTTTTTCTCTTAATTGCTGTATATTTTGGTGGTGTGTAGACAAAGACTGTTTTTGTACCTTGATTATCAAACATGGCAGAGATGGCAAAGTCTTTAATATCTTAGGTATTTATTTGTTTTGTTACCACCCCCTTGGGACTTGTGTAGCCATGTCTGTGGTATTGGTTTTTTGGGATGCTGGTGTAAGACCTGTTAGCTTATTGACTTAATGAATTGCTGTGTTATCTCTTGGAGTAACTTAATCTGTGATCCTAGGTGTTGCATAAAAAGGTTGTGAAGTGATACTTCTTATTTTTCTTGAACATGCTTCATAATAGTAAAAAAAAAAGTTCTAACAGCGTTTGTTATTACTTGATTTTATTTTAGATTTTGGGGTGCATGTGCTTGTTCATTACATAGGTATTACACATGCAATGGTGGGAGCTGAGTTTCTACTATGCCCATCGTATTATACCCTCACCCGCCTCACATCTTTTTCCGTCTTAGAATCCCCAGAGTCTGTTTTCACCACCTTTATATCCAAGTGTACCCTTTGTTTATTTCTCATTTACAAGTGAGAACATACAATATTTGATTTTCTGCTTGTATTAGTTCATTTAGGACAATGGCTCCAGCTTCATCCATGTTACTGAGAAGGGCAAGATTTCATTCTTTTTTAAATGGCTGCATAATATTCCATGGACATTTTCTTTATCCAGTCAACAGGTGATAGACACTTTGATTGGTGCCATGACTTTGCTGTTGTAAGAGTGCTGTGATGAACGTAGAAGTGCAAATGTCTTTTTAACGTAATGATTTCTTTTCCTTTGAGTAGATACCAGGAATGGGATTGCTGGGTTGAAAGGTAGTTCTATTTGTAGCTGTTTGAGATATCTCCATAATGTTTTTCATAGAGGTGGAGCTAATTTACATTCCCACCAACAGTGTACGAGTGTTCCATTTTCCCTACAACCAAGCCAACATCTGTTGTTTTTTGACTTTTTGATAAAAGCCGTTTTGACTGGTGTAAGATGATATCTCATTGTGATTTTAATTTGAATTCTCTGATGATTAGTGATGTCGAGCATTTAAAAAATTCTTTTGGCCATTTGTATGTCTTCTTTTGAGAAATGTCTGGTCATGTCCTTTGCCCAGTTTTTAATGGTTGAAAACAAATGAACGAAACAGTCACAGTTTGTTGTTTTCTTGTTGAGTTGTTTGAGTTCTTTGTAGATTCTGGATATTAGTCCATTGTTAGCGGCATAATAAAAACAGTATTAATAGCATTTAACTAGGGTTTACTGTGTGCCAGACACCATGGTAAATTCGCCACATGTATGTTATCATCTAATCCTTCTATGAGATGGGTACCAGAATTATCTCCATTTTATAGTTGAAAAATTAATTCACAGCCACCAGACGATAGAAACAACATTTAAACCAGTCATCCTAAGTGCCTCTAATCATCTCTTGATAAATTAAAAAATGCCTATGATTTTCCTTCTAACCTCCCTCCTTTTGTTAGCGATACTTCTATCATAGTCCTGTCTTTTAACTGTACTTTCCACAGAATCCCAGGTATAGGTCAACGAATGTTACACTAAGAATAAGAAAAAGAAGAAGAAAATCTTCCTGGTTTTCCATGCTTCGGGCACAAAAAACCATGTGTCTGTGGTATTGTTCAAGAGAAGGATTACACAGGGCAGCTTCTGGTGTAGGTATGTAAAAGACTTCCTGTGAATGAGTTAATCAGGATGGGAAAGCATCTCTTTGAGTCTGAATGGATGTTTGTCAACACTACTTAAAGCCATGCTGCATCACAAAAAGTGATGTCTCTGTCCATCTTAGTAATTGTCATGGTGGAAACCATTTCATTCTTGGTCTTGGTGTTAATTGACTTTTACTCAACTTTAGCAGTGAGAAGACTGGTTTTGAGAGCAGTTGGTAACATTTCTTGGTCAGTCTAATTTTGTCCTTTTAGCGTATTTATGAGCCTCAGTACATTTCTTTCATGTGTTTTTTTTTTCCTTTTTCTTTCATTTGGCACGGTGCTTGCATTCCTTCACGGTCGGAATTGGCAGGATAATGTTTTTGAAACTTTTCCTTTACTACCATGTACTGTACTTAAGTGTGGTACCTGGTGGACAGTGATGCCTTGGTTATATGGCTTTGTATTCAGAATGCCTGTAGACTTCCCATGGGTAAGGCAGATAAACCCAGATTCTAGCAAATGTGTCTGCATGCTTGGCATTAAAAAATATTAACAGAGCATAGACATTACTGATCTTTACTAAAATTAAGAAAATATGTTCAAGTAAGTAGAACCATTTATTTAAATACATAAAGAAATACAAAGGACTGGAAAGGGATACATAAAACTATTTTTCACCACCTGAGTGACAAGCAGTAAAACACTGATGGTAATTTGCCAGTATAGTTTTCTGTAAAAAACTCAACTGGAATAGAGAGGAAAATTGAGATATGAGATAATACACACATACACACACACACCCACACACACACACACACACACACACACGGTGGCAGGGGAGGGTGGCAGAGAGAGGGAGAGACTGAGAGAGAGAGAGAGAGTAAAGAGAGAGAATAAACATACTTCATATCTGTCCTAGGTGGTTTCACATTGAATTTTCTAGGTGACCTGACATTTCTGTTGTTTTTAATCAAGAGTCTCAGAGGTCAGAATGTCTCAGATGTTGTCTAGTGTAATTTCTCCCCCAGCATATGTATCCTTATGTTCACCCAGTACCTCCTAGGAAACTCCCTAAGGAAGGGGGTGCTCTGCTTTGAAGGGCAGCCTCTTCCATTTTAGCATGCAAGTGCTGGCTGTTGGAAGTGCTTTGGTATAAAGTGAGCCAAAGTCTGCCTTCTTGTGCAGTCTCTACCTGTGGAACAATGAATTCAGTCCCCAGGACTTCTCAGTTCCATTTCCTGGCTGGCTTCATTTCCTCTGCTGCCGTCCTAGTTCAAGGCACCCATTTCTTTCTTCTGGAAGAAACAATAGTCTCTTAACTAGATTCCAGCATTTCTTTGTCACCTTCTATTCCTGCAATGTATCTAAAGCGACTGTTTGGAAGGGTAATTCTGAGCACGTCACTTTCTCCCAAAGTCTTCAGTAGCCTCCCATCATTCTTGGACAAAAGTCCTAATACTAATGGTCTAGCCCTTGCTTACCTCTCCAGGCCTGGCCAATAGCACTCCCCCTTTTCTTCTCTGTGTTACCAAAGGTACTGACTCTTTAGTTAATGCACATGTTCTTTGCTTCATGACCTTTACTCAGGCCCTGCCTGGTTTCCTCTCACCCTTTTGAGCTCTAAAGTTGTTTCACTAAGGAGGCCTCCCTGACCTCCAGGCCGGGATAGACCTCCTTGTGATGTGTTCTCAGGGCAGCCCGTGCTTCTCTCCAGCATTGATCACTGTAATCACTCAGTTATTTTTGTACTATTTAAGGACTACATACTTGAAGGCAGATTCACATCTGTCTTGGTCAGTGCTGCATCCTCAGTACCTAGAGCGTAAGAGATCTTTGTGGAGGTCTTTCGAGTATCCAGAAATATTTGTGCTGCTAGAAATGCAGACCTTTTCCTTCAGGTTAAGCAACACTATCTTTTTTTTTCCTGCTCTTATCCTGATATGTTTCTTAACTGTTTCCCCTCCTGGTTTTCTCTCACGGTTGATCTCTAAACTATTTAAGATCCCACTTTAAATGTATTACTGAGAATAATTTCGGTTCATCAGCAAAGTTCACTTTTCATAATTTGGACACTATGCTTTTAGTTAGTTTAGTCTCATGAAAAACCAGAGCCTAAATTGCAGAACAAATATTTTTTTTAAATAACACGAATGACAACAGTTGTCTTAGAACTTCTGGATAATGGGCAAAGTGGTGCTCAGAGGAACATGCATAACCTTAAACATGTCTATTAAAAACAAAGAAGAATAAATTCAGCAGTCATTTCAAGAAGTTAGAAAGAGAACAACAAAATGAAACCGTAAAGAAGGAATGAGTTAAATGAAAACAAAAATATTAAGAAAGTAGAGAAGGGAAAAATGGTATAATAGGTGTATTAATGGTTGTATTAGCATTTTTGATGTCAAAAGTACTTATATATATTTACTACTTTTATTGTGGTAAAATATGTACAGTATAATATGGTATTTTCCATTTTATTCATTTTAAATGTACATTTCAGTGACATTTAGTACTTTCTCAATGTTCCTAGTTCTAGAACATTTTTAATGTTCATTTTTTATGTGGCAGAAACCACATGCCTATTAAGTATCACTTGCTATTTTCCCAGCCCTTGGCAATCATTCATCTGTTTTCTGTGTCTGTGACTTTTGCCTATTTTGGATATTTTATAAAAATTGAATCATGTAATATATGACCTTTTCTATTTGGCTTTTTAAAACTTAACATAATGTTTTTGAGGTTCAGCCATGTTGTAGCTTGCATTACATATTTTTATCCTATTTGCATTACAGGCACCTAGCATGTAATCTGACTCATTAAATCAGAGTTCTGATTTGCTCCTTTTTATGACTGAATATTTCATGCTATTGTGTATATACCACGTGTTGTTATGTTTTCATCTGTTGCTGGACACAGGTTGTTTCCACTTTTCCTTTACTGTGGATCTGCATATTGGCTAACAAGTAACTGTTTGAATACCTGATTTCAGTTCTTTTGACTCTAGGCAGGAGTGATTGCTGAGTTACATGGTAATTCAATTTTTAACTTTTTGAGAAACTTCCAAATCATTTTCCATTTTACATCCTCACCAGCAATGTATGAGGATTTCAGTTTACAACCTTGCCAACACTTGTTATTTTATTTTATTATTTATAGCCATTGTAGTAGTTGTAAAACAGTATCTCGTTGTGGTTTTGATTGCGTTTCCCTAAGTGCCTAATGATGTTGAACATCTTTTTATTTGCTTATTAGCCATCTGTATGTGTTCTTTGGAGAAATACCTATTCAAGTTCTTTGCCCAGTTTTGAATTGAGTTGTTCATTTTTTTGTTGTTGAATTGTTGAGTTTCAGATATATGATTTGAAAATATTTTCTTCCATCCTGTGGGTTGTCTTTTCACTCTTTTAAAAATGTCCTTTGATGCACACAATTTGTAATTTTAAGGAATTCCACCATATCTGTGTTTTCTTTTGTGTTCAAGTTTGGTGTCAAACTTAAGGCAGATCTTCCAATACTGTGTTAAACAGAAGTGGAGAAAATGGTCATCATTGTCTTAGTCCTGATTTTAGGAGAAAAGCTATCAGCCTTTTACCTGAATATGGTGTTAGCTTTGAGTTTTCATAATTATCTTTTATGATATTGAGAATTTCATTTTATGCCTAGTTTTTCAGAAATGTATTTTTAATCATAAAGGGTTGAATTTTTCAGATGCCTTTTCTCTGTCAGTTGAGATGATCATGTGTTTTTTTCCACCATTCTACTGATGTGACATAATAGATTTATTGATTTTTGTGTATTGAGCTAACACATTCCTGGGATAAATCCCTCTTGGTCATGGTGTGTGATCCTTTTAGCATACTGCTGAATTTGGTTTCCTAGTATTTGTTGAGAATTTTTTGCATCTATATTCTCAGGGATATTGGTCTGTATTTTTTTTTCTTATGTCTTTGGCTTTAGTATCAGGTTAGTGCTGGCCTGATATAATTTTGGAAGTATACCCTCCCCTTAAGCTTTCTGGAAGACTTTAAGAAGAATTGGTGCTAATTCTTTATATGTTTGGTAGAATTCATCAGTGAAGTCTTGGTCTTGGCCTTGTCTTCATTGGGGGGCTTCAATCTGTTACTGATTCAATCTCCTTACATGTTATAGGTCTATTCAGATTTTCTATTCATTTTAGAGTCTGCCTTGGTAGGTTTCCTGTTTCATGTAGGTTATACAGTTTGTTGGTTTACAATTATTTCTAGTATTTTAAAATAATTCTTTTTATTTCTGTAAAGACTGTAGTAATTTCTCTTTGTGTCTTCTTCATTTTTCTTTAGTCAGTCTAGTGAAAGATTTATTAATTTTATTGGTCTTTCCAAAGAACAAACTTTGTTTTCTTTGATTTTCTCTATTATTCCTGTATTCTCTACTTTATCTACTCTCATCTTTATTATTTCCTTCTTTCTACAAGCTTTTGGTTTAATTTGGTCTTTTTTAAAATTTACTCAAGATGTGCGGTTAGGTTATTGATGTCTTTTTTCCTTTTTTAATGTAGGTGTTTACAGCTATAAATGTTTTCTGAGCACTGCTTTCACTGTATCTCATAAATATTGCAGTATTAGCATGTTTTGTTTTCTTTTGTCTCAAGATATTTTCTAAGTTACCTTGTGATTTTTTTTCTTGGATCCATTGGTTGTTTTAATAGAGTACCTTTTATTTTTCACATATTTGTAAGTTATATATTTTTCCTTCTATTATTAATTTCTAGCTTATCTCATGGTGGTCAGAAAAGGTACTTTGTATGATTTCCTTTTTTTCTTCAAATTAAAAAATTTTATTAAAGCTTGATGGCCCAACATGTGGTCTATTCAGGAGAATATACAGTGTGCACTTGAGAAGAATGTATGTTCTGCTGTTGTTGGGTGAGATGTTCTATATGTATTTGTTAGGTCTAATAGTTTTACAGGGTTCTTGTATTGTTTTGTCTGTTATTGAATATGAGATACTGAAGTCTCAAATCATTGTGGAATGGTCTATCTTTCCCTTCTGTTTTGTCAATTTTTTGCTTCATATATTTTGTTGTCTCTGTTGTTAGGTACACATATGTTTATAGTTACTATATCTTCTTGATGGATTGAAAAATATTAATATTTAAAACAATAATTTTGTTGTTTGGTGCAGTTATAGGAATCTTGAAGTCAGTTAGAATGTCCCAGACTTTTCACACAACAGTTCCCAGTGATGTATGTAGGGCCTTATTTATTTATTTATTTAGCATGTTCTTTTCTTCGGTTTGTTGATGTGATGTGTATTGTATAATGACTTATGTTAAATTTCACTCTGCCACTTTTAGCCTTTTGAAGTTATTTTGGAAACCTGTTTGGATCCTTTTTCCTTTTAATGGGGGCTTTTTATTTCTGAGCTTTAACATAGGTAACATAGAGAAGTGTTTCAGAAAAAGTAAGTATCAGTCATGAAATAGGATAAGTTAAGACATCACAAAGCTTACTGTTCCTACTGAGATTTAGCCATTTTTTTGGAACAAATACCCGCTCAATTGATTAATGTCTACAGGTTGGAAAAAGCTGATTCCAGTACTTTTTTTTCCAGTTTCCTCATTGCATTTATGGAGGAGAGAGAATCTTTGAAGGTCCTTAGTCTGTTATTCTTACTGACATTAGCTTTATGTTGTTGATAATAGTGTAGAATAGTATTTGAAATGATGTGGACAATTTTGTCAAATGCTTTGTGGCTTTTACGATATTGTGCATCTGTATCATTTTCCTTATGTACAGCCTTGCAAATCCTGTTGTAGGAAGAAACGAGGTTGGTGTGAAGGGGTTGCTTGTAGTAGTTCTGTGTTATCATTGATAAATCACTTCATATTATTGTATACACCCACAGTCTGACCTTTAAAAAATCCTTCTTAGAATTTTTAGCAAGAAGTCACAGAAGTCTTCTTAGAAGTTTGTAGAATGGGAATATCAGGGTGCTTCTGTTCTTCATGGAAGCCTTATTTTTCATGATTAAAAAAAATTCTGGTCACCCTTTTACATCTTTCTTTATCAGATTTTTTTCAGGTCCTTGGATTATATGACGTTTTGGTCTGGAGGTTTGAAATCAGATACAGTCATAGATGTTCATGTGTCATCTTCTCTACTATCTTAACTCATTTTCTTCTCTTCGTTATATGCTTTCTTAATAAGTATATTTAAGAATCAGATTATAAAGCAGGTACATGTTCACTATAAAAAATTAAAAAAACAGAAAATACAGAAAACACATTTTACTCATAATTTTTAAATTTAGTAGTGTTCACTATGAACATTCATGTATATCCTTCTAGTATTTTTTTTACACTTACATAAGGAGTCTCCAAATGTGTATTAACTACATTTATACAATTATTGGCCATACCATTTTTGTAACTCATTTTAGCAACATGGTATTTCCTTACTTTATTTGTGTTCTATAACATAATTTTAATATGCTGTACCATATATTTTATCACTTTGTTATGGTATATTAGATTTTATACTTGATTTGTCTTGAAATTTTCAGTATTTTAAACAGGGGTATAAGCTTTCTCTACAGATCTTTGTTTTTATTGCTGTTATTTTCTTATGATAAACTTCTAGATGTGGAAGGTCAATGACCATGTCCTTGGAAAAGGCTTTTGATAATACTTTCAAATTACTCTCCAGAAATGTTGTGCTTGCCATCCAGGAAGGCTATTGCCAGCATTAACAGACATGTTTATTTCATGAGGCTCTCAGCACTACTGGTATTATTGGTTAAAAAATGCAATTTGAAAGATGTTTCTCATTTCTTATTGTTATAGAAAGATTTAAAAAAAATTAATGGGTTTGATTCTTGTCTATGACATACATTAGCAAAAATACTTATTTTGCATTCTGAGTAGTTGTTCATTTTGCATATTGTGGATTTTTATTTTAAAGGAGAGTAGTTTCAAGTTTTATGACAGATTAATATATATTTTTGTGGTTTCTTCTTGTCTCACTATTCTCTTCCCTTCATCCTTCCTTCCTTCTTTCCTTCCTGTATTCCTTCCTTGGAGTGAGGGGCAGACTATTCTCATGCTAAAATATGTAGGCATTTATTCTTAGTCTTCTGTGGCATGATTTTTGCCCATTTAGGTGGAAATTTAATATAGCTGGAATTTGTTTTGCTATATTATGTGAAGTAGGGATATGGTCTTTGTCATTGTTGATCTTCCATTTCAGTCCACTTATTGAATGAGTCATTATTTTCCCTCTGATTTGAAATGTCAGATTTGTCATTGATGAAATTGTAGCATTTTAATATGAGTTTGTTTCCAGGCATTCTACTCTCTTCTACAATTTCCATTATTGTGCTTTCAGAACACAGTTTATTATTTGGTAATTCAAGTCCATTTTTTTAATTTTTTGTGTTTATTTCTGTTGATAAAGTTTTCAGATAAGATACTTCTTTTAATTGCACTAAACTTATACGTAACTTTGGGTAAAGTTGATATCTCTGTGATACAGTCTTACCATTCAAGAACATAATATTTCTCCCCATTTATTAAGACATTCTTTTGTATGTGTTAGGAAAGTTTTCTAGTTTTCTTGATACAGATCCTAAGTTTGTTTTGAATTTTGTTGTCTTTGCAAACAGTGTTTTAACACTCACTTCCTTTCGGAATTTTAGGTAGTCACATTATCCTTAAATTAAATCATCTTATCTGTCTTTCTGTTAGTTTTAATTGTATATATATTTCTACTCTTATTTTATTAGCTAGAATTTTCAGAAACGCTAAATTGTAGTGTGATAGCCAGTATTCAGGTTTCTTGTTTCTGATTCAGTAAAACTGCTTTTTGTTTCACCATGAATTAAAGCAGTGGCTATTGATATAAAATAGATATTATTTTTCTTGTTAAAGTTTCTACACCTAGTTTACTGTTTTTTCTTCTTAACAAGGGATGGATATTAAATTTTTTTAAAATTCATTTTTGATACTTCCTGAGGTGATCAAATAATCTTCCCCATTATCACTAGATATAATTTAGTAACAGATTTTTAAAGGGTAAATCTTCATATTTTAAAACACACATACTTGATGATAATACATTTTTAATTTTAGTACAATTCTAAGTTTCAGCCAGCTGCTATGAATGTATTTTAGTATTGATTTCTTTTGTATATGCTAATTTAATCAAGTTTTTAATGTCAAGGTAATGCTGGTATTGTAAGGTTAAATGATTAATTTTTTTTCCTGTTTATAAGAATAGCTCATGTAACATGTAAATTAAGCTTTCTCTTGAATTTTTTTTGAAAGAAATAAATTGGTTATGATATTTTGTGTGTCTGGGTTTTTTTGAGACAATTTTCACAGCATTTTCAGTGGTTGTTGATTTTTTTCATATTTTCCCTTCTTTAAAAATTCTTGGTAGTTTATGTTAGTAAGAACTCATTCATTTTATTCTTTTTTATTTTATTTTCTTTTTTTATTGCATTTTAGGTTTTGGGGTACATGTGCAGAACATGCAAGATAGTTGCATAGGTACACACGTGGCAGTGTGTTTTGCTGCCTTCCTCCCCTTCACCCACATTTGGCATTTCTCCCCAGGCTATCCCTCCCCAGCTCTGCCCCCCGCTGTCCCTCCCCCATTCCCCCCAATAGACCCCAGTTTGTAGTGCTCCCTTCCCTGTGTCCATGTGTTCTCATTTTTCCTCACCCGCCTATGAGTGAGAATATGCAGTATTTCATTTTCTGTTATTGTGTCAGTTTGCTGAGAATGATGTTCTCCAGATTCATCCATGTCCCTACAAAGGACACGAACTCATCATTTTTGATTGCTGCATAATATTCCATGGTGTATATGTCCACATTTTCCCAGTCCAGTCTATCATCCATGGGCATTTGGGTTGGTTCCAGGTCTTTGCTATTGTAAACAGTGCTGCAATGAACATTCGTGTGCATGTGTCCTTATGGTAGAATGATTTATAGTTCTTTGGATATATACCCAGTAATGGGATTGCTGGGTCAAATGGAATTTCTATTTCTAGGTCCTTGAGGAATTGCCACACTGTCTTCCACAATGGTTGAACTAATTTACACTCCCACCAGCAGTGTAAAAGTGTTCCTATTTCTCCACATCCTCTCCAGCATCTGTTGTCTTCAGATTTTTTAATGATTGCCATTCTAACTGGCATGAGATAGTATCTCAATGTGGTTTTGATTTGCATCTCTCTAATGACCAGTGATGATGAGCATTTTTTCATATGTTTGTTGGCCTCATGTATGTCTTCTTTTGTAACGTGTCTGTTCATATCCTTTGCCCATTTTTGAATGGGCTTGTTTGTTTTTTTCCTGTAAATCTGTTTGAGTTCTTTGTAAATTCTGGGTATCAGCCCTTTGTCAGATGGGTAAATTGCAAAAATTTTTTTCCCATTCTGTTGGTTGCCGATTCACTCTAGTGACTGTTTCTTATGCTGTGCAGAAGCTGTGGAGTTTAATTAGGTCCCATTTGTCTATTTTGGCTTTTGTTGCCAATGCTTTTGGTGTTTTGGTCATGAAGTCCTTGCCTACTCCTATGTCCTGAATGGTTTTACCTAGATTTCCTTCTAGGGTTTTTATGGTGCCAGGTCTTATGTTTAAGTCTTTAATCCATCTGGAGTTAATTTTAGTGTAAGGTGTGAGGAAGGGGTCCAGTTTCTGCTTTCTGCACATGGCTAGCCAGTTTTCCCAACACCATTTATTAAACAGGGAATCATTTCCCCATTGCTTGTTTTTGTCAGGTTTATCAAAGATTGTATGGTTGTAGATAGGTTGTGTTGCCTCTGTTGCCTCTGTTCTGTTCCATTGGTCTATATCTCTGTTTTGGTACCAGTAACATGCTATTTTGATTACTGTAGCCTTGTAGTATAGTTTGAAGTCCGGTAGTGTGACGCCTCCTGCTGTGTTCTTTTTGCTTAGAATTGACTTGGCTATGCGGGCTCTCTTTTGGTTCCATATGAAGTTCAAGGTGGTTTTTTCCAGTTCTGTGAAGAAAGTCAATGGTAGCTTGATGGGGATAGCATTGATTCTGTAAATTACTTTGGGCAGTATGGCCATTTTCACAATATTGATTCTTCCTAACCATGAACATGGAGTGTTTCTCCATCTGTTTGTGTCCTCTCTTATTTCCTTGAGCAGTGGTTTGTAGTTTTCCTTGAAGAGGTCCCTTACATTCTTTGTAAGGGGTATTCCTAGGTATTTTATTCTCTTTGTAGCAATTGTGAATGGCAGTTCGTTCTTGATTTGGCTCTCTTTAAGTCTGTTATTGGTGTAGACGAATGCTTGTGATTTTTGCACATTGATTTTCTATCCTGAGACTTTGCTGAAGTTGCTTATCAGTTTCAGGAGTTTTTGGGCTGAGACGATGGGGTCTTCTAGGTATACTATCATGTCGTCTGCAAATAGAGACAATTTGGCTTCCTCCTTTCCTATTTGAATACCCTTTGTTTATTTTTCTTGCCTGATTGCTCTGGCTAGAACTTCCAGTACTATATTGAATAGGAGTGGTGAGAGAGGGCATCCTTGTCTAGTGTTGGATTTCAAAGGGAATGCTTCCAGTTTTCGCCCATTCAGTATGACATTGGCTGTTGGTTTGTCATAAATAGCATTTATTATTTTGAGATACGTTCCATCAATACCGAGTTTATTGAGGGGTTTTTTAGCATAAAGTGCTGTTGAATTTTGTCAAAGGTCTTCTCTGCGTCAATTGAGATAATCATGTGGTTTTTGTTTTTGGTTCTGTTTATGTGGTGAATTACGTTTATAGACTCGCATATGTTGAACCAGCCTTGCATCCCCAGGATGAATCCTACTTGATCATGATGGATAAGCTTTTTGATGTGCTGTTGCAATCAGCTTGCCAGTATTTTATTGAAGATTTTTGCACCTATGTTCATCATGGATATTGGCCTGAAGTTTTCTTTTCTTGTTGAGTCTCTGCCGGGTTTTGGTATCAGGATGATGTTGGTCTTATAAAATGATTTGGGAAGGATTCCCTCTTTTTGGATTATTTGGAATAGTTTCAGAAGGAATGGTACCAGCTCCTCTTTGTGTGTCTGGAAGAATTCGGCTGCGAACCCATCTGGACCTGGGCTTTTTTTGTGAGGTAGGCTCTTAATTGCTGCCTCAACTTCAGACCTTGTTATTGGTCTATTCATAGTTTCAGCTTCCTCCTGGTTTAGGCTTGGGAGGACACAAGTGTCCAGGAATTTATCCATTTCTTCCAGGTTTACTAGTTTATGTGCATAGAGGTGTTTGTAATAATCTCGGATGATGGTTTGAATTTCTGTGGTATCTGTGGTGTTTCCCCTTTATCGTTTTTTTATTGTATCTATTTGGTTATTCTCTCTTTTCTTTTTTATCAGTCTGGCTAGTGGTGTGTCTATTTTGTTGATCTTTTCAAAAAACCAGCTCTTGGATTTATTGATTTTTTGAAGGGTTTTTCGTGTCTCTATCTCCTTCAATTGTGCTCTGATCTTAGTTATTTCTTGTCTTCTGCTGGGTTTTGAGTTTTTTTGATCTTCCTCCTTTAGCTCTTTCAATTTTGACGATAGGGTGTCAATTTTGGATCTGTCCACTCTTCTCATGTGGGCACTTATTGCTATATATTTTCCTCTAGAGACTGCTTTAAATGTGTCCCAGAGATTCTGGTATGTTGTGTCTTCGTTCTAGTTGGTTTTGAAGAACTTCTTTATTTCTGCCTTTATGTCATTGTTAATCCAATCAATATTCAAGAGCCAGTTGTTCAGTTTCCATGAAGCTGTGTGGTTCTGAGTTTGTTTCTGAATTTTGAGTTCTAACTTGATTGCACTATGGTCTGAGAGTCTGTTTGTTATGATTTCCGTTGTTTTGCATTTGCTGAGGAGTGCTTTACTTCCAATTATGTGGTCAATTTTAGAGTAGGTGTGATGTTGTGCTGAGAAGAATGTATATTCTGTGGATTTGGGGTGGAGAGTTCTGTAAATTTCTATCAGGTTTGCTTGTTCCAGGTTTGAGTTCAAGCCCTGGATATCCTTGTTAATTTTCTATCTGGTTGATCTGTCTAATATTGACAGTGGAGTATTAAAGTCTCCCACTATTATTGTGTGGGAGTCTAAGTCTGTTTGTAAGTTGTTAAGAACTTGCCTTATATATCTGGGTGCTCCTGTATTGGGTCCATATATATTTAGGATCGTTAGCTCTTCTTGTATCAATCCTTTTACCATTATGTAATGTCCTTCTTTGTCTCTTTTGATATTTGTTGCTTTAAAGTCTATTTTATCAGAGATGAGAATTGCAACTCCTACTTTTTTTTGCTCTCCATTTGCTTGGTAAATCTTCCTCCATCCCTTTATTTTGAGCCTTTGTGTATCCTTGCATGTGAGATGGGTTTCCTGGATACAGCACACCGATGGGTTTTGGCTTTTTATCCAATTTGCCAGTCTGTGTCTTTTGATTGGTGCATTTAGCCCATTTACATTTAGGGTTAATATTGTTATGTGTGAATTTGATACTGCCATTTTGATGCTAGCTGGCTGTTTTGCTCGTTAGTTGATGCAGATGCTTCATTTTGTTGTTGCTGTTTAGCATTTCGTATATTTTTGGAATGGCTGGTACTGGTTGTTCCTTTCTATGTGTAGTACCTCTTTCAGGAGCTCTTGTAAAGCAGGCCTGGTGGTGACAAAATCTCTGAGTACTTGCTTGTTTGCAAAGGATATTATTTTTCCTTCACTTATGAAGCTTAGTTTGGCTGGATATGAAATTCTGGATTGAAAGTTCTTTCCTTTAAGGATGTTGAATATTGGCCCCCACTCTCTTCTGGCTTGGAGGGTTTCTGCCGAGAGATCTGCTGTGAGTCTGATGGGCTTCCCTCTGTGGGTAACCCAACCTTTCTCTCTGGCTGCTCTTAACATTTTCTCCTTCGTTTCAACCGTGGTGAATCTGGTGATTACGTGGCTTGGGGTTGCTCTTCTTGTGGAATATCTTTGTGGTGTTCTCTGTATTTCCTGGACTTGAATATTGGCCTGCTTGCTAGGTTCGGGAAATTTTCCTGGATAATATCCTGAAGAGTATTTTCCAGCTTGGATTCATTCTCTTTGTCACATTCGGGTACACCTATCAAACATAGATTAGGTCTCTTCACAAAATCCCACATTTCTTGGAGACTTTGTTTATTCCTTTTTGCGCTTTTTTCTCTAATCTTGGCTTCTCGTTTTATTTCATTGAGTTGATCTTCGACTTCTGATATCCTTTCTTCTGCTTGGTCAATTTGGCTGTTGAAACTTGTGCATGCTTTGCGAAGTTCTCATGTTGTGTTTCTCAGCTCCTTTAATTCACTCATATTCCTCTCTAAGTTGTCCATTCTTATTATCATTTCCTCACATCTTTTTTCAAGGTTCTTAGTTTCTTTGCATTGATTTATAACATGTTCTTTTAGCTCAGGGAAGTTTCTCATTACCCACCTTCTGAAGTCTGATTCTGTCATTTCATCACACCCATTCTTTTTCCAGCTTTGTTCCCTTGCTGGTGAGGAGTTTTGGTCCTTTGTAGGAGGCAAGTTGTTCTGGTTTTGGGTATTTTCCTCCTTTTTGCGCTGTTTTCTTTCCATCTTTATGGATTTATCCACCTGTCTTCTGAGTGGTTGCTGATTTTCCAATTGAGTCTCTGAGTGGATGTCCAGATTGTTGATGATGAAGTATTTCTGTTTCTTAGTTTTCCTTCTAACAGTCTGGCCCCACTGTTGTAGGACTGCTGAGGTCCACTCCAGGCCCTGCATGCCTAAGGAACTCCTGTAGCAGTTGTAGAACCATGAGGGTTGCTACCAGATTCTTCTTCTGCTATCTTTGTCCCTGAATGATGCCCGCCAAATGTCAGTCTAATCAGTCCTTTGTGAGGTGACTCTTTGGATATACAGGGCTCAGGGAGCTGCTTGAGGAGACAGTCCATACTTTATAGGAGCTCTAGTGCTGAGCTGTGAGCTCTGTTGTTCATTCAGGGCTGCTAGGCAGGTACGTTTAAGTCTGCTGCAGCAGAACTCATAAAGCCCCCTTTTTTTCCTCAGGTGCTCTGTCCCGGGGAGTTAGGGCTTTATTTATGAGTATCCGTTGCATTTTCCTGCCCAGCGAGGAGGCAGTCTAGTCACTGCCTGCCTGTAGTGGCTATGATGAGCTGCTGTGGGCTCCGCCCTGTTGCCGTGGGCTCCACCCTGCTGTCATGGGCTCCGCCCTGCTGCTGTGTGTAATTTCCTATAGTCCTGTTTATATGGGTGTAGTTAGAACTGCCCATTTTATTCTTATTTTAACATTTATCTGAAAAGGTACAAAATGTATTTTCAAATATCTCTTCCATATATTTGGCTGTGCTCTTCATCTCTTTCCTAAGGTTGTAGATTTGTACTTTCTCCCTTCTTCATATTTTTTGTATTGCCAGAAGTTTGTCTCTTCAATAGATTTTTTTCTCTGTAAAATCAATTTTTTAGCTTTATTTTCCCATTTCAGTCTTTTCTTGCTCTCTTTCAGTGTTTCTGACTTATTCATTCCTTCATCTATTTTACTTTTTTCTACTTTTAATTATGAAATAGATAATATGCAAACAAAAATGTATATGTACAATTTAATAATGACATTGAATGTACTTGCCACATAGTTTTACAAAAGGACATCTTTCTAGTCCTCTGTGTGCCCCCTTCGAAGTGTATGCCCTCTTTCTCTCCAAGAGGTTAACTCTTTTTCTGAATTTCTGCTTAATTATTTTCTTGACTTTTAAAAATAATTTTATAGGCTGAGCATGATGGTTCATGTCTGTAATCCTAGCACTTTGGGAGGCCAAGATGGGTGGATTGCCTGAGCTCAAAGTTCAAGACCAGTCTGGGCAACACGGTGAAACCCCGTCTCTACTAAAAATATATAGAAAATTAGCCAGGAGTGGCAGTGTGCACCTGTAGTCCCAGGTATTCAGGAGGCTGAGGCAGGAGAATGGCTTGAACCCGGGAGGTCAAAGTTTCAGTGAGCCGAGATTGTGCCATTGCACTCCAGTCTGGGCAACAGAGTGAGACTTTGTCTCCAAAAATAAAAACAAAAAATTATAATTTTACATTATATATGGATGCATCCCTAAAATATATGTTGTTTGATTTTTTCTGGTTTTGAAATTTATGAAATTGGAATCAAATTATATGAATTCTTCTATATCTTGCTTTTTTACTTGACATTGTGCTTTTAAGATTTATCCATGTTACTATCATCAGAATATACAAATGTTTATTAAAATGTATAAATACACAAATATTAAAAATATATAATATGTAGTATACAGATACAGAAATGACAGTATATAATATATAAATAAAAGGTGGATGGAAATGTATGGAATTCACTTATACATTCCATTGTCAATAGACTTTTGGGATTATTTCAGTTTCTTGTTTTGTTTTCATTCTTTGATATTAGAAACAGGGCTGCTATGGATTTTTTTTGTAGCTCCTTCCTGGTATATTCATGCCAAAGATTATTGAAGATATATACTTAGCTGTGGAATTCCTGAGTCCTAGTGTATATTCCGCTTTACTAGATTATAACAAATTCACCAGATTATTTCCAAAACATCTATCCTTTTCAGGCTTAATTTGTTTTTAATTTTCTAGCTAGTTGAATTGAGTGCTTCACTTATTTATTTTCATGTTCAATGTTTGAAAATTAAAAGAGAAACTACAGAAGTTTCATTAAGATGTCTTCTAATTGATATGTATTTTTGTAAGTACAATGTACTTTGAGTTGCTAATTTGCTTTTTTACTGAAGAATTACATGGGAGGGTATTTTTAAATTGCTGTATAATCAAATTAATATTATTATTTTTGTTGCTTATTATGTCAAGTTTTTATGCATTATGACCAGAGGTTATGACATATATATATATAACTCCTTTTTTCAGTGTTATTGACTTTTTTGTGACCTAATGTGTAGCCAATATTTTGATATTTGAGAAAAATGCAAAGCCTCTGAAGAGTGCAAAAGTAGATATTTATTTTATATAAATAAATATATATCAGTAATTAAGATATAGATATATACCTACTAAATAAAGCTTATTAAGTACTATATCCGGTAAATTCTGTAGATCTTTATTGGTTTTGCCATACGATGAGAGTTAGTCTGAAGTCTTAGGTTCTCCTTCTAGATGTATTGGATAGGTTTCCATGCCAGTGGGTATAAGTATAGGTAGTATTTATTGCAAATATTGATGTGTTTGAAATTATTAATGACATTATATGTTGTATTTTCTGTTGATCATTTTTTCTTTTTTGGGGATTATTTGTGCCATTTCTTTTTTCTTTAAGTGTTTACATAATTATATATATGTTCTTATTTTTGTAATGGCTGTTCTTAAATCCTTTACAAGCACGTTTGAAGCTTTTTTTTCTGCCAATGTCTGGAATTAAATAATAGTCACAACCCCCTCTCTTGGACAAAGTAAGCTCCTTAGACACTTTTTTATTTCTTCTCTACTAGTCCTCTTCCTGTGGTTTTGTATCACCTACTTCCTTAGGCATTGTATCTTTACCATTTCCTCAAGTATAGAAGTTATAATAAAGAATTATTTAGATTTAAATACAAATTTACTTATATTTTGACTTAAAGTATATTTTCATATATTCCATTGTTTTCTTTTTCTTGGACTTCTGTTTCAAGATGCTGGAGTATTTCTTATAGTAGCTCTTTCAGAATGGAACTATGCATGGGCATTTTTCTGATTTTTTAAAACATATTTAAATATATTGAATATATATATATGTATAATTATATGTTCAAGAAATGAACATATAATAAATTACCTAATTTGGAATAATATTTTTTTCTATAGAAATAAGACTTTTTTGATGACTTGATGTAATCTATTCAAAAATTTCTTAATGCTAACCTTGTGTCTCTTGGAGTAAGTCCTACTTGGTGATGAGGCATTCTTTTTCTTTTAATGTTTAGCTAAATTCAACCAGTTTCATTGCCTTTTTTCCTTCCTGTCCTGGCTTCTTCATGTATCTTACTACTCTTACCTTTATTTTTTGTGATTTGCTCCTTCTGACCTTCCTATTGGCCTTGAGTGTATGTTTCATCTTATGAAGTGTTGAAAATACTCTTCAAATTTGCCCTGAATACTTTCCTCCTGCTATACTTATTTTAATTTTTAATTGACAAATAATAATTGTGTTTATTATGGGGTACAATAGGATGCCTTGATCTATATGTATATTATGGAAAGATTTCATCAAACTAATTATCGTATCTGTTACCTCACTAATTTATCATTTTTTGTGGCATGAACATTAAACATCTATTTTAGCAATTTTGGAACATATAATACATTAGTATTAACTGTGGTCACAATGCAGTGCTGTAGATCACTAAAATGTATACCTTGAGTCTAACTAAAGCTTTGTACCTGTTGATTAATGTCCATCCTTCCTCCATCATGGGTCGTTATCCTCTGATAACTACCTTTTCTTCTCTCTGTTTCTATGGGATCAACTTTTTAAGATTCCACATATAAGTAAGATCACATAGCATTTGTCTTTTGGTGCCTGGCTTATTAGCATAATCTCCAGTTTCATCCATGTTGCTGCAAATGACAGAATTTCCTTCATTTTAAAAGCTGTATAGTATTCCATTGTTTATGTGTATGTATTGAATAAATTGTCTTTGTTTTTGTCACTTCTGATTTCTGTTTCTATTTTCCTTGTATTTTTTCTTTCTTTATTTTATGCATTTATTTATTTATTGACAAAAGTATAAATATGCTGTTTAATGAATTATAAAGTAAATAGCTGTTTTGTTATCAAGTCTTCATCTTAAAGAACACTGCCAGCACCCCAGAGCTCCCACATACATGAAGTTTGTTCTTAATATTCTCTTCTTTGCTTCTACAAACCTGTTTGTAGAACGAATCCGAGGCTCTTATCTGTATTATTTTCTTCATTCTACTTTTCCTCTGCTTGTTTTATTTTTGTTAAAAAATATTGACATGGTTGCTTAGTTCATTAGATTCCAGCCTGGCATTGCCTCTAAATTAATTAAAAGTATACATTTTAATTTAAGCATTCATTTAAGTATGTCCTACAAGTTTTAATAGGTAATATTTTCCTGATTATTGGGTTTAAAACACTTCTAATTTCCATTTTTGTTTAGAACTATATTTCTTATTTTCTGTCATCTTTGTTTTATTCTTTCAATGAATTGTATAATTAAACAACATGCCCTGATATTTATACTTTAAATTGTATAAGAATTGGATTATCACCTAGTATGGGGCTACTTTTTGTAAATGTTTTGGGCGTGCAGCTATTAGGCACAGCGTTCTATGTGTTTTAGGTCAAGATTATTTATTTTATATTAATTGTATATTCAGATATTTTACCTTGCTGAGTTTTTGGTCTGATTGTTCTATCAGTTATTAAGAGGCATGTGTGAAAATCTCTGTTCTGATTGTGGATATGTCTGTTTCTCTTTGTAATGTTATCAATGTTTAAATTTTTTGTTTTGATATAGTTTTGCCAATTTTTACATTATATATTTTATGATATTAAGATAAAATACATTTACAACTTTTCGATGTTCCTAGGAAATTGATCCTTTTACCATTATAAAAAATTCCCCTTTCTAACTCTAGTAAAACTTTTTGCTTTAAAGAATATATGATATTAGTACAGCTACATCATATTCTTTCAATAATATTTGCAAGGCATTTCTTTTTATGTCATTTTGTTTTCACCTTTTGTGTATGCATATGTTTTATACGTATTTTTATAAATGACATACAGTTAGTTTTAAAAAATTCTATCTGATAAGCTTTATGTTTTAATTGGAATATTTAGACCATTTATATTTAATATAATTATGCATGTATTTGGGCTTAAAACTACCATTGCACTGTGTGATTTCTTTTTGTTCCACCTATTCTACTTTCCTCCTTCTCTATGTTCATGCCTTACTTTTTATTGACTAAGAACATTATTCCATTTTCTCTGTTATTTTTTCTTTTCTTTTAGTGGTTACTCTAGAAATTATCATATATACGCTTGAGTTAAATTCTAATTTTTATTGGCATTTTGCATTATTCCCAGACAATTTAGAGACCTTCAAAATCTTAATTAATTAATTTATTAATTTATTTTTTTATTGCATTTTAGGTTTTGGGGTACATGTGAAGAACATGCAAGATAGTTGCATAGGTACACACGTGGCAGTGTGTTTTGCTGCCTTCTTCCCCTTCACCTACATTTGGCATTTCTCCCCAGGCTATCCCTCCCCAGCTCCCCCGCTGCTGTCCCTCCCCTATTCCCCCCAATAGACCCCAGTGTGTAGTGCTCCCTTTCCTGTGTCCATGTGTTCTCATTGTTCATCACCCGCCTATGAGTGAGAATATGCGGTATTTCATTTTCTGTTCTTGTGTCAGTTTGCTGAGAATGATGTTCTCCAGATTCATCCATGTCCCTACAAAGGACACGAACTCATCGTTTTTGATTGCTGCATAATATTCCATGGTGTATATGTGCCACATTTTCCCAGTCCAGTCTATCATCGATGGGCATTTGGGTTGGTTCCAGGTCTTTGCTATTGTAAACAGTGCTGCAATGAACATTCGTGTGCATGTGTCCTTATGGTAGACCGATTTATGGTCCTTTGGATATATACCCAGTAATGGGATTGCTGGGTCAAATGGAATTTCTATTTCTAGGTCCCTGAGGAATCACCACACTGTCTTCCACAATGGTTGAACTAGTTTACACTCCCACCAACAGTGTAAAAGTGTTCCTATTTCTCCACATCCTCTCCAGCATCTGTTGTCTCCAGATTTTTTAATGATTGCCATTCTAACTGGCATGAGATAGTATCTCAATGTGATTTTGATTTGCATCTCTCTAATGACCAGTGATGATGAGCATTTTTTCATATGTTTGTTGGCCTCATGTATGTCTTCTTTTGTAACGTGTCTGTTCATATCCTTTGCCCATTTTTGAATGGGCTTGTTTGTTTTTTTCCTGTAAATCTGTTTGAGTTCTTTGTAAATTCTGGATATCAGCCCTTTGTCAGATGGGTAAACTGCAAAAATTTTTTCCCATTCTGTTGGTTGCTGATTCACTTTAGTGACTGTTTCTTTTTCCATGCAGAAGCTGTGGAGTTTGATTAGGTCCCATTTGTCTATTTTGGCTTTTGTTGCCAATGCTTTTGGTGTTTTGGTCATGATCTGGCACCATAAAAACCCTAGAAGAAAATCTAGGCAAAACCATTCAGGACATAGGAGTAGACCTTTGAAATCTTTAATCCAGTTTATCCACATTTGTCTTAAGTGCTATTGTTTTTGAGTGTTTTATTTCTGTTTATTTTAAGCCCCAGTGGACATTAGTAGTCTTTTGACTTTCCTGTGTTTCCCATTTATTTGACTTTACTCCCCCCTCCCCACCTCAGTCTCCAGCCTTCCACCTGAAATTATCTTCTAATGAATACTCTTTTTTTAAATTGCATTTAGTAAAATTGTTCTCATTTTTATTTGTTTAAGAAAGCTTTATTTCATATTTAGTTTTGAAGGATATTTTTTCATTAAGTAAAGAATTATCAGACTGCAGTTATTTCCTTGATGGATTGAAGGTGACGTTCCATTATTTTCTGGCTGCCATGGTATTTGTTGGGCTACTTGAATTTGTGAAACTGATATTTTCCATCAATTTGGGGGAATGCTCAGTCATTTTCTCTTCCTCCTTACTCCCCTCAGTTCTTCTGGTATTCCCTTTATATGCAGTTAATCTCCATCACTGTATCCTCTTTGTCTCCTAAGCATTTTTTCTCTTTCATTCTTATTTCAGTTTACATAATCCAGTAATTTTTAAATCTAGTGTCTAGTTTGTCCTAAAACTCATTTTGTGAGGCCTTAATTTTGGGCATTATATTTTTTACTTCTAGAAATCTGCTTTGCAATTTTTTTAGTTTTCTTTTCTTTTCTTTTTTTGAGATGGAGTCTCACTCTTTGACACCCAGGCTGGAGTGCAGTGGCATGATCTTGGCTCACTGCAGTCTCTGCCTCCTGGGTTCAGGTGATTCTTCCACATTCAAGTGACTCTCCTACCTTAGCCTCCCAGGAAGCTGAAATTACAGGCTTGTACCACCACACCTGGCCAATTTTTTTAATTTTTTTTTTTTTTTGGTAGAGACAGGTTTTCACCATGTTGGCCAGGCTGAGCTCGAACTCCAGACCTCAAGTGATCCACCTACCTCAGCTTCCCAAAGTGCTAGGAATACAGGCGTGATATACTGCACCTGCCCAGTTTTCATCTGTATGTTGAAATTATATTGTTGACTTTTAGTTCGTTGGACATAAGCATCGTTATTTTAAGGTCTGTGTCTGACATTTGTACATCTGGAGTCCCTATAGGTCCGTGCTGTGGGGTATTTCTGCCAGTTCTCATTAGTGTTGTCTTCTTGTTACACATGTCTGTTTGTTTTTGATTGTATACTTGGCATTGCATTTGGAAGAAATGTTTGTAGAACTGAACTGAGGCCTAGCGTGGTTTTACTTTCCATAGATTGGATTTTCATCTGCTTTTATCAGATAGTGGAGAAATATAGGATCATCTTAAACCACTTACAAAGATGGAGATTTTTCTGGGGCATTTAGATGAATCGAAACTAGGAAATGGTCTTCATAAGGCTGGGTTATTTACCATTTACTCTTGTTCCTAGAGTGCAGCCCTTCAAAGTCCTGATGGGATTCCCAAGAGGCCCAACTTTTGTCATCTTTCAGCTGACTCTTCTGGTTTAGAAAATGTCTTCCAGTGGTTCCATTTCTGAATTAATTTCCTGGCTTTCTGTTTCATCCAGATCTTGGCTGAGTAATTGTTTAATTTCTTCTCTTCCTCTATTTTACTTTTTTAAGAATGAAAGAAAATGTTTAGTGTTGCTTTGTATCTAATCTTTTCCCTAGTTTTTGTTGGCATAACAGGATTTTGTATTTTCCTTTTAGATTTAAAAGTATTATATGTCTTATTTAAAAAAATATTAAAAATTTGTTTTTATATAGCTACATTGACAAGAATTAGACATCAGGTCTGAATTTTATCTTTGCCTATTACAAATTATTTTATGGCACATTTGTCTTTGAATTTATTGTTCTGATTCACTTTGTAGTCAGTGATACAATTCTATTTTTTGTGCGTGTGAACAGGAAAAATATATGGGTGATGTACTTTCTTGGCTTTTGAAGATCTGAAAATAGAAAACATTTTTTTCTTTTGTTTTTCTACATCAGCAATATTTAGCTTGGCTGGTTGTTAAGATTTTGTTGTGCATTGTTTCTTTGAAAACCATGGGGTGGAGGAGAAGTCTGATGCTAACATGATTTAAAAATGAATAATTCCTTCTGGTTCTTGTAAGATTTCCTCTTTACCTTTTATGTACATAATTTTCAGAAGTATACATCCAGATATTCAGTTTTCATTAACATAACTCGGTACCTAATCTTTTATCTGTAGATTTATTAACTTATGTTGCATGGCTTAATATATTTTAGTTTTTCTGGATATACTTTTCATATTTGTTATTTTGCCTCTCATTTTATCTTCATCCTTAATTCTCGGAGAATTGTTTTAACTGGTTTTTTAATTTACTTATCCAGTTTTCTGCAGTGACCATTGCTAATTCCATTTATTGTGCAAAGTAGTTTCATTTTTTTTGTAAAACCTGGCACTTTCTAATATAAATGATGCAGAAAATTCATTTCATTTTATAGTTTTATAGTCTTCTTATTCTTAAACGCTTATTTCCATTTCACGGGTGTGATATTCTCCATATCATTAAGAGTACTTTTTGTATAGTTTATAAAGTCTGATTTTGTTTTTTGTACTAGGAAATGAATAATCTGATTCTTCTTCAATTTGGTCTCTTTAATTTTATCTATGCAAATATCTTATTTTTACTATTTAGTTTTATTGTCTGTATAAAGGCACGTTATTTGTATAGTGTTGGATGTTGAGCTGAGATTCTACCCATAAAAGTATTGGTCTTCTGTTCAGATCTTTTAGGCCAGGGAGAAGGGAGCTGGGAGAATTTTATACTTCTTATTGACGTGACGAGAAACTTCCATTGTCTCCTGAAGGTTCCTCCCTATGTTCATGGTGACAGCCTAATATCAGTGGGTGCAGGGTCCATTCTATAACCGACTTGGTAGTCCTCACTAACAGCCAGCCATAGAGTAACTCTTCTTCTTTTTAGCCAACACTAAGGGACGATAATGGTACCCACCTTTTAGAGTTGGAGAATTAGTTGAGGCAATGCTTGTTAAACTGTAGTATAACTTGGATATAGTGAGTGCTTAATAGATGCTGGCTTTCAGCTCACCTCCATTAACTCATGCTTTTGCTAATAGTGTTGCAGTCTTGCAGTCTTTTGACCCATCCTCTCAATTACATAATGATGTAATAAATGGCAGCTGATTAGAATGTGATCCTGTCCCAGAATGCAGGTGTCCTTAAGCACTGAAATTCTTCCATTTGTTTCATTTATTTGTGAATTGTGGAGCTGCTGGCTCTGGGCATGGCTGTAGCCCGTGGCCTGGGGGACTGTGGTTGATGATCTGTGATGAGTATTTTGGGCCCGCTTGATGAAGGCCGTTTTATTTCATACTAGAAATTTTTCACTTTATTCAAAGGTAAAAGGGAGTCTTTGAATGTTTTAAAGTAGGAAGCTAGTGGCCAGAACTATGTTTTGATAGGTGTTTTATGTGATATAACAATAGATAAATATGGATACTTATTCTATGCCTTTTTCTCTTTTAACTGTTTTATCTACATTATCTCTTCTAATCCTAGATCATCTTTTACAGATATGAAAACTGAGGCATTGAAAGACTGAAAAACTAAGTTACAAAGCTAGTATACTATGGAGGAGGCAGGATTTGAACCCAGGCAGCCTAATTACATGCCGTTATGCTGCATCTCATCCAGGCAGCCTTGAAACATCGTGTTATTATCTGAATGCTGTATCTCCCTATCTCCCCAAAATTCATATGTTCAAATCCAACTCCCAAGGTGATGGTATTAGGAGGTAGGCCCATATAAATGGGATTAGTGCCTTTATAGAGAGGCTTCAGGGAGCTTGATCACTTCTTGTGCCATGCGAGGACACAGCTAGAAGCACTGTTTGGGAGGAAGGAGCCCTCACCAGACACTGAATCCACTGGGGCATTGATCTTGGACTTCTCAAGCCTCTAGAACTGTAAGTAATAAATTCCTATTGTTTACAAGTCAAACAGTATATGGCATTTTGTTATAGCAGCCTGAGTGATCTAGGACACGTGGACACTGGTTAGTGCAGGTGAGAAACACTTGAGGCATTGATGTTGGGAACGGTGATGAGAGTACCAAGTTCAGGAGATATTTATAAGCCAGATCTGATGGTCAGTGAATAGGGAGAGAGAGGGAATGGAGTTTAGGGTATTGTAAAGATCTCTAGCATATTCTGTTTCCCTTCATTGGCCACAGTGTGGCTGTTTGACTTACTAAGAAAGACATGGCTATGAAGTCATCCAGTCTGGGGTTCAAACCCCAGCTGTTTCTCTTGTTAGCGGTGTGGCAATGGAATCCTGGTGTTATCTTGTATGAACTGCGAAGAATAGAAATCGTCTAACAAACAGGATTGAAAGGAAGACTAAATGGGTTAATTCATGTTAAGAGCTCGGTATTCACACAACCCTGCATCGATAAAGGTGCTCCAGGGATATTCCCAGTATGAGACAGGCGACTGTGACACTCCACAGTGAACATGGTACCACTTGGTGACTATCCAACCACAGCTCCTTTCCATACTTTTTAGCAAGAGATTGAGATTGTCCAGTGCCTGGCATATAGTAGGCACCCCATGAATATTGGCAGAATGACTCCTCTGCCACGAGCTGGCGTTTCAGTTGCATTCTCCAGCATCCTGTGACTGCATAGACATATGCCTTTATGTGGTGCGTAAGTCTTGGCCACTTCCACTTTCTATGCCCTGTCTACCTTATTCACTTTCTGAAAAGTCTTTGGGGATACCTTGGGCACAAAAGAAATGATTAGAAACCAGATTATTTTCCATTAGGTGCTCACATTTTATGACCACCTGATGGCCCCTTATTTAGATAATTTCGTTTTCCATAAATGAAGTTTAGTGGAGGAATCTGTGTGCAGTGAAAGCCTCGTGCCAGAATAAATGGCTGCAGGTGTTTTCACTATTGCATTAAATACCTATTAAAGGTAATAACTGAAATGAAGCTCTCCTTCTCTGAGAAATGCAGCTTAGTAGATTTAGTGTCTCCAAAGTAAAATATGCCCAGAGAGTTCTTTGAAAAATTCCGTGCAGAAATGCAGGTGGGGTATTTTTTGATGTGGTTTGGTAATTGGAGAATCAAAGGAAAAATCTGTCTACATATTTGCTGTATAGTTGGGGGAAAGTTCTACTATGCTGAGGGCTGATGGTCTTCTCTCTGTCACTGCTGTTTGGGAGCGTTTGAGAGGCAGTGTGGTGTGTGTGTATGTGAGGAGTGTGCAAGTTCTGGGGCCACACTGATAAGTTCACAGCCCAGGTCTGCAGTAGTGTCAGCATTGGCAAGCTTCCAGTTTCTCTGTGCATCAGCTTATTCATCTGCAAGATGGGGGCAATAATAGTACCTGTTTCTTAGGGCTGTTGTGAAAATTATATGTAAAAACCAGTGCCTGGTATACAGTCAGTGCTTACCTAGTGTTTTGTTGTGATTTACACCTGCAAGGATTGTGTGGCCACCACTTCTTTTTTCCTTTTAAATTCTACTCTCCATTTCGTGATGTCGTTTTTCACACTCCCTTTTGGAGAGGCAGCTTTGCCTTGCTTTCTAGAGCTTAGACTTGGCGGTCAGATTGAGGATCTATCTGGAGTCAGTTCCGTCATTAGTTGTGTCATCTCAGACAATTTCTGCACCTCTTGGAACCTCAGTTTCTCCATTTGTAAAAGGAGTTAAGAGTAGTGCCTGCCTCACTGGGCTGTATTGGGCTTGGGTTCTTATTACAATCCTTTTGTCCCCTAGAAAGGTGATACCAAGTTTTATTTTCACAGCCAACATTGGAGAATGTTATTAAATACATTGGAGAATGTATTACAATTTTTAGCCTTCGGTCAATTTTAGGTGACAAATGCATTATCATTTCAAATGTATTTGTCTTTGGTGTTAGAGATTAAATTTTTCTCTAGGTTTCATTGGCCATTTGAATGCCCTCCTTTGTGAACTTGCTCTGTTTTTTGTTCATTAAAAGTTGTATTGAGAGACGATTCACATACTGTATAATTCATTCCTTTAAAATATGCAATTCTATAGTTTTTACTGTATTCACAGGGTTGTATAGTCGTTACCACAATCCATTTTGGAAGAGTTGTCATCATTCCCCTTCTCCTTCAAAAAAACTATATCCATTTGTTGTCACTGTATGCCACTCCACCCTCCTCATCCCTTGGCCTCAAGCAGCCTCTAGTCTACTTTCTATCTGTATGGATTTGCCTATTCTGGACGTTTCATGTAAATGGAATCATGCAATATGTGATCATACAACAGCAGAGTGGTTTCTTCTATTTAACATAATGTTTCCAAGTTTCATCCATGCTGTAGCATATATCAGTACTTCATTCCTTTTTTTCTTTTTGTAGAGGGAGATCTTGCAATGTTGCCCAGGCTGGTCTCAAGCTCCTGAGCTCAAGAGATCCTCCCACGTCAGCCTCCCAGGTAGCCAGAGCTCCAGATACAATACATGCCACAGCACCTGTTTTTGTTCGTTTTGCTGAGTAACGTTCCCTTGTATGGGTTGATTTTATTTTGCTTATCCACTTACCAGTTGATGGACATTTGGATTGTTTTCACGTTTTGTCATGAATAATGCTGCTGTGAACATTTGTGTACCAGTTTTTTGTGCAGATTGGCTTTCAGTTCTCATAGGTTTAAACCTAGAAACTGCAGTCTTAGGTAACTCTGGTTTAACTCTTGGAAGAACTGCCAGACTGTTTTCCAGTGTACCTATTCTTTTTAAATTGGGGATAATAATTGCTTTTCTCATGCATTTGTGTGCTTCTTATGTTAGGAATTTCAGATCCTTGTCAAATCTACTCAAATATTTAATCTCTTCGCTTTTAAAGAGTTGTTCTTAAAGTTTTTAGTCTTTCGTCATTTCTTCCATCACCTTTAAACTTTCAAGTGTTCTGCTATCCAGGGATTGAATAAACATTTGTTTCAGTGTAGGATATGGACAAGCATGGAAACCAAGAGGGCTTTAGGAAATCACGTATGCAAGATTTATTTAGTTTTTCTTAGTATATAATCTGTATGGAATTAGTTCAGGCATATTATATGAGGAACTAAATTCTTTCTATTCTACATTACCAGCCAGTTGACCCAGACCCATTTATTTATTATTATTTACTTAACTTCTTTTCCTGTGGATGGAGATGGCCCCTAGAGTATTATTAAATACCGTTGGTGCCGGTATCTCATGATGGTTTATTAACATATATGCACATGTTTTTCACCTCTGTATTCTTTCCCATTGTCTGTTCATTCTTGTTCCAGCAACATAGTCTTTATTATAAATATTTTAGTATTGATAATGATTGTCTCTTTTCGTTGCTTTTATACTTGAAAGACTTTATTTCCTGTTTGTCCATTGGGATAGGGATTGGAATGGCATCAGTCCTAAAACTTAGCTTGGGGAGAGGGTGACACTGTATTCTTGGGTCTTCCTCCTTAGTGTAAGACACATGGCTCAATTTTTCCAGATCTCTTTTTCTCTCTCTCAGAACCATTTTGCAGTTATCTTTATATAGGTCATGTATATTTCTTGTTAAGACAGTTCTTAGGTACTATCATCTGTTTGAGGCTACTGTGTAAAGAATGTATTAAAGTCATGTTTTGTAAGAAGCTGTTGCTGAAATATAGGAAAACGATTTTTATATATTCATCTTATACCTAGCCACTTTTTCTACTTTTTATTAAATGCTTATTTTTACCACAATTCTTTTGCCTTTTAACGTATTAAATCATACCATCTTTAAAGACTATTTTTTTCTCTTGTCCTTTTTGATATTTGTAACCTCATTCCCTTTATTTCTCTTAATTTCTCCAGTGCTTTTCCTGGGCATCCTATTTCATTTTCTGTACCCCTCTTTCCCTCTCTACCCCCTTCCCTATTTTGTCCTTCTCAGTTTTTAACTCCTTGACATACTATCTGTTAATTTTTCAAGCTTGCTTGTGGTCTCCCAGCAGAAAGTAAGTTTTCCAAGGAAAGGAATTTTTGTCTGTCTTCACTGATGTATCTTTTGATATAGCAGCATGTAGCATTATGCTTCAATAAACATTTGATGAGTGAATTATCTGCAAATTATTTTGGGACTCCAGATTGTACTTAATCTGAGCCAAGATTAATGACACTCTTAAAGTGACTTGATGTTCCCTTCCTCTCTTAGTCTTCTTTGTTTTACCCCTTCTAATGAGAAGATTCCTTTTTTTTTTTTTTTTTTTTTGAGACAGAGTCTTACTCTGTCGCCCAGGCTGAAGTGCAGTGGCACAATCTCAGCTTATTGCACCCTTGTTCTCCCGGGTTCAAGTGATTCTCCCATCTCAGCCTCCCGAGTAGTTGGGATTACAGGTGCCTGCCACAACGCCTCTTTTTTTTTTTTTTTTTTTTTTTGTCTTTTTAATAGAGACGGAGTTTCACCATGTTGGTCAGGCTGGTCTCTGACCTCAAGTGATCTGCCCACCTCGGCCTCCCAAAGAGCTGGGATTATAGGCGTGAGCCACTGTGTTCCGCTGGGATGAGAAGATTTTATTCTTTGTTGGAGATAATGGGGATAGTTTAGCTGTTGAGTAGCCACAGTTGATTCTTGTTATTGTGGTTCTCATTACCTTTATTATGTTCTGTAAAGTTGCCATGGAACCCTGGATTAGTAAATACTGAGCCATTGCTTCTGACAGAAATACAGGGTTAGATTCCTGCTGGAGTGCAGTGGCACAATCTCAGCTCACTACAGCGTCAACCTTCTGGACTCAAGTGATGCTCCCGCTTCAGCCTCCGAGAAGCTGGGACTGCAGTTGTAAGCCTCTTTCTGTCAACCGTTTAATATATAACCTAATTTTATGGTGTGTTTGTCTTTAAAGACACATTATTTAATATATATTGTGGATCATTAATATTGAACTCATGGCCAGCAGTACCGTAGCTCATGCTTGAATAAAGCTCACTTATCTAACACACACATTCTCTCCTTAGGCACATGACGGTCTTCTTGCATTTAGGGACACGAGGCAGTAGAAAGGACACGCCTCTGCCCTAGGAGAGCTCAAACAAGAAGGCAGAGAGTCACCTTGTTTGACCTCAGCTGGGCACCTGCAGTCCATGACGCGAATTTTCCACTGCTTTGAGCATAGCCCAAAGGACTGGAGAAGCTCCGAAAGGATGATTTTGGGGTTACAAATACTTTGTAGAGAGTAGGTGAATTACCAGGTATGAAGTACACGAATGAGGGTCAAGTGCAGTTTTCTCTGGCATCACGGCAGCGTCTTTTCCAAGCAGTGCGTAACCTTCTCTGCATCACGCTTTGGTCTGAAATGACTTGATACCCTCTGACACTTGGGCAGTTGTGAGTTCCTTCAGAGTCTTAGCTTTGCCCACTGTCGCTGTGCTGCTTGTATGGACTGTAGTCACATTCTGCTCCTTCCACATTTGGCTCGCTCCCGTGGAAGCCTGGCTCGCCTCTTTGCACAGTTGTTCGCTTTCTTAAATTCTCTCTTCTCTTCCTTGGGATGGTCTGCATTTGTATAGTCAGGATTTCACTCTGGAGCTCTTCTGAAGTTCATTTGGACTTTTTTCCTAGCCCTTCTAGACAATAGATGCAGCACTTTTTTTTTTTTTTTGAGACAGAGTCTTGCTCTGTCGCCAGGCACCAGGCTGGAGTGCAGTGGCACTATCTTGGCTCACTGCAACCTCTGCCTCCTGGGTTCTAGTAATTCTCCTGCCTCAGCCTCCCGAGTAGCTGGGACTATAGGCGCACGCCTCCACGCCCAGCTAATTTTTGTATTTTTAGTAGAGACGGAGTTTCACCATGTTGGCCAGGATGGTCTTGATCTCTTGAGCTTGTGATCTGCCCTCCTTGGCCTCCCAAAATTCTGGGATTACAGGCGTGAGCTACCGCGCCCTTGTTTTTTGTTGATTGATTGAGACAGGTGTCACTTTGTTGCCCAGGCCAGAGTGCAGTGGCAGGATCTCAGCTCACTGCAGTCTTGACTTCCTGGGCTCAAGTGATCCTCCTGCATCAGCTTCCTATCTGGGTCTACAGTTGTGCACCACCGTGCTTGGCTAATTTTTGTATTTGTTGTAGAGATGGGGTTTTACCATGTTGCCCAGGCTGGTCTGGAATTCTGGCCTCAAACAGTCCTCCCACCTTGGTGTCCCAAAATGCCGGGAGTTTTGTAAGACACCATGCCTGGCCAGACTTTTGTTTTGTTTTTTTAATTTTCTCCTTTGTTAAACTGAACATTCATATGTTATATTATGTCCAATACACTTAATAGATAACGTTCAAATATCCAAAGTAGTTTTTCCAGAATCTTTTTCTGTATTTATGTTAACATGTAATAATTGTACATATTTTAATAGATGTAGATGTATCCTTCGAATCTCAAAATATTTTGAGTTTTCTAAAGTTAGGGCTTTTATATCTAAGTCACCTGGGGGCTCCTATAAAATCTGATCTTCCTGGCCTCTCCCAGACCTATTGATTCATCAATTGCAAAGGATAATGTGTTCAAAAGGCTCCGCAGGTGAGTCTGATCTACAGAGAGGGAGGAGCGGGGTGGAGGGGGTGGCGCTCATTTTGAGAGCTGTGGCAGGAATGCCAATAATTAAAATGAGAACCTTCAAGACCACCAGCATCACCACTCTTGTGGTACTTTTACTAGACATCAAGCTCTTTTTTAAGTTCTGTGTGTGTTTCAATCTTCCAACAACCGTTTGATGAAAACACATACTTTGATGAACCCAAATTTACAGATGAGAAAACAGAAGCTCACAGTGGTAAATAACTTTTCCATAGTCTCATGGGTCTTAGGTGAAAAATTGGAACCGAGATGGCTGCCTGGTAACCACAGGTGGTTCCACCTAGAGCCAAACCAGAATCCCTGGAGGGCTTGTGCAAACACATTGCTGGGCTTCACCTGCTGAGTTTCTGATTCAGTAGGTCCTTGGTGGGGCCTGACAGTCTGCATTTCTGAGACACTCCCAGGTGATGCTGACATCCTTGTACCCGCTCTCCTTTGTGGGACTGAGTGTCTGGTTTTTTCTTCCCGATGAACAACCATCAAGATGCCAAAGTCTGTGTGACATCATCCACTTGGTTCCCATGACCTTCACCACCCAATTATTAGTAATTTGTTTTTTTTTGTTTTTTGGTCACGTTTGTGCATTAAATCCACAGAAGCACTGGCTGTTAATGTTTCTTTTTCCCCTTTAAGAGAACTGAACATCAGGGTGAGTACAACCTTAAGCTTCTATGATTTTGAGAATACGGCCCTGGGTAACTGTTGACCTCTGGATGTTCTTGCTCTAATTTCATCCCTTCTGCATTCTAGATGAACTGTCTCCTCTGGTAGCTAAGTGATCTGTTTAGCTTATATGATTTTTATCCTCCCATCAATAACAGAAATAGGTGAGAAGATACCTGCAAGAAATACAATGGTTTTGACACTTTAAACATTGTTTTCAAGTTTTAATTTTTGTTGGTACATAGTAGGTGTATATATGTATGGGGTATATGAGATGTTTTGATGCAGGCATGCAATGTGTAATCATCACATCATGGACAATGGGGATCCGTTCTCTCGAACATTTATGCTTTCTGTTATAAACAATCCATTGACACTCTCAGTTATTTTAAAATGTACAATTAAGTTATTATTGAGTATAGTCACCCTGTTGTGCTATCCAATAGTAGGTCTTATTCATTCATTCGATTTTTTTTGTTTGTTCAGTAACAATCCCCACCTCTCCTCCAACCCCCAACTACCCTTCACAGCTTGTGATAACCATTCTTCTACTTTCCATTGACACTGTTTTTAATGAGCCAGAGACGGTGAACTTTCTCAAGTATGTAACAGGAGGCTTTCTCAGGGCAGTTGCTGGTGCAGTTAGACTTCTCCCAGCTGAGGGTGCCTTGCTTTGCACAGGAGATGAACGCGTTCCCAAGTTGGATAATATTGTCATGCATGAGAGCACCCTGCTAGTTTAAGGGAGTCCTATAGGAAACCATTTTATAAAGTGAACAGTCAGACCCAATTTATAAATCTAAATTTCTGCCATTTCCTTAAAATGAATATGCCTTCAGACCGTGGTACTAATGTCTTAAAAGTTTTTTTTTAAATATATGTATTTTATTACGTTTTAGGTTTTGGGGTACATGTGAAGAACATGGAGCATTGTTGCATAGGTACTTACATGGCAATGTGGTTTGCTGCCTTCCTCCCCATCACTTGTATCTGGCATTTCTCCCCATGTTGTCTCTCCCCACCTCCCCACCCCCTGTTGCCCCTCCCTTAGTTCCCCCCCACAGACCTCAGTGTGTCTGAAAAGTTTTTATGCCTTTACAGTTAATTTACCCTAAGGCAGTAATTTCTAGTAACTCTAGTCATTTCAAAATCGTCTGAGTCAGTTTTCCTAGAATTTAGGACAAGAGCTCAAAGAAAAAAAAAATAGTTCAAGATATTTCCCCATGTTTCAGGGAATCCTAGAATTCCCCTGGTAGTTTCCTAGTCAGGGAATCTTACATGTGTGGTTAGCTTTGAAGTGGTTTGTGCAGCTGCTGAATTTGTTGTTACTGTGCACTTGCGTGTTGACTTTTTCTCGATGCAGTTCTTCCTCGGGCACTTGCATCTTTGTAGTTACACATTTGCTTCCAGGTATCATTTCACACTCCTGAGTGTGGTTTGTTTGGCAGCCTCTGAGAAGCCACAGAAATCGCAAACTTTATGTAGAACGAAAAAGAACCATTTTCTACCTAGATGTAAAAAGAATGTAAAAAGAACCATTTGATTGTTGTGCTCATAGCCATCATCATGAAACTTTTTCTGCGCAGTGATGTAGTGTGTTGTTTTAGAATGAGATAATATTTAACTGGCATATTGGTCATGACTCATCAACAGTTAAAATCATTTTGTTTCCTGAGAATACACATTTGAATCCAGTTGATATTAAAGGGCTTGACAAAAAAATCACATTGCTTAGGAATAAACATTTTGTGCACATTCCACAATTTTTAAAATATTAGCATTTTTTCAAATTTCAAGTGGAATTTCCACTCAATGTGGAAAATGTGAATCATTCAAAAGGGACAAATATACCCCAAACAGAAATTATCCATCCATCCATCACTCAGAGACACTAACATATATCGTATGTAGATTAACGTATCAAATCATATATATATGACTTGTAGATATTACATTTATATCCAGGTAGGCACATATGGGGTCATATGTCTTAGTATGCTGTAACATGTTTTATTCATTTAACAATTATTCAAACATTTTCCTGGGTCAAATATTTTTCTGCACCAAAATTCTTAGTGTCTGGTTAGTATTTTCTCATATCATGATACCCAGTAATGGTACTATAATATAAGAAAGTAAGGTACTGTGATTTCCTTAACCAGTCTTTGGAATTTTAGAATATTTCTGGTTTTTTTTTATATTATTAGAAGTGCAGCAGCACACTTCTGTGTTTGTGTTCATACACTTGTATGGTTATTAACTTTTATTAAAATCCTAGAAAAAGGGTTTCTGTATCCAGTGGTATACACATTTGGGATTTTTGGTTTTTATTTCTAGATCGCCTCTGCAACTGCTTGTAAAACCACCTCAAGGTTTACACCTAGGTATTTTATACTTTTGTTTATTATTGTAGTTATTATTTCTGTATGTAAGTTCTCTGGAATTTATTTTGGTATAAAGATGGGGTAAAATAACTTCTCTTCTAACTGTGTAACTACTTGTCTCACATTGATTATTCACTAATCCATTTACTCCCCATTTATATGAAATCTCATATTTACCAACAAATGAGATCATTGATCTATCAATATTTGTGACTTTTGTTTTTTTCTGTTATTTAGTATTTTACTTTTCCTTGGATACCATACCTCTTTATTGGAACAACTTGAATTGTTATTTTTTTTTTATAGCAAAACCTTCCTTTTTTTCTTATGTTTCAAAATTTTGTTGACTATACTCGCCCAGCTATCTTACATATGAATTTAAGGAGTCCATTTTTAAGTAAAATAACTTGGCAGCTGGAATTAGAATGGTATTTATTTTGAAAGAGTAGACTTATTTATAATAGGTCATTTGGCTTATCTCTCTAATTTACCTAGGTCTAATTAGGTCCTCCAGTAATGTGTTTGTTTGCTTTGTGTGGATTTTACATATCGTTACATTTTTCCTTAGGTATTTTGTTCTGTTCCATTTTGCTTTTGTTACTCTGAATATGCCTTTCCCTGTTACATATAAAATGTCAAATAAATATATAGATATCAAATGTTTATCAAAATGCCAAATACGTCATATAAAATAGCAAATATTTGTGGAACTATATATGTGTGTGTGTATGTATATACATATGTATATATAGGTATATGTGTATATTTTTTTGAAACAGAGTCTTGCTCTGTCACCCAGGCTGGAGTGTAGTGGCATGATCAAACTTACTGCAGCCTTGAATTCTTGGGCTCAAGCAGTGCTCCCCTCTCAGCCTCCTGAGTAGCTAGGACTACACACAACTAATTTTTAAATTTTTTGTAAAGACAGGGTCTTGCTATCTTGCCCAGGCTGGTCTTGAACTCTTAGGCTTAAGCAGTCCTCCTGCCTCAGCCTCCCCAATAAATTGTTTGCTAATTTTACAGGGCAAACTATTGGTTATTGATTGAATACTTATTTTGTAACCTGCCATGTTTGTGACTTCCTTTTAGTTATTAAAATATGCTCTTGTGTTACTTGAAATTTTAACTTCAATTATATCTTAAGCAAACAGTGGTCGTTTTCTCTGTCTGTCCTGCTAGTTGAAGCTCTTATTTGTTTTACTTGCTTTGTTTGGTTGGCTAGCATTTTTTTACTGGTGTTACATATTAACTATGTCGGAGTCTTATCCATGGTTTTCATGGAAATGCCATTATTATATCACTGTAAGTATGATGTTGGCTGTTAGTTTGAGACTAGGAATGTTCTTTTGGTCCTAGTTGACTATTTTTTAAAAATAGGAAATAACTTATCAGATGCCTTTGAAAAATTAGTAAGATAATTCAATTTTTTTCTCTAATTTATATGATGGTTATGCTAATTTATCAACTTGTTTTCTGTGACCAATCTCTGCTGATAGAAGTGTATGTTTTTTTATTACACTAGTGAATTTAAAAAATATTTAACTTTTTCAAATGAATATTCCTAATGACATTGGACTGTGGCTTTAGTGTATAGTGTGCATTGTCAGGTTTTTCTGTCAAGGTCATTAAATGTCGTAAAATGAGTGGAAAAATGTCACTTTTTTACTGTTGTCTGAAACGTTTGCTAATGCTTCAGAGATCATTCTTAGCAGCCTTTTCAAATTCACATACAGCTTTTGGTTAATTTGATGTTCTTAGCTTTTATTGTCAGTTGTGTTCATTTGTATTTATCCAGAAAATTCCCTGTTTCACTGAGGATTTTCAAATTTACTGTTCTAAAATAATTTCCCTTCATTTTTGAATTACTGCCTTTTAAAAAATATGCTGTTAGTCTTGTTAACAAACGATCTTGGTAAATATTCTTTGTTGTGTGTATTTGTGTTTTCTCATTTTCTTTAAATAGACTAGACAGAGGGTTTGTGGATGGTCGATTTTGTTTAGGGCAGTGTTTTTCAGAGAATTGAGTTGGACTTGGACCACTATTTGGTTTTTAATGAATGAATTTCTGCTTTTAGCTGTGTTAATGCTCCATTTCTGTTTTTCTTAGTTTTTATTTTGTTGTTCTCTTTTTAGCTGTTTGAATTGGACCACTGGTGCATTTAGTTTTATCCTGTCTTATTTAATAATAGCATCATTTAATAATTTTCTTATGATTATGGTTTCATTTGGCCATATTGCTATTACAAATTATTATGTGTATTTTTGTCATTGTTGCTATTTTCTAACTAATTTGTAATTCCATTTCTTCACCCTTTGACCCAGTAGTTATTTAAGACCTTCTTTCCTAAATGGCTAAGGGTATAATAGAGTTTATTTTAGAGCAGTTTCAAGTTTACAGAAGAATTCAGCAGAAAATACAGAGTTCCCATGTATTTCCTACCCCTGCTTCCACAGTCTCCACTGTTTGAACATCTTCTATTGGTGTTGTATGTTTGATAAAATTGTACAAACCAATACTGATACATTCTTATCCATAATTTAAGTTAGGGTCCACTTTTTGCTTTGTACAGTACTGTTGGTTTGTCAGATGTTGTTTGTGATTTCTTTATAACTCTGTGATGAGCATTTTGCATTTTTCCCTATCTCAGATAATTAGGATAAGTATCTCAAATGCTTACTTATGATAAGTTTCTAGAAGCAAAATTCATGGGTCAAAGGGTAGGGCTCTTTTCTAGGCTTTTATAGGGTTGGCCAGATTCTTTATTGGCCGCGTTAGCCATCAGGGAAGCTGTGCCATTTCTTGGCTGTGGGTGTTCAAAGTTGTTCTGCACAGGATGTCAGGTCTCTCTGCCGAAAAACTTAAGTGCTGAGTATGGGCTCTGGTTCTCCACTGATTTCTCTTCTTGCTGAGGGGAAGAAGAGAAACTTATGTGTGGGAGCAAGGAAGCCCTTCCTATTCACCTTACATGGATTCGAGATGTCCAGACTCCTTGGTAAATTAAAGGCTAAGATTCAGGTTGCCTCCATTCTCCAAATGCAGTCCCTTAGAGTCCCTGCTGCCACTTAGGAGAAATTGACATTTGCTGAGTAACCAGGAAGGACATGTCACATATTTTGCCATCTTAAAATATGTCTGTGCATTAAATAGAATGTGGATGAGGAAACTAAGGCTCTGAGAGAGGAAGTGAGGGCTGAAGTCTGAGGTCAGCAGCTGGTTGAGGATTTAAGCACAAGTCTGTTTGACTCCCAAGCACCTGCTCTTTCCATTCAGCTGAAGGGCAGGCTGTGTTGGTGGGTGATTGCCCAAGTTCCAGAACTGATATTTCCCCTGGTTAGTCATGGGGGCTTCTCACTGAAACGGCAAATGTTCACCTTCCCATCTGATCCTCTGCTCTCTTCCCTCATATGGGAGGCTCCCCTGGGAGCCCTTTGATTCCCCAGTTTATTAATTTTTTTAGAAGGAAAGAGGGCCAAACCCATCACACTCCTTTTGCAACTCTAAAAGCTCAGCCTAATAACTTATTGAGCTCATGCTCGATGCCAGGTGTGCTGTGTATATTTCCTCATGGAATTCTCCCTAATGTGCAGTTAGTACGGTCTCATTTTACTGATAAGGGAAATACGGCTTAGAACAGCTAAGCAACTTCTCCAGAGTCACACAGCACTGACAAGCTGTGGAGCCAGGAGGGTAGACACTAGACTGTCATCATCTACAGTATTCTTGGCCACGTGAGAGGGCACACTTTATGGAGCATAATGGGTGTGATGTTTCTTGGATTCTGGTATATTTTCTAAACTCCATAAAGTTCCTCTACAGAAATTCCTGTTTTGTAATAGCAACATCTCCTAATTTCTGATACGGGGATGCCTTTTGCTTGTGGCTTAATCTGTGTTTATTCTAAATCCTAGATTCTTGTCCACCCAGCCCCCCAGAAAGTCATATATTCTGAATATCTCTCTTTGGGCTGTGTTCACCTGTTGGTTGCAGCTCCTCTTCCCAGGTGAATCATGATATATTCACCTCCTTTGCTGGTGTATCACTGGTTGGCAAGGATTGATTAGTTTATCTCTCTAACCAAGCATCTTAGTCCCCTTCCCTGTGAACACTGGTAGCTCTTAGGCATACATTGGAAAGTAGGATTGTGTTGAGCTTGTAAAATAGGGATAAAATTTACGATTCTTTCAAAGGATTATTGTGAGGATTGAATATGGTGAGGCATAGAATGCTCTCAGCACAGTGCCTTAGGTATGGTAAGGCATGCTTCCATTGTACTATAGCATATTCTTCTGTGTCTCCTGCATCTGTTCTTCTCGTAAACTTGGTTATTTACCCTGGCTTTTGACTTATGTGTTTTGGAAACAAATCCTTTGTAAGAAGTAAGTATTATAAATATCTTTTCACAATCTGTGGCTTTTTTATTTTTTTAATTGTGTCTTTTGATAAGCAGAATTTTTGAATTAATGAACTCAAGTTTATCAGTCTTTTCCTTTATGTTCAGTACTTTTTGGAGTCCTAGTTTAAGAAAACATTTTCTATCTGAAGGTCATGAAGGTGCTTTGCCATGTTACCTTCTGGAATATTTATTGTTTTATATATTGTGTTTAGATAGGTAATGGATCTGGAATTGATTTTTTTTATATACATGGTGTGAGGTAGGGATCAAGATTAATTTTTTTTTTTAAGTTGGGAACTTACCATTTTTTGGAAAGGCCTTTCTTTTGTTAGTAAATTGCCCTCTTTCTAATAAATGATTGACCATCTATGTATGTTTATGTTTATTTGACTTATTAAAGATCAATGTAAATTAGAATTTTACCACTTGTCAGACCTTAGAAAACTTAGACTGCATTACACCAGTTTTTCCCTTTTGTGTTAAAGTTTCATGCATTTTAATTCTTCATTGATTTTGAAGACCACATCATTATTATTAATTGTTTAGCACAACAAATGTTCATTAAGATTAACTCCCATCTTCTTTCTGTTGCCCTGCATCCTTTCTTGCATTTCAGCTCCCAATGTGGGTTAGATTTTCTTCTTCCTAAGGAATTCTCTCTGGTTCTGTTGATTACATTTGTGTGCTGCACTGGCTTCTGAGAGTTGATTGTGTACATCTTGTTCCATCTCTACATTCAGTGATGTCACACTGGCAGCTGAAATCAGCCACAATGGGAGTATTTACACAACAGCAATCAGCAAACACTGACAGAGCTTTCCCACTTTGTTAAACATTTATCAGCACATGACGGTTGGTGGCAAATTAATTCACTTGTTGTGTATTCATTTTATAAGAATATTTTCATAGGGTAAATAATTCTCAGTGGCATTTTTTTTTAATTTTAGCTCTTCTGTTGGTTTTATTGGACCCAACTGTCAGTTTTATTGTTGTTCCCCCCTCCCTTTTCTAAAGATAATGTGACTTTTTTTCTTATCTGGTACTTTTGAGAATTTATCTTTGTCTTTGCCTTTATGAGGTTTTAAATGGTGTTTCTAGGTCCCATTTTATTTATTCTGCTTGGGATTTTTGTGACTTGATATTCTTTTAGGGAGATTCTTGGTAATTTTTTTTTTCCACACAGTGCTTTTCCTCTGTTCTTTCTTTATTCCTCTTCTGAGACACCAGTCACACAGATACGGAGTTTCCCACCAGTTCTCCATGCCTCTTATGTTCTTTTTCATATTTCTATTCAAGTTTTCTCCTTGTTTCTGTGTGGTTGTTGTCTTCTAACTTACCATTCATTTTCCTAATTCTATTTGTGTTGTATATGCTGTTACAGTTACTCTGTTGTTTTTTAGTTTTAGATTAGTTTTGCTTTGCTAAAATTCTCCACATGGTCATCTATTACACAGTTATTTTAAAGATTATATTTGATAATTCTAGTTTTTATGTTATCTGTGAGTTTATTTTGACAGTTGGTCCTGCTTCTTGGTGTGCCTGGTAATTTTTGGTTGAATTTCAGGCCATGGAGGTTATTTCCTTCTTACAAAGAGTATTCACTTGCCTGTCCTCCAACAGGCAAAGCAGAGGCAGATCACTTCAATTTGATCAGAGACAGAAGCCAGTTTTCAGTCTTTGTAAGGTTCAGCTATCTCTGATTATCCCTCTCTTCCTAAATGAAAGACTTGAGTATTTACTTTTTCCTGGCCAGGTCCTGAGTTTTAAAATTTATTTCCTCAGCACCTTGAACCTTCTGAAAGGTAAGCTCAGCTCTCCCTGTCCTGCTTATTTCTGCTCAACACTTTAGCCTTTTATCCTTCTTCGATTAAGAATCATCAAGCAATTTGAAGGGAAAACAGGTGCATAGTGTCTTATTTCTCTTGTTCCCTTCTGTCCTAGTTTTGGACCCTCAAATCTTGATTGCCTTGATAGGCTTCTGCTACAGTTTTTGTGTTCTTGGCTCTGTAAGACTGTCGAAAGCTCTCCTTAGCTGCCATGTACTGCTTGGCTTTCTGTTTGTGTTTCTGCCAGGCTTTTCAGCATCTACCCCTATACCATTTAAGAGCTGGCAAATGTCCCAAGGGAGAAGACCAGAATGCTGAGTGTCAGGTTACCTCCATGAAGTTCTTCCTCCACATTTTTGGCACTCCAGGTCCTGGCTACCAAGGCAGCTCTTGAATGTCTTAGAGCAGATGAAGTATCTTACCATCTTTTTTCCTCTTGTTGGCAGGGACATTGGTTTCCTGAAAGTTGCTCAGATTTGGCTGGAAGTGGGGATTTAAAGTTTTTGGTCTGGTTTTCCTGCATTATTTGTGTTTATTTTAGAATCTGAGTTTGGCAAGTAGCAAAATAGATTAGATTCCTATATTTTTCTATAATCTAAAATCAATTAACCAGGTTTTACATTATCTTTTGGAAGTCTGAAATAATTTATTAATAGAATCATTTGGACATAGCACTCTCTCTCCCTTCATAGTTGTTCTTTGGCAACTTTTTCTAATTTCTGATTATTCAATTTTCTCCCTCCTCATAATTTTGATAACATAATTTTGGGGGTGGTGTTTTAATGCAATCATTAATTTCTTCTGTTATTTGCCAAGTTTATTTGTTGTGGAGAATACGTAATATTTTAAGATCTCTGTGCTTATAGCTTCTTTTTCATAGTTAACGTTTTTAAGTTTTGTATTTCTCCCTCTCTGGGGTTTTTTTTAATCAGTCCTTTTACAGAACTGATTTTTTTATTTTTTAAATTCAGTCTACTGTTTTTATTTTTTATTTCTCTTAATTATTTTGTGCTTAAAATTAATCCTTTTATCCTGCTTGAAATGGGAAGATTTTTGGGGGTTTGTTTTTAGCTTTTTGTGCTTTGTGCTTTACATATTTTTCTTTTTAACTTAAAAAAATTTTTTTCATATAAGGCTGTTTTTTCCCCTGAGCTCAGCTTTGGCTGAATTCTGTAACTTTTGGTATGTATTAGAGTTGTTGTAGTTTTTTTATAGGTAGCTGATAATTTGAGCTACCTTCCTCAGCCAAGAGTTAGTTATTGGAAGGTTTTGATACTTTATTTTTTTGCTAAGATTAATAATTTACCTAATCTTTTACCTGTTGATTTTGCTCTTCATTGTTTTCTAGACAGACTAAATAGGTGGTTAATTTCTGGGTTTTAGTATTTATTGAGTATTTCTGGTAGACTTGTTAAAAGCTTTTTGGTAAATACTCCAGGAACACTTGAAAAGATCAAGGTTTGCATTTGTTATTATGAAAAGTTATGACTACTATAGACAAGTCACCCACCATTTTACACATTTTCAATAAGTTTTATATGTTTTCAACAATTTAAAAAATGATTAATTGCCCTAAAGAAGACACTGCTAGGAACTCAGTAGTGTACTGTTATTTTTTTTAAAATCATAAAATAAGACTACCAGAGGAAATTTGGAAACTAAAAGTATAGATAATAAAAAACACAAGAATCACCCATAATCATCCCCACTCTTAACATGTTGGTCAAGTTGTTTTAGCTCTATTTTGCTATATATATTTTATTTAGGTACAATTAGAACCACAGTTTATAGCTTAAACGTTAACCTTATATTTTGACTATATATCTATCCTCAATGTTCTTGATGGTAAAATTCCACCATGTACAAAGAGAGTGTAAAATTAGCCCCCTCTATGGCTTTTCTCTTTTTGATGGATTCAGTTGTATCAAGGTGAGCTAACTTGGTATTCATGGCCAAACTGGGTCCCTTTGAGATCTCAGGATAGAACTGGGGTGAAGAAGAATGAGAGACGAGGACAGCTCAAGGACAGGGATCAACTCTTAAGCTGGACGTAGAGATGAGAATGAGATTGTTGGTGGTGATGGTTGTGGTGTTGGACCAGATGGTGGTTGAGGGCTGCTGGTAATAATGCATTGGGATAATTTTTAGTTATCTTATTTATTCTTCTCAAGAATTCTTCAGAAACGTTAACCGTGTCTTCCATTTGTGCAAACCAAGGCTCTGAGGGTTGAGTGAATAGCTCTAGATCACCCACCTGAGTTTTTTTTTTCCAAAGAATGTGAATTTAATGCAACTTTTATTAATGTTTCTCCCTTAATTTACATTTTTTAAATACTTTGAGTTCTGGAATACATGTGCAGAATGTGCAGGTTTGTTACATAGGTGTACACATGCTGTGGTGGTTTGCTGCACCCCTCAACCTGTCATCTACATTAGGTATTTCTTCTAATGTTATTGCTCCCCTAGTCACCCAGCCCCCTACAGGCCCCAGTGTGTGATGTTCCCCTCCCTGTGTCCAAGTGTTCTCATTGTTCAGCTCCCACTTATGAGTGAGTGGTTTTCTGTTCCTGCGTTAGTTGGCTGAGAATGAGGGTTTCCAGCTTCATCCATGTCCCTGTAAAGGGAATGAACTCATCCTTTTTTTGACTGCATAGTATTCCATGGTGTCTCTGTGCTATACTTTCTTTGTCTAGTCTATCACTAATGGGTGTTTGAGTTGGTTCCAAGTCTTTGGTATTGTGAATAGTACTGCAATAAACATACATGTGCATGTGTCTTTACAGCAGAATGATTTATATTCCTTTTGGTTTATACCCAGTAATGGGACTGCTGAATCAAATGGTATTTCTGGTTCTAGATCTTTGAGGAATCGCCACACTGTCTTCCACAATGGTTGAACTAATTTACACTCCCACCAACAGTGTAAAATCATTCCTGTTTCTCCACATCCTCTCCAGCATCTGTTGTTTCCTGACTTTTAAATGATTGCCATGCTGACTGGCATGAGATGGTGTCTCATTGCACCACCTGAGTTTTAAAAGGCAGACCCAGGGTACAGAGCTAGGCCTCTGGCTCCTAAGCTGGTACTTTTTTCTTTTATTATTATTATTATTTTTTAATCTTCCCAGAATTACCTGTGAGTGTGAACTGGCTTCATGGTTGAACTGGTGTTTTCTGTGTGTAACATGCTGGTCACTAGGGTTCAGGCTGAAGTCACAGAGTTCACTGTGCCCTGGTTTTGAAGAGCTGATGGTTTAGTGGAGAAAATGAGCAAATATAGAATGGATTCAAGAATCCTGCCTAAGAATTCAGGAAAGGCTTTGTGATACTGATGTCTAATTAGTCTTCATATGTGAGTAGGGGCTTCCAGGTAGGCAGAGGTAGAAAGGGTTCCAGTCGGAAGGACCAGAGGAAGCCATAATAGGTGTGTACAGGAAACAGGTGTACGTGGCTGCAAGGCAAAGAAAGTGGGGCTTCTGCTCAGTGGCTCTAGAGTGTCTGTAAGGGCAGCTTTTGGTTGTGGCTGTGACTCTTTTGTCTGGCATGTGCTTCTCTGGTCTCAGAGAAGGCCGAGGTAGGTGGATCAAGAGGTCAGGAGTTTGGCTAATATCCTGGCTAACATGGTGAAATCCCCTACTGAAAATACAAAAAATTAGCCGGGAGTGGCGGTGCACACCTGTAGTCCCAAATGCCTGGGAGGCTGAGGCAGGAGAGTTGCTTGAACCCAGAAGGCGGAGGTTGCGGCGAGCCAAAATCATGCCACTGCACTCCAGCCTAGATGATAAAGCGAACTCCATCCCCTGCCCCAACAAAATAAAAGAATGAAGGGCAGGGTGGTGAATCTCGGGGAAGGGCAGTCATGCACCTGGTTATAATTAAAATGACCGCTTAAGAGGCAGAATGGCTGTAGAGAGAACTAGCAATTTCATGATACTCATCAGCTTGGTTCTAGTTTGGGGACAAGTGTTCTATAAAAACCCATGAGTGTATATAGGGTTATCCCTCCCATGTGCAGCCAAGACTGTGTCTCCTCTTCCTGGCCCGAGTTCATGGCAGGTTGTCTCCCCTCCACCCAGCCCAGAGCCCGGGGTGGGAACGTAGGCAGTCTGGGAGGGGATCTCAGGAAGCGTTGGGGTGGGGTGAAGGGACCCAGGAAAGGGAGGAAGCCAGCGCAGGGTGTACTGTTGATTGGCTGACCATGGCGGGCATCCAGGGCTCCACCCTCCGGGGAGCTCTGGGAGACTGGGGTGGCCCTTGCAGTTTGCAGCCTTGCAGTGTTACATCTCAGCGCTTTACTGCTCCGGGCCCGGGGCTGCACCTGACCACAGTGGCTCTGGGCGTTTCTGGCCTGCCCGTCTGTAAGGGGCCTTGTTATAAAGACACCAGTCATAATGGGTGAGTGGCCCAGTTGGGAGGGGGACAAAGCCCAATCCTGAAGCTAGAAGGGACACTCCAGAGGGCAAACTGCCACCCCATTCCCACCAGCGACTACTCACCGCCACTACTGCTATTCATGACAGCATCAGTATTGACAATCCCCAGCATTTATTAAGCATGTAATAGGTCCAGGCCTTGTGTCTAGCCCTTTGCATGCGATATCTTCTTAAATGCATTCCCCAGCCGTATGAAGTATAGGTATTGTTTTCTCTTTTGAATAATGAGAATCTGAGGCTTGGAGAGGTTAAATACATGCCCCAGGCCTCACTCCTGAGAAACTGCCAGGCTGGGATTTGAACCCGGACTCTTCAGATGGTCGATGCTGAGACCCTCACTATGAGGTGGTTCATGCAAATAAGGAACATGGATGGGTGATGGGCCTTTCCCTAATGTTCCTGAAATATGTGGCTTCTCTATCTTTTGTTTTACTTTGTTTTGCTGCTTCTCATTTGAGTACAGAGAGATATTTCTATGCCATAAGAAAACTGACAGCACACAGGTGATGATAAACAGCAGTCAACCCTCAGCTCTGAGGACACAACAGGGAGTAGTGGGGATTGTGGCAAACCCAGGAGAGGTAGTGGCTGTTGAAATCCAGCCAGTTGTCACCGTATTGGAATATGGTCCCAGAGCTGCTAATACGCAGTTCTATTATTTTTTGTAAAGAGAAGCTGGGAATCTGGACTTTAAGGGAAGTCTACAAGTTGTTAAAGTCTGCTCAGGTTTTTAAACAACCCTCAGCCAACAATAATAGGTTGTGATGAAAACATAGTGTCCTAGTGAGTGTATGTTGTGCCGTATTGCCAGAGAACCTCCTGCAGTCCTTCTGGTGTCCCTCCCCCTGCCTCACACCCTCACACCTACAGAGGGGCCTTCTAAGCGACCTGGTGGTGTTCTTTCCTGGCATGTCTCGTTGTTAAGGGAAGATCCTGCCTGGGCTGTCTGATCCAGGAACTATTCCCAGTCTGTCTTGGGCACTTGGCTTCCTTTGCCCTACATTCTTGGGGTTACTTTTCCTGTCTTCAGCACTGATTTAGAGCAGTCAGAAGATTCCAGAACACTTGAGTGGATGCAAGGAAAATTGCTTAGAATTCACACTTTAGAAATCTGGCTGTAAGAAGAGAACAAGAGGTCACTACTGGAGTCGGTGCCAAATGGAACATTTCAAGCTTGTCTAAAGAAGCCTTTTTCTTCTCACAGCGCAATTCACGACTGAATTCATAGCACTTGGGATTATAAAGTCAAATCTCCCCGGGTCAGCAGGATTGGATAATTCGATGTCAATTTATTATGCTGTCAGCCTGTGCTTCTGCTTAGACAGAGGTGGATTTTAGTCCCCTGTCATTTGCAGATTTTCTTGGGGATGGGGAGTAATAGCCCCTATTTTCACGCAGGTACGGCCCAGTATTTTGTTCAGGGTACCTGTTGTAACCCAGGGGAGAAGGAAGGTCTCAGGTATGGAGCTAGTGTTCTGAGGTTTGTTTCCTTTCCAATCAGTCTTTACCTTCCAAGAACTTGTGTGTGGATAATACAGAGACAAGTGCGAGCGCTGCCTTGTGCCTGTAGCAGGCTTGCTGATTGACAGTCACAGGACTGTGTAGTCAGGAGGTGGCCATGTGTTACTTGGTCTGGGTGAACCAGTGGTGTCATTGGTACCCCCTGCCCTTCCCTGTCTTCTGTGGCAGGAGGGACAACATAAATGGAAGGTGGCTGGAGAAACCCTTCCAAGCTTCCCTGGTCATGGGTAGGATTGGACTGACTTCAGGTTTCTCCGGAGGCATCACAGAGCAATGCTACTACCATTGTGGTGTTTTGGTACCAAAACCCAAATCTAGGGCAGAAATCAGCCCTGGCTACAGATTGATAACTTTACACTGTCATCTCTTTGTGACGATACTAATAACAATAATTATAACAGCTGACATTTACTCACTGCGTTCCTACACTATGCGGCCAGCACTTGAAGTGTTTTAATCCTCACGCCAACTCCATGAAGTGGGTACTGTTTTTAGATTCCTTTTAGGGATGAGGAATTGAAGGCACAGAAAGGTCTGGTGGCTTTCTCAAGGCCGCACAGCTAGCACATGTTGGGCTGGGATTATGTACTCCAGACATTCTTGATTCCAGTCCACTGGACTGCTTGTTGCCGTGGGTATTTGAGTATTTATGGTTTTTTTTTGGCTCCTGTTTGCAGGGTCACTGGCTGTCATAGGGAGTGGTGATTGGCTTTCCCAGATACTCAGGTGACACAAAAGAGGTTGGCTGGTGTCATGGACAGAACACTGGATGTGGAGTTAGAAGGTCTCAGTTAAAAACCCTGAGACTCCTGCATTCTAGCTGTGGGAACCTTGAGCAGGTTGCTTGAACCTCTCACCTTGATTGCTTTGTTGAACTGGCAGAGCGCTAGCAACACGTGCCCCCAGGGTAGGGGAGTGGTTTTGCAGATGAAAGTGTTGTGAATGCCCTTCCTAGGTGGAGGGCCTCTAGAGCCATGGTTTCATCATCCTGTATCTGTCAGTCATCCTGTAGGTCAAGGGTTTTGCTCACTTGTAGCCCCATAGAGACTCCTAGGTTTGTGTTTGCGGAGGCATCCCAGGCTTAGGAGAGACAGGTGGCCCAGTGGCACTGGTTCCTACTGCTAGGCTTGCAAAGCTCACTGCAGAAGGGCTGTGGGTGGCTATGGAAGACTGTCCCCTTCCTTCTCCCGAGGGATGTGCTGCCAGCCGTCACAGAGATAACATTATTGTTCTGTTCTCCTATCAACTGGAAGAGAGCTTGACCAGAAAGTCTCTCTGCTGTGTTGACCCATGCCGTTAAAATCTTAGTTAAGTGGAGACCCCTACATGGCCTTTGACTGTAGGTCTTGCAGAGCTGGAATAATACCTATCGCTGAGGTAAGTCGCTTAGCCTCTTAGAGCCTCAGTTTCTTCATCTGTTTATTGAGGGTAATGACATTTTCTTGTAAGGTTGCTGGGAGGATTAAATAAAATGATGGAAATAAAGTACCTTTTCTAGGGTGCTCCTGCATGCTAATTTCTCTTTTTCCCCATTTTGGTCATCACCTTGTTGGTTTCTCAGGCCAGGAATTCTGAACAGGGCTTCCTGCAGAAAGGGTGTCTTCATGGTGTCAATGTGAAGCTGGAGGCAACACGTGAAGGGGAAGGGAATCTCTGACTGCTTTCCAGAGCTGTGCTGTGCTTAATAGGGTTGCTCAGAGAATGGGGAGGTGAAAATAACGGCGAAGAGGAGCAGGTGCAGGATGTCATCAGTACACATGTGCTAGCAACACCGAGTTTGTTCCCCAGGGCTCCCACTTTTATGCTTCTCTGGACTTAGCATCACACTGATTTGGTCTGAATCTTTTGCTGCTTCTGTGTAGATTTGATGAGTTGCTCTAACTTCTCTGTGCCTCAGTTTCTTTATTTTTCAAACAGGAATAATGATACCTAATTCCTGGGGGTTTGAGCGTATTAAGTGGGTGAATAAATGAGTGAGTGAGTGTCACGTATCTGTATGACACTCTTCAGTGGGGCGGTTCCCTTTTCCCTTTGGAGAAGCAGCAGAAGAGGCAGAAGGATAGTACAGCCCCACCACCACCGCAGCCACTAACTCTGATTTCTTTACCACTTACTGGGGGCCAAGCCTGTGTTCAGGCACTTCATCAACACTATTTCTTCTGGTCACCAGGATGTTACTTTCGGTTCTTACTTAGCTTCATACTTAATTGATTTTTAAGGGATTAAATAAAAAAATACTGAAACAATCTGAATATCGTATGTATTATAGAAAATCTTGCTGTACTGGAATGAAACAGGCAGGAAAAAAACAGAGAAAATAGTCTTGCTTGGATGAAGATGACAATGAAGAGTTAACACAGAGCGCACAGTGTCTGGGGCTTCTGGGGGCCAATGCCAATCCCTTTGCACTGAGACGTAAGTGAGACCTGTGGCTACACGAGGTTTAAGAAACACCTCTCTTGACCCATTCTTTTTTATTTAAAATTTTTTTTTCGAGATGGAGTCTTGCTTTGTTGCTCAGGCTGGTGTGCAGTGATGCAATCTTGGCTCACTGCAACCTCTGCCATCTGGGTTCAAGCGATTCTCCTGCCTCAGCCTCCCGAGTAGCTGGGATCATAGGCATGCACCACCTCACCTAGCTAATTTTTTGTTTTTTCAGTAGAGACGGGTTTCACCCTGTTGGCTGGTCTCAAACTCTTGATCTCGTGATCCACCCGCCTCGGCCTCCCAAACTACTTGGATTATAGGCATGAGTCATCGTGCCTGGCCTCTCCTGATCCATTCTGAATCTTCTTATCTTGTCCTCACGTTTACACTGTTTTTGATAATGTTCTTTATCCTGACACTCCAGACCATGTCGAGGTGCTGCTGCGTCTCTTGGAGCTGATGAATCAGTGCAGACAGCTGCTGGGCTTTTTGTCTGTGGTTCCTTGAGACTCAGACTTCAAATAAGACTTTCACACTTTGTGACTTCTTTTGAATTCTCTGTATTTTATGAAACAGAGATTTTAAGATCTTAGGAAGGTAACACTCTCTGGTTGGAAGGCTGCCTCACAATGTCTATGCTTACCATTTGAGGTTTTACTTCTGGGAGCAGAAGTATTGGGTTTTGCTGTTTGTTTCCTGTTTTATTGAGGGCTTAACATGGAAGCTGAAGGTTTGCCTACCCTGAAGTTGACGTTCAATACATGTAAGTGGAAACAAAAATGATTCCCAAAGTAAGAATTTGTGATTTAGACCATCAGTCAGTCTGTTCGTCGGTCCATCCATCCACCCACCTACCCATCTACCGTCTTACCCATCCATGAATTTGTTCATCCATGCACTCATCTACCCATTGATCTACCCATCCACATACCTATACTTCATCCAGTGATCCATCCATCCATTCTCCATTTATCCTCCACCTGTCTACCCACTCGCCCATTTATATATCCACTTATTCATCTGCTCACCCCCCAATCTTTCATCCATGCAACTGTCTGTTCATCAGTCCATCCATGTACCCATCCATCCATCCATCTATCCATCCACTTACCCACTCACTTAAATATATACCCTGTCACCCATCCATACATCTGTTTATCCATGCACTCACCTGCCCATTCATCCACCCATTCATCTACCCATCTACCCATCTATGATCTGTCCATTCTCCATCCATCCTCTACCCATCTACCCTCTCACCTGTTTATATATCCAATACCTCTGCTAACCCACCCACTCTTTCATTCATTCATCTGTTTATTCATTCATCCATCCATCCATCCTCCATTCATCCTTCACCCATTTGCCCACTCACCCATTTATATATCCACTCATTCATCCGCTAAGCCACCCATGCTCGCATTCATCCATCTGTTCATTTGTCAGACCATCTGCGTCTGTCTGTCCGTCCGTTCATCCGTCCATCCGTCCATCCATCCATCCATCCATCCACCCACCCACCCATTAATTCTGACAAGGGAATGTTCTAGGACCTGTTTAATCAATCCATATTGTTGGACATTAGGTACTGTTAAAGTTTTTGCTATTGACATTGATGCTTCTTTAGTGACCTCTTAGTGGTTAAGAGGCTGGGCTAGGTAGTCACACTGCCTGGGTTTGAATTCTAACTCCACCCCATATTGTGTGACCTTGGATGATTCTTGATCTCTCTATACCTCAGTTTTCTCATATGTAAAAATAGAGATTACATCAGGATCTGTATCTTATACACAGTCCATTTGAAGCATAGAACTGTGTTAAAATACACAATCCATTTGAAGCATAGAACTGTGCTTAATAAGTGCACATCGTTCCCATAACATGTGGTGATGTTGAAACCTTGCACATAGTTCTGGTTATTTCCTTAGGCTGTTTTCTGAAAGTGGAATTACTAACCAAAAGATATTTCAAAGGTTTTTCATGGGCGTTGCCAATTTACCCTTCAGGAATGTTGTAAATTAGTCCAGCATTAACAGCTCCTCCAGATGAGAATGCCCATTTTACCTGAACATCTGCCAGTGCTGGGCAGTTATTTAATTTTTGCCAAGTTTGTGAAAATTGTTAATTTGTTGTTTTATTTTTCAGTACTTTTATGAATGGTGATTTTAAATATCTTTTATTTGTTTACTGGTCATTTCATGTTTCCCCCCACAAACTTCTTTTTCCTGACCTTTTCTATTAATATGTTTGCCTGTTTCTTAGAGCATATAATTCATTTAAATATTAAAAATAACCACTTATGCTGCAAATATTTTCCCCATAATGTTTTTTAATAAATAGTTATGACACTCTTTGATATATGAAAATTTAAAATATATAATAAAAGCTTTTACATTTTTCTGTAAGTTTAGAAGGACCTTGTCTCTTTAAATCACAAGTGTGTGTGCATTTTTTTTACATGTAATTTTTGAGTTAAACTGGATTCATGTTGGTTAGTGATGTAAGGTAGGCGATTTATAATTTTACTTTAGTTAACCAGTTATCCAAATTCCACTTTATTGAATCTAGAATCTAAAGTGCCATTTTATCATATATAAAAATTTATATATGCACATATTGTGCAGTACATATAATATGTGTGTGTGTGTGTGTGTGTGTGTGTCTGTGTGTGTGTGTTTCTGGGCTTTTTATGCAATTCAAGTTTTTTGTCTGTGCTTTGTTACTACCTTATTGTAGCTTTATTTTTTAATAATTGGCAGTATAAATCTTGAATTCTTTTTTTGTTTGTTTGTTTCAGAAATTTCTGGGCTATTCCTGTTTGTTATTTATTTAAAATAAACTTGTCAAGTTTACAAAATCCAGATGGGGTTTTGATTGAAATTGCTTTAAGTTGAAAAAAATTAACATGTTTATAGTAATGAAACTTCCCATCCACAAATATGAAAGTGTCTCCATTTGGTGAAATCTGTTTTTTTAATGTATCACAGTTAAGTTTTGTGGATTTTTTCATTTAATCCTGCCCATTTCTTGTTAAATATATTTGTAGGCATTTTCTATTTTTGTCACCTTTATAAATAGAATTTTTTCTACTATATTTTCTCACTGGTTGTTTGCTGATTGTTGATTAGATCTTTATTTGGTAACTACACATCTTTCTGAATTTTTAAATTCATTCTGAAGTTTTTCATTTCAGTTTCTTGGGCTACGGTAATATATGTTTATGTATGCAAATCATACTTTAAAGATTCTTTTGTGTAGATTACTTCCCATTTTTCTTTCCTGCCTTATTGCATTGGCTAGAAGTGCTAAATTGATATTTTAAAAAATGGTTTTGGATGTCAGGCTTGAATTTTTAATGGTGAAATTTTATCTACTACAGAACTTGGATGGGTGGGTGGTCATAAATGTACTTTTGAATTAGCCTTCTAAATGCTTCTCAAATACATATGTCTGTTCATATGTCTGGCTGTTTCTGTACTCGCTTCACAACCTCCACCACCGTAGAAGTGAAAATAAAGAATGAGAATATATCTCCGTAGGATCGTGGGCTACATGATGGAAGTTGTAGTGGGGAACACAAGTGGCGGATTTCAGCCACCCTGGTTTTTGGTGCATCTTCCTGGTTGTGCTTGTTCCACAGACTGCCCAGGTTTAACACGGAACACTGAACCGACAAACTTGTCCTTGAGGTTGTTAACCATGCCTAATTTAGTCAGCCTCTTTTTCTGAGCTAGAGACCTGTAAGTAGCTCTTCTGTCTTCTGTAATTTCTCTCTGCACCTGTCCCCTTCTCTGGCACCCACCACCCCCACAGCCACATGGGGAAGACCCTAGCAAAGGCAGTGACCTTGCCACCAGGTCGTTTCATTGTGGACTTCAACATACATGACTCAGCTTTGTGCTCCACAGACTCGAGCTGCTCTGTTGGGATAGCTGAGACCAGCATTTCAGGTAATTGGGCTGTAATTGGCCTGCGTGTGGACAGCAGGTCCCCAGTGTGCGGCTTCTGTCTCTGGGGTGTTTCCTTGAATGGCAGGGAGTGAGGCGGTGACCTCTCTGTCTGAGAGCAGAGATCCTATGACTCACTCTGGCTCCCACCTCCCACATCCCACCCCCAAGCTCTGAGCTGGTGCTTCTCGTTCCATGGGCTGGTGTGGGCGATGGTGTGGATGGCAGAGCAGGATGATGCCAGCACACTCCTGGGAGGCAGTGCTGGGGTGTCTCTGGTGTGCTGGGTGCTGTCCTGGTACTGCGGGTACCCAGCTGCTCTGTGGATCTGCCCTGCTGGGGGCCGGCTCCTGATCTCTTGTCCTGTGACACCTTCTACAAATTATTTCCTCCTTCTCACTGACATTTAGCTCTTGCATCTCCCCATTCTTTTCTTTTTTAGATTGTGATAAAATACATATAACATAAAATTTACTGTCTTAATCTTTCTTTCTTTTTTCTTTTTTTTAATTAGAGTTTTGCTCTTGTCACCCAGGCTGGAATGCAGTGGTGCAATCTCGGCTCTCTGCAACGTCTGCCTCCAGGGTCAAGTGACTGTCCCGCCTCAACCTCATTAGTAGCTGGGCTTACAGGCACCCACCACCACACCTGGCTAATTTTTGTACTTTTAGTAGAGACAGGGTTTCACCATGTTGGCCAGGCTGGTCTCAAACTTCTGACCTCCGATGATCCGCCTGCCTTGGCCTCCTGAGTGCTGGGATTATAGTTGTGAGGTGAGGCACCGCACCTGGCCTTGATCATTTTTAAGTGTACATGTCAGAGGTATAAAGTACATTCACATTGATTTGCAGCCATCACCACTGTCCATTCAGAGAACTCTTTTCATCTTGCAAAACTGAGTCTCTGTCCTCATTAAACACTAACTCCACATTCTCCCCTACCTGCCAGTCCCTGTCAATCACCATTCTACTTTCTGTCTTTATGAAATAGAATGCTCTAGGGACCTCAGGTAAGTGGAAGTATACAGTTGTGTGTGTGTGTGTGTGTGTGTGTGTGTGTGTGTGTGTGTGTGAGAGACTGGCTTATTTCATTCAGCATAATGTCCTCAAGGTTCATTCATACTGTAGTGTATGTCAGAATTTACTTCCTTTGAAAGGCCGACTGTACTCCATTCTGTGTGTCTGCCACGTTTTGTTTATCCATTCATCCATCAGTGCAAAAGCGGGCTGCTCCCACCTTTTGGCCATTGTGAAATACTCCTCTGATCTATTATAGCCGATCATAGCAGTGGTCAAAGCACGTAGCACTTTTTACATAATTGTTTCTATAAATTTTCACGAGAATTAGAAATTTGCCACTATCATCATCTCCATTTTATAGATGAGGAAACTGAAGCTTGGCAAAATTAAATTTGCCCAAAGTTACCTTTAAAAAACAACTTTACTGAGGTACATTCGTATACTGTCTGAGTCACTGGTGTAAAGTGTGTGAGTTGGGGATTTTTAGTGTATTTGCAGAGTTGTGCAACATCACCACGGTTAGTTGTAGCACATTTTTATTACCTGGAAAAGAAACGCTATGCCCTTTAGCTGTCACCCCCCCAATCCCTGCCCTGGCAACCACAAATTTCCTTTCTATTCCCATAGATTTGCCTGTTCTGGACTTTGATATGAATAGGCTTGCACAATGTATGGTCTTTTGTGTCTGGCTTTTTTCACTTAGCATAATATTTTTTAGTTCTCCAAGTTGTAGCATGTAGCATCAGTACTCGTTTCTTTTTATTTCCTAAAATTCTTTTTTTTTTTTTTAAAATAGAGATGAGGTCTAATTGTGTTGCTCAGTCTTGTCTTGAACTCCTGGACTCAAGTGCTTCGGCCTCCCAAAGTGCTGCCGTTGCAGGTGTGAGCCACTGTGCCCAGCCTTATTTTCTGAGATTAGTTTTTGAACTCAGACATCTGAGTCCAGAGTCCCATTGTTCAGCCACATTGCTGTCCCATGTCCTCCTTGAAACATTATATGCAAGTTCATGTTTGATATCTTCCCAGCTTCCCCTCACATCAAGAGACTGGGGTTCCGCTTTGTACCTCTCTTGCTCACTGTCGTGTGGCACATAAGGGCTTCGTACATTAAAAATTAGTAACTTGAAAATATGTGCTTAGGCTGGGCACGGTGGCTCATGCCTGTAATCCTAGCACTTTGGGAGGCCGAGGTGGGTGGATCACCTGAAGTCAGGAGTTCAAGACCAGCCTGACCATCATGGTGAAACCCCATCTTAAAAAAAAAAAAAAAAAAAGAAAGAAAGAAAATATGTGCTTAGTCTGTCGAATGCTGTGTGTTGGACAGTGTTGCAAACTAAATGCATGCAAGGAGTCACTCATGTTAGTATTCTAGGCATGAGGGTTATGTGTCATGTTTTGCCATTAGAAATGAGAACAGACAAATGAGAAAATGTTCATTAAAGGGCTCTGAAACAGTGTGAATTATAAATGTATTGATGGTTGAGATATGCCACCATTTGCAATTAGATTTAGGAGCTGATGAAGAGCTCATGAGATGGAGATTTGTACACAGTGGCCCTGGGCCTGTGGCCAGCTGTGACAGGTAGGGTTCCACAGTCTCAAGGTCACTGGCCTATGTCATAAAAGGCTGTTTACTGAGGACAAACTGGGAAGGGTGACCCTTAGTCCAGAGGACACAGCCACCTGGGGTGAGGAATAATTACCTGCTTGAGGCCCCTGAGCTACTAAGTACAGACCCAAGTCTGTGATTCCAAAGTCCCTGCCTTGCCCTGCTCTCTCTAGCCTTGGGTGTGGACAAGCCGTATTGGAGCCTAGTCAGGGACCAAAACTTTCTCTGAAAGTAGGAGCTGATTGTAGCTCTCAGACTGCAGGTTTCTTGTAGAGAGGCTATGCAAATGGAAGGGGTAGTCTGAAAAGCAGTGTCATGGCTTCAGAGTACTCTGTAGAGAGTCCAGTGATTATTGCTGTGTGGTCCCTGTGAAAAAATGTATATGCACAAAAATTCCCTCTGCTTTTCTAGACTAGACACCAGAGCTCTAGTTGGAGACTGAGGGCCATGTCCTGGGGGTCTGGGCTGCCTCTGAGAATTCCCTTCCTTCCTTCCAGCCAGGTCACTGGAACCTTATAATATCAAACATGGGGATGGTCATAATCACTCACACTCCGTGAGGACCCATGCTGTGCTAGGGATGTAACTGTTTGCATGAATTAGCTTATTAATTTTTAACAATGTGGTGGTTATTATTAACCTTATTTTACAGATGAGGAGACTGATGCATAGAGAAGGGGAAGTCTTGCAAAACTCTATAAGGATGTCACTGAGACTGTACTTTATTTTTCTCAGAAAAAAGTTTAAATAATATATGTAAAGACTTACTGTAATATAGAGACAATATAAATTTTCTTTGGCTGACTGGGAAATACAGTAGCTTGGGTATCACCTATATAAACACCTTGGTTACAGTGTTTCTTGCTTTTGTGGTTCATCTCCCCCTTGTTGGTAGACAGAGGTAAGCAAGAGGCATGGCTGGAAGAAACAGTGTCAAGGAAGAAGAGGAGATTGGGAGATAAATACGGCTTTCGTGATGATTTGACGCAGGGCACCTTCATGGAATTGATGAAGGAAACAGGAGGAAGCTCAGTGCCCAGGGATCACTGGGAAGCCTTTAATTGAGGGGCATCAACAGCATCATTGTAGCCTGGGAGGAACAAGGATTGTCAGTCATTGGACTGTATTGTGGTGGCAGGTCCATTATGACTTCCCAGGTTTAAATTGAAGACGCCGTAGCACCAGGTTACAAAATTGGGAACCACTTCTTGAGGGAATGTGTGATAGCATGTGGCAGTGGTTCATTCAACACCTCCGTTTCGTAGAATACATTATACCTTCCTAAACTTAAGCATGTAGGTCTGTGCTACGAGGGCCCAATACAGTGTCTTTCACATAGTGGGTGCCTATGCAATAAACCCCCTCAGAGGAATGAGTTCAAGCCCCATGCCTTTAGGCAGACTCCCTAGGAGAAGGGCTTTCCCTTAGCTCCCTTCCCAAACCTGCTTCCCTATTCTGAGTTTCTCTCCCATTGCTTTCCACCCAGATGTCCTCTAATTACAGCTGCTCTAGATCCACACCGTGTCTGGTTTCCAAGTCTGCCATCCCCCTCAATGCATTGGTCTTTGGTGTTCTTCTCCTCATGGCCCATGGATCTGTCTTAAGTGTATCGGCCTCATGCCTACGGAAAGTGTTCCTCAAAAACTTCACGGTACAGACACAAAGATGATTATGACCCCAAGTCCTACTCCGTGTAGCCTGGCTACCATGGTTCTAACTTGAAATCTCCTTGCCTTCTCCCTGCCGGCAACCAGGAATATGCAGCAAGTCTTACATATTAGCCAAATAAAGTGTTAGGGTAACTCTATGGTAATATGGAGCTTTGCACAATGGTATTTCCTAATACAGTCCATCAGAAGATAACTGTTGTGAAATACCCACCCAGGTCGCTAAATGAAGTGTGGGGTTTTGGTATCATTAAATTCATTGACTGCAACTTTTCATAGACGTGCTAATCTGTTACCTTAATTCCTGGCAATGATTAGTTAGCAAAGCCAATTCCCCATTCAGAACAATTTCTGAGAGGCCGCGTATGTCTTGTTGGCAGGAACAGACTTAATCTTACTGGGGAGGCATTGCAGAGTTTTAAGAAGGGAATAAGACAATACGATTTATATTTTAGAAAGCTCAGCCTGGCTTCTGAGTGGAGATGGGAAGGAGGAAGGAGATTGAAGGCAGAAAATTAGTTGGGAGCCATTGCAGCAGTTCTGGTTACAGGCAATTACTGAGTATGTGATCTGTTAGAAGAGCTTCTAACATCTTGACGGTTGTATCACCGCATTACTTTATCTTCAGAGCACCTAAGGGCAGTTTCCTTTGTGGTGACAACTGCTTTACTTGAGTTTATTAAGAGAGCCCTTGAGAAAAGGCACATCCAAGATCCTTCATTTCGTCTTGCTCAGATAGGCATTTCTCCATCTTGGCATAGTGGTGATGTCCCCACGGGATTGGGACTTAAAAACTGCAGCTTCGTCCTCCTGTGTATGAAGAGAGGACACAGATGTCTCCAAGGAAGCTACCATAAACCTCTCCAGGGGACCTTGGAGAATGTCCAGAATTTTCAACGTTTTTGGAATGTTGGAATAGGACAATGCCATTGCAAAGCCCAAATGGCATTATGAAAGTATTCACAGTGCTTCTACAAGACATAGAAAATGATTTGCACCTCATTCCGTCCCTGCCCACTCCCTAGCCTGCTGCTATGATGGCCCCTTTGAGATTCTTGGGTAACTTGAAATGCACACAGCAGAGATTCTGCAGTAGTACTCAAGAGCTTTATTTGACCACTGATTTTGTGAATCCAACTTCTTTGTCTCCTAACTCTGTACTTCTCCAAGGGAACTACCTCAGCCTCTCCCTCAAGAGACATCAGTTGTTTAGGGTTATGGGGTAGAAATTGCTGTAGGAAGAATGTTATCAGGAGACAGGCTACATTGGCTTGTTACTATAATCGTTACCCTTTTCTGTAGATCTTTAAATCTGTTTTGGTCAGTGGCTTTATCACATCTTTTGACACACTACATAGATCATGATACTTCACAACCCAATTCAAAATAATTTAAAAATAATAGGGGTGTGTGTGTGTGTGTGTGTGTGTGTGTGTTCCATTCATCAACATTCCCAACTTGACCCTTTTTAGAGAGGGTTATAACCAATCCAAAGAAAATGTGCAGACCTTAAGAGAGGTTAGTGTTGTTTTTGATAACAAATGGAATAAAAGGAAGTTCTTACACCACTGTCTGCCAATTCAGTCATCTTCAGATCTCACCTAATGCCCGGATTCTTAGGCTTCCTTCTAAATGTTTTCATACGTTAATCTACTTAGTTATTTCAGGTATTTTAAAATTGTATGCATTCTTTGGTAGGTAAAACTTGTACATGGTACAAAATTCAAAAGAAGCAGAGGAGTAAATGGGGAAAGTAGTTTCCTTCAGACATCTCCCAGTCACGATTGGAGATAGTTACCAGTTTCATGAACTCCTTTCCAAAGATATTCCATGCATATTCAAGCTTATATGTTTATAAAGAAACGTTTTTTTGGTCTGCTTTGGACACTTGTGTTTTTTTCTGTATTGTAACCTATGGTGATTAGAAGACCCCTTCCAAGATGATGATTAAAAGGGCCTCCAAACTTGAGTGTAACTTTTCATGCAAGAGACGTACCATATTTCGCTGAACCCAAGATACTGTCAATAAGAGGTCCCACCAAGACAGAAAACTATGCAGCCAATTAAACTATGATACTCCCTAAATTGTAGAATGTATCCTCATTTCAGAGATATCAAAATGTGAAAAAGTGCTTTCAGCATCAGCAAAATGTCGTACTTCATGCTCTCATTATTCAGTGCCATTCACACACTGTCATCATTATGGATTTCATCAATAAAAATGATGACTCTCATAATTTACATTATGCCTATTTAATTCTGGAGAGAAAAGTGGCTGTGAATACAGAGCCTTGTGCTATTCTTGGCCAAAAAATTTCTATCGTGTTCCAATCTGGGCTGATTTTCCTCAAGGTCTAGTGCATTTTTGTCACCCTGGATTCCCTTCGCCTTTAGGTTGGGGGTCCTCTACCTTTTTTTTTTTTTTTTTTAAACTGTGCCACATCTCTTATGTGTTGGGTTCCATGTATGTATGCCCTTTGTTGATTTATACTCTCGTTATGGTGGAACACATCCTCAAGTAGATTCTTGAGAAAGTTAGATGGAAAGTTAATTTTTTGAGATTTTTGTGTTTCTGAAAAGTCTTCATTCTACTCTTCTGATTGGTGATTTGGTTAAGTATAGAATTCTAGGTTGAGAATCATTTTTGTTAAGATTTTAAAAGATTACTTCTAGTGTTCAGTGTTCCTATTGAGAAATTTGAAGCCATTTTGGGTGGTTCTTTGGCTGTAAAACCTTATTTTCCTCTCTGGAAGATTCCAGAATCTTATCTTTGAAATCCTGTTCTGAATTTTTATAGGGATTTATGCTGGGTTAGGTCTATTTTTGGTCTTTGTGACCTCTTTGAATCTGGAAACATATACTGTTTGTTGTGTGAATTTTCTAGAATTATTTTATCGTATTCCTCCTTTTTAGTTTTTCTGTTCTCATTTTCTTGAACTTCTGTTATTCAGATGTTGGATTTCTTGGTCCTCTAAATTTCTTATATTTCCTCTCCTATATTCCTTCTGATTGTGTTACTGTTTTATGTTTCAGAAGAGTTCCTCAACTTCATCTTCTAACCCTTATGCTTTTGCTCTGATGCTTTTAGTTTTCAATAACTTAATTTTTTGATTCTGTGCATATTCCTTTTTTATTTTGTTCTGTTCTTATTTTGCATATCAATTATCTTCTCTTGTCTCTTGGAGGATACTTATTTAATAGCTTTATTGAGGTATAATCAATGTACAATAATCTGTACATATTTAAAGTGTAATATTTAATGTTTTGACATATTTTTACCTGTGAAATTGTCACCTCTGTCAGTTTAATAAACATTCTATCATTTCCAGATGTTTTCTCTTGCCTCCTTGTAATCTATCTTCTCTTTCTACTGCTTCCCACCTCATTCCACTGATCTGTTTTCTGCCAGTGCAGATTAGTTTGCATTTTCACAATTTTATATAAATGCAATCATACAATGTGTACTTCCTTTTGTCTGGCTCATCCATGTTCCTGTATGTATCAGTAATTCATTCTTTTTTACTTCTAGGTAATAGCTCATTGCATAGATACACCACAGTGTATTTATCCCTCACTTATTGCTGGGTATGTGCCTTGTTTTCACTTTTTAGTGATTGCAAATAAAGCTGCAATGAGCATTCATGCACAAGTCTTTGTAAGGATGTATGTTTGTATTTCTTTTGCGTAAATGTGTAAGTGTGGGATGGGGGTATGATATAGTAGATACATGTTTAAGTTTTTGAGAAACTGCCAAACTGTTTTCCAAAGTGGTTGTACCATTCTCCATTCCTACTAGCAACAGATGAGAGTTCCAGTTTCCCCACATTTAACACTTAGTTTGGTAAGTATTATTAATTTTGTCTATTTTTATAGGTGTATAGTGGTAACTAATTGTGGTTTTAATTTGCACTTCTTTAATGTCTACTGATGTTCAGAACTTTTTATGTGCTTATTTGCCATCTGTATACCTCTTTGGTGGAATATTTGCTCAAATCTTCTGCTCGTTTAAAAAACTGAGTTTTCTTATTGAGTTTTATGAGCTGTTTATTCTGGATACAAGTCTTTATCAGATACATATTTTTTTCCTCAGTCAATGACTTGTACTTTTTTTTAATGGCTTTTTTTTAAAGTAAAATAACAGAAGTTTTAAGTTTCATCAAGTCCTCTTTTTCAGTGTTTTTTTTTTCCTTTATGGATAATGCTTTTGGTGTCCTAGCTAAGAAACCTTCACCTGAGCCAAGGTCCCAAGGATTTTCTTCTAGAAGTCTTAGAATTTTAGGTTTTTTGTTTAAATCTATGATCCATTTTGAGTTAATTTCTGTATATGGTGTGAGGACTGGACTGGAGTTTTTTGTTGCTTCATATGGATATCCAGTTGTTCCATTACCATTTGTTGAGAGGACTGTACTTTCTGTGCTCACCTGCTCTTGCTTCTTGGTCAAAATCAGTTGTCAATATATGTGTGGGTCTAATTCTGGATGCTTTATTTCATTGGTCTATTTGTTTATTTCTACACAAGTATCACACTGTTTTGATTACCTTAGAATAGTCTTGAAATCAGGTTTTGTTGTTGTTGTTTTAGATTCCTTTCATTTCTATACAAGTTTTAGAATCAGCTTATCAATTCTTTTAAAAAACTTGCTGGAATTTTGATTGGAATTGTGTTAATTCCACAGACTGGTTTGGAGAGTTGAAGTCGTAAAAATATTCTTGTGACCTGGAAACATGATCTTCTTATTTATATAGATCTTAAAATTTTTTCTCAAAAAGTGTTTTGTAGTTTTCAATGTATATGTCTTGCATATTTTTTATCAGATTGAACCTTATTTCATATGTTTCAATGAATTTTTTAAAAACTTCAATTTCTGATTATTGCTATCATATAGAAATATGATTGATTTTTATATACTAACGTTCTGTCATGCAGCCCTACTAAACCTACATATTACTTCTAGTAGCTTTTTTAAAGGACTTGAGCCAGTTACCTCCAGTTGTCAGAAGACAAACATATCTTCTGAGAATAAAATCAATTTTGCTTCTAATTTCCAACCTGCATGCCATTTATTTCTTTTTCTTGCCTGATTGCCCTGGATAGAACCTCAGTAAATACTGAATAGAAGCGATAAGAAAGACGTCCTTGTGTCATTCCTGATTTATCTTTCACCATTAAATGTGAGTGATGCTGGCACAGGTTTTTTGGAGTTGCATTTCATCAAGTTGAGGAAATTCCCTTCAGTTACTAGTTTGCTGAAATTTAAAAAATCAAGAATGGATGTTGGGACTTCATTTTTTTTTCGTATCTGTTGAGTTGGTTATATGATTTTCCTTCTTTATTTTGTTACTATGGCAGATTACAATGATGTTTTTGAATGTTAAACCAACCTTGCATTCTGGAGATAAATGCCGCTTGGTCAGGATGTACATTCGGGATGTACATTCCCTTTTTTAATATTGTTAAACTTGATTATATTTGTTAAACTAATATTGTTTGTAGAACTTTTGCATTTATTTGTATGATAGACATTTGTAGTTCGTATTCTTACAATATCTTGGGTTTTTGATGGCAATACAATATTGCTATCATAGAATGAATTGGGAAATATTATTATGTTCTCTTATGTTTTCTAGAAGAGTTTGTGTAGATTTTTTTTTGTAAATGGTATAATTCACCAGTGAGATTTTTCTTGTGGAAAGATTTTTAAAATACAAATTCAATTTCTTTAATAAATTAGAGCTGTTCAGGTTATCTATTTAGGCTCTTGAGTGAGCCCTGTCTTTGTGTCACTCTAGAAATTTATTCATTTCATATAAGTTGTCAAATTTGTTGGCCAATAGCATAATTTCCCCTCATTGTTCTTTTAATATTTTGAAAATTTGCAGTAATGTTACTTCCCTTGTTCCCGATACTAATGGGCATCTCTCTTTTTTTTCCCCTGTTGATTTTTCTCATTGAAGCAGCTTTTGGTTTCATTGATTTTTAAAATCATGTAATGTTTTCCATGTTATGATTTGTCTTCTGATCCTCATTATTTCTTTTCTTCTGCCTATTTGGGTTTATTTTTTTCCTTAAAAAAAAGTTTCTTAAGGTAGAATCTGAGGTAATTGATTTGAGACCTTACTTCTTTACTAATATAGGCTTTACCAACATCCCACTAATTTGATACATAGTGTTTTCATTTTACTTTTGCTTTAAATACTTGCTAATTTCCTTCTGAAGTATATTGCTTTATTTCCAAATATTTAGGGATTTTCCAGAGATCTTTCTGTCATAAATTTCTAATTTAATTGTATTTTGGTCTAAGAAATACTTTGTATGACACCAGTCCTCTTAACTGTATTGAGACTTATTCTGTGGTTTAGACCAGGGGTCCCCAACCCTGGACTGTGGACTGGTACTGATCTGTGGTCTGTTAGGACCTGGGTCACACAGCAGGAGCTGCATGGCAGGCACGTGATCATTACCACCTAGCTCTGCCTCCTGTCAGATCAGAGGCAGCGTTAGACTCTCCTAGGATTGCAAACCCTATTGTGAACTGCACATGCAAGGGATCTAGATTGTGTGCTCCTTAGGAGAATCTAACTAATGCCTGATGATCTGAGGTGAAACAGTTTCATCCTGAAGCCTTCCCCCCACCACCCCACCTCCCACTGGCCCCAGTCCATGGAAGAATTGTCTTCCATGAAACTGGTCCCTGATGCCAAAAAAATGCTGGGGGTCTGTAGTCTAGGCTATGGGCGATGTTGACAAATATTATGTATGGACTTAAAGTCTGTTCTGCTCTACTTGTGTAGAGTACACTGTAAGTGTCAGCTAGGTCAGTTTGGTTAACAGTAGTGTTCAGATTTTTCTATATCTTGATTTTTTCATATATACTTATTTTTCTGGGTACATGTTCCATTACTTTTTGAGAAAATTATATTTAAGCCTTTTATAATAATTGTGGATCCATCTCCTACTTCTATCAGTTTTTGCTTTTTGTATTCTGAAGCTCTATTATTAGGTGCATAAATGTTAAATTTATGTCCTCTTGATGCATTGGGCTTTTTATTATTATAAAATGACCTTTTAGAAGTTATTTTTGTGAGATAGCAGATTCTTGGTTAAGAGTTTTTCTTTTAGCACATTGAATATGTTGCTCTACTGCCTTCTGGCCTCCACTGTTTCTGTTGACAAGTCAGCTATTAATATTCTTGTAATTCCCCTGTATGTGATGAGTTGTTTTCTCTGCTGCTTAAAAGATTTTCCGTTTATCTTTGTCTTTCAACATTTGACTATGATGTGTCTGGTTGTGGACATCTTTGGGTTTGTTTCACTTGGAGTTTATTGAGATTTTTGAATGCATAAATTAGTGTTTCTTGTTAAAGATGTATTCAGCTGTTATTTATTTTAATATTTACTCTTTCCTTTTTTTTCTCTTCTCCTTTTTGTGCTTCCATTATGCAATATCGATGTGCTTAATAATGTCCCACATTTCTCTAAGGCTCAGTTCATTAAAAAAATTTTTTTTCTCAGTTCTTCAGATGTATGTAATCTTTACTGACTTACCTTCAAGTTCATTGATTCTTTCTTCTACGAACTCAAGTCTGTTGAATCTATTGTTAAGCCCTGATAGGATTTTTTTTTCATTTTGGTGATTGTACTTTTCAACTTCTAGATATCCATTTGTTTTTTAAATTTCCCTCTCTTTATTGATATTTTCTATTTGATGTATCATACTCATCATACTTTTCTTTAATTCTTTAAACAGTTTTCCTTAAGTTCTTTGAACATACTGATAGCAGCTGTTTTGAAGTCTTTACTAAGTTCACCATCTGGGTTCCCTCAAAGACAATTTATATTGCTTGCTTTTCACCCCTGTGTATGTATCATACCTTCATTTTCTTCTCATATGTCTGAATTTTTGGTTGAAAACTGGGCATTTTAGATAATATATTGTAGCAAGCCTGGATACTGATTTGCTCCTTCAACCCTCGCCAGAGATTGTTGTTGTTTTTGTTTGGTTCTTTATTGATGTGTTTAATGACTAGGTTGAATGAATTCAGTAGTCTTACTTTCCCTGCAGTGTGCAGTTTCTGATGTACCTGCTCAGCATTTTCCCCTTGTTGTTATCCTTTAGTCTGGTTTCCTAGGGATTCCCTCTGTGTCAGCATAAGCCACTTATTGGTCAAATTTTGCGCTTATGCCCCTTTATCAAGTTAGATTTTCATGCTTTATCATTAGATTTTTGTTTGTCTTGGAGACTAGGGTCACTGTGGTTTATCGTTCAGTCAGTTGATGAGAAATTGTTCTCCAACCCATTGAACTGATAGGGTCTCCGCTCTTTGCTGATGGATTCTGGCTGGGGAATACTTTCAGGTTTGCTCTACGTCTGGCTCTGAGCAATCCTGATTGTGTCCAATCTAATGCATATGCTCAGGCTTCTGGCTTCTTGGGATAAGAATGATCCTAGGAGAGCCTTCCTTGATGGTCTCTTTCCTTGTTCTCTCTGTTAAGCTTATGACTCCACTTCATATGTTCACTTGTTTCACGGAGCTACCAGTTCTCTCTTAACTGGTTAGCCACCAACATCTCCTTTGTTTTCAGCAGTGTCCTTGAGTATGATCTTATCTGTGTCCTGTTCTAAATAAACTTGATTTCCTAAGGCATAGCTCTAGGCTTGCCAGTTTTTATGGCCTCTTTCCCTTTGGGCAGAACTTCTACACCACTGTACTGAGGCTGGGGTTGGGAACAGAAGCTCACAATACCAGAAGTGGCACTTCCGCTCTAGGCATGTGCACTGGGGAAAGGATAGTAGTACTCTAGTGTTCTCAGCTTGCCCCCAGTGCACGTAACCTCCACTCTGTAAGCATTTTGGTTTGGGGGGTGAATGAAGCCCCAGTATTCTGTTCCCCTATCAAGCTTACAGTAGAGCCCTTGTCCTACAAATGGAAGCTGGGCTGGGGAAAGGAATCTCTCTAGTCTCTCACCTGTGCCCATGCATCTATAACATGGAGCTGCAGAAGGAGAGGACGAGGGACTCTTTGCCTCCCTCCTGTAGTGGAACTAGAGCCCTAAACTGGGAGCTAGGGGAAGAGGTAATTTCTTTGTCATGACTGTACTGTCTGTAGTAGTGATTCTTGCTCTTACTACTGAGATGCAGATTCATAGTAGGTATTGTTTAGTAGATAGATATTGTAGATATTATTTAGTAGTTTTTTTTAGTAGTAGATATGTTTTTTTTTTAAGTGGTAGGTATTAGTGTGTGTGTATGTATGTGTGTATATATATATATATATACGTATATATATATATATATATTGTTATATATATATATATATATATATATTGTTTGTTTGTTTTTGTTTTTGTTTTTTTGAGATGATCTTCTTCTGTTGCCCAGGCTGGAAAGCAGTGGCACAATCATGGCTCACTGCACCCTCCACCTCCTGGACTCGAGCAATCCTCCAACCTCAGCCTCCTGGGTAGTTGGGACTATAGGCACATGACATCATGCCCAGCTAATTTTTAAATTTTTTATAGAGACACCATCTATGTATGTGCCCAGGTTGGTCTCAAACTCCTGGGCTCAAGTGATCCTCCTGCCTCAGCCTCCCAAAGCATTAAGATTATAGGCATAAGCCCATGGGCCACCATGCTTGGCTTTTTGTTGTTGTTGTTGTTGTTGTTGTTGCTATTGATACTTCCTTACTTTCTGGCACTGCAGGACACTCCAGGCTCATTTTATATATTCCATGTTTCAACCCTAGAGTCAAACAGTTTTGTAAGAAACCCTTGCTCCTTTTATTGGAGAATGATATTAGAACCAAGATCTGAATGCTATGTATTATTAACCTTTTTCTTTGTGTTTAGGCTAACAAATAGTTGCATCTTAATGGAGAAAGATGCCTAAGCTGGTCTTTTGTTCAGTAAAGACATATTGAATGTCAAACTTTGTACCTGAGAATTTTCAGTTACTTAAAACTTGCTTTAAATAGAACTTCAGTTTTAAAATACATAGCAATTAGAAATTCCTTCATAATTCAGTGTTATTTTAGTAAAATGTTATAGTAAATTGGAGTTGGATTATACAGTTATTGTTTGTTGTGTTAAAATCAGTCTCTTTGTTTTATGAAGTCTTTCATTTCGTTGCTGGTTTTAAAAACAAATGCTTCTTATCAGGAGAAAACCTGTGGATGAATGTTGATTTGAGTTACAAAATGTTCCTCAAATCCCTTTGCAACATGTATGTGGAACATTTCAGGCATACACAAAAACAGAAAGAATCTTAGGCTGAACTCCCACGAACCCATCATCCCGCTTCAACCATTTGAACTCATGAGCAATCTTATTTCATCATACCTGACATGATTTTCTGGATTAGCAAATTAGTTTTGAACTTAAAATAGATGTCACTGCTTTTTTGTGACTCAGACATACATAATGAAGGAAGCTTAAATAAATTCTAAGGAACAATTAACAGTTGGCCTTTTTAACAGCAGGTGAGTGACTAATTGTCACCCCACTTCAGAAGATGTCTTAGAAGCTGTGGGTTGATTGGCACCAAGAGTGTTTGTAACAAATGATAATTTGAAAAAAATGGGGATTCCCCCATCTGGGTTGTAGAATTCGGATTCTACTCTTCTTGAATAGCAGGGAGCATGCTCGTTACTGAAGTGCGTTGCTCACACTGCGGTTGGCTGGTTTTCAGGAGCAAAATATGCCAACTGGATGTTCCATTCATTCTGGGTTAGGATTTCTCAGGTCAGTTGAACAGACTTTCCTGTGGACTGCTGGAACTTCTGCATTTATCTTAGGCCACAGCAACTGAGAACCTTAATGGCATAGTTCTTGGATATGAAAGTAAGAATTTGCAATGTGTGGACTGAGATACATAGACCATAGGATGAGATTTGTAGACTCAGTTATTCAGTGAATGTTTCCTGAGCACTTACTGTGGGCCAGGTGCTATGCTGGGGACATTGCAGTGAATAGGACAGACATAGAGCCAGCTACATGGGACTTGCCATCCAAGGGTAGAAGTAGATCGTCACCATGAATCCTACAGATCACTAATTACTGTTGTGGTAAGTGTTGTAAAGGAATAGAAAAGAATGCTCAAATATAAGGGTCTCCAATTTTATCTAAGGTGTTAGGGATTCAGGGAAGATGCTCCAAGGAAGTGACATTAAACTAGGACTGAAGGATTGAATAGATGTTGGTGAGGCAAAGAGTGTGTGAGTATGTGTGTGTGTGTGTGTGTGTGTGTGTTGGTGTTGTGTGTTGTGCAGGTATATGGGAAGTGGGAATGTTCCAGTGAAAGGGACCAGTGCCCTGCAAGACTCTATAGTGGAAAAGAACTGAACATGTCCTCAGACCGATAGAAGGTGGCTCAACTGAAGTGCAGTCCAGGAGTGGGACGGGCAGGTAACATCTAGACCATGCTTAACTCTGTGTGCTGTGCTCAGAAGCCTGGATTCCATTCTTAGCTCAGTGGGAAACTATCAAAGGGTTTGAGAATAGGGCCTTACAGAATTGACTTTACAGTTTAAAAGATTGCCCTGGCCGTGCTATGAAGAGCACATTGGCCATGGGTCAAGACTTTAGACAAGAAGACCATGTGGGAAGCTGCCACAAAGGTCTGGATGGGAGGTTTGGTGACTTGGTGTTGCAGAGAAGTGAATGGATTTGAGATGTGATTCACAGAGTGGTAGTGTCGTGGCTTTCAGTCTTTGTCTTGACTGTCAGCTATGGAAAGAAATCTATGTTGTATCATGGGCCTAGTACATAAATGCATGTGTGTATATGTATGTGAAACAAAGCTTTCATAAAACAATACTACAGGCCAGGTGCACTGATATAGTTCGTGCAAGGTCATGAAGCGCCACATGTGTGTGGTGTGTATTATGTGCTTGAGGTGGGTGGAGAGGGTTATGGGACTTCATGAGCCATGACAAAGAGTCGGGATTTTCATGCTGCAGGGAGTGGAATAGCTCCAGAGTTTCACAGATTAGTTCTTTAAGAGATAAAACCTTAATGGCATAGAAGAAAGAGCCACCTGATAGCAATGCTGTGACAGACGTAATTTCTCTAGGTCTCCTCCTGCTCCATTTCTTCCTCCTCCTCTTCCCATCTTCTTCTTTCTCTTCTCCTTTCTTTCCTCTTCCTCTTTATCTTCCTCCTCTTCCTTTCTTTTCTATCTCCTCTTTCTCATTCTTCTCCTTTCTCTTGTTCCTTCTTCTCCTTGTCTTTTCCTCCTTCTCTTCCTCTTCCTTCTTTCTCTTCGCCGCCTTTCTCTTCCTGCTCCCATCTTCTTTCTCTTCTTCCTTCTTCCTTTCTGTTTCTCTCCCTCCTTTCTCCTTTTCCACTCTTCCTCCTCCTCCACCCCCACCTCTCTTTGTCTTCTTCTCCTTCTCTCTTCCTCTTCCTCCTTTATCTCCTTCTCCTCTGTTTCTTCTTCATCAGGAGTTGGCACTTTTTCTGCCAAGGCCAGAGAGTAAATATTTTCAGTTTTTGGGCCATTTGGTCTCTGTCGCCACTACTCAGTTCTGCGGTTTTGAAAGTAGCCATAGATAGTATGTAAAACGAATGGTACAGCTGTGTTATCAATAAAACTTTCTTTACTGAAACAGCTGGTCACCTGGATGCAGCTTGTAGGCTATGGCTTGTGACCTCATCCTAAGGAACAGGAGGACCATCTTGTGGGATCAGTATCTCATTGAGATAAGACCAGTGTGCTGGGGCATGGGGTCTGTCTCACCTGAGCTGTGGTGGCTCTTGGGTGAGGCTGACACTTGGAGAGTTTGCATTTTGGGAGCTTGGAGTTCAGAAGCCAGAATTAGAGTTCTTAATTAGAAACATCCCATCTCCCAGCCTCAGATTCAGCCACAGACAGAAAGCAAAGTGTAAATTAAACGTTCATCTCAGCTCCTCACTGCTGTGAAGCCGAAGCTGGACTTGATACCAAACTAGAGATCACTTCATACAACCCTTCTGGGCGCAGCTCCCGGTGGAGGAGCCACGCGTAGGTGAATGCAGCCTTTGTGTTGGGAGGAAAACTCCTGAGAGGAGATGTCTTGAGATGGCTTCTTAGGGCTGCTTTTCCTCTCTCTGGGAATTCCTGGGCTAGACCACACACCTAAGTGCACTTGGAAGCAAATGGCTAGCCCAGGCAGGTGCCTGCAGTGCTTACACAGCGCACAGGGACTGAAGAGGAGAGATAGGAAGTGTTCTGCTGAGCTTGGCAGTTCACAGGCTTTATGCTGCAGCAGAAAAGGGTCATGGCCCCACAGCCCCGCTGTGGCCTCTCCTTCTGCTTTGCTCGTGGAAATCCTCCTTACCCTCTAAGGGCCAAGTCCCGAGTCTTCTCCTCTATAGGGACTAAATCCTCCAACCAAAAATAATTTTCCCTCTTGTGAGCTCAACCTTTTGTATGTTGGAAGCTTAGGGCACCAAGTGTGCTCTTGAGTAGGGCATTAGTCTGCCTCCAGGCATGGATTGTAAAATCTAAGAATGCATGGACCATCCTTGAATTCTAGCTCCTAGCCCTGTACAAAGAAGGAAGTATGTTGGAGAGTCAGTGTGGTGTTTTGAAAAGGCCCTGGTGTTCAGATGTCTGCCGGTCTTCCTCTGTAACCCTGGGCAACTTTTACATTTTGAATCCTTAGTTTTCTTATCTATAAAATGGGCCTAAGAAAACCAGGCGTAGGTATGTTCTGACAATTACAGATAACAAAATACATGCAGCTTGTGTGCCCATTCCATTGTTGATGACTTTGCCATTGCTGGCTAGATAAGGTATCTGTCTCATCAAGAGGAGCTGGGAAGTGTTTGGGAGATCATAGTGTGTTCCCTGGGTAAATTCTCAGGACTGAGCACTGTGTTTGCTTCCAATGACTCTAAAAACTATGGACTATAAGATGCTCTGTTATTTTATGTAATCACCTGGTGAGCTTTCACATGTCCTCAGTGCCCAGCCCTGCTCCAGACCAATAATATCAGTAATTTGGGGTGTGGACATTAGTTTTTTTCATTCACTTATTCATTCATTTTATCCATTTTCTTCTTTTTTTTAAAGTCAGTATTTAAAAACCTCTTTAGGTGATTCTATTTTGCAGCCAAGATTGAACCATTGAACATTTAAAAGAAACACCTTGTCTGTTATATGACTCAGTGCTTCCATATCACTGGGAATTGTTATTTCAATTTGTCTATAGAGCCCTTTTAAACATTCTCTCAGCTTCTGAGGGGTCCATAACGATTTCCTCCTCAAAGAAGGGTCTCTCCTTAGAGTACTGTAATAGCTAACAGACACCAGAACTGAGAAGCGGCCAGGACCTCTTCCTGGCTGTGCCTGGGACACAGTCCCTAGATTTTTAGCCCAGCAAGTTCAGTGAGTTGGGGAAGAGGTGGACAGGGCAAAGGAGCTGCAGGTACCAGGACAAGGGTGGCGGTAGGGATCACGGGGGAGGGGACAGGGCAGCCATCTTCCATCTTCGCTATGGTCGTTGCTCAGCTTCAGTCCTGGAGAAGCTGAGGGGTGGCCTCGCCGGGCCACTGTTAGGCATGCTTGATTTCAATCCTGATTACAGAGATGATGAAATGGGAAACTGTGTGTCTTTTAGAATCAGTGGAACATGGTGGATCATGTGCTAGATGGTAAATCTGCTTAGAAGAAAGTGGTCACCAGCAGCTTGGCTTTGCAAAAGATGACTGGGCTCATGGGGACAAGGCAGAACAGACAGCTCAAGAGCAGTTTGAAGGGTCATGATCACCACTCTCCAAATAGTGACTAATTGAAGGACTTCCTCATCTGACACCATTTTGCTGCCCAAACCTGCTCATGCCTTGGAAAAGAAGCGTGTGAATCAGGGATGATTGTGAATCCAGGCACCAGCGTGCGTTTGCTACCTGACTTCAGGCAGACCCTGTAATTTTTCTGAGCCTCAGTTTCTTAGCTATCAAATGGGAATGAGTCACCACCTCAGGTGACTGTTGTGAGGATTAAATAAATTACTGCAGGTAAAATATCTAACGTGAACACTGCAAACAACTGGCAGATGGCAGTGATTGGCTTCTTAGTGCCCTCATTCTGTCACTGGTTGTTCTCAGTAGCATTGGGATTTTTGGTACTTCTTGTTTTGGCCAAGAACCGGGGGCATTGAGAAGGAAGCCCCTGACTGCCTGGGAGGAGCTGACATTTTCCTGGGGTCTTGGCAGAAATGCGTTTACTGCACTTAAGGTCTCTCCAGGATGAGCTCATTATTTTCTCTCTGCAGCCACTTCCTTATAATGAAATGATGTGGGTCTTTGGTTATTTTAGTCTATTCCCTTATTTAAGATAAGTTACCCCACTTGTGACTCTAAAGAAAGCCTTTCAGCAACCACACATGCTCAATTTCTGAAGCGGAAGGCTCTCAGGGTTTATTTTTAAAACAGAAACAAAATTACAAGTGGTAGCAGGATTCCCTGGCCACCCCACTGAAATCTTCAATCACTAATGCTGCTGAATGATAGTAACAATGAGTGGCGTTATCAGCTGCCGCCTGCACGCATTTATACACAGGTCCAAGAGGAAAATGCACCCTGAATCCCAGGAAGAAGTGCCAGGTACATGTTTTCCCAGCAGCAACATCTGTTTCGGAAGCCCCTTTGAAAGGATTGATGGGGGCAGATACTCCTGAGCAAAATACCCTCAACTTGTAAAGCATTGTCAGCAGAGAACAGTGTTCCTTGCTCTTGTAGAAGAGGATACCCTCATTTCTAGAGTACTTCCTGTTGGGGTCAAAGGACACTCGTGACCAGGTTTGTCAGAGGCATTTGTGAGCACAGGTTGTTTTTGCACTGCCTGGTCATTGGACACTACTTGGACCATGTGGTGACCGTTCACATTGATGGCAGGAATTGGCATCAGATCTGCATGACAAAACCCAGTGCTGAGTTTTTGTCTCTTTGCTTCCTTGATGTTAGGGAGTTTAGAGTGCCCATGACTGTTGGTGCTTTCTGGGATCCATCGTGGAATCCAGGCATGTCCACAAAGAGGGGAGACGTGAGAGGAACTGGGAGAAGGGCCCTCTGAGCGAGCGTTCCCCTCTTGGATCTGCATGGATACTGTGCGGTTTCAGGGCCTGAGAGATGGCTGAAATCCTTACTTACCACTTTAATTCTTTACTTGCTTGTTTCTGCCTGAATTTTGTTTTCTTGACCCCTAATGGCCAGTGGCTTTACAGTGTCACGGCATGGGAGAGGGGACACGGTTGGGAAATGACCCAGCCACAGGGAACATCAATGATGCATTTGAATCCCTTTCTGGATGATCAGGGTTTGGGTACAGAGATGCCAGGGCACAGCCAGGGCGGGACAGCACGCAACCAAGGCAGGTCCCAGCAGTGTCTCCGGTACCTGCTTGGGCTGATTCTATTGTCATCATCCCTGCACAGACAGACACAGGCTGTGAACAAGGTGCTTCCTGTCCTCATGACTACATAGCGTGACAGCCTCTTCGTTTCCTGCCACTATGTCTGGGTTCACAGGAGAGGGGGCCAGGCATTAGGGGTTCAGAACTGCGGTCCTGAGTGGCCTTGTCGTCTCCCCCGGGCAGCTTGAGGTACCGATACTTGTTTGTCTTAATTTTGAGTTGTTGGCTAGTCCGTATGTTGTAGAAGCCGAAACTGCCTGCAGAGCTGAAAATTATCCAGTGATTCTAAGACTTTAGTGCACATAGATGACGAGGGGTCCTTGTTAAAATGAAGCCCTGTCTCTCCATGATGATGCAGAAAATGAAAATGATGAGGATCATGACGATTCTGGCTTGTGTCAAGCCCCTACCCTGTGCTGAGTGCAGTTACTTAATACAGCAACGTGTGAGCCGTTCATGTTCCTAATCCCATTTACAAATGGGGAGACGGAGGCACTGAGCACTTAGAGGACTCACTCAAGACCCATGCAGATTCCTGCTCCTAGCCTCTTTCAGCACATATGGGGCAGGGCCTGGAAATCTTCAGTTTTATAGGTGCCTCTGGGGATCCTCAGACTCTGGTTTCAGAAACATTGCCTTTGCATCCACAGGATTCAGGGACTGTGTCAGTCTTGCTCAGTACGCGCTAGGGCTTAGCGTTGGCCAGGCACATAACAGGTGTTCGATACTTGCTGAAGGAATGAATGAGTACTGTTCTCTTCCAAGGAGTCCCATGGTAATCTCAGGAGCTGCTGCCCAATTCTCTGGGAGCATTAAGTTGTCAGGTCCAGAATTCATGCCCTAGTTCTGACAACTTTGGACTTACTGCCAAGAACAATTCTATCTGGCTTCCTGGTTCTGCTCCCTGGATCCCTGCATTGTTCCCTTGCCTCCTGAGTGGCCTCTCTGCATCTCTAGACCCCAGGCCCTCCCCTGCTCTGGTCAGTACCTCTTCTAGGGACTGGGATTCTGTCTCCAGCAAAGGCATGGCTGCTGGGCAGGCTTTCCGGATGCTGTCCTCTGGCCCATTGTTCTGGGTTCTCCATCCTGTGATCCATGTGTCTGTTGGGACACCACCTACCATCTGCTGCTGTAGCGTCGGGTGTCAGGTTACACTTGCCAGACAAGAATGTCTCCTTCAGCTGCATTCTTTTCCCTTAGTGGCCAGTTCTAGCTCCTGAGTCTGGCTGCCATCCAGCCTGCCTTGTCATGGACAGGTAAGTCATCTCGGTTTTAATATGGCCAGGTGATGCAGCTCTTAGGTGGGTGGGCTTGGGTTCAACTTCTGGCCCTTAGGGTGAGCGCTTTAATTCCCACAGCCTCAGTTTCCACACCTGTAAATCAGGTATGATGGTCCTAACCTCTCCTTGAGTGGACTGATGTGAGGATTACATGGGATTGTACACATAAGGTGCTTAGCGTGATGGCAGCCATGACACTAAGATAATAGCTCAGCTGGTCATCCATCTTTAAACAAGTCATGAATTTTAAGATGATTTTGACAGTGACGATTTTACATTAATATTTTAAATTAGCCCTTCAATTTTGTGCTGAGATAAAACAAAGGTCACTTCTCACTCCCTGTGCAGCCTGGTATAGCAGAAAGAGCACGGGCTTGGGAGACAGTCTTGGGTTTTGTTCTTAGTTTGGTCATGTGGCCTTAGGGCTCTGATTTAACCTTTCTGAACCTCAGTTGCCACATCTGTAAAGTGGCGATAGTAGCCCCTCATGGGTTTGTTAGGATGATTTAGTGACTGCTTGAGAAAGCACCCAGCATTGGACAGACGGCAGATGCATATTACATGTGCCTCACAGCATCCCTGACCTTGCAAATGGAGAAACTTATTAGAAACAGACCTGCCTGCTCAATGTGCCCCGCTTTTGCTTCCACAAACCACGTGGGAGAACTGTTGTAGGAACTTTGTCGCTTTTTGCGTGCCAGGGAATTTCTAGCATTTGATGGAGAGTCCTCCTGGCTTCAGTGTTTGCTTTGCACACATGCAAGTAATTAATCATTTATTTTAATTATTTATTTATTGTTTCCCTTTTACACATCCTGGCCAACTTCCCAAGGACAGGGGCCTTGTCTGTCCACTTCACTGCTCCATGTCCCTAGAAGATCTCATGAATACTTGTTACCTCCCAGATAGTGGAGGACATTGGAGAAGGTGTCTGGTTCAGTCTCCAGTTTGCCACAGGAGTTTTCTCTTCACAGTTCCTAAAGACGTAAAGCAGCCCTCTTTACCCTAGTGGAGTCTTGGGAACAGCACTGGGGGCTCTCAGTTGCCCCAGCTCAGGTCACCTCCATCTCCATCAGCCTTCTCTGGTGGCAGTGGCTGTGTTCAGTGTGTTGTCTTTTGAAGTTTCTTACTCCACTGTCACCAGGATATTTAGCCTCCTCTAGCCCCATTGCTGTCTTTTTGTAAGAATAATAATGATGTAGGAAAGAGAACTGGTGATATTTAAGATCATTATAGAAGACACACAAGGCAGTCTAGGACTCTTGGTAGCTGCTGAACATGAAGCTGCTGGGCCTAAGGTTGAATGGTGAGAATGGCTAGTCACCACTCTTTGTCAGCAGGGCTGTCTCTCCATCTATCCATCTGTCTACCTGTCCATGCATCCATCTATCTAATCCATCCATTTATCCATCCATCCATCCATCCATCCATCAACCCAATCATTCACCCATCCATTTATCTATTTAATCATCCATCCCTCTATCCCTCCATCCCTCCCTCCCATCATCCATTCATCTAATCATCTCTCCACTCATCCATCCATCATCTATTCATTCATCTGTCTGTCCATCTATCAGTCATCCATCTATCCATCCAATCATGCATCCATCATCCATACATACCTACTTATATCATCTATCCATTCATCCATCTCTACAGCCCTTCATTCAATCACCCATTGATTATCATCCATCTGGTCATCTATTCATCCAGTCATCCATCCATCATCTATTCATTCATCTGTCTGTCCATCTATCAGTCATCCATCTATCCATCCAATCATGCATCCATCATCCATACATACCTACTTATATCATCTATCCATTCATCCATCTCTACAGCCCTTCATTCAATCACCCATTGATTATCATCCATCTGGTCATCTATTCATCCAGTCATCCATCTATTATCTATCCATCCATCAGTATATCCATTCATCCACCATCCATCCATCCATCCATTTATCCACCCCCCCCCCACCCATCTACTATTCATCTACCCAGTAATCCAGTATTTCAGGAGCTGTGGTAAGTCTTGGCATATAGTGTGAGCAAAACCAGACATGTATTCTGCTCTTGTGATACACACTAATGAAGGAGTCCCACTAAAGAATGTATAATTATGATGCAATAAGTAATTTGAAGGAAAGAGCATTTAATGAGGGAATCTTAGTGTGGGGAGCCACAGAGGTGGCTTCTGTTTGATGAAGTGAAATCTGAGCTAAGAATAAGGAGTAAACAGTCACTGAATTCCTTTTATGTACCAAGCCTTGTTACAGTTATTTTTACCTGATTTGCATGGGCTAACTTTTCATCCTTATAATGATCCCATGAAGCAGGAATGATGATCATCCCCATGAGGAACTGAGGCATAAAGAGCTTTAGACCTCTGCCCAAAGGCATAACCACAGGTCAGCCTCAGAGCTGGCTTTTAGGCTTAATAAATCTGGCTTAGAATCTACTTCTTCCATCTAGGGATGGGTAGGAGTTAGAGGAAGAGGAATGGGAAAGGAAAGGACTTTCCAGGGTGCAAGGGCCAGGCACTGAGGTAAGGTTTGGAGGCCTGGATGATTCCATAGAGTGGCTGCAGTGTAGAAAGTGAGGAGGAGATGGAAGGTGAAGGGGCAAGGGGTGCAGGTAGATGTCAAACTGTGCAGGGCTTACCGACCATATTAAGAGTTTTACATCTCAGTTGAACAGTGGAGAGTTTTAAACGGGGAGAGGGAGTGGGGGACACAATCAGATTTTTATTATGGAAAATTCTCTGGAGACAATGTGAGAGTGGAGGGAAGAGAGGCCAGAGTGGTGCAGGGATTTTCCTTTGGAGGCTGCTGTGAGAGCTGGTGTCCTACAGCAGTGGCAGTGCCACTGGAGAACACAGGAGACACAACAACAGATATATCAGTATGGCTCCTGAGTTCCAAGAATAGGCATCCCAGGAGAGCAGAGCGGAAATGAATGGCAGTTTTATGAGATAGCCATAGAAGTAACATAAGGGTTACTTCCCTATGGCCACGACAGTCTCAAAGGTCCAGCAGGTTCAAGGGGAGGGGAAATAGATCCTGCCAGTTGATAGGAAGGCGAGAAAGGTCACTTTATTAGAAGACAGGAGATCTTAATGTGTTCATCCGTGCAGTATACCCACACCCAGCCATAGGATGGTAGAGAAGATTGTGTCAAGGTCCTGGTCATCCCCAGACGACTGAGGAATCTTTGATTAGAGCTCATCAAAGGTTCAGAGGGACCTTTTGTGCTCTGGGATAAGCTTTAGTATCCCAGTGGAACACCCTGAATGGTAACCATGGCTGTGGTAACAGTGTATCTGAAAGGCCATTTGATTTAATTAAAAATGCTATCAGTCTTCTGGATGTGTGTCTACAAATGGCATGTGACAATCTGATAGAGTCTCTTGAATGGTTGCAGACTTCTTCCCCCAGTGCACTGTTCTCACAGTTTTGAAAATTCATCCAGCTACACATTTCTCTGTGCGTTTATCTTTCCAGCCACATAGCACTTAGTAAATGCCTACAGTATGGCAGATGTTGCATGGGGCATTATGAGCAGGAGGAGAGGTAGAAAGAGCCACAGCCCACAGCATATCATGGGCCATACCCTTAAAGAACGCAGTCTCTAAAGGGATATTCTTGTATGAGTAAGCACGGCTGCTGAGGACCTGAGAACAGCTCAGACAAGAGCAGCCAAACACGAGCCACAACCTGGACCTGGAGTGCATTTGACTTTGGACATCTGTGTGGCTCTCCTCCTTCCTCTTGTCCCTTCTGTTGGGCACTAGCAGGAAGTCCACATTTGCTCTCAAGGAGGCTGGTGCTCCTTTGGGCTAGGTTTTACTAAGATTGCAACATCCAGGGTATATAAAATTCAGAGCCAGTCATGCATCCTGCATCCATCAGAGGAAAGGAAGTAGATATGTCTGATGGCAAATGGGACACGATCCTTTTTGTTGACTGCATTTTCTTCAAGCCATCCATTTCCCATTCATCGCAGAGCTGTGCACTGTAGCTCAGGGCTGTGTTACCCATAGGCATCTTTTGGGGGCCACTGTGGTTTGGTTTTCCTTTCCAAGCACCCTGTAGAGACCTACGGAGTCCTCCTTCCTTCTGCCTCCAGCACCCACCTTCTCCCACAGTGGAAGGAGATGCCGCTGCCCCATCCTGCTGTGGGGTTTGTGCTCGTTTTTGCCTCATTCATGTTTGAGAGTGTTCAGTTTCTTGCTGTGGTGGGGAGGAAACAAGGAGACGTGAGGCCCCACCAACACGGAGAGCAGCCAGGGACCAGCTATGTCGTGACACTGACGAATGGACCAGGAGAGACTTGGAAGGGCACACAGAGGACAGACACCAGGCAGTGCTAATTTGCACTGGAGTTTTCATACATGGTCTCCAGGAGATCAAGTGGTTCTGTTTCAGGGACTCTTTGGATATCATTTTAAACCATACCCAAATTTAATTGCATTCAATTAAATCACAATGGGTAGTGGTTTGGGGATATATATATATATATATATATATATTTTTTTTTAATTTATTATTTTTTAAACGTGAAGGGACAAATTTTAGAACTCGATCTCCTTACCGTCCAGCCTCATCTCCCTATAATTATGGCTTCGATGGTGTGAGTGGGTCAGGCGAGGTGGCCTTCTCCCCTGTTGGTGATAATGGATAGTTCAAGGTCCCGTTGAGGTCTCAATTCTGCAGTGCCATACTGAATGTGGTCAGCCAGGTTGCTATGCTTTTGCTGGGGACATCAGACAAGGGCCCAGGATTAGGAGTACAGGTGGCAGCAGTGCCCCTTGAAATGCTAAACTTCAGGTTTACTGAGTATTTATAAAGGCCCTCTTAGGGCCAGGTGTGTTGCTTTTTAAAACATTTAATCCTTAGAACAGCCATTGAAGAGAGACTGTTATGCCTACATTTCTGAAGAGGAAAGGGAGGCTCAGAGAGGTAGTGGAATTTGCTGTGGGTCACACAGCATGTAGCTAAGTTAAAAACCAAGGGCTGTCAGGATTCAGACCTTGAGCTCTGTCTCCCATCCTGCATCCTGCGAGCTCAGAGGAGGAGAAAGCTTTTTCCTATGGGAAATGTCAACTCTTTTATTAACTTCAAGTGTCGGTGAAAACGGGACTCTGTTAAGCGCTCAGAGCAGTCCCACCTTTGTCCGCTCTGAGGTGTGCATGCAGCCCTCCATGAGCTGTCACTAGGCTGACTTGGAGCTAAAGATATGCACTTTATATTGTTCACAGAATCTATTGGGCGGTTGATTTTGTTAACGTGAAAATGCCCCACTTCTAGTTGGCCATCTGCTTTGTCCAGAAAGTTGTCTTCCTGGTAACAGCCCTGCTTGAAACAAATCCTCCCACCTGGTTTTCACCCAGTAACACAGCCTGTGTGCAAGCACTGTCCAGCTTGCCAATTTGCAGTCGCATGGCACAACCTTTACTTTCCATTGGTATGTTTTGTCCTGCATGTCTGTGAGTTGCAAAGGGACTATTGTTTCCATATTTACAGCAAGCAGCAGGGCTGCAAATTAGTTTTAGTGACAAACTGAAGATTACCAGCTGTAGTTCAGGATTCAGATTTGTACTGTTACAAAAATATGTATTCATGAAACCAAAATTTCAAATTACTTCCTTCACGTCTCGAAATAAATACTGTGCTGGGTAGATGATATGCAGTGAAGAACTATTTCTGATTTTAAACAAAACTGAAAATTAGCATATTCAAAACACTTCTTGGTGACTTAGCTCTTAAAAAAATTTAAACAGTTTTTTGTGTGTGTCTGTGTGTGTGTTTGTGTGTAAGCAGTATTATAACATTAAGGAATTTTTTCAAGATATGTAATAGATCACCTTCAATCCTATCCTGACAATACAACTCAACCTATTACTACGATCCTTCCATTCTTTGTTTTCCTACTGTTAACCTGTTAACACACGTTTCTATTTTCTATTCGCCGAACAACATGTTATACTCATTTACTATTTGGTTACATAGTCTCTTCAATGATAATGACACATCTACATCAGTGTCACAATGAACATTTTAGTGCACACATCTTATTTCTGTTTTCTTTTGGAATTATGTCCTTAGAGTAAATTCTCTCAAATTACTTGGTTCAAAGATATGGACATAACTTGGTAAATATTGTCATATGACTGCTGGAAGGGCTGTACCAATTTATAGTACTGTGTATTTCCTTTAAAAATTAAATAAGCCATGGAAGAACATTTAGCCGTAAGTTCTGCTGTAATGTGACCTGAGTATTCTTAACAATCAGCCTGCTGTCCGTAATCATGTAATAAAAAAACAGAGCTTATGGAAAAAGGAGGATTGGGGTACAAAACTCAAAAACGTTGTCAGTGGCTCCGTGAAAAAAGGAATGGCAGTACAGTTTTGCCCTTGCAAGATGGTTAAGAAATCCGTAATTACTACGACAAATGTGGTACTTTAGCTTTGAAAAAGACTGAAAGTTGGCTTGCGGAAGTAGCTATGAGAAGGGCTAGTTATTGTGGGGTTGTGAAATAGGGTTGTCTGAAAGTTGTGGATACGTGTCATCCGGAACACACTCACTTGATGAATTAGGGCAGCTGGTGGGTGTCTGAGGCGTGAGCGCGCGTGTGTGTGTGGTGTGTGTGTGTGTGTCTTGTGTATTCCTCCATGGCTTAGTTCAACTAGTGCAGCTTTCTGCATTCATCTAAGTGCTTCTCATGGATGAAATTGTGCACAAGCAAACACAAAATTTGCATTGTGCTCAAATTATTCCCTAATATATAAATTGTGTTGGAACAAATTTGTATTTTCAAAACAGGAGAAGGCAGTCCTGCCCGCGCTTTTCTATTTGTATTTCTTCTTGTCTGACTGGCACCTTACGCTTCTGTTCAATTTGCAAGCAGGCGCTGTGTTGCCAGAAGAACATTTTTATTTTCGGAATGTAGATAGGTAATTGCCTCATGTTGCTTTATAATAAACAATTTTTTATATCTTTCAATATTTTCTATGAGGATTGCAGCAACTTTATAATAAAGATTTCATCATTACCAGATTCCTGTTTGCTCTTTCTCCGTGCTTTGGAACTGAGAAAAACTTCAACTACAGATTGAACTTCTAGTACTTTCTACATGTAAGTGGAAAAAAAAAACCTCCTGTGTCTTTTATTTATTTGTTCATTTTTTAAAGGAAGTGTGACTACCAGCTGATATTTATTGATTGCTGGGTATGGTGACGCCCTTTGCAGCTGGGTGGGACAGGTTGAGGTTTCTCTTTGATGGAAATCCTTTCTGAGCCTCATCCTCAAAATGGAATGGGAGGGGATTCCTTACAGGGAGGGCTGTGGCTGTACCAGGATGTATTAATTCATTCTTATGCTGCTAATAGAGATATCGGAGACTGGCTAATTTATTAAAGACAGGAGGCCGGGCGCAGTGGCTCAAGCCTGTAATCCCAGCACTTTGGGAGGCCGAGGCGGGTGGATCACAAGGTCAAGAGATCGAGACCATCCTGATCAACATGGTGAAACCCCGTCTCTACTAAAAATACAAAAAATTAGCTGGGCTTGGTGGTGCATGCCTGTAATCCCAGCTACTCAGGAGGCTGAGGCAGGAGAATTGCCTGAACCCAGGAGGCGGGGGTTGCGGTGAGCCGAGATCGTGCCATTGCACTCCAGCCTGGGTAACAAGAGCGAAACCCCGTCTCAAAAAAAAAAAAAAAAAAAAAGACAGCAGTTTGATGGCCTCACAGTTCCACATGGCTGGGGAGCACTCACAATTATGGCAGAAGGCAAGCAGGAGCAAAGGGACATCTTACATGGTGGCAGGCAGGAGAGTATGTGCAGGGGAGCTCGCCTTTATAAAACCGTCAGATCTCTTTAGACTTACTATCACAGGAAGAGTATGGGAAAACCCTGCCCCCATGATTCAATGATCTCCACCTGGCCCTGCCCTAGACATGTGGGGATTACTGCAATTCAAAGTGAGATTTGGGTGGGGACACAGCCAAGCCATATCACTAGATAATGGATGTGACCTCTCTACTTCCTGTAGAGTAGATGTAAGTTTCCTCCTATCCTTCCATTCCATTGCTGGATTTTTTCCCATAGACCTAACATTCTCCACAACCTGTGGGGCATGAAGGGTGAAAGGGCATCATCTTAGAGGAGTCTGATCCTCTGAGCCCTTCTGGTAGGAAAAGCATCCTGCCGTTCTTCCTGGATAAACTTAAGGTGATCTAGTCTCAGTAACCCAATACCCTACTGCAGAGAAAACAAAAGCAAAAACCAAAAAACTTCGGGCTTAAGAGGCATCAACAGTCTCTTACTGGAATTTTCCCAGTGTACAGTGATGGAACACTGTGTCCTTGTATTACAGGCCCCTTGAAGCTCCAACCCTTGACCTGAGCCAGGGTTCAGATAAACTCTGTTCTCCTAGCTTATGAGGCTGCCTCTCTGGATGCTGGACTTGGCCACACTTTTACAAACAGACATGGATTCTTTTAAAAACTAGGAAGGGATTATGACTTAAGCATTGGGTCTGAACACTTAGAAAGACACCACCAAAACACTGGAATTTGATGAGGCCATCCTGAACAAGCTGTGTGTTCTGACCCATCTGATGCTGTGTTCCCAACTGGTCATTTACAGTCATGGAACCAGAAGGAGCCCTCTGGAATGATACGTTGACAAGGATGGTCTTGTTCAAGGTTTTTCACATTTATTCTTTTATTTTTTTGAGATGAGATCTCACTCTGTTGCCTACCCTAGAGTGTAGTGCTATGATCATAGCTTACTGCAGCCTTGCTCTCCAAGGCTCAAATGATCCTCCTGAGTTAACCTCCCCAGTATAGGACAGACACACACCACTCCCAGGCTGAGTTAATTTTTTTTTTGTAGAGATGGGGGATCTCACTGTGTTTCCCAGGCTGGTCTTGAACTCCTAGCCTCAAGCAGTCCTCTCCTCTTGGCCTCCCAAAGTGCTGAGATTACTGGGATTAGCCACTCTGCCCAGCTCACACTTATTTTTATTATCCAAAATTTTCTTTTCTTTTCTTTCTTTTTTTTTTTTAGCATGAAATGCAATCCCAGGCATAACCATAATGGCTATACCCAATCCTAGGGGTAGGCTCTTGGTGCAGGGAGTTGGATGTGGGGTGTTCACTGCACCTCTGTGCTCTGAGGCGACTTCCTGTGATGCCTCCATCAGTCTGTAGGGCTTCCCAGAATATGGGTAGAAAATGTCTGCTTCCATTCAAGACTTATATTTTATGGGCAGGCAGACAAGTCTGTAGGTATGATTGACCTGAGTTTCTTGGCCAAGTAACTGAAGAGCCAGGTCTTCAAACACCCACCCCTGTTCTCATGAATGAAACTGGCCTCTCTTGTGCCTTCCTGTGGTGAAGATTTTCCATTGTGCACTCTTACCTCCAAGACTGGGAGCTGGCAGCCCCAAACCCGCCTCTCCTTTTGTTTCCTCCTCTTCGTGTTCCATGTTCCAGGTGGTCCCGGGACTCGCCCTCCTTCTTCTTGGTGTTTCCTATACACTTGTGGAGCATTTCTGGTGCCTTGACTAATCACTTTTGTGCAGGAGGAGGGGATAGTTTCCTCTGGGGCTGCCCCGAGCGGCTTGGTTGGTAACTCAGTGATAGTTGGTCACCAGAAGCCAGCCTCAGTCGTGAATTCCTCCCAAACATCAACTTATTTGATCCCTGCAACATGCAAATATGTGATCATCATTCCCAGTCTTCAGATGGGAGAAGTGGGGCTCAGAGAGGCAAAACTAGCTTGATCATGGTTTTATAGGGTAGAGGCCTAGTTTCAGGAACTGGTTTATCTTGTTCCAGAGCTTGAGCCCTTCACTGCCAGAGTTGAGTGGAGGGTCCAGCATTGCCCTCCTGTTTTTGAGTTCATGTTGTGAGGGTGGAGAGCAACTCATTTTTCACAACTTTTGAAGTTCTCAAGAGGTAACTGGCCTGCAGCCAAGAGGCAGCTAATGGGTGTAATTGATTTCTCTTTCTTAAAATGTTTTGCAGAAGTTTTAGTAGCTTTTGATGTTGGCATGTAGTCACTTGGTGGCTAGGGGTTAGGTGTTATTTTGAGGGTAAGATGCGGAGTAGAGAAAAATGAGCACTTTTCCATGAGTCTTCCACACTGGATGTTAAGTTCAATGGGAAGATGGACCATGTCTTCTTCCCACCCCTCTAATGTCTTGCTGTGTCCAGCCTGTGGTAGATGGTCAATATGCTTTTCTCACCTAGTAAATAAATGGGATAACTTGAAGGAAGATTTTGTGATGTTTATGGATGAAAAGAGGAGATAAACCATGGAGTGGAGAAATTAGAATGTGGGGGTTGGCAAACTATGGTCACAGGCCAAATCTGGCCCACCGTTTGTTTTTATAAACAAAATGTTATTGGAACACAGCCACATTTGTTTGTGTATTGTCTGTAGCTGTGTTTGCGTGACAAGGGCAGAGTTGAGTAGTTGTAACAGAGACTGTATGGCCTGCAAAGCCTAAAATATTTGCCATCTGGGCCTTCGCAAAAACATTTGCTGACCATTGGATAATGATAAGGCCAGTTCTCCGGAAAGAAGTATGGAAAGTATTCATAGTAGCACAAAGGCCTGCAAACAGCTCTTTGTTGCAATAGGAAGAACAGATTCTGCCAGGGGACCTGCCTGTGTTCCCTCACTTTGTCTTCTATGCTGGGCTAAAGCTTCTAGAATGTTCCTGAAAGCAGATGGGCTCCCCAGAAGGAAACAGTGGTTTCTTGCAGAGGCCTTGGCAAGTGGAGGGGTTCTTGGGGTCAGTAAGTTTGTGTCTTGATGACATTAGGACCCTAGCATCGGCACACAGTTCTTCAGAAGTGGCCTTTGGCAAGAGCAAAGACAGGAATCTCCCTGCCTATTTTCTCAGCCACCTGGCCCTCAGGCAGGGTCTTACCTGTAGAAGACTGCAAAGGCAGAACCGGCCTAAAGGAGGGGTTAGCAGCCGTCTTGCTAGGAGAAACCGATGCCACCTCTTGTCCCTGGTGTTTGGTGCTCCGTTCTGTCCTGGAGGGCATTCGGATCCTGACTCTGCATCTCAGAGGGATGGCTGAGCCAAGGAAGCATTTCCTGAAGTCAGTGTAGACGAAGCACTGATAAGCTGTTGGGTTGATTCACACAGAGGATCTGCCCACAAGGAACTCACCTAGTGAGGTCCTAGCTCCTACTGGATCATACGCATGTTAAGCCTGGACCAGGGTAGCACATACCTTGGCCAGCTCCTCTACCTGCCATACTCCTGGGCGGCTTATTTTGCTCTTAGGATCAGGATGAGATCAGGGTTCTCAACTTGCCATAGAGACCCAGCAAAGTCTGTTTTCTTCTTCCCTCTTAGTCTCATCTCTCAACTTGCCCTGCTCCCTCCTGGCTTCAGCCACGTGGCCTTTCTCTGTTCCTCATGCTGACCACTGACCACACTCCTCCTTGGTTCAGAGCAGTTTGCACATTCCATTACCTCTAACTGGAACTCCCTTCTTCCTGAGTTCCTCTTGCATGCCCTGTTCCAGTCAGTGGCAGCTCTTACTTCCATGCTGAATGTCACTTCCTCCAGGGAGCGTTCCCTGACTTCCAAGACCAGGTTGGTTACCTTGTACATACCGGTGGCTAGCATTGTTCTTTTTGTTTAGAGCACTCATCTCAGTTTGCCATTAATGTTGGTTGGTGACATTATGTATGACCATGTGCTTCATGGGCATGAGGGCCACGTTTGTTTTTATCCACCATTGCACCTTTGGTGTCTACTGCAGTGCCTGGCGTGTGATGAGCACTTGTTAAGTATTTGTTGAATGGATGATCAAGTGTCATCTTTGGTCTTGGTTCTGAGAAAGCGCTGTGGCTGCCTGGAGTGTTATATTGAAACCCAAGAAGAATATCAGTTTGCCAAGTGCTTTTGTGTCAATTCTGTGCTGAGCATTTTGGGTTGATCTGGGATGATTAGGAGTGTGTGTTGTGTTGATTAGCAGTGTCTGGCTTGGAAGAGGGAAGGGTGAGAAGGGAAAGAAGGAAGTTGCTTAATGAGCTTTCAGAGAGCACTATCTGATACAACTCACTGACCTCCTAGGACACACATTTTGCTCACCTCAGGTATTGGAGTTTTTGCTGGTCACCTTCACCTCCCAATCTTCCATCAACATGCACAGTTCTGCTATTCTATAACTCAGTTGCTGCCCTGTGTGTACTTTGGAATTGAGTATGAGGTGTGGTAATGGGCACACCCACCCCATGCAGCTGGGCAAGAGAAGGGAGGGCACTACTCTGCTTACCTGGGTTCCAAGTTTGATGCTAACGTGGCTCCACAGGTAAGGCTTGTTATCCAAGGGCATGCAAGGCCAGGTGTGGTCTGGAATCAGCGGCTAAGAGGGCAGGACCCTGCAGGCTAAGAGGGGTCCTGGTAGCAGGCAGGACTCAGGGGACCCTGTACCCAGGAATAGCCATGGAGGAGACCTTGACCACCAGGTGCAGTTCTGGGAGGGGTGGGTCACTTGTCCCTCTCCTTGAGCCAGAATATGATGCCTGGTAACCAGACGGTCCCTGGAGTACCCCACAGGGAAGCCCTGTGGCCTGAGCCAGCACAGGGTGATAGGCAGAGTAGCTGGGTCATCATTGACTCATGGGCACCAGGTTTGGTCTAGTGCACATTAGAGGAAGTCCAGGGACCACTGAGGAAGGTTGGCCGCTATAGTCCAATCCTGAATCTGGGGATAAGCCTGAGTTTCCGTGTTCATTCGTCCAGCGTTCACTGTACCTCTACTATGTGGCAAGTTGTGGGGTTCACAGTCGAAAGAAAGACAGAGCCTCTGCAATCAAGGAGGCCAAAGTCTAGCTGGGGAGGTAAATCAATCTTTAAAATATAATGCTATTCACTTATATTTATCTGTTCATAAAAGGTAACTTTGTAAATATAAGAGTATAAAGAAGATAATTAACACTAATCCTACTCCCTGGAGATAACATTCTTAACGTCCCCGCCTCTCTTTTTGCCCAGGTGTGTGTGTGTGTATATGCATATTCTACATGGTTGAGATAATTCTATTAAATGGGGTTTCATATTTTTGTTAGCATTTCCTTCTTTTTGCCTAGGGTGGTGTGTGTACATATATATTCCACATGATTGAGCTAATCCTCTAATAAGCTTTTATTTCAAGGTATATCAGTTGTGGACTTAGTGGCTTAAAACAGTAACTGCTTATTATCTCTCAGGATTCTGTGGGAGAGCTCTGTTGATTTCATCTGGGCTCACTTGTGCAGCTGGGATGGAAAGTCCAAGATGGCCTTACTCACATTTCTGGTGTGCAGTGCCGACTGTTGGCTGTGGCATTTCGTGTCTACTCATTCTCCAGTAGACCATGCTAGCTTCCTAATATTGTGGCCTTACCTGTCCACAGGGTCTTACTCTGTCACCCAGGCTGGAGTGCAGTGGTGCGATCGTAGCCCACCAGAGCCTCACCTTCCTGGGCTCAAGCGATCCTCCAGCAGCCTCCTGAGTAGCTGGGACTACGGGCATGAGCCACCACACCCAGCTAATTTTTAAATTTTCTATAGAGTTGGGGTGTCACTGCCCAGGCTGGCCTCAAACTCCTGGCCTTAAGCAACCCTCTTGCCTTGGTCTCCCAGAGTGTTGGATTGTAGATGTGAACCCTGTGCCCAGCCCTGTGTGCTTTTACTAATAATATTCCTGAGATCTTTATATATTTCTTGATTGTTGTTTACTATTTTACTTCATGCCACTTAACTTTTTCCATTTTATATACTTTTTTCTTTATTTCTTGTAAAAAATGGGATAAATGTGCAGAACATGCTTTTTCTGAACAACATTATTTTGAACATGGGATATCTTTCAACAGAAAATGAGATGGCTGTCTACCTCTGTCTTCTTGTTTTCTTCTAAGTTTTTATAGGGTGTGTGTGTGTGTGTGTGTGTGCGTGTGTGTGTGTGTAGGCTTTCTGACTCTTGGAATTAATTTTCAAAACTCTGATTCCTCCACTGTGAAATGGGGGTTTCTCACTCCACATTCCTATATAATTGCCCCAGTAACCACTTATGCAATAATTCTGCTGTTTGGCAGAATTTTGATGCTACTTTGTTTCGGATTTTATCTCCTAGTGTACTAAGGTGTGTTTTCAGGCTTACTTTCTTGCTCAGTTGATTTATTTTTTCTGTCCTAATGCTACACTCACAAGGATAGTGGCTTTATATTATATTTTATTATGTAATTGTGGAAGTGCCTTCTCATTATTCTTCTTTTCCAAAAATCACTTGGCTATTTTTGTTTAATTCCCCCGGAGGTATTTGAGAACTGTTTTGTAAAGTTCTGAAAATGGACTCATTGGGACTTGAATTGTAACTGCATTATATTTATCGATCAGTTTGTTGCAAACCAAAGCTTTAATATATTAAGACTTTTCATCCACAAACATGGTGCATTCAGCTCCATTCATTTAAGCCCTTTAAAATATCTCAGTAGAATTTTGTGGTTTATCTTCTTGTAGTTTTCCAGTATTTCTCGTGGAAGTTAACATTTGCAATTCAGTGTTTTTTGGTTGCTTTTTGTAATATGCTCATGATATGCTCTAGTTGGTCATTTTAAATTATAGAAATTATATGAATTTAAGAAGTATTTTTATTGATCTAAAAATAATATAGATACTATCTAAATAATGTTAATTGAAAAAAAGCTGTATGGAAGAATTTGAATAGAAATCAAAGACTTTTCTTGTGGTCTCTTCCCCTGCATCCACCCCCTGCCTTAGAGAAAACTATTGTTAATAATTAGGCAATAGCCATAGAAGAGTAACAGTGAATTATTCCAGACTTTATATATTTGCAGATGCATATGGTAACATAAATGGGATTATTCTGTACATAAAGACATATAGCTCTGTCTTAATCTAGCTAACCGTTCTACTTTGATAGATTCCCTCCTTATTTCTTTTTTCCCTTTAGAATTGGTTATACCAATCGGTATGGATATTCAAAAATATTTGGCTGGTTCAAGGGTTTGTGCAGAGTTTTTCCCAGTGGCTTAGCACCGCAAGCGTTTATTTCTCACTCATGCTGCTTGTCCAGCCGTGTTTGGTGGGATGTTCTGCCCAGATTGTCCCTCAGAGACCCAGGCTGCTGCTGAAGGCTTAACTCTTTCTTGGCTGCACCATGTTGCAGCTCATGGCCTGGCTCCGTTGCTTTGGTAGGGAAGAGAAAAAAAATGGAAATTAAACCTTTCTGTTCAGAGGTGACACATTTCTTCTGTTTTGTGCCTACTGGTGGGGCAAAGTTAGCATGATGTGACCCTGTGTACTGTGTGTGGGAGGAGAAGGAGAGAAGGTTATACATTTTAATTTGCATAGATATCTGTTAAATTACCTTCCGTAAAGGGTATATCCATTTACGTATGCTAAGAACATATGTAGCTGTTCATATCCTCACATCCTTGCCAACATAGGATATCAGCAACCTTTTACAATTTTGATGATCTTTCTCACTGTTTTAATTTTCATTTCCCTGATTTGCGATGAGCTTGACTTTCTTTTTAATATGGTGATGTCCATTTTTATGTATTTGAATTTCTATTTCTTATTCTGCTTCTTTGCCCATTTTTACTTCTTTTTCTTAATTGACTTTGAAGTTCCTTTTGTATTTTGGATGTTTCTATTTTGTTGCAAATGTGAATATTTTCTCAGTGTGTTGTTTGTCATTTAATTTTATTTTTGGTGTCTTTTATGAAGTGAAAAGTTTTAATTTTAATTTAGTGAAATTTGTCACTATGGCCATTAGATTTTTGTTTCCGTGACCTTCTCCACTGTAAGTCTTAAAACACATTTTTTATATTTGATATGTGCTTAGGTTTTTGTTTAACTTTCTAGTTTATCTGAAGCTTTGCAGAAGTGCTCTTACGCCTCCAACTTCGTTCTTTTTTCAAAATTGTTTTGGTTATTCGAGTTCTTTTGCTTTTCCATATAAATTTCAACTTTTTAAGAAAGGTTTTTAATTGATGCATAATAATTGTACATATTAATGGGGTATGTTATGATATTTCAATACATATAGACAATGTGTAGCAATCAAACCAGGGTAATTAGCATATCCATCCCTACAAACATTTATCATTTCTTTGTGTTGGGAATAGTAAGAGTCCTGTTTTCTAGCTATTTGAAAATATACAATAAAATTTTGTTAACTTTATTCACCTTAGAGTGCTGTAGAACACAGAACTTACTCCTTCTGTTTAGCTCTACTTTTGTATTTGTTAACTAACCTCTCCCTCTCCAATGTCCATGCTATTCTTCACTACTTTTCTACTCTCTCCTTCTCTGAGATCAACTTTTGTAGCTTCCACATGAGTGAGGACTTGTGGTATTTCTATTTCTATGCCTGACTTATTTCACTTAACGCAGTGTCCAGCAGGTTCATGCACATTGCCACAAAGATAGGATCTCCTTTTTTATGGCTAAATAGTATTGCATTGTGTATAAATATGTATTCTGTATTTTCTTTATCCACTCATTTGTTGATGGACACAGGTTGTTCCACATCTTGACTATTATGAATATTGCTGCAGTAAACATGAGAGAACAGGTATATCATAGACATACTGATGTTCTTTCCTTTGGATGTATACCCAGCAGTGGGTCATCAAATCATATGACATTCAATTTTTAGTTTTTTGATGAACCTCCTTACTGTTTTCCATAATGTCTTTCCTAATTTACATTTCCACCAACAGTTTATAGTTTTCTCCACATCCTTGCCAGCATTTGTAAGTTCTTGTCTTCTTGACAGTAGCCATTCGAACTGGGGTGAGATGTTATCTCATTGTGGTTTTGATTTGCATTTTCCTGATGATTAGTGATGCTGAGCATTTTTTCATATCGTTTTAGTTCATTCTCACACTGCTACAAAGAAATACCGGACACTGCATAACTAGGAAAGAAAAGGGGTTTAGTTGGTTCATGGTTCTGCTGGCTGTACAGGAAACAGAGTGGCTTCTGCTTGTGGAGAGGCCTCAGGAAACTTACATTAATGGCAGAAGGTTAAGGGGAAGCAGACACATCTTACATGGCAGGAGCAGAAGTAAGAAAGAGGAGGAGAGATGCTACACACTTGTAAATAACCAGATCTTGTGAGAACTCCACTATACAGTACCAAGGGAGGATGGTGGTTTATTGATGAGAACTGTGCCCCGATGATCCAGTCACCTCCCACCAGGCCCCACCTCTAACACTGGGGATTATAATTCAGCATGAGGTTTAAGAAGGGACCCAGATCCAAACCCTATCATATAAGCATATCATATATGCGTATTGGCCATTGGTATATTTTCTTTTGAGAAATGTCTTTTCAGATTATTTGCCCATTTGTTCATTGAGCTATTTGGTTTTTTTGCTCTTGTGTTGGTAGAGTTCCTTGTATATTCTGGATATTAATCCCTTGTCAGATGAATAGTTTGCAGATATTTTGTCCCATTCTGCAGGTTATTGTTTATTCTGTTCATTATTTCCTTTGTGGTATATACAGAAGCTTTTCAGTTTGACGTAGTCTCTTTGGTCTGTTTTTGCTTTCATTGCCTGTGCTTTTGAGGTCTTATCCATGAAATCTTTACCTAGATGAATATCCTAAAGCATTTTTCTATGTTTTTTTTCTAGTAGTTACATACTGTTGGGTCATGCATTTAATTCTTTAATCCACTTTGAGTTGATTTTTGTATAGGGTGAGATACAGTGGTTTAGTTTCTCATTCTTTTGCATGTGGATATCCAGATTTCCTGGCACTATTAAAGAGGCTGTGCTCCAGTCAGTGCATGTTCTTGGGGTTTTTGTTGGAAAACAGTAGGCTGTAAATGTGTAGATTTATTTCTGGGTTCTCTATTCTGTTCCATAGGTCTATATGTCCTTTTTTATGCCACTACTAAGCTGTTTTGGTTACTACAGATTGGTAGTGTATCTTGAATTCAGTTGGTGTGATGCCTCCAGCATTAGTTCTTTTGCTCAGCATGACTTTGACTATTTGGAATCTTTTGTGGTTCCGTATAAATTTTAGGAGATTTTTTTTCTGTTTCTGTGCAGAACGTCATTGGTACTTTGATAGGGATTATGTTGACTCTGCAGATCACCTTGGCTAGTATGACCATTTTAACAATATTAATTCTTCGAATTCATGAACATGGGATGTACTTCCATTTTTTTATTGCTTCTTTAATTTTTTCCACCAGTGTTTTATAGTTTTCATTGTAGAGATGTTTCATCTCATTGGTTAAATTTACTCCTAAGTATTTTATTTTTTTTGTAGCTATTGTAAATGGGATTTCTTTTTCAGCCAGTTTGTTATTGTTGTATAGAAATATGACTCTTTTGTTCATTTTGTAGCCTCCAACTTTACTGAATTCATCAATTCTGGGAATTTTTTGGTGGAATCTTTACATTTTTCTATATATAAGATCATGTTGTCTGCATATAAAGATACTTTGACTTCCTCATTTCCAGTTTGGATGCCCCTTATTTGTTTCTCTTGTCTTGTTTCCCTGGCTAGGACTTTGCAGTAAGATGTTGAGTAGGAATGGTGAAAGTGTGCATCCTTGTCTTGTTCCAGTTTTTAGAAATCTTTTCCTCATTCAGTGTGACATTAGCTGTGGGTTTGTCAGATATGGCCTTTATCATGTTGAGGAACATTCCTTCTATACCTGATTTGTTGAGAGTTTTTATCATGAAGAGATGTTGAATTTTATTAAATGCTTGTTCTGTATCCATTGGGATGATTTTATGATTTTTGTCTTTCATTCTTAATTTGATGTGTTACTTTTATTTACTTAGGTATGTTTAGCCATATGTAAACCACTGGGATAAATCCCACTTGATTATGGTGTATTATCTTTTTGATGTGTTGTTGAATTAGTTTGCTAGTATTTTTTGTTAAGGATTTTTTTGCAGCTACATTCATCAGGGATATTGGGGTGTAGTTTTCTTTTTCTTGTTGGATCCTTGTTTGGTTTTGGTGTCAAGATAACACTGGCCTCATAGAATGAGTTTGGAAGAATTCCCTCCTCTTCAGTTTGTTTATTAATTTTTTTATTTTTTATTTTTTAAATTGTACTTTAGATTCTGGGATACACGTGCAGCTCATGCAAGATTGTTGCATAGGTACATTCATGGCAAGGTGGTTTGCTGCCACCATCCCCCCATCACCTATACCTGACATTTCTCCCCATGTTATCCCTCCCCATCTTCCCTGTTGCTGTCCTTTCCCTAGCCCCCCACCCAGTAGACCCCAGTGTGTGATGCTCCATCACTCTGTTGTTCAGGCTGGAGCGTAGTGGCTATTCAAAGATGTGATCATAGGGCACTGCAGCCTTGAACTTATGGCCTCAAGTGATTCTCTCACTTCAGCCTCCAGAGGAGCTGGGTCTCTAAGTGCATGCCACCATGCCTGGCTCCGCCTCTTCATATTTTTGGAAGACTCTGGAAGAATTAGTGTTAGAGTCCTCCTTTAAAAGTTTGGTGGAATTCAGCAGCAAAGCCATCCTGTTCTGGGCTTTTCTTAGTTGGGAGGCTTTTTTGTTACTCTTCAATCTGGTTACTTGTTATTGGTCTGTTCAGGTTTTCTATTTCTATTTTCTACGTCCTATTTAAACTTGGTAGGTTGTATGTGTCCAGGAATGTATTCATTTTGTCTAGGCTTTCCAATTTGTTGGCATATAGTTGTATGTAATTGTCTCCAAGGATCCTTTTTATTTTTGTAATATCAGTTATAATGTCTTCTTTTTTGTTTCTGATTTTATTTATTTGTGTATTCTCTATTTTTACTTAGTCTAGCTACTGGCTTGTTGATTTTATATTTTAAAAAACCATATTATTGGAAGAATCTGGAAACCATCATTCTCAGCAAACTGACACGAGAACAGAAAATCAAACACCACGTGTTCTCACTCATAGGTGGGTGTTGAACAATGAGAACACGTGGATACAGGAGGGGAGCATCACACACTGGGGTCTGTTGCAGGGGGGCTAGGGGAGGGACAGAAGGGGGTAGGGAGGTTGGGGAGGGATAACATGAGGAGAAATGCCAGATATAGGTGACGGGGGATGGAGGTAGCAAACCACTTTGCCATGTAAATACCTATGCAACCACCCTGCATTATCTACATGTGTACCCCACAACCTAAAGTACAATAAAGAAAAAAAAAGGACTATGAAAAAAGGAAAAGAAACCGTATTATTGACCCGTTTGTATTTTTTAGTCTCTATTTCTGCTTTCATCTTTATTTCTTTTTTTCTATTAATTTTGAGTTTGGTTTCTTCTTTTCTAGTTCTTTGAGATGGATGATTAGGTCATTTGAAATCTTTCTACTTTTTTCATATAGATGCTTATTGCTGTTAACTTCTTAGTACTGCTTTTCTATATCCTATAGGTATGTTGTGTTTCTGTTTTCATTTGTTTCACAAAATTTTTAAATTCTCTTCTTAATTTCGTCATTGACCCATTGGTAGTTAAGGAACCTATTGCTTAATTTCGATTTATTTATACAGTTTGCGAGGTTTTTTTTGTTGTTGGTTTCTAGTTTTATTTAATTGTGATCAGAAAAGATTAGTTGATAAGATTTCAATTTTTAAAAAATTTGTAGAGATGTCTTTTGTGGCATAATGTATGGTCCATCCTGGAGAATGTTTCATGTGCTAATGAGATGAATGTACATTCTGCAGCTGTTGATTGAAACATTCTATAAATGTCTGGTAGGTTCATTTGGTCTGTAGTGCAGGCTCCAGTGTTTGTTGATTTTCTGTCTACATGATCTGTTCAGTGCTGAGAGTGGTATGTTGAAGATCTCAACTATTATTGTATTGAGGTCAGTTCCTCCTTTTAGATCTAATTATATTTGCTTTCTATATCTGGGTGTTCCCATGTTGGGTACATACATATGTATAATTGTAATCTCTTTTTGCTGAAATGATCTCTTTATCATCATATAATGACCTTCTTTATTGCTTTTTACGTTTTTTTTTTGTCGCTGTTGTTTAGACAGAGTCTCACACTGTCACCCAAGCTGGAGTGCAGTGGCGCAACCTTGGCTCACTGCACCCTCCGCCTCCTGGGTTGAAGCTATTCTCCTGCCTCAGCCTCCTTAGTAGCTGGCATTACAGGCGCTCACCACCACATCTGGCTACTTTTTTTTTTATTTTTAGTAGAGACAGGGTTTCATTATGTTGACCAGGCTGGTCTCAAAGTCCCGACCTTGTGATCTGCCCACCTCAGCGTCCCAAAGTGCTGGGATTACAGGCGTGAGCCACTGTGCCTGGCTCTTTTTACACTTTTTAAACTTAAGGTCTATTTTATCTGGTATAAATATAAACATTCCTGTTCATTTTTGGTTTCTGTTTGTGTAGTATATCTTTTCCCATCCCTTCACTTTCAATCTGTGTGTGCCTTTACAAGTGAAGTGAATTTCTTATAGGCAGCAAATAGTTGGGTATTTTTGTTTTTTAGTTCAGCCATTCCATATCTTTTAACTGGAGAATTTAATCCATTTACATTCAATATTACTATTGATAGATGAGGACGTACTCCTGTCATTTGCTTTGTGATTGTTTTGTATAGACTTTGTTTCTTTCTTCCTCTTTTATTATTTATCTTTGGTTTTTTGGTTTTCTAGAGTGATAAGTGTTGACAACCTTTTTTTTTTTTTTGAAATGTGGCAGAGTAAATATTTGTGAGCTGAACAAATATTTACAATATTACAAATATTTACACAAAAGTGAGCTGTGTGACAACAACTCACTTTTACGGGTGTATTGTGAAAGCAGCCACAGATATTAGATAGATGTATGGGCATAGGTGTGCCCAGTAAAGCTTTACTTCCAAAAGCAAACATCTGGCCAGATTTGGCCCACAGGCCATAATTGTCTAGCTGCTGATTAATTCACCTGTTTATATCAGACAGACTCTTTGATATCTATTCCTTGGGTTATAATTCTTTGGGATATATATTCTTTGGGGTACTCTTATTATCAGGGAGATGTTGCTTAATTTTGTTTTGTTACTCAGATTGTTCCTCTTTTGGCCACTGGGAGCTCTTTCATTTGGCTTTTTATACACCCTCATCATCGTGGGTTTATTTATTTATTTGGAGCACTTTTTTACCTTTTGGCACTGATCTTTTACCCTAGATCTTCTAGGGCCATCTTGTATGTTTTCTGTCTCAGCCCTCAGAATTAGGCATTTCCCTAGAGAGACCTATTTTCTTTCCTTGGAGAGTGATATTTAGAAACCATGTTCTGTGTTGCTGGATGTGCTCATTGATACTGGGGTGTGACTGCTTCTTGGCCCTCTCTGAGGAAAGATGTAGGAAATATGTGTGTACACTAACCCCCTATATACATATATTTATATTAATATTTCCATGTTTATCTATATGTATAAATGTATTAAAACAAACATGGGTTTATACTGATGTCTCTGACTCCAATTCATTATTCCAGGGTTTATTCTAATTTTGTCTGTTAGCTTATTTATAACTTTTCTTTAATCAGCCAGCGAGAAACCTGGCTTTCATTACCTACAAATTATTTACATATTTGCTCAAACCTAGCGTATATGTAAGTTTATTTTTTAATTATTTGAACCTCTGTGAAAAACACTTTTTACCAACTAGAGCAGGAGTCCACAGTCCCCTGGTTGTGGACTGGTACCAGTCTGTGGCCTGTTAGGAACCAGGCCACACAGCAGGAGGTGAGTGGCTGGCCAGGGAGCATTACCACCTGAGCTCCACCTCCTGTCAGATTAGGCATTAGATTCTCATAGAAGTGCCAACCTGTTGTGAACTGCACATGCGAAGGATCTAGGTTGCACGACTCTGATGAGAATCTAACTAATGCCTGACGATCTGAAGTGGAACAGTTTCATCCTAGAACCATTCTGCCCATTGTGGAAAAATTGTCTTCCATGAAACTGGTTCTTGGTGCCCAAAAGGCTGGGGACTGCTGAACTGCAGTATTTGTATACTTTGTCTTTATTTGGTTCAGTTAAAACATGGTTTTCTGAAGTTACTTGAGTCAGCTCCTTTTCTCCATCTCTTCTATTTAGGTTGTATCATACATCTATAATACAGTGAGATTCATTTGTCACTGGCTGCATTTCATCTTGGGTGCCACTGACACCTTGGTTGAGTTTTTTTAAAAAGTGCATACAGAAAAGGTCATTTTTTTGTGGTCTGCAGCTCTGTGGTTTTTGACAAATGTATGGTCATGAATCCACCCCCTCAGGAACACACAGAACAATTTCATCACCTAAAGATTGCCTTGCATAGCTGATTTGTGATAATCCCCTCCTCTTAAGGTCCCTGGCACCTGAATTTAGGATTCATTCATGTTGCTGTGCCAAATAATACTTTGTTCCTTTTAATTTCTGAGTGATATTCTGTTACACGAATCAACTTCAATTTGTTTATCTGTTTCCTTGAAGAATATCACGAATCAACTTCAATTTGTTTATCTGTTTCCATGAAGAATATCATGGTTGTTGCTAGTTTTTGAAATGATGAATAAAACCACTGTAAGTATTCATATACAGGACTTTCTTTTTTTTTTGTAAGTAATTTATTTGGTCTCATTTCTCCTTATTTAATGCTTTTTGGCTTTTATGCTTTAATACAATTTCATTTTTAAATTTGCTTTTGCAATATAGACCTTATTTCCATCTTCTCATTTGATTTGAGATGTATATTTCCTCCTTTTATTTCTGTATGTTTTGTGCATGTCTTCCGAACAACTCTGAGGCATGATTTATATATAATAACACACATTTCCAGTGTAAAAGTGATCTTTGGCAGAGGTATACGTCACCACGCAAATCCAGTTATAGAACACTCCCGTTCCCCCAGGGAGTTTCCTCATGGCCTTTGCACCCACTCTCTCCACCAGCTCCACCTGCCCAACCCACACCCAGCAGCCACTGATCTGACTTGCATCACTATTGATGAGTTTGCCTGGCATGGAGTATTCTGAGTCTGCCCCCTTCATTCAGCATAATGCTCGTGAGTTTATTCCAAATCGTTGTGTGTATCAGTAGTCCATTCCTATTTCTAACTGAGCCGTACTTCTCTGCACAGATATGCTACGGTTTATTGATTCTGTTAAACTACTTACATTTCTCCCGTTTTTGTCTATGATGAGTTAAAGTGCTGTAATCATTGCTAACGTCATTTTATGGGCAGAAGTTCTTTCTTGAAAGTAATCGTTTTATCAGTAAGTACAAACATGCTACCCTTGTGATAAAGGCAAACATCATATAGTTAAGTTTTCACTCCTCTTCATGTCTGACAATTTCCTGTACTCATTATCTTCAGTTGGTATCTAAAAATCACATTGTTATAGTTTTGCTTTCTATTTTCATATTATATATGCAAGTAATCTTTTGAGAATCGTTTCATATTTGCTTTCAATTTGTCATAATTACAGTGATTACTTAAGTCTTAACTCCAGATATCTATTTAGCATCATTTTGTAGCATTAATCCTAGTATGTATTCCTTTCTTTTTCTTTTATTATGATTATACTTTAAGTTCTGGGGTACATGTGCAGAGTGTGCAGGTTTGTTACATAGGTATACATGTGCCATAGTGGTTTGCCACATCCATCACCCCATCAGCTATATTAGGTATTTCTCCTAATGCTATCCTTCCCCTATCTCCCTACTCCCTGCTATCCCTCCCCTAGCCCCTCCCACCCCACCCAACAGGCCCCAGAGTGTGATGTTCCCCTCCCTGTGTCCATGTGTTCTCATTGTTCAACACCCACTAATGAGTAAGAACATGTGGTGTTTGGTTTTCTGTTCTTGTGTTAGTTTGCTGAGAATGATGGTTTCCAGCTTTATCCATGTCCCTGCAAAGGACATGAACTCATCCTTTTTTATGGCTGCATGGTATTCCATGATGTATATGTGCCACATTTTCTTTATCCAGTCTATCATTGATGGGCATTTGGGTTGGTTCCAAGTCTTTGCTATAGTGCAGGGACTATAACAGGGAATATATTGTATGTATTCTTACTACACGTTCTCTGGTTTTAAGTTAAACCATTTAGGCTTAAAATTGTTCTCTGAAGTACCTGTTTGAGTCATTTTTTAAATAGGTTATTCATAGTTTATCCCCTAAGACATGAGATATCTTCCTCCCTCCTCATCAGAAGGACCACTTGGGTTATAGAATTTTTGAGTTCACAACATTTATTGCTTCAACAGGTGTTCTGGAATTTAATGTTCTGAAGTTGGCCTGGTTTTTGGATGGGGGAGATCTGGGGGATGAGGCAGATAGTTTAACTCTTTGAAATGAAGAAGGTTTGTGAGGTAGAAATAAAGTTGATCTATTTTCAAACCTCCCTTCCCCATAACTGAAATCTTTTGACATGCAGGTTTAGAACATAGATTTATTCTATTATGCCTTGATTAGCATTTCTGTCCTGTTTTGATTTTACTTTTCTCTTTGTTGGACTTAGATTGGTTGGCTCACTATTAACTCTCCTAGGTATGTATTCTCATTTTCCTTAGTGCTTTCTTTAAAATTTCTGTGTCCTTTTCTACTACTCTCTTGGACAGCTTTTCGAGTATGTTGTCTGCATCGCTGGTGTGATTTCCCGCATGTTGATTCTGTCCTTTCCTGGTTCCAAGGGAGTTTTATTCCCTTGCTTGCATTTTTCTCTTTGATTCCTTTACATCCTTTCTTATGTAAATGAATCTTTTTTTAATTTCAGCTTCCTTCTCAACCTGTTGATTTCATTTCACTATGTATCTTTTTCTCTCTCCTTTTAAAACATAGGTCATATTTTCTGCAGTATTGGAAGACGTACCACAAATACAATGTAAAAATATAAAAAAATATATTATATTTAAAAATATAAGAATATATTTTATATTTAAAAATATAAAAATTATACACTGGTATAATTTTACTGCGAATGTTTTAGTTATGATTGTGTTCTTATGTTGTAAACATTTTGATGACCATGTTGTGTGATGATGCTGCTATTACTAATTTTGTTTGTGTGAGGTCTCTCTAGGCATAGGGTTTTCTGGCAGAGTGGGCGTGGAAATTCCTATTGATATCTCTCACCACGTGGATGCCACAGAGTTCCCCAGTCAGACCCTTGCCAAAATCTAGCTTGGTTTACATGGGTCTGAGTCAAACTTCTTGGTCTGACAGCCATTTCCCTTGTGTAGTTTTGCGGTGCCAGAGGGGAAAATCCTCCTGTTCTACTGCCTTCTTCTCTGACTAGATTATCTGAAGCAATCTCCATCTTCTGGACTTTAAAGAGCCCATGCCAGGTTGTTCCTAGAACTCGTCCTCTTTATCCTTCCTGAGGACTTCATACTCCAAGTTGTAACCATGGGGTGCCTGTGCCCTTCCATCCCCAAGGCCGTTGTCTCAGGATGTTGAAAAGATGTAGAAAGAAAGGTCTTCAGGGATGTGGGTTGAGGTACAGAGTCAGGGAATGAGCTGTTTCTGGCTGGGGATGGCTGCTCTGGTGTATGGTTGGGGAGAGGCTGTAGGTGTGGATGTCTTCTTTCTCTGTTCTTTTTTTGGCCTTGCTTTTTGCTCCCAGAGACCAAGAAATACACTAGTAAACCCAAAATTTCTCAATCCAGTGCTGTCTGTTGGGAAGATACCCCTTTAGCAGTCTGTAAAATCTTTTATTGTAATCCTGGTTTCCAGAGTGATTGTAATCTTATAGATTGTGCTGGTTAGGTGGGAATCTGGGGTGGGGAACAGGACGGTGATGAGTCTGTTTCCATTTGGACCAAGGAAGAATTGAAGCAGAGGGAGAGGAGGCCCCGTGGACGGCGTGGTAGGCACTCTAGGCAAGGCAACGGCAAGAGGCTAATCCAAAGTGATGGAAAGGTGCTGCAGGACTTCAAGGAGATTGGCAGGAGTTGAGGGAAAGAGCCTGAAGCTGCAGATACACTGCTGGCCTTGGGCTGGGCCCACTGCACAATGAGAGGTTTGTGTGTAAGTTGGTTGCCAAGAGCATGGGCTTTGGAGCCAAGATGCATTAGACCAATTCTTAGCTCTTCTGTGCTTACCTAAGTCCATAACTTTTGGGTACCTTAGTTTTATCCTCAATATAAAAAAAAAATAAGAAAATAAAATTACCTACCTTGCTGGGTTATTTTGGAGAGTTAATGTATAGGGATCAAGTACAGCAGTGGCTGGCCCTTAGTAAGGCTGAATAAATGTTAGGTGGTGGTGGTGGTGGTATTTTACCAGCCTGCCAGTGGAAAGGCTGAGGAGGAGTCGGTGGTCTCCCTTGCCTGGAAGTCCCCTCACTGCTCCAGTCCTTCTCATTTCACGGGCTGAGTTTGCTCTCAGTTTAAATTGTTCTTTCTTGGAGGAAACTTGGTGACTGTTCTGTTTGAAATAGCTCTGTCCTCCTGCCATTGTTTCTCACAGTACCATCCTCTTTACCGTCAGAATTCTGTGATCTCAGCTATTGTGAGACTCTGTTCTGTTGCAGGTGGGGGGCAGGGAAATGCTGATGCAGTTGTTACTGGTGCTAGAATGCCTCCTGGATGGCTTTTTTTTTTTTGAGACAGAGTCTCGCTCTGTCTCCTAGGCTGTATTGCACAATCTCAGCTCACTGTAACCTCTGGAGGAGCTGGGATTACAGGTATGTGAACCACGCCCAGCTAATTTTTGTATTATTAGTAAAGATGGGGTTTCACCATGTTGTCCCGGCTGGTGTCGAACTCCAGACCTCAGGTGATTTGCCCACCTTGGTCTCCCAGAGCGCTGGGATTAAGGGTGTGAACCACCATGCCTGGCCCAAAGTACTTTTTGTAATTTGTCACTACATATTACGTTGTGCTCCTTCTTTTAAGGACTGTATCCCCCATTAGCCTGTGAGCCATGATGGCGGTCTGCAGGGTTTCTTATTACACACTGGTGCCTGACTTATCAGTGATCGTTGAAGAGGACTTATCACTTATCAGTGATCAGTGAAGTGAAGGACACTTCAGTGATCAGTTTCTTCTTCAGTGTCCATTTCTCTTGTTGCTGGTTCATATGGTTGATGTTTTGCTTGGCCCCGCCCTGTTCCAGTAGCTTCTCACTGGCAAGATGTGGCCAGGATCTTAGGCTGTTTGAGTCGGATGAACTTGGATTCAATCTTGGTTAACCACTTACTGACTGTGTGATCAAGGAAAAGTGACCCAGCTTCTCTGAACCTCAGTTTACTGCCCTGTCAAATGAGGAAAATGATGTCCAGCTGGAAGGCTGGGCCTAAGATGAACTCTAACACCTTAAAGTGATGTACACTGTTACTGGAACTATGCGTGTACCAGTCAAGGTGATTGTCATTATTATTCATCATACTGAGACAGCCATCCAGGTGGCATCCTAGCACTGGTAATTATTGCATCAGCATTTCCCTGCCCCACCACCTGCAACAGAACAGAGTCTCACATTAGCAGGGATCACAGAGAGTAAATGTTAATCAGTGATTGAACTCTGAGGAATAGTTCAGCATCTCAGATTGCTTATTTTTGAGAAAAGAAGCTGGTGGGGGTGTGCACACAGGATTTTCTAATAGCATGCATGCATTCATTCATATGTGCAAATACAAGGGAAGAGAATTAATGATTGTTTCCAGTTGGAAGGACTGAGCTTCAGGTAAAGCATGTAGCCTGTACAAGTAGAGTAGGGGCAGTGCATCAGGAAACGGAGCTGCCAGGACCAGGGGGACCAGCTCTTTGTTTGTTTGTTTGTTTGGTGTGAGGAGTTATGAGATAGTGGAGGAGGTTTGGGGGAGCTTAAGAAGAAAGGATTTCCCAGAGAGAGAATATTGCAATCATATGCAAGATTGAGTCCTAAATGACTTTGGCTTTTGTTATCAACAGAACAAATTAGAATTCAGGTTCTATCTGAGGCACTTCTGAGAAGAGGAAAAGAGGGACAGGAACCTCCACAGAGATGTAAAGAAGATTAGGTCCTGAGAGAGGCCAGAGATCAAAGTATGCTGGGGACTTGTGAGGCAGCTTTCCCCAGAGTTTTTTGTGGTTATTCCAGTGTTTCAGGAAAAGCAGTGTTTTCTGAACCTGTAAAAACCTTTTGTTTTTTTGCCTTTTTAAATTTGGGTTGAAACAATATATATAAAAGCAGTTGTGTGAACTGAAGTTTCCTACGTGTCGGAACCATCCGTTCATCTTGTAGTGATGCTTCTCCTGTATCTTAATCCCTTTAGATTTCCTTTATTCTTACCTGTTTTACAGATGGGGACACCAGGGCCAGAGAGATTGGGTGACATGCCCAAGGTCATATGGATAGAAAGTGACAAATGTCTTCCTCCACACACCAGGCTATTAGAGATGGTCCTTTTAATACTGCTCATCATCGGTATTGGGTTAAGTAGATATTGTTGACAAGCCACCCAGTGGCTTTGTGGATGGGACCAGAAGTAGAAGAACTAGCCTGGATGTTCCCCATAAAGCTACCTGTGACTCTGTGATTGAAACCTCCAGTAATTTGGAGGGAACAAAACTAAGCTCTGCCTCCAGTGTGGCCCTAAATAGCCATCTTGACCCTGCACCCTTGCTAACCCTCAGCTTTTCAAGCAGCACAACCATGCATAGCTCCATTCCATACATGAAAGCCCTTATCTAAGTAGGTCTACTCTCTCTTCTTCCCAGGGAGGAGTTGACTGTTTTAAGGGGTCATATTCTGAAAGGTGAAGGAACATTCTGTCTTAGATACCAACAAGGTTTGTGGTCACAGGAGGCTATGCAAGATTACTGTGGAACACAAGCCTACATAGTTGTGTATTTCCCACAGCAACCCCAAGAGATAGGCGCTGTTACTTAAGCCTTGCTCTGTGAGTCATCTGAGGCCCAAAGAGGTTCAGCAGCTTGCTCAAGAACACATGATAAGAGGCATAGCAGGGGACTTAAAACAGATAGTTTTGTTCCAAAACCCTGTTCTTAAATATTTTACTAATGCCATTTTGATAAGTGCCATCTATTCATCCATCCTTCCATCCATTTATTAACGCACCTCTGTCCCCACCTTTTCATCTATCCCACATCTGTCCTTCTATCCATCTATTGATCCATCCATCCATCCATCCATCTATTCATTCATCCATCTAGTCACCCATACATCCTACCATCTATCTATCCATTTATCCATCTCTTTATCCATCCATCCATCTACCCACCCATCCATCAGTCTATCCATCTGTCCACCCATACACTCATCCATTGTGTTGGCTATTTGTCTGACATGGTCCTCCACTTCATCCTGGGTAAGAAATTGCTACATCCCTGGAGGTGAGCATATGTTTTCTAGAACTGGAGGCCTCCATGAGAATACATCACATCACTTAGCTCCCAGGAAGTATCTGGGTGCTGCTGCCATTCCTAAGTTGTTGTTCTCACAACTGCTGTTGTTTCAGGTAGTGCCTTGTTGCTTACTCTGTTTTCTCCCTCAGTAACCTGTAGAGAGTTTTTCCCTACAATGTTCTCAAAATGAGCAAAGCTGCAGAAATCCTTGGCATTCTGAAACATTATTATAAAGGGATACTCAGTAACCCCATTCGTTGACCCAAAAGCTGGATATTGGATTAGTTAGGAATGATTTTACTTTTTAAAAATGTTACAGAGTTTGTGTATTATATCTAAAAATTATCTAATCTAAAAGACGGGTTCACAGGGCGTTTAATAAAGAAAAAAATTTGATAGACTTTAGGCCAATTTGAATGGAGATAAATCGATTAAGGGAACAAAATTATCTTTGAAGAGGCAGTATTATAAAGAGGCAGTATGGTCTAGTTATTTGCATATTTATTAAGTGCAAAGCAAAGAAAGTGGTTTAATTATTTCGCATAACCTCTGTTGTACAAAAGCCTTGATGAGAGGATCCCACTTTTCAAATTTTTTTTACTTAGAATTAAAATTCTAAACATACTAAAATTCAAACATGTAAATATAAACAGCCATATAAATTACCCTGTGTATTTATTACCTGTCTTCAACAATTATCAACAATGACTGTAGTCACCTTTGCTCACGTTTTTTCTTTTCAAAAGTTTCAGAGGCAGATTCCTCCTCACTTGACTTAATTTTATTGAATCACAATTCCATTCTAGAAAAGCATATTATATTAACATTGAAGTAGAATAAACTTTTGAATATAACTGCTTATTTTTTCATTGAAATTTAGCATTTTGGGGGGTATAACATTGAGAATTTCCCACCTTCTTTTAACTGAAAAATTTCAAATCTACAGCAAAGTTGAAAGAATACTAAGTGAACCTTCACATGTCCTTCACTTAAAATCACCAGTTATTAGCATCAGGACTGGTATTTCTCAAGTGTATCTCCCCATGGGGATCACATGAAGACAGGGGAGGTTTTCTTACCTTTGAAGACCTGTAGACAGTCGTTCATGGCTTTTAGAGGCTGACACATAAAGGTTCAGATTCCACGACGAGCACCTCCTTGCTGTGCATGATAGGCGAGTTGCCTTATATTCAATATCTTTATCTCTTAAATGGAAAAATAATAGTGGTGTACACCCATGGTGGCATGTGAGGTGCATAGAAGATGCTCAACAAATGTTACCTATCTCTTTGCCTCCTAGCTGTGCCTCTGTGTTGCAGCTGGGGAAGCTGTGTGGGTAGAACTGCACATTTTCAATTCAAGTCCTTTTTTGGTCACCATGGAAGATTTTTGCAGTTAAGAGAGTTAGTATGACCTAGTGAGAAGAGGCTGGGTCTGAGGTGAGAATGGTTCCCCAGTTCTGCCCTTACCATTCTGGAACTTGGTTAAGTTACTTGGTCTCCCTGAGCCCTAGTTCTCTGACTGTAAATTGGGGATAGAAAAAATAATGACCTCATTGAGTTGTTGTCCAGGAGAAAATGAGATGGGAGAGTCTGTGCCCAGCATTTAGTACAGTGTCTGCCTCATAAGCACCCAACGAATGTTACTGATCACTGGTATTATTATAAGTAAAGATACATTGGCATAGTACCTCCCATATAATTGCTCAATAAATGTTAGTTATTATAAGTAAGGATGGAGAACACTCACGAAATTGGTCTTTAATAGCCTGCGTCTACTTTGGTGCAATGAAAAGAATAAAGATCTTGTGTGAAAGCTTGCAATGCCATTTCAAATAAGAGTAAGCCTGGATGGGTCAGGCACAGTGGCTCACGCCTGTAATCCCAGCACTTTGGGAGGCCCAGGCAGGTGGATTGCGAGGTCAGGAGTTCGAGACCAGTCTGGCCAACATGGTGAAATCTCATCTTTTACTAAAAATACAAAAATCAGCCAGGTGTGGTTGCAGCTGTCTATAATCCCAGCTACTCAGGCAGCTGAGGCAGAAGAATTGTTTGAAACTAGAAGGCGGAGGTTGCAGTGAGCCAAGATCGCACCACTGCCTGTGTGAAAGAACAAAATTCCGTTTCAAAAAAAAAAAAAAAATAGTAAGCTTGGATAGACGTGGCTACCACCAGCTCGGCGTGGCATCTAGAGGCATCATGGGAAAGGACTGCACGTGCCTTGGGTTCCATACACTGATGTCATAAAATCAACCGGCCTTCTTGAACCCTCCTGCAAGGGTTGGCTTCTGGCATTGAATGGCTCATGGCTCACCCCATGGCTAGGATATATGCCTCTATTCCAAAGGCTTTATGCTGTTCTTGTTGTCTGGAACTGACTTCCTTCCTTCCTTTCTCTCTTTCTCTGTTTTCTGACCCTCTCGTCTTGTATCGCAGGTCGAAAGGATTGTAGACAAGAGGAAGAACAAGAAAGGAAAATGGGAGTATCTTATCCGATGGAAAGGCTACGGGAGCACAGAGGACACGTGGGAGCCAGAGCACCACCTCTTGCATTGTGAGGAGTTTATTGATGAGTTCAATGGGCTGCACGTGTCCAAGGACAAGCGGATCAAGTCAGGGAAGCAGTCCAGCACCTCCAAGCTTCTGCGTGATGGTCGAGGCCCCTCGGTTGAGAAACTCTCCCAAAGACCTTCGGATCCTGGAAAGAGCAAGGGGACCTCCCATAAACGGAAGCGAATTAACCCTCCCCTGGCCAAGCCAAAAAAAGGGTATTCCGGCAAGCCTCCTGCAGGAGGTGACAGGGCTGCCAAGACAGTGTCTTACAGGACTACCCCCAGTGGTTTGCAAATAATGCCCCTGAAAAAGGCTCAGAATGGGATGGAAAATGGGGATGCCGGCTCTGAGAAGGATGAGAGGCACTTTGGAAACGGGTCCCATCAGCCTGGCTTGGATTTGAATGATCACGTTGGAGAGCAAGATGTGGGCGAATGTGACGTGAACCATGCCACGCTGGCGGAGAACGGGCTCGGTTTGTAGCTTTTCTTTCTCTTGGGTTTGGCTCTAGCTGTGGTGAACAGGGAGCTCTGCCTGCAGCTTAGGGACATACGTAAGACCCCACCTCCATCCCCACCTTGTAGGTGGCCAGTAATTCCCCCTTTGTCTCTCTCACCTAGAGCCTTGTAGACTCAGTCATAGCCCCACATTGGTTACGGACCCTCATGCATGTGGGGAGGCTAAGCCTGTGATGCTCCAGCCAAGGTCTGGAATGGATCCAAAGTTCCAGATGGTACTTCAAGACACCCAAGGCCATGGTAACCCTCTAGACACACTTCTCTGAGGGCAGCTCAAGTCCTTACCCCCAGGATATGAGATGCATGTCCTCAGCAGGCCAGTGCCTCCCACAGCACAGTACAGAGCCCTTGCTTGCAGCCCCATCATGCCCCCAGCAGTGTACCCCAGAAAGGTAGGGTCTGGGTTGGGTCTGTGCTGTGTGCTGAGGCACAGTGTGGACTTGAAGACAGTGTGGACTTGGAGTTGACCATGCCAGTACCTGTGCTGGAGCCTCCTGCCCTTCTGCCATCTCTAGGTTGGATGATTGGCCTATATTAGGTCGTGTCTTAGCCTGTTCAGGCTGCTGTAACAAAACAGCTTAGAATCGGTAATTTATGACAAATAGAAAACTAATTTCTCACAATTCTGGGGGCTAGAAGTCCATGATGAAGGCACCGGCTGATGCCACATCTGGGGGCCTCTTCCTGTTAGCTGACGCCTTCTGTGTCCTCATGTGATAGAAGGGGCAAGGCAGCACTCATCAGCCTCTTTTATAGGGGCCCTAATCCCATCCACAAGGACAGGGCTCTTATGACTTAATTACCTCCTAAAGGCTCCCCGCTCCCTGTTAATGCTGGGATTGCATTGTGGGTTAGGTTTCTTCATATGAATTTGGGGGGAACATAAACATTCAGACCACAGCGGATCCTAAATGCTGGGTTGACCTCATCCTGTGCCAATTCTTTTGCTTTGCACCTTCATACTGTAACACAGCCTGCATATGTTGTATTAGGTTATGGAATTCCTCCTTTTTCCAAAGTCTCTACAGGCAGAAATATGGTAACAGGAGGTAACGACCCTGTGGTTCATGCTCCCAAGCCTGAGATTCCTGTGTAGTCACATCGCTTCTTACCTGAGTCCTTCATGGCATCGGGTCTTTCAGGTTAGCTGCCTGTGCTAGTGATGTGCATGCAGTCCCTCATTTCTCAGACACCTGCATGTCTACTTGGTGGCATTTGTCTCTTTGGCTTCCAGAGACCAAGCCTTGGTGGCTGCCAGAGACCCGAGCCTTGGGATGTCTGGAAATCCTATAGGAGTGTGGACAACCAGTGCCCAACAACCAGGGCCACCAGATTCCCTGATGAAACCAGGGTGTGTGTGTGCAGACAGGGATGCTGGGATGCAGGGGAATGGTTAGAAGGGCTCACGGAAGGTTGGGGTGATGAGGCCAATGCATATCAGTGTGACGATGGTCGATCTGGAGTCCAGAATGTGCAGAGCGGGCTTCCCTGGCAGAGCTTGCCATCTTTAGGAACTCCTGTTGAGAAATCTGAGCAATCTGCATTGAAGCTCCTCTTTCTCCAGAGAGAGGAATTTCACCCAAACAGGATTTACTTAGCATCTTTGCCCCAGACTGACTCATGTTTCCGTCTGGGGATCCCTGATGCTGACGTGACTGTGCCTGTGAACATAAGTAAAAGCTGTTTGTTTTAGAAATTCATCTCTCGGGGAGAAGTGGGCTCATGTAAATGGGGCTTGGCATAAACATCCGTGTTTGATGTTGCTGTGACGGCTGCTGGCGGTGGCGGAGTTCCCTGTCTCAGGAAGGGTGGCGTGGGGAGCTTTGGTGGCTTCTTGGGTACAGGGGTACCACTCATGCATTCTGGCTGTTAGCAGCCTCCTGCCCTGCTCAAAATGGGGCAACCCCAACAGTAAAGCATGGGGGAGGAAGATCTGCTGACTAGCTGACAGTCTGCCGCGTGGAAGAGAGAAGCCGGCTTTGTTGAGAGGTCTGCATGAGGCTGTGCCTCTCGTGTTGTGCAGCCTTCTACGATGAGGCAGAGCTGCCAGCTCTGTGCTCCTCATCCCTGGCTTTGCTGATGCCCCCACTCCATGATCTGGTGACAAGGCGTGGTAACCCACAAACGGGGAGAACAGGCGAGGGCCAACTTGTTGAGATCCATGATAGTCCTGTTAGCTGAAGATGCTGTTCTAGACCTTTCTCACTCTCTGATCTCTTATCTTCCTCATGTTTTCCTGATGTTGTATGTTCTCCACTCACACTTCAGCTGATGCCGGCCTCTGTTTTGTCTGTTTCAAAAGGGCCCTTTTGCTTAATCACATCCCATAGCATTGGTGCCTGTGAGATCCTCCTGTAAGGTTAAAGCACTGGTTCTCGGATTCTACATGTATTAGATTACCTGGCAACTGGTGAGAGATGCAGATCACATGGAGTCTGATTGCCTAAGTCTGAGGTCCAGCCCAGAAGATGGACTTTTAACTAGCTTCCTGGGTGACTCTACTGCATTTTGAGACGAGCTTTCTGGCAAAATGGGTGTATGGGGGGGTGGGGCATTGAAATTTCACATCAGATGTGTTACATCTATGTGCATGCCTTCATCATACCTGCAGTGGCATCTTCTGTGGTCACTGGTGTGATAATTGTCCTAGTCACCATCAGCCTTTAGCATTCTAGTTAGAGCTAGCTTGTTAGCCAGGTCTGGGGGAACTGGGAAGAGAAAAAGACTGAGAGTCCTTGCCTGAGAGATGGAGAATGTTGAAGAGAGCAGTTTGAAGTTCTTGGACAAGACCCAAGACAGGGGATGTGGTTCCAGAACTTTTCAGCAATGGGCCAGAGGTGTAGTTCAGCAAAGTGTGTTTCCACATGTGTTTTCAGCCAAAGGGAAGCTTTGCTGAAGCCAGTGTTCGTGCCCATGCGGCCTTGAATGTCCTCCTCCTACCCTCCTCCCTAACCTCACCTTTCCCGACCTGGATGGAAGGATCCAGTCTCCAGGGGCTCAAGGGTGAGCCCTGGGGCTTTGCAGCTCAAAGGAGGACATCTTAGCCCAGCAGAGGAGGATGGGGGAATCCTGGCTACAGTTGGACAGCATTTGTTTTGGGGGTGGGCTGTTGCTTTTTATATGGCTTTAACTTCTCTTTGGTGAGTTAAGGTTCTGCATACAGAACAGCAACTTATGTAACATGTTACTCATTTACTGCTGACTTCCCTGATCTGCTGTGGAACAAATGCTAAATCGGGGCTCTGGCGGATGATGTTTTGGTTTCAGACTGAGTTTTTTCCCCCAGCAACGTTTGTGGGGCATGTGCATCGGTTCTACACTGCTCTTGATTTTGGTTCTTCTCTGGCAGTGAGTACTGGCTTTGCGGTCTGGGGCTCATCTGCCTCAGTATCCCTTGGAGAGCTTGTTAAAATGGGCTCTATCCCAATTGAATGAATCAGAATCTCAGGGGACTTGGGGGTGGGTTTTGCACGTTACTGCTGAATTCTAACAGCCTCAGGTATTTACAGGAGCTCCAGCAGATGTGATCGGTTGTAGTAGATGGTTCCTAGATCCATTTGTTGGTAGATCCATCATTACTCCCTGGATATGAAGCTTGTGAGAAGGAATGTGATCTGGTCCTTCAAAGACTGAAGACCTGACATAGTTTCTCTGCCTTGCTGCTGCACTTTCTACTAGGCATCTCTCTGTCTCTCTTTTTTCTAAAACACACCAGTTTCATCTGTACAGAAAAGCTGAGGGGTTTGCTAACCCTTGCTGTGGTTCTGCCCTGGAGAACTGCTCAGCACTCTTGTCTAAATAGGCTGAAGCATCAGTGCTGTACAGATTCACATGAGCCTTTACAGTGAAACATCCCTAACTGGGATCCTTCGTTTCTCTTTGAGCCCTAGAATAGCATGTAGACTAGCAGCGTTCTCCACATTCCAGGAAGGTGATGAGCATCACCGTTGACGCCAGTCTCGTGGTCCCCTGCCCACATTTCTCAAAGGACATTTGAGATCCTTTTCCTTGTGTCTTTATGACTGTTGCCTGCCATGCAGACGTTGCCTCTCACACATTGCATGATTCAGTGTTTGCAGAATTATCTCTACCATTGAGCGAATCATCCCACACAACACACACACACACACGCGCGCACGCGCAACATTTGCCGTTTTTTCTCCATTGATCTTTTCAAATGATCTCAGCTTTCACTTCTAGAACATTTGTTTATCTCTTCCTACTCACTCTTTCAACATGATTATCATTTTCCCCTTTATTGATCATACTAGAGAACTGTGTTTTAAAAACACTTGGGAACTAAGCACAAGCCTGGGAAATGCCTGTGGCTTTTGAGAATCTAGGGCTCCCAAACGGGGACCCAGGATCAGAATCCCCTGGAGGGCGTGTTAAAACAGAGATGGCTTTGTCTGCCTTCAGCATTCTGATTTAGTAGGTGTAGCGTGGAGCCTGAGACTCTGCACTTCCAGCAGAAGTTTCTAGATGCTGCTGTTGGTCCTGGGAGCCCGGTTTCAGAACTGCTACTGCTCTAGAGGAACAAGCTCCAGGATGGTTGGGATGAAATGCAGATGGTGTTGTGCCTGCCAGGTGGTGTTATTGAGGAAACTTGAAGTGCTTATGCTCTGCACCTGGAGCTGGCAATCAGAAGACTGTACATGGAAAGTGTGCGAAATGAAGAGCTGTAAGGTTGAAAGTTTCCGAGTGTAAGTACTTTCCTGAGATGAAGCCTTGGAGTTTCCAAAGTACCCTGTGTGATCCTCATGTGACAGTCCTGAGAGGTGGTTGTTCTACCCATTTTACAGAGGTGGATACTGAGGTGACAAGTGCCCAGGTTGGGATTAGGAGAGAAACTCGGGCAATTTGACTGCAAATTTAACTACTGAGCTGGCCTCGGTACCACCGCCCGGCTGGATTCCAGGCAGTAACATTTTCCTAAGCCCTGATTACTGACAAAAACATGTTCTGACGGGGGGTGGGGGGATCAGGAGTGCTTGGTGGCACAGGATGTACTTCTTTGGCATCCTCCTTGTTTATTGATAGAAGGGTATGGTCCCTCTGAGCCTGAAATGCTGTGACTAACTCCATGCCATTCAATTTGAAAACCTAGATAAAATCATCACTTCCCTAGTGAAATACATCTCAACAAAACAGCCTAAAGGAGGGCTAGAAAACCCTAGAGAAGTAACTATTAAAGAAATTGGTTCAGGAGAAGTGGCTCACTCTTGTAATCCCAGCACTTTTGGAAGGCTGAGGTGGGTGGATAGCTTGAGCCCAGGAGTTCGAGACCAGCCTGGACAACATGGCAAAACCCTGTCTCTCCAAAAAAATACAAAAATTAGCCAGGTGTGGTGGCGCATGCCTGTAGTCCCGGCTACCAAGGGAGCTGAGGTGGGAGGTTCACTTGAGCCCAGGAGGTGGAGGCTGCAGTGAACTGTGATTGCCCCGCTGCACTCCGGCCTGACTGACAGAGCGAGACCTTGTCTCAATTTTAAAAAAAAAAGAAAAGAAATTGAATGTGTTGTTAAAAAGTCCTCAGAAGAAGTAAGAAAGGAGGAACATAAGGCCCAGATGGTTTTGTAGGCAAATCTAAACATTCTAGAATAGATCACCTGACCACACATTCTAGAGCAGATAACCCCTCCCTTACCCAAATGGTTACAGAGAAGAGGAAAGAGAGAAAGTATTCCCAGCTCCTGTGATGAGGTCGGTATGACCTGGATTTCCAAACAAGACAAAGAGAGGAGGAGAAAAGCAAATTATAAATCAGCCTCACTTCAGAATGCAGTAGTGAAAGTCCTGAATAACCCCTCTGGGCTTATTACAGTTCCCTTGGTACTTTCTCAAAATTAGGAGTATTTCATTACTTGCCCTGAACTTGACCCCAGTTCATTACCTTTAGAATCACCACTGCTTCTCTGGGTGCCAAGCTTGTCTCAGAAGAGGCCCAGGGGAAGCTGGTTCAGGAAGGCTCTGAGCGTCACCAGCAGTGGCCCTAAACTATCTGGTGAATCACCAAGAGACCGGGAAGGGAATGCCCCGGGCCAGCCTCTAGTCAGCACAGGTATCCATGTGACCACTTCCTGAGCCCAGCTGCTCTTCCTGACGCACTTCAGCACCCATCTCCAGGCCAATACACTTTCACTAATCTTTTCCATTTTTAAAAGCAAATGATTTTTCCAAATCAGTAACAACAAAGACTTAAGGCTTTTTTAAAAAAATATTTTGTCTTTCAAAGCAGACAAGTAACTTGTACTAATGAACTGTCTTCAGACTCTGATGTGGTGGTAAGACCCTGTCCGACTTGGCCACCGCCCTATGCACATGGAAAGGGCCAGGCTGTGATGGGAAGTCTGATGATTCAACCAGGAGCAACTTGACCCATGGCAGATCCAAGGGGAGAATCCATTCTCCCCACTCAGCTCTTAAATTCTGGAGATTTGATTTTGGTGCCCAGAAGAGGCTGATGGAGTCTTGACCACTGTCAAGGTTTAGAAACCAAGTAATTGCTTTTCCTACCTGCTCAGATGTTCATTTCCTCTCTCAATGCCTTAGGAAAGTCTTAGGCACTGTTTCCTCATGGCTATCCATCAGAACACTTCCAAGAAGGGTGCAGTGGGGAGTGGAAGCAATCCCCCCCACCCCAGGAGCAAGCAGTATGGGGTACAGTATCCATAGAGGGGTCCAAAACAATAGTAAAAATTCACTTACTAATGTCGGTGAAAAGCCACTCTCCCCATTGAGCAGGGCCTTCCTCCACCCTGACTGCTCACACAAGACAGCCAGTCTTCATGAATGGTGATGATAATGGTGGTGGCGGTGGTGGTGGTGGTGGCAGCAATGGTAACTAACATTTCTTGAGTTTCTATTTGATCTACTAAGTGTGGTTGAATTTCCTCAGCGGTTCTGACATAGCAATTTAACAACATAGCACAATAACAAGGATACCTGAGATTAACCTTGTTTATAGATGGGGAAACTGAGGTTCGGTAAGGGTAAGGCACAGCACTGAGGGAAGGAATTAGGGTGGGATGCCGGATCTGGTGATGCTAAAGGTGTTGGAAGTCTGTGACCAGTTTTATAAAGGAAGAAAGGTACTTTAGGGATTCAGGTTCTAGCCAACAGACCTTTCCCAGGTACCATGGTCATTGTTCTGGCCAACACCCCTGGGCCTGCCTTTGAGGCATCTTCAGTAGCATCAGAGATGCTGACTTGGCATTCCAGGGAGGTGGGACCCCTGGTCCTGATGATTTTCCTTAGGGCCTTAGATTAAAAGACACACACATGCATGCATGTACATATGCATGCACATATTCATATCACACACACATGCACACATCACTCATACACACACATATATATACACACATGCGTGCACATCTATGCATCATAAAAGGAACTCCCTCAGTTGTCAGAGTTTATTTCAATGCTAGAAGAAATGGCAAAAAAAGGATAAAGGTCTTTATCAACTGTTGAATGGATAAACAAAATGTAGTCTTTTCATACGATGGACTGCTATTCAGTCATAAAGAGGAATGAAGAGCTGATACATGCGGCAACGTGGAAGAACCTCAAAACAACATATATGATATGATTCCATTTATATAAAACGTCCAGAATAGGTGAATCTGTAGAGACAGAAGGTAGATTAGTGGTTGCCAGGGGCTGAGAGGAGGAGGGAGCGGGGAGTGACTGCTAATGGTTATGGCATTTCATTTCCGGCCATGAAAATGTTCTGGAATTAGATTACGGGGACAGTTGCACAACTCTGCACGTTACACTAAAAATCACTGAATTGTGCACTTCGTATGGTCGAATTTTATAGTATGTAAAATAAATCTCAGTAAAGCTGTTTTTGTTTAAAAAAAATGGAGAAGAAAAAGAAGCTAGCAAGTAGGATGAAAAATAACAGCTACCATGGCCCTACTGCTTGCCATGTGCAAGGGAGCCTTCTAAGTGCTCTCCAAGAAGCTGTGCATCGAATTTCCTCAGCAGTGACTGCTTCTCACACTGGGAAATTGATGCTTAAAGAAGACAAGTGCATTGCTTGAGTTTGTCCAAGTGTCACAGAAGGTGGAGCTGGAATGGAATCACAGTGCCCACTTCTAAACCCAGGCTCCCATCTGGGAAACTAAAGTGCTCTTAGTGAACAAAGGGGCACCATATTAGTTCCCTATGGCTGCTGTAACAAATTCCTACCAACTTGGTGGGTTAAAGCAGCACCACCTTCTTCCTTATGGTTCTGGATTCAGAAATCTAAAATGCATTGGTAGGGCTGTGTTCCTTCTGGAGGCCCTGAAGGAGAATCCATTTCCTCACCTTTTCCAGCTTCCAGTGGCTGCACATACTCCTTGGCTCGTGGCCTCTCATCTTTCTAACCTTTGCGTCCATGCACACATCTTCTCTGACTCCAAGCCTGCTGCCTCCCTTCTACAAGGACTCATGTGACTACACTGGGCACACCAAGACAAACCAGGATAATCTCCCATCTCAAAATCCTTAACTTAATCACATTCGCAAAGTCCGTTTTGCCATGTGTTAATAATCACAGCAGCAGCAATGGCACCAACAACAGGTACCAGGGATGAGGACATGAGATCTTTAGGGATTTGCTGTCTATCCCACTACAGGCATTTAGGAGAATTTAGGGGGGAAGAAAGGGTATCCAAATGGGTTTGTATTCTTGAATGGGCAAGAAACCAGATGGTAATAAGGAAATGCTAATTTTGTCATCTAGATTATTAAAATTATTTGAGCGCACATGCACATCTCTGCGTTGTAAAGGGAACTACCTTAATTGTTAAAGTTTATTTCCATTCTGGAAGAAATAGCAAAATCCACACCGAGTAAATTATTGCATTTAAAGCGAAGTTCATTTAAGTGAAATGATTGTTTTGTGTAAATGAAATCATCTGCTTGGTGTGGACTTCAATACAACTGGCAAGTGTTGAAGTTGACTTAAATTCCCTTGTTGATTTTAGAGATGGGAGCCAAGCAGCTGCTTCTGCAAGACACAGATCTAATCCTAGGATGCATTTCTATGTGACACTTACTGCATGACAGTGTTTTGTACAAGCCAGTGCGAGCCTTTCTAATACCCAGTGAGCTGCTGTTAATAATCACAGCAGCAGCAATGGCACCAACAACAGATACCGATTAAGCCCTTGCAATGAGTCGGTGTTGGTGGGCTAAGGAAGTTACACTGAGCAACTCTGTTAATCCTGACAATTCTCTGAAGTAGGTTGTCTTTTTATCCGCAATTCACATATAAAGAAATGGAGGCTTTATGAAGTTAGTTAGGGAACTGGCCAGTAGCCTCCAGATGGTGATGTGGTAGAGCCAGAATTGTGACCCACCTTATTAATTAATTAATTTAAATCCCTGAGCCTTTGTAAGTGACTTTCTTACATCACCTTATCCTGTGATATCTGATTTTGTCAGTCAATCTTAATCACACACAGGGAAAATCCTGTTCTTCTCATCTGATGAGTCTCTCTGTGTTTAAAATATTTTGTATGAAAACACTTGCATTTTGATTTTTCTGCTCAGTATGGCATATGTCTATTTCCATCTGTTTCCATATTGGGCATCTCTTCATATTGGAGTTTTAGTAGTGGCACTTACATTTTTTCAGAAGGATATGCAGGTTGAATATACCCAAGTCCAAAATCCGAAATGCTCCAAAATCCAGAACTAAATGCTCATTGGAGCGTTCAATTATCAGATTAGGGATGCTTAACTAGTAAGTATAATACAAATATTCCAAAATCTGAAAAAAATCAGAAATCCCAAATACTTCTGATCCCATGCATTTTGGATAAAGGATACCTAACCTGTACAATATTTGGTTTACATAGTCAGTCTCTTGTTGGACATTTAGGTTAGGTCTAAACTTCTTTGGTTTTATTTCATTTTTTCTGGATTTTTTTTAGACTCAGTTCCCAGAGGCAGGATTATACTGCTAATTTTGCCATGCCCCCCTCACCCCATCAAGAAAAAATATTTGATAACCCGTGAGGTGTAATTTTCTAGTCTTGCCATTGCCTTGCCAGATATGTGTGTTTAAGGGGAGGAAGAGGATGCTCAGTATCATTCATTTGTATTTCTTTAGTCTCTACTGAAGCTGAGCTTTTCCTTTTTTTTTTTTTTGAGATGGAGTTTCACTCTTGTTACCCAGGCTGGAGTGCAATGGTGCGATCTTGGCTTACCGCAGCCTCCGCCTCCTGGGTTCAGGCAATTCTCCTGCCTCAGCCTCCCGAGCAGCTGGGATTACAGGCACACGCCACCATGCCCAGCTAATTTTTTGTATTTTTAGTAGAGATGAGGTTTCACCATGTTGACCAGGATGGTCTTGATCTCTTGACCTCGTGATCCACCCGCCTCGGCCTCCCAAAGTGCTGGGATTACAGGCTTGAGCCACCGCACCTGGCCCCCTGAGCTTTTCCTTTGCATGCTCAAGTACTCTTTGTAACTTCCTCTTTGTGGTTGGTCCACTCCAGTCTGTTGAGATTGGAGAGGATTCAGATACACAGCGAAGAGGTGTGGTATGGCAAAGGAGAAGAGCCCAGAGCATGTTTGCAGGTTGGTGAGAAGCATTTAAAGCAGGGTGCCATTGTGCTTAGGGAAAGACTTGGGTGACAGCTGAAAGGCAGGTTGGGGTCAGGTGTAGAAGGGGCCTGGGTGCCAGGGAACCCCCTGTTGTACTTCTGGCAGCTGCTCTAATGCAGGTTATCCATGGAAGGACTGATCTGAAATTTTTGATGAACTGGCAGAAATATCACAATCTGGTTCTGGCCCCTATGTCAGCCACTCTGACCTTTCTCTGGCTTGTTTCAAACTCTGTCCCAACCTCTTTAAACCCCACCGGGCAGCTCAGCTGATAGATATTCTATCCATTAAGGGCTGCCCCAGACTCCTCTCCAACCTGCACCCCGCTGTCTGCTCCCTGGGAGGCTATATTGATAAGGAGCCCAGGGTGTGGGTGACTCAAGGGAAACATCAAAGAAAAGATATTTGATAGGGGCTGGGGCAGGAGAGAGAAGCCCCCATGGGGGCCAGGGATTCTATAGAGAAAAGTCAGAACTGTGGACTGGTTAGAAGAGGAGAACCCAGGAGATGGAAAACAGAGGCAGCCTTCTTTAGATATTCATGTTATTCCAGGAGGTGGAGTAATAGCTGGTGAGGGAAGCGCCTGTGTACAGAGCCCCTTTCATGTTCCTCATGTGTAACCTGACTATGGTGTGGTGTTCCTGTGAGTGCCAGCATCAAGGCCTCGATGTGCACTTTTTATATTGCAACATGGCTTCCCCTTGACTTCTTTCATCCTGTCCCAGAAAGAAAATCAAGATCCTGGGACAAAATGAGCCAGGAAATAGTTTTGTGTACCTCATGTCAGTAAAATGTTGCCTTCCACAGAGCCCTGGGGTTCTCTGAGGGCCTTATGGTGAGGAGCCAGGTGGGTGGACTCCAGTGCTCCCTTCTCCATGTCAGCCACTGTTTCTGATTGTATTAGTCTATTCTCACACTGCTGATAAAGACATACCCGAGACTGGGTAATTTATAAAAGAAAGAGGTTTAATTGACTCACAGTTCCACAGGGCTGTGCAGTCCTCAGGAAACTTACAATCATGGCAGGAAGAGGAGGAAACACATCCTTATGTGGGGACAGCAAGGAGAAGTGCTGAGAAAAAGAGGGAAAGCCCCTTATAAAACGATCATAACTCATGAGAACTCACTCATTAGCATGAGAACAGCATGAGGGTAACCGCCCCCATGATCCAATCACCTCCCACCGGCTCCTTCACACAACACATGGGGATTATGGGAACTACAATTCAAGATGAGATTTGGGTGGGGACACAGACAAACCATATCACTCTTGTTTTAGTTGTTTCACATGAGTGTTTGCCATATGCTTTTGTTGAGGGAAAAGAGGGCAGGAAATGAGAAGACCAAAAACATATTTCTGAATACTTCAGTTTAATAAATCTGCCCACCAGTGGCTTGAGCTACTTGATGAAGTCGGTGTGCCCCGTGTCATGGGATGTTTGGGTGGGCTTAGGTAGAGTTAGGCAGAGGAATTCCTGTATAGAGATGGGTGAGACCAGGTGGCCTCCCAGGACTCAGTCAGCTCCTCAGAGCATGTGTCTGTCTGGGCAGGGTCATGGCCATTCCGCAGTCAAACCCCTCATGGTGTGCACTCACTCTCTTCATGGCTGAACCATGTGTCACCACACCCCATATATGAAGAAATATTCAGCTCATTTCTGGAGGCTCCTTGTCCAAGTTCTGATAGGTACACCAGGAGCTTTTGCAGCGATCATGCAGGGAGGGAGACTGCAGGCTCTGCTTTCAACAGGGATGCCTTCCCAAGGCCACAAAGCCAGCCAGCAGACATGGCTCAGCTGTCATGCCCATTGACCCTTGTGCTTGGCCTCCCCCGATGTCCTAGCTCCCACTTCTGGCATCTCCCGGCTGTGTGAGACCCGGGTACGGAGCTCTGATTGGCCGTGATGGCTCAACCCATGCAACTCTCCGCTCCCTGCTGCGCCAGCTCTGCGCCACCGCCCCCTCCAACCCCGCACTGCCCCCAACATTTGCTTGGCTTGGCTTCTTGTCCTCACAAGACAGCAGTGAGATGGAGGGGGAACATCTAAAGGGCCACCTCAGATTTGGTTTGGGGGCCTCCATCCTGAGTCTTCCAGTGAAGGCAGAGCCCCTTTCTGTGGTCCATGGGGCTTCTTGAGTCCTGGGCTGTGGGGCCCTGAGGTTCGGTACTGTTGTATCTGCTTCCCCTTTAGGGTACTTCGCTGGATGCTTCCTCTGCCCAGCCAGGCCAGTCACCTTGGCCTGTTCCCTGCCCATTACCTTCCAATGTGCAGAAATGTGGCACCCACTATTGACTCTTCTCCTTTTGTTTTGCTTGTGTTATACTTAAAAAAAAAACCTTTTACTGCCATATTAGAGCGGTTTCAAAAAGAGGAGACAAATGTGTCAGTGTGGTTAGTATATCTAGGTCCCTAAAATGTTTTTCTTTATTTCCATTTTCCTCTCCTCTCTCTTTTAACTTTCTAAAGTTACAAATACATATGCAAATAAATGAATTGTAAGAAATTCAAATATGAAAAACATAAGCATTTTATTTTTATTTTATTTAAAAATTATTAAGATGGCATCTCAATCTGTCACCCAGGCTGGAGTGCAGTGGCGCAGTCTCAGCTTGCTGCAACCTCTGCCTCCTGGGTTCAGGTGATTCTCCCACCTTAGCCTCCCAAGTAGCTGGGATTACAGGTGCCCACCACCATGCCAGGATAATTTTTGTATTTTTATTAGAGACAGGGTTTTGCCATGTTGGCCAGGCTGGTCTTGGAACTCCTGGCCTCAAGGGAAATGCCTGCCTTGGCCTCCCAAAGTGATGGGGAAAATATAAGCTTTTAAAAAGTTAAAGTCTCCATAGTCTCCCTTCCCAAATCACATTTAGTGGTGACTTCTGTTCATGTTTGCTCATGGATCTTTTGGGACTATTCTCTGTTTATATATATGTCTATATATTTATATATATTAGATACATGTAATTTATTACATACCAAATATCATATATGTGATATATATCACCTATTTAAACATTTGTCGAGTAATGAACAGGAATTATTCCATTTCTTTCTCTCTCCATGTATGTATGTATTGGAAGGTATGAGTCTGTTGTCTATCATCTGTCTGTGTATTCATTTATCCATTATTTATCTGTTATCCAAGGCCTTACCAAGTTGACATCTGAGTGGAGACGGAAGGTGGTGAGAACACCTTGTTATTAACTTCTCTTTCCATTTAAAACCCGTCTTGGAACTCTGAGTTAGGATGTGTGGAGTGGCCTCCCTGTTTATGGCTGGATGGGATTTATGTTGCGCAGGGACTTAACTGTTCCTCTCTGATGGCATCTGGGCTGCCTACAAAAGGACCCGCTCCTGGCAAACCCGGCCGGGGCCAGTCTCTGTAGTGCTTTTCTAGGCCCTGTTGTTTTAATTTTAGTTTCTGAATGAGGATGAGCATCTTCTCCTGTTCCTGCCACTTGTGTCTCTCCCTGGGCATTGCCTGGGTGCTGTCTTGCTTCAGAAACAGTGGTGGTGACACAGGGGCATTCAGCCACATAACCTTGAACAAATGACCCAACCTCTCTGGGCCAGAGCCTTCATATGTAAGATGCAGAAATTCATACCTCATGGGTTGGGGGTGAAGAATACGTGAATTAGTTTATAGGAAGCCCTTAAGATATTAGGGGGCTTGTGGTAGACATTTGATAAATATTAGCCATTATTTCCATTTTTTCCTTTTTTTCTAACTGGGTCTTTATATTTCTCTATTTGTTTTTTAGATAACGTTACATGTGGTACACATGTGAATCCTTTGTTATCTATGCTAACCAGTACTCATAAAATGGCTGCCATATACCAGGAGCTGTTTAGACAAATAACTGCGATGCCTCATACCGTGATGGGGACATGCAGAAGATACTGTGGGGCCATAGGTAAGGGCACCGAAGCCAGCTTAGGGGAGGAATTATTGAGGGCTTCTTGGAGGAGGTGATGCATAAGCGGAATCTGATAAAACAAGCCAGGATGACTGAGGAAAAAGGCAGGGATGTCAGAAGGTGACGACAGCATGTACAAAGGCATAAAGCTGAGGGACAGGTCTGGGTGCCTGACGACACATCACAAAGAATACAGCAGTCCCACCAATTCTAGAGCATCCTGTCCTGGCGGCTGAGCTTCAGGGAATTTTCCTCATGTGGTCAGGATTGTCCTAAGGACCAGAGGGATGGAAGCCCACCCCATCTTTCTGTGTTCTGCATGTGTGACTCCCTCTGCCCACATGCTCCCGTTGTGAGCCCACATGTGAGTAGTAACCTCTACTCATCCTGCAGGTCTGGCTCAAGCAGTGATTCCCCCATGGGAACCTTCGCTGACTGCCAGCGTAGCTCCATTTCCATTTTTATTTTCACACATGGAATGGTATTCTTGGTTGACAGCACTGACCTCGGTGTGTACTGGTCCTACTGATTATTCGAACAATCTCTTCCTCTCTCACTTGATCGGAAGCTCCACTAGGGGAGGGATAGTCTCGATTTGCTCACAGCTATATCTCCAACACCTAACAATGCTGGGCCTTTAGCGGGTGCTTAAGAAATGAATGAGTCAGTGAATGAATAGATGAAAGAGAGGAGGCAAGAAGCCGGTTCTGCTTTAAGATGGGGGTCCTGAGGCTGATTCCACTCGCTGCAAACCCTTCTGACAAGTGTCCAAGCTGCCCATCCCCTGTCCCAGTCTTGCCCTCTCTCCTCAAGTTGTCCTGGGTGCTGGCTTCACAGCCCCTGCTCATGGTGACATGTCCTGGAGAGCTTGTGTTTCATTCTTCACAGCAACGACAGGATTCCCTTCACATTGGCTCGTCTGGTGACCATTGTTGCCATCTGCCATGATGGGCTGCATGCTATGCTCCTCTTCCCTTCGTAGTCATGAAGTCACAGTGGATTCTTAATAAAGCACCAGGCTCCCTCCCCCATCAAAGACGAGGTCACAGTGGATAATAAAGTGCTGAGCTCCCTCCCCTATTAAGGACATTGTGAGTCCTTTTCAGCAGAGTATGTCCCATTTGGGCTGCCGACTCTGTATTTTGTGCCAGTTCTTCGCTATGAGAGAGCAAGTGCCCAACTCATGCAATTTATGACCTGCCTTGATGGTAATGTAGGACATGAAATTGGTGGACTTCTTAATAGAAGTGACAGTTTCGGGAAGGATTGTAAGATTTCACCCTTAAAATTGGTCTCACTTTGCAGGTAGTGTAGAGCGGAAGAAACTGGAAAGAGCAGGCACGGGCTTTGGAGATAGGCTCCGAGTGTTCAGATATAAATGCTGCCTCTTGGAGAGCATCTCCAGGCAGGTCTTAGCAGCTTTTGAGCCTGTTTTCACCTCTGTAGTAGGGGAATCACAAGCCTGATGGGAAGGACGAAGCTGTGGGTCCTGGCAGGCCGTTGGTGCCTCCTGATTCTTCATTCCTCTTCTCCTTTGTCAGAACCTGCTTCACGCGTCACTTCCTGCTTTGCTCAAGATTGTGCTTTTCTATCCCACCCTCAGCCTGCCCTGACACTTTCTCATTGATCCTAGGATGCTAAGTTTGATTCTGTTGTGTGAGTCGGCAAGGCGAATCCAAGAAGGACAGCCTCTTTGTGCCTGTTGTCACATCACAAGGAATGGGTCACGGGACAGTGGACTCTGTCACTTTTGTGACTTCTCTTTGGAACTTAGAACCCTGAGTTTTCTGCCTGCCATCTTGGTGACAGTGCCACTGAATTGGAGGTTCTGCCTCCCAGTTTGTTCTTTCTTCTTCTTCTGTTCCGCTGGAGCTTCTCCCACCTTCAGCCCCTTTCTCGATTCCCTTCCACTTCAGCACCCTGGCAGAAAGACGATCTGTTCTGAGTTCCTGGAGCTTTAACAAAACATCTCCATCTCTGGCTTGGCTTCCAGCGGCAACTCCTCATATTATTAGATTGGTGCAAAAGTAATTGCGGTTTTTGCTATTTTTTTTTTTTTTTTCCAATGGCAAAAACCTCATTTACTTTTGCACCAACCTAATACTTGGTGATGGTGAATGAGAAACAACTGGCCACGAGATCTGTTGAGCTGCTGTATGTGCCAGGCATGGCATTGGGTACTGAGGATACAGCCCAACTTATATTCCTTTGGGAAGAACTGAGGAAAGAGCCAAATACTACAGTGAACTGGGAGCAGATATGGGAGTGCCCTGCATGAGTATGGATCCCACCAAAACAAGATTATAGACACAGCTTCCACCCGCAGGATGCACAGAGGTTGGTCAGGCAAAGGGGAGAGGGGAGAGTGTTCTGGGCAATAGGAACTATATTTTAATTGAGAAGATTTGTAGAAAGTATGTAACATCTATTTTGAGCATCATTAATAAATGCCATTTGTGATATTTATTAAATGACTGCTGTGAGCTAGCATTGTATAGCTAGAAGCAGGTCCCACTGTGCCTCGTTCTGGGGGTATGATGAGTAAGACAAGACATTCATGGTTTAGGAAAGAAAACAGATAAATAGGGAAATAACAAAGTGATGATCTCCATACCATGTCAAAATAGCCAATATTTACTGAGCCCTTGCTGAGCCAAGCCCTCTTGGAAGCACTGGCAGTAACCTAGTTAATCGTAGTGGGGAGGTTCATTACCCTTCCCATTTCACAGGTATGAAAACTGAGGTATATGCAGATGTGATAGCTTGCCTACAGTCTATCAGTCGGTAGATGGCTGTTCCAGGATTCAGATGTAGTTGTCCTGGCTCCAGACTGACATTCTTCAATGCTGCTTTTCTGCTTCTTTAGAGACAGGGCTATCTGGGAGGCCAGAAGAGGGCTGCATCATATTTGGAAAAGCTTTTAAAATTTTGTGGCCTTTTAAGATCATTTTCTCCTCTACAATTCTATTAAAGAGACATTCATTTTGTACTCAGTGTGTGGTGGGGACTAAGACTGTGGAGATGACCAGCCCTGTATTCAAGGAATTCTAGGCTTATTAAGCTGATTAAGGGATCAGCTGGTCCCCAGTGACCTGCTGCAAAGCTAAGCGTGCGAACTCAGGAAGGCCCAGGCCATGGGAGCCCTGGGAATGGGCTGTTCCCGGCATTTGGGGAGGAAGAGACAGCTGTCTGGAAGAGAAGCATTCTAAGTGACCCTGGAGGATTAGATGTGTGAAGATGGTCGGAAGCAGCATTCCTGGCCAAGGGGACGGTGGAAGTAATGGCTCAGAGGCTGGAAAACTCAGTTTCTGAGAACCTCAGACAGTCCTGGAAATTAAGGTGTTTAAGGGGCAAGAGTGGGAGCTAACGCCAGAAAACAGGATGAGGCCAGAAGGTGGAGGCGTGTGAGCTTTTGAGCAGAGGAGTTGCAAGAAAAGGTGATAACAATGTTAAAGGAAGTCACTTTCTGCCGTGATACCCTGTAGAATACTTTGCCACGTACGGGGATCCTGGCATAATAGAGCTTTTGGAGTCAGCATGGACTTGGAGGGTTTTCATGCAGGAGACATGAGTTGGTCTGTAGAAAAAGTTCCTTTTAATCAGGTTATTTTTGCATTTTGAGTTCATGCTTTACACTGCTGTTTAAAACATTTAGTTGGGGTGCGGTGGCTCACGCCTGTAATCCCAGCACTTTGGGAGGCCGAGGTGGGTGGATTGCCTGAGCTCAGGAGTTTGAGACCAGCCTGGGCAACATGGTGAAACCCCATCTCTACTAGAAATATAAAAGTTAGCTGGGCATGGTAGTGGTTGCCTGTAATCCTACCTACTCGGGAGGCTGAGGCAGGAGAATCACGTTCGCAGGACATAGAGGTTGCAGTGAGCCAAAAAATACCATTACACTCCAGCCTGGGTGACAAGAGTGAAACTCCATCTCAAAAAAAAAATATTTTTAACATCTGACAATTGACATCATAAGATGTGCCTAATTACCACATCCAGCACTTCTAAGTAATCTGAAAACCTAAACTTTCTTAAAATTCAAAGTGTATGGATTTTATCGGGCATAATTATAACATGCCAGATTGTGGGTAACTGGCTAAGGTTTTTTTTCTTGAATGCACCTATGAATTTGAGCTCTGCTGTTGCATTCAGGCCGTGAAAGCAAGAATTCTGTACATGGGACTAGGCAGTGAGACGGTGACTGGCCGTGAGATTCTGATACGCCTGCAGAGTTCAGGGTGCACTTTGGCCTCACATCTCTAAGCACGAGTAGAGGAGTGATCAGAGGGGTTTTCCAACACCAGCCCTTCTCCTCCCCCTCTTTAAAGATTCTAACCTCCCTGCTCCCACTGTCTTTTTCTTCTTTGAGATGGAGTCTCACTTTGTCACCCAGGCTAGAGTGCAGTGGCACAATCTCGGCTCATTGCAACCTCTGCCTCCTGAGTTCAAGTGTTTCTCTTGCCTTAACCTCCCAAGTAGCCAGGATTACAGACGTGCACCACCCGCCTGGCTAATTTTTGTATTTTTAGTAGAGATTGGGTTTCACCACGTTGGCCAGGCTGGTCTGGAACTCCTCACCTCAAGTGATCCGCCTGCCTCAAGTGTTAGGATGACAGGCGTGAGCCACCACCCTCGGCCCCCCTGCCCTCCTCGTACTGAACCTAACTGCTGTCCTAAACTGCTGCCTCTGATGGCAGTGCGTTATTTCCTTCTGATGTGTTGCCACAAAGCCAGATCTGGACACTTTAACTTTGCACCATTCTACTGCTCTCCTCACATGCCCAGAACACTCCCTAACGCTTGACAGATCTTTTGCGAGTCAGCCACAGCCCAGGAAACAGGGCTTATACGTAAGAACTTTCACTTTCTCTTCTTAGAACTGCAGCTGGAAAACCTTCACCCTGCAGTCTGCTTTTGGTTTCACTCAACTGTGGAACTGATGAGTCTTCTCTTTTTTTAGCTCTTCCCTACACCCCACTCCCTGACACCACTGATGACTGTAAGGGATCAAACTTGAACTACCCCTGGGTTGGTCTGTCCTCTCTATTAATTGTATCCACCTCCCAAAACGTAAGAGTTATTGGAACACTGGGGAGAATGGACTGAAAGGAAAGTTCTTTGAAGTTGTGTCTTTTGGAGGGGCTAGAAGGAGACCCAACACCACAGTTTTTTTGTCCTACCTTCCAACCTGTTACTTTTTTTCTGCCTATGTGTTTGTTTGTTTGTTTTCTTTTTTGAGATGGAGTCTCACTCTGTCACCAGGCTGGAGTGCAGTGGCGCAATCTCAGCTCACTGCAACCTCCACCTCCCAGGTTCAAGCAATTCTCCTGCCTTAGCCTCCTGAGTAGCTGGAATGACAGTCACGCGCTACCATGCCCAGCTAATTTGTAGAGATGGGGTTTCACCATGTTGGCCAGGATGGTCTCCATCTCCTGACCTCATGAGTTGGAGGGATTACAGGCATGGGCCACTGAGTCCGCCTCAGCCTCCCAAAGTGTTAGGATTATAGGCGTGAGCCCCAGCGCCTAGCCCCCTGTATCTTGTGATCAAGAAGTTTGATCATCAGAACTTCTGTAGGCCCTCCATTATAAATCTAGTGTTTATTCATTTATTCGCTCATTCATTTATTCAACAAAGAATGACTTGTGCCCTTCTTTGTTCTGGACCCCCACTGGTTCTGAATGTATATGAATAACTGAAAGAGACCTTGCCTTTGAGAATCCATCTGGGGTTAAGCGGGGAGCCAGAGATTTGAGAAAAGCCTTGTGAAGATCTGGAAGGTGCGCACACTAATTTTCTACAGTGTGATTCCCTTCACTGTCCAGTACAGTAGCCACCAGCCACAGATGCTTAGATTTATATTTCGATTAGTTAAAATTAAACAGAAAATTAAAATTTCAATAGCCTTATGTGGATTCCGGCTACTGTATTAGACAGTGCAGATATTGAACTTTTTCGTCATTGCAGGATGTTCCGAATCAGACTGTAAGCTCCTTGAAGGCAGATCCATGTCTGCCTCTGCCCATCAGTGTCCCCTAGGTGCCAAGCATCTGGTGAACACTCAGTAAGTATGTACTCAATGACCATGGGAGAGGATAATAAGGAGTATAAAAGAAGAATGTACGAACAACCAGGAGCGAGGTACACTGTTCTGGAAATGTCCAGAAGAGGTATCCCTCAAGTTCCGTCAAAAAGGAGAGAGGAAGGGTGCTTGCTCCAGAAGGAGGATGATTGTGGTCTCACTAACTTCTTTCTGTGTTCTGATGTCTCAAACCAACCACACAAGGTGTTACTATTTTCTTTGCAAGGGAAGGAAAATTCATAGCACTCGTGCTGTTTTCTCCTTGGGCATCTTTGAGAGGTGCGATCTCACTCCGAGGGCCAGATGTGATATAAATACGAGTTAGTCATCTAGGTGTGAGATCAACTGGATTGCAGAAAACAAATGTTTTCACGCATGAGGCCAATACAAAGCTTTGCAAGCGTGTCTGGCACACGGTGGCTTCATGATCTGTGAGTGAGGTGAATATGAAATTCACCATTAGGAATGTTATTAAGAATTTGCTGTGGGGTATGTTGTGATTGCAGGAGTGAGTTCTCCTGCCTGATTGTTTGCTTATCCAGTCGTTAGATGAACACCTGGTTAAGCAGGTGCTGTCTTCTAGGCACTATGCTCTGTGCTGTAGACACAAAGGTGAATACATCTCAGGCTTATCCCTCAAGAGGCCAGAGTCTGACGGGGACTTCAGGCAGGTGTATGGATGATGATAACATAATGAAATGAGCTCTGCTTGATAAAACATCACACGATGCAGGAATCAGGTGTAGCGTCCACATTTTCTTTTCTCCTTTAGCAAAGTCTGGGCTCTGAATAAGAAAAGTAGAACGTCCATCAGAGCCAACACCATGAGGAGGGCCAGACACCAGGGTTGGTTTCAGTGTCTTAATGCTTGAATCGAGCATCAAGCTTGGTCAAGATGCTTCAGTTTGACCCTCATCCTGGCAGATTCCAGTGGCATGGCCTCATCCATAAAATGGTGATACAAACTATCCTGTAGGGTAGTGATGAGGATGGAATGAAACAGCCTATGTGAATCTCATAGTAGGCACTCAGCAGCTTGTGAGTATTGCACAGTTGCAAGATTGGATTCTAGGGAAGATAACAGTGACACTGAGAGTCTCCATTTCAGACTGTTCTGGGGGCAGGTATAGATCGCTTCTACTCCAGCTGCCCATGATAATCCAGGAGCCTCCCTATTTTTTTAAAAGATGTAACAGTTGTATTTATTATTGTAATTAAATAAAATTTACAAAAAAGCCAAGCTGATACATAGGCAAGGGATTCTTTTTTTTTAATTATTTTATTTTACTTTAGGTACATACTATATCTGGTATTTCTCCCCATGTTATCCCTCCCCACCATCCCCTCTGTCCCCACCCCCCATTGTCTCTCCCCTATTCCCCCAACTGCCCCTAGTGTGTGATGCTCCTCTTCCTGAGTCCACATGTTCTCATTGTTCAACACCCACCTATGAGGGAGAACATGCAGTGTTTGGCTTTCTGTTCTTGTGTCAGTTTGCTGAGAATGATGGTTTCCAGATTCATCCAAGTCTCTACAAAGGAAATGAACTCATCGTTTTTTATGGCTGCATAGTATTCCATGGTGTATATGTACCACATTTTCTTTGTCCAGTCTATCATTGATGGGTATTTGGGTTGGTTCCAGGTCTTTGCTATTGTAAACAGTGCTGCAATGAACATACATGTGCATGTGTCTTTATAGCAGAATGATTTATAATCCTTTGGGTATATACCCAGTGATGGGATTGCTGGGTCAAATGGAATTTCTATTTCTAGATCCTAGAGAAATCACCACACTGTCTTCCACAATGGTTGAACTAATTTACACTCCCACCAACTGTGTAAGAGTATTCCTATTTCTCCACATCCTCTCCAGCATTTGTTGTCTCCAGATTTTTTAATGATCGCCATTCTAACTGGCGTGAGATGGTATCTCAATGTGGTTTTGATTTGCATTTCTCTAATGACCAGTGATGATGAGCATTTTTTCATATGTTTGTTGGCCTCATATGTGTCTTCTTTTGACAAGTGTCTGTTGATATCCTTCATCCACTTTTGAATGGGGTTGTTTGTTTTTCTCTTGTATATCTGTTTTAGTTCTTTGTAGATTCTGGATACTAGCCCTTTGTCGGATGGGTAGATTGCAAGATTTTTTTCCCATTCTGTTAGTTGCTGGTTTGCTCTAATGGTGGTTTCTTTTGCTGTACAGAAGCTCTGAATTTTAATTAGATCCCATTTGTCTATCTTGAGCCTCCCTAGTTTCTAAGGATGGCTGTGTTGAATGAGGAGCCAGAACGGCTAATGCATCCTTCAACTGGGGATAGCATCCTTTGGTGATCTGTCTAAACTTTTCCTCCCTTCCTCCCTGCCTGAAGGGAATGCAGTGCTCTTTTGTACCTGGGGTTGGAAACGTTCTTGGAGAACTTGTCATGGTTCCTGCACCCTGCCAGTAGTGACTGTGTTTCCTGAAAACTGATTTGCATGGTACAGGTGTCCTGCAGTCTGTCCCTGTGTATCTCATGTTCTGTGGCCTCACCCCAATGCCAGCCCTCCACTTTCTGCCCTCTCAGACAACTCACCCCTAGCTCAGGGGTAGCTGCTCCTGTATCTTTTGATGACAAGTTTCTGTCTTTCCTTATGTATCTTGCAAACGACAGTGATTCCCTGACACCTTTTGTTGCTGCGTGTTGACCACTGTGCACCATTTCTTGATGCCCCTGGGATCCTTCTGTCATTTCTTTATTGATTGGGTGGATTTTCTTCCCGTCTTAGCTGAGTTGAGGTCCCTCTTTCTGTCTCAGAGTTTCTCCTCAGGAAATCTTACACCCACCTTTATTATTTTATTTAGTGTGATTATCTCTATCTTTTAATATGAGTTTTATCTGTTCAGAGAATAATGTAATTATTCAGATGTTTGCATTATTTCTATTTTAGGTAGCATTTTCTTTTTATCCAGTCTTGTCCTCTGTTCCCTCTCTCATTCCTGTTTTCCAACCTTTTAATGCTTTTCATTAGATTGATACATTTTATACATTCCTTCTACTTGGGCTGACTGAGTAGCTAGCTGTTGGTTGTATTTTCAAATTTTAGCACACATACTAAAGTATGATCTTTTTGTAACAAATATGATGTCCTCTTAATATAGCAAGATGCCTGCCTCTGCTTGAGTTTCAGTTGTCATTAAATATGTCTCTTCCACATCTTACTGTTGTTTTCTACACCCAACATTATTAAACATCATTGATTATTATTTTCAGTCAATAATTACATTTACTAAAATTTGAAAAATCGACTTTGTTTTCTTAACCCATGTCTTCCTTTGAATTAAATTTTTGATTTGCTAAGTGTCTCTTAATTTTTTTTTTAGAGTCTGTGGAGATAAATGTTCTTAGTGTAAGAGTACCTGAAAATGCCCATTTATGCAGTCCTCTAAATGCTGCCTTAGCTGGGTATAAAATTGGTTGACAGTTATTTTCTCTCAGCATTTTAATGAATAGTAGCTCATTTCTTACAAGCCTCTGTTATTGCTGTTTTCAGTCTGCCATTCCTTTTTGACATATATGATTTTTCTGTCTATACTATATTTTAAGAACTCTTTACCTATGAAATTCTACAGTTTCTTATTAATATTATATGCCTGTTTATCCTGCTTGGTACTTAGAGTGCTCTTTCAAACTGGGAAGATTTTCTTTTTGAGTTCTACAAAATGTTCGGCTAACAGCTATTGTCTCTTTGAGCCTTCTTTTTTTAAGAGTTATCCCTTATATAGAACTTTGAATGTTATTTGCAGGATATTTATGTTTAAAATATATTTAACTTTTTAGTTTGAAATAATTTCAAACTTACAGAAAACTATGAAGGACCCATTTTCTGATTAACAAGTTTTTTTAACATTGTCTCTCTTTCTGTGTATATATGTATATGTACATATATATATATTTATATATATATATATAGAGAGACATATTTATAATACATATGCATTATTATATAAACTATATACAAATTATTATTGTTTTTCTGAACCATCTGAATGTAGACTATATGCCTCCTTACCCCTTAATATCTAGTGTGGATATTTTTCAAAAGGATGTTCTTTTAAGTAAACAAAATATAGTAAAGAAGTGCAAGAAATTTTGCATTGATCTAATTGTAGTCCATATTCACTTTTTTTTCCTGTTACCCCAATAGTGTCTTTTAGATATTTATTTCTTCCAATATAGAATCCAGTCTAGAATTCCATGATGTCTTCAGTTGCCACATCTCTGTAGTTTCTTTTAATCTGGAACAGTTCTTCAGTCTGCCATTGTCTTTAATGACGCTGACATTTTTCAAGAATACAAGCCAGTTATTTTACTGAGTTTGTCCAATTTTTCTTCAAGATTAGATTCAGATTATGTACTAAATGACTTGATATGATGCTATTCCTTCTCTCTTATCCATCCCATCTGTCTATGTGTCCATCTGTTCATCCATCCATCCGTCCATCCCCTCTATCATGATTATAAATTCCATGTATCTTATTTAATGTGACAGTTTATAATCCATCACTGCTATTATTCATTTTAATACTGAAAACATTCCAAATTTGGCCAGTGGGAGCCGCTTCAAGCTGCCTTATTGTATGCCCTTTTGGAATGCCTGGCTATTCTTTTGACTGCTTTCTACTCCCAGGTACAGTAAGATTTTCTAGCCCAATGAATACCTTACCTGCCCAAGCACTAGAAGCAGCCATTTATCTAGGAGCCCTGGTTTATTTTAGTGGGATTGTTATTCAGAAACCAACATGTGGGATCTGGGTTGCTTGTTGCTATTTGGGTTTCATTTCTTCTAAGCCCTTTTAGCTGACAGAGCTCAGAAATATATATAATTTTAAAAATCATGAATTTGTATGAATACCTGTGATTCATTCTAACCTCACTGGATTCTTTCTTGCCTCTCTGCATCCCAATTGGTGTATCTTCTTCCATACAAAGAAGACATTTGTATGTCTCTCTTCCATAGAGAGAATCCTATTTCTCCAGAATATCATATATTTACTCATTTTCTAAATCCTGCACTACTCATAAAATCTTAGAATTGCTTCATTCTTACCACAGTGAAAAGCAAACCCACTAAGAAGAGTTCAAGATTTGTCTGTTGTATAGTCATGATATTGTATCCAAAATTATTTGTATTGGTTCTTCCCCTCTCCCCTTTTGATGTGATTAGTGGTTATGTTATCCCTTTGAAAGACATTAGGTTTATATCCTTCTCTTTTCATTTAGTTTATTACCACCCACCCATCTCTATTGATTTTATTTTACATCTTAACATGTTTTAACATACCTCAAAAAATTAAAACAAAAAGCTATCCTCAAGGAAGGGTCACTTTTTCCCCATCCCTTTTACTCCATTTTCCCTGCCAACCACTTGTGATAATTAATTTCTTTGTTTTCTGGTTTGTTCTGCTTGTGATTTTTTTTTCTTTTTTTTTTGAAAAATAAGAAAATTTATGTTATTTTCCCATCTTTTTTTAATGTTAAAGTTAAAGTACTTTTGCACCTTTCTTCTCTTTATTGAACTGCCTATTGTGGAAATCACTCTATATTCATAGAGATATAGCTCTTGCTTTTTTAGAGTGTCATGGTATTCTATTTTGTGGATGCATTGTAGTTTATTTCACCAATCTATGCTTGTACATTTAGGTAGTTTTCAATATTTTGCAGCTATGAATAATGCTGCAATAATCTTATGCATATATATTTTTGAACCATTGGAGGTGCAGTTTTCCTATTAAATTTCTAGAAGTGGGATTGCTGGGGTTTGTGAGAGTAAGTGTATAAACAGTGTTGTCAGATATTGCAGAATTCCTTTCCATATCTCACACACAATGAAGAGAATGCCTGACTCCCCACATTCTCTGTAGCAGAGTGTATTGTCAGGGTCTTGCATTTTTCCAAGCCTAAGATACGTAAGAAATGGTATTTCAATGTAGCTTTATTTTTCTTTGTTAGGAGTTTTAATGTGCAGTATTCTTTTGGGTGGATTTGGAGCCAGTTCTTCTCTTTTTATGTAATGCTTGTGGATAGTTTGTCCTGTCTTTTGTCCATTTCTTTCCTGAAGGACTTTTTGGTCTTCTTATCTTCAGTGTTTAAAAGTTTTTTACAGCTGGGGCTATGAGCCTTTTATCTGTGATACACAACTGTTTTTCCCGATTTGTCATTTGCTTTTTAATTAGTTCCTTATCCTACTCACTGTCCTTGTTTCCTTTCTGTCTGCTTTTGTTTGAAAATTTCTTGTTTATTATTTATTTATTTATTTTTTGAATTGCCTTTTAGGTTTGGGGGTACATGTACAGAACATGCAAGATAGTTGCATAGGTACACACATGGCAGTGTGTTTTGCTGCCTTCCTCCCCTTCACCCACATCTGGCATTTCTCCCCAGGCTATCCCTCCCCAGCTCCCTGCGCCTGCTGTCACTCCCCTATTCCCCCCAATAGACCCCAGTGTGTAGTGCTTCCTTCCCTGTGTCCATGTGTTCTCATTGTTCATCACCTGCCTATGAGTGAGAATATGCAGTATTTCATTTTCTGTTCTTGTGTCAGTTTGCTGAGAATGATGTTCTCCAGATTCATCCATGTCCCTACAAAGGACACGAACTCATCGTTTTTGATTGCTGCATAATATTCCATGGTGTGTATGTGCCACATTTTCCCAGTCCAGTCTATCATCGATGGGCATTTGGGTTGGTTCCAAGTCTTTGCTATTGTAAACAGTGCTGCAATGAACATTCGTGTGCATGTGTCCTTATGGTAGACCGATTTATGGTCCTTTGGATATATACCCAGTAATGGGATTGCTGGGTCAAATGGAATTTCTATTTCTAGGTCCTTGAGGAATCGCCACACTGTCTTCCACAATGGTTGAACTAATTTACACTCCCACCAGCAGTGTAAAATGTTTCTATTTCTCCACATCCTCTCCAGCATCTGTTGTCTCCAGATTTTTTAATGATCGCCATTCTAACTGGCATGAGATGGTATCTCAATGTGATTTTGATTTGCATCTCTCTAATGACCAGTGATGCTGAACATTTTTTCATATGTTTGTTGGCCTCATGTATGTCTTCTTTTGTAAAGTGTCTGTTCATATCTTGTTTATTTTAAATGAATGTTTTTCTCGCATCTGAGCATTTGAAATGTTCCTGTTTTAAAGTTCTTGTCAGATTGTTTCATGATACTCATTTAATTTTATTTGGGGTAATTCATGTTTTGAGTGTTGATTTTGCTGGCTTGTTTTCTACATGTTTTGGAATTTTGGTGTGGAGGCTCATTTCAAGAGGGAAATTTCTGTTTTGTTTTCCTTTCTCCCTCCCTTTCTCTCTAATAGTTTTGTATTCACCCCCACCTGGTCCTGAGATCCTAATAAAGCCTTAGAGATGGATATCACATCCCTTTGTTACTGTTTTCCTGCCTTCATGGGGTGGGGGCAGCTCACTCCATCTCCTGGCTTCAAGTTCTGAGCCTGGACTCCCCCTCCCATCTTTCAGGGAAGACTTGTAGTCCTGTTGCCTTTGAAGAGTCTGTGTCTTCCCTCCTGCTCCCCCCACCCCACTGACTGCTTTGTGTCAGTGTTCTGCCTCTCATACACAGAGATGATTATCTCATTTGTGAGCCCAGCTTCATTTTATTGACTTTCTCCTTTTGTATTTTATCTGTCGCTTCTGTGTGTTTGGAACAGGGCACAGTGTCAGCGCATGAGTTTATGGAGCCTTCTTAATGAGAAATAATCCTTTGTACTCTAAAGGGGAATAGGCAGTTCAGAGGGGAGTAGAAGGAAGGAAACTAGCATAATGGGGGCTCTCCTATTTTCCAGCAATGAAACATGCACCATTTTCTTAACTTCTCAGCGATACTTCCATTTCACATGCAGGGCAGTGTGGGCACAGAGCAGGTGAGCAAGTTGCCCAGACCTGCAGCCTGTGAGGGGGATGTGGAATCTGAATGTAAGCAGTCCCCCGACTGGGAGTCACCCTGACTGCTCGGCTCAGCAGGTGGTTAGTCCCCTCTGTGCCTGGAATGGCTAATCTTTGGCCTAGACCTGGGTGTGGGGTTGGGAGTAGGAGAAACATGATTAGGAATACTCACCGGTTAGTTCCTCCTTTTGCAATGCCTTGCTGTCCTCCAGCTGACATTGGAGAAGTGCCTGCAGTATGTTGGGTACTTGTTGACCCCATGTCCGTTGTTTAATTGACTGAGTTCAAAACAACCCTGAAAAGTGGGTACTTTTAGCCCTTACCTTTTAAATTATTAAGTAAGATTGAATCTCATTTCTCACATTTTGTGGGAACAAGGAGACCAATGCTCAAAAACTCATGTGGCTTCCATGCTTCTCCCGTTAGCAAATGCAGGGCTGGGTTTCCATGTCCTCTGACTGCAGAGCTCTAAGCACCCACAGTTCTAGCATGTGCTTTTTTTCACAGTATCTTCCCTGCCAACTTGTTACAGTTTCTCAGGAGGCAAGATGCCCCTGAAGGAGAGAGGCCTCGAGGACTGCTCGGTGAGAGGGCAGAGTCTGAGGGGCTCTGAAGCCACCATCCTCTGTGTCTCCTGGAGGGAGGGCCTGTTTCAGCCACCCACATCCAGAACTGCACACAATATGAATCCAGCACTCATGGAGGCTCTGATCCTTGCTTTGCTCCCAGGTGTTGCATCTTTCTAAGTTTATCGGAGACACGAACCCAGCGTCCTAGCAGAGGGTAGGAGGATCTTTTTGCCTCTGATAGTTTTATAGCTTATTTGGTGAGATGATCCCAGGACCCTTGTCTCTTCGGGTGGTGCTCCACCCTGAGTACTAATGGAAAGACTATGATATTTGAATTCGTAAACCCCTTTCATCGCTACATCACTCTTTATCACATCACCCTACTGTTTTGCAATCTATTTTTTTTAGATATGAATTACTTGTTAGCCTTTCATCTCCCCCACCCATAGCTAGTTCCATGAGAGCACAGACCCTACTTCTCTACTTTTTTTTTTTATTCCCCTCACCTGGTAAATACCTACCCCATAGGAGGTGGCACGTAACTAGATTTTGAATGATTGAATAAAGTGAGAGATGGGTGGCTCCAATCCTGGCTCTTGCATTTAAATCTCTGTGACTTCCAGCAAGGTACTCCCTTTTCCTTATCTGTGAAATGATCTAACTGGAATGGCAGGTTCTTAAGACTGTCAGTCGTTAACACTCAGCCTTAGAGCTGCTCTGAACAGGTAACCCTCGAATCCTTCTTATGATGATAGTTGTTCATAAGCACTTTGACTCGGCTGGGAGGCAGGAGGGTTTTATTCCATCCTGGCCTGGCTCTGCAAGACACAGATGTCCCCAGGTTCTGGGCGTCTGGTGAGAGCCTGCGTCCACCGAGAGCAGCTCCCATGGGGTGAAGCCTCCATAAACGAGACCTTGGCTTGGATCTGCTTCGGCCGCTGTGGAAACCGCGACCATTCCGTCTGATTAGGAAGCCCTTCTGAGTTGCTGAGGGTTTGAGATGAACCCTGAAGAAACAACTCCCTCTACACACTGCTTAATTAGACACTCGTGTTTACTTTCTGAATCATTTTACCTGGTGTCGGGAGCTGCATCTTGATGTCTGACAAAGCCTGATTGCTTTGGGTAAGGGATTAGTACAAAATCAGGGCTTCATGGAAGCCATGGGTGGCACAGGCCCACCTCTGTGCCAGGCATCCCCTCACGTGTAGGAGGGTCCAGTGGAGTGTTTGCTGGTCCCTTCCTTAGGCCTGGTCCTTGAGAACCCAAGACTCCCAAGCGCCAGTTATGAGCCTGAACCCATGCAGAGGTGGACCCGAGGCTCTGTATTTGGAGGAGCAGTTCCTGTGGGCCTCTCGGTGCCATGGGTGTTATGCAGTGCCAGGTCGTGAGTGTGCCAGGCCTTGCCTTCAGACACTGTGTTATTAGAGAGGCAGGACTCATACACCGTACATTACAAGAATGATGTTGTGTTAAGCTGGGCACAATGATGATAAAGCCAACAGGAGCCACCATTTCTTCCTGGGTTACTATGTGCTGGTTCTTTAAATGTTGTCTTTCTAGATCCCCATATCCTGCTTGCTGAGGATCAGAACACAGAGCCTGTGCAGGCTGTGTACACATAGTATTCTTCTTTAGGAGGCGCATGGGCAGGTTGGCCTCTGGGGCCTGGCTTCTGATTGGGTTCCGGAGTCTCAGCCTCTGCAGTGACTTTTTCCCGTCCTGGCCCGACAGAGTGCTGAGCACATAGTCAGTGCCCGTTTGTGTCTCTTTGTACCCTTCTTCCCCAAATCACTGCAGCTGAGCAGAGTCATTGTGAGATGTGGCTCCATCCTGCAAGGGGTGGTCACTTACCCCATCTGCAGAAATGGTGATGGTTGAGGAGATTTTCCGACTTTCATCGGCATGCCAGCTTGTGGCAGTGCCGTGCATGAGGACGGCTCATGCTTGACACCACAGTGGCTCCTGGGGATGGAGGGATTCTGGGTTGACTGGATCCCGGCTCTCAAAGCCTGGACCCTGGAGCAGGCTGATTTTTCACCATCTTCCCGTGATCCCGATTTGACAAGTGTCAAAACCATGGCTCAGTTTGCAAGCCTGCTTGCATGTCTCAGTCACCTGGGCAGCATTGTTGTTGCTTCAACGAACTTAATTTCTCAAACATATTCTTTCAGATAGCAGCTTAAAGAGTGTAATTGGATTGTTTGTAACTCAAAGAATACATGCTTGAGGGGATGGAGACCCCATTCTCCATGATGTGCTTATTTCACATTGCATGCCTGTGTTAGGACGTCTCATGTACCCCATACATATATGCACGTGCTGTGTACTCACAAAAATAAAAAAAATAAGACGAATAATAAAATATTCTTTAAAATAAATGTCACTTATATTTATTTATTTATTTATTTTTGAGATGGAGTCTTGCTCTGTCTCCCAGGCTGGAGTACAGTGGCATGATCTTGGCTCACTGCAACCTCCACCTCCCAGGTTCAAGCGATTCTCCCACCTCCACCTCCTGAGTAGCTGGAATTACAGGTGCATGCCACCATGCCTGGTTAATTTTTTTTTTTTTTTTTTTGAGATGGAGTTTCACTCAAAAACTCATTACCCAGGCTGGAGTGCAATGGCGCGATCTCGGCTCACTGCAACCTCCGCCTCCTGGGTTCAAGCAATTCTCCTGCCTCAGCCTCCCGAGTAGCTGGGACTACAGGCTCACGCCACCATGCCCAGCTAATTTTTGTATTTTTAGTAGAGACAGGGTTTCACCATGTTGACCAGGATGGTCTCGATCTCTTGACCTCGTGATCCACCCACCTCGGCCTCCCAAAGTGCTGGGATTACAGGCGTGAGCCACCGCGCCCAGCCGTAATTTTTGTATTTTTAGTAGAGATGGTGTTTTGCCATGTTGGCCAGATTAGTCTAGAACTCCTGACCTCAGGTGATTCACCTGCTTCGGCCTCCCAAAGTGCTGGAATTACAGGTGTGAGCCACCACGCCTGGCCAAAATAAATGTCACTTTGAAAACAGTTTTAGATTCATAGAAAAATTGGAACACAAACGCCGTGAGTTTCTATATAGCCCACTCCTAGTTTCTCCTACTAACATCTTACACTAGTATGATTTTTTTGTAAACACTGGTGAACCGGTATTCAAGTGTTATTATGAACTGAAGTTCATGCTTTATTCAGATTTTCCTAGTTTTTACCTAGTATCTGTTTCAGAGTCCCATTCAGGGAATATCCAGGGAATATTATGTTTAATTATCATGTCTCCTTAGCCCCTCTGGGTGGACAGTTTTTCAGGCTTTCCTTCTTTTTGATAGTCATAAAGAGTTTTGAGGAGGGCGGCTCGGTATTTTGTAGAATGTCCTTCAGTGGGGATTTGTTTGATGGTTTTCTCATGATTAGAGTGGGGTTGTGATTGTTGGGGAGGAGGGACCCCAGAATGTAAGTGCCATTCTCATCTGTAGTTCATAAAGACCATGAACATGACCTGTCACTGTTGATGTTGACCGTGATCACCTGCCTGACGTATGCCTGTCAGGTTTCTCCCCTGTGCAGTTACTTCACCTCCCGGTCTCCACCCTGTGCTCTTGGAATGAAAGTCACTGTGCGTAGCCCTCACTCAGGAATGGGAAGTTCCATTCCATTTCTTTGAGGTTGGAATATTTATATAAACTCTCAGGAATTCTGCATGGAAGATTTGTTTCTTCTGCATTTATTCAATTATTTATTTAAAGCAGTGTGGACTCATGGATAGTTATATATTCTCAGATATAATCCAATACTAATATATTTTGTGGCTTAAATTGTTCCATCTTTGGCCATTAACAGCTCTTTCAGTTGGCTCATGTATCCTTTTGACACACCCCCATCATAATGGCAGATTTTTGTTGTGGTCTGTTTTGTTTGAGCACTTTCTTCTGTTCTGGCACTTGTAAACTTACAGAGTCAGCCATGCTTCAGAGTTTTCTAGGTCCTTTTGTTGAGAATCATGTTAGAAACTAGTATCTGTGCCCCAGAGATGTCCTTTGCTGTTAGGATGTCATTGATTCTGGGCCCTCTCAGCTGAGAGAGCATGGGAATACACATGGATATACTGACCTATGTATGTGCACTTATGTATAGATATTTCTGTATGCAACTGTCTTTATCTGTATCAAACTGAAAATGAGTTCATACTGGTGTTTACAACTTTAACCCGTGGTCACATGGATTATTCTAGCCTTTGCTTATCTGTAAACTCCAGCTCCCACAGTGAAAACCTACGTCCCACCATCTGCAGTCCATTTCCTTAATCATACAATTCCAGTATACAAGTATAGCAGTATCAGAATTGTTAGCCCCTACCTCCATGGGAATCAGCTTTATCAACTGGAGTACAGTGCTGTGTAGAGTTTATTTTGCCTTTAGTTTCACAGACTCTGCTCATTTCTAAAGTTATATATGCACCATTTTCCCCTAACCCCTTCAGTAAGGTTACTTTAGATATATGTTATTCAGGGTGGATTATTTTGTCACATTCTGCATTGTATCCTGGGATCCCCTGATCTCCTAAGTGATGTTTTTAAATTTGCTTTAAAATTCGTTCTCTGTGCTGTAAAGTTCTTTAGTATTTGACAAGTGCTTAATGTCTTGTATTCTCCATTGCAGTATCATAAAGACTAGTTTCACTGCCCTAAAAAAAAAAAAATCTCCTCTGCTTCACCTATTCAACCCTCCCCTTATTCCACTGGAACTTCTAGCAACCACTGATCTTTTTACCTTTTCAGACTTTTGTTTTTTACTAGACTGTTTTATCATTGGAATCATATAATATGTAGACTTTTCAGACCGGCTTCCTTAACTTAGTAATATGCATTTACTGTTCATTCTTTTTTTGTGGCTATCGTATGGTTTGATCGCCACAAAAAAAATGAATAGTAAATGTATATTACTAATTATTGACCAGAGTCACCCTGTTGTGCTGTCATATACACTGGGTTTTATTCATTCTATTTTTGTATTCATTAACCACCCCACCTCCTCCACCCTCTACCCTTCCCAGCCGCTGGTAACTATCTTACTCTCTATCTCTATGAGCTTGATTGTTTTGTTTTTAGATCCCACGAATAAGTGAGAGCAGGTAATACCTGTCTTTTTATGCTTAAAAAATTAAAAAAATATTTTCAATTTTTGTGGTTACATAGTAGGTATATAAATACATGAGGTACGTGGGATGTGTTGATATAATGCATAATAATCACATCATGGAAAATGGGGTATGCACCCCCTCAAGCATTTATCTTTTGTGTTACAATCCAGTTACACTCTTGTAGTTATTTTAAAGTGTAAATTAAATAATTTATTGACTGGAGTTACCGTGTCATGCTATCATATACACTAGTCTTATTTTTTCTATTTTTTTGTACCCATTAACAACCCCACCTCCCCCAGCCCTTCCCAGCCCCTGGTAACTGTTCGACTCTGTCTCTATGAGCTCGATTGTTTTGGTTTTTAGATCCCTCAAATAAATGAGAACAGGTAATGTCTGTCTTTTTATGCTTGGCTTATTTCACATAGTATAATGACATCCATGCCATCCATGTTGTTGCAGATGACAGGATCTCATTTTTTTTATGTCTGAATAGTACTCTGTTGTGTGTAAGTAGCACATTTTCTTTATCCATTCTTCTGTTGATGGATGCTTAGTTTGCTTCCAGATCTTGGCAATTGTGAACAGTGCTACAAGAAATACGGAAGTGCAAATATCTCTTCGATACACCGATTTCCTTTCCTTGGGGCATATACCCAGCAGTGGGATAGCTGGATCACATCATAGCTCTACTTACAGTTTTTTGAGGAACCACCCAGCTGTTATGCATAGCGGTTGAACAGATTTACATTCCCACCAACAGTGCGTGAGAGTTTCATTTTCTCCACATTCTAGCCTGCATTTGTTACTGTGTGTCTTGTGGGTGTAAACCATTTTACTTAAAATGTGGTGAGATGAAATCTCATTGTAGTTTTGATTTTCATTTCTCTGATGATCTGTGATGTTGAGCACCTTTTCATATCCCTGTTTGCCATTTGTGTCTCTGTTTTTGAGAAATGTCTATTCAAATCTTTTGCCAATTTTTTAATTAAATTTTTTTCCTATAGAGTTGTTTGAGCTCCTTATGTATTCTGGTTATTAATTTCTTTTCAGATGGATGGTTTATATATGTTTTCTCCCATTCTATGGGTTGTCTTTCACATTGTTGATTGTTTTCTTTGCTTTATGGAAGATTTTTAATTTACTGTGATCCCATTTGTCCACTTTTGCTTCAATTGCCTGTGCTTGTGGGGTATTGCTCAGGAAATTTTTGCCCAGACCAGTGATCCTGGAGATTTCCCCCAATCTCTTCTTGTAGTAGTTTCATAGTTTGAAGTCTTAGATTTAAGTCTTTTCAATTTTGATTTGATTTTTATATATGGCAGGAGATAGGATAGGAGCCTAGTTTCATTCTCCTCAATATGGATATTCAGTTTTCCTAGCATCGTTTATTGAAGAGACTACCTTTTCCCCAGTGTATGTTCTTGACACCTTTGTCTAAAATGGGTTTACTGTAGGAGTGTGGATTTGTTTCTGGGTTCTGTATTCTTTTTCATTGATCTCTGTGTCTGTTTTTATGCCAGTATCATGCTGTTTTGGTTACTGTAGCTTTGTAGTGTAATTTGAAGTCAGGTAATGTGATTCCTGCAGTTTTGTTCTTTTTGCTTAGGATAGCTTTGACTATTCTGGGTCTTTCACGGTTCCATATATATTTTGTCTTTTTCTATTTCTGTGAAGAATATCATTGGTATTTTGATAGGGATTACATTGAATCTATAGATTACTTTGGATACTATAACCATTTTAACAATATTGATTCTTTCGATCCATGAACATGGAACATCTTTGCATTTTTGGTATCCTATTCAATTTATTTTGTCAGTGTTTTATAGTTTATATTGTAGAGATCTTTTACTTCATTGGTTAAGTTAATTCCCAGGTATTTAACTTTATTTGTGGGTATTGTAAATGAGATAACTTTTTTGATTTCTTTTTCATATTGTTTACTGTTGGCATATAGAAATGCTATTGATTTTTATATGTTGGTCTTATATCCTGCAACTTCACTGAAATTATTGATTCTAATAGTTTTTTTTGGTGTGGAGTGTTTAGTTTTTCCAAATATAAGATCATATAATCTGCAAACAAGAATAATTTGATTTATTCTTTTCCACTTTGGAAGCACTTTACTTCTTTCTGTTGTCCAATTACTCTAGCAAGGACTTTCAGTACTGTGTTGAATAGCAGTGGTGAAAATGGACATCCTTGTTGTGCTCTGGATCTTAGAGGAAAGCCTTTCAGTTTTTCCTCATTTGGTAGGATACTTGCTGTGGGTCTGTCAGACGTGGTTTTTGTTATGTTGAGGTATATTCCTTTTATACCAGTTTTTGAGGGTTTTTATCATGAAGGAATGTTGAATTATATCAAATACTTTCTCAGCATTAGTTGAAATAATCATATGGTTTTTGTACATCATTCTGTTGATATAATGTATCACTTTGATTGATTTGTATATGTTGAACCATGCTTGCATCCTAAGGATAAATCCCACTTGGTCCTGATCTTTTTGATGTATTGTTGAATTAAGTTTACTAGTATTTTGTTGTAGATTTTTATATAAATATTCATGAGAGATACTGGCCAGTTTTTCAGTAGTTTTCTTTCTTTTATTTTTTTTTTCTTTCTGATTCTGGTATCAGAGTAATGTGGACCTTGTAGAATCAGATTGGAAGGATTCCCTCCTTCTCTATTTTTTAGAATAGTTTGAGTAGCATTGGCATTAGTTCTTAAATGTTTGGTGGAATTCAGCAGTGAAGCCATTGGGTCCTGGACTGGGAGAGTTTTATTATGGGCTGTGACATCACTGCTTGTTATTGATCTGTTCAGGTTTTGGATTTCTTCATAGTTCAATCTTAGTAGGTTGTTTATGTCTTGGAATTTGTCTGTGTCCTCTAGATTTTCCAGTTTATTCCATATACTTGCTCATGGTAGCCACTGATGATCCTTTGAAGTTCTGCAGTGTCAGTTTAAGAGTCTCCATTTTCATCTCTGATTTTATTAATTTGAATCTTCTCTCTTTTTTTCTTACTCTGGCCAAAGGTTTGTCAATTTTAATTTTTCAAAAAACCAACTTTTTGATTTATTTATCTTTCATATTGTTTTCTTTGTTTCAATTTTATTTATTTCTGCTCTGATCTTTATTATTTCTTTTCAGCTACTAATTTTGGGTTTGGTTTGCTCTTGCTTTTCTGCTTATTTAAGATGCATTGTTAGGTTGTTTATTTGAAGTTTGTCTTCTTTTTTGATGTAGGCCCTTAAAGCTATACAGTCTCCTCTCAGTCCTGCTTTTGCTGTGTCCTGTAGGTTTTGGTATGTTGTGCTTCCATTATCATTTGTTTCAAGACATTTTTCGATTTCTTCCTTAACTTCTTCAGGAGCTTGTTGTTTAATTTCCATGTGTCTGGATAGTCTCCAAAATTCCCATTATTGATTTCTAGTTTTCTTCTATTGTGGTTAGAGAAGAAGATGCTTGATATTTCCATTTTTTAATGTGTTAAGACTTGTTTTGTGACCTAAAATGTAGTCTATGCTAGAGAATGATCCACATGCTAAGGAAAAGAATTCTGCAGCCATTGGCTATTTTATAAATATTAGGTCCATTTGGCCTATAGTGCAGATTAAGTCCAGTCTTGCTTTGTTGATCTTCTGTCTGGAAGACCTGTTCAATACTGAAAGTGGAGTCTTCAAGTCTCCAGCTCTTATTGTATTGGGGTCTATCTCTTAGCTCTAATTTGCTTTATATATCTGGGTGATCCAGTGTTGGGTGCATATTTAGAATTGTTAAATCATCTTGCTGAATTGACCCCTTTATCATTATATAATGACCCTCTTTGTCTCTTCTTATAGTTTTAGTCATGAAGTGTATTTTGTCTGACATCAGTGTAGCTACTGCTCCTCGTTTTTAATATCCATTGGCAAGAAATGTCTTTTTCCTTTTTTGTGTTTTCTTTTTTTAAGTCTATTTGTCTTTAAGGGTGAAGTGTATTTCTTGTAGGCAGCAGATCATTGGGTCTTATTTTTTAATTCATTCAGCCGCTCTGTCTTTTAATGAAAGAGTTTAGTACATTCACATTCAGTGTTATTATGGATAAGTAAAGACTTACTCCTGCCATTTTGTTATTTGTTTTCTGGTTGTTTTGTGCCAGTCTTTTCCTTCTTTCTTTCCTTCCTGTCTTTGTCTTAGTGAAGATGATTTTTTCTGGTGATACAATTTGGTTTGTTGTTATTGTTTGTGTATTTATTATATATGTTTCGGCTCGAGATTACTATGAATGGTATGATTTAGCTCTGTGTCTCCACCAAAACCACATTTTGAATTGTACTTTCATAATTCCCATGTGTTGTGGGAGGGACCTGGTGAGGGATAATTTGATTATGGGGACGGTTTCCCCCATACTGTTCTCATCATAGTGAATAAGTCTCATGAGACCTGATGGTTATATCAGGGGTTTCTGCTTTTGCATTTTTCTCATTTTCTCTTGCCACCACCATGTAAGAAGTACCTTTCACCTCCTGCCATGATTCTGAGGCCTCCCCAGCCATGTGGAACTCTTAAGTCCAATTAAACCTCTTTTTTTCCCCGGTCTACCCAGTGTCTTTATCAGCAGTGTGGAATTGGTACAAGTAGAGTGGGGCGTTGCTGAAAAGATACCTGAAAATGTGGAAGTGACTTTGGAACTGGGCAAGAGGTGGAGGTTGGAACAGTTTGGCCGGCTCAGAAGAAGACAAGAAAATGTGGGAAACTTCGGAACTTCATAGAGACTTGTTGAATGTCTTTGACCAAAAGCCTGATAGTGACATGGGTAATAAAGTCCAGGCTGGGGTGGTCTCAGATGGAGATGAGGAACTTGTTGGGAACTGAAGCAAAGGTGACACTTGTTATCCCTTTAGCAAAGGGACTGATGGCATTTTGCCCCTGCCTTAGAGATTTGTGGAACTTTGAACTTTAGAGGATGATTTAGGGTATCTGGTGAAAGAAAGTTCTAAGCAGCAAAGCATTCAAGAGGTGACTTGGGTGCTGTTAAAGAATTCAGTTTTAAAAGGGAAACAGCATAAACATTTGGAAAATTTGCAGCCTGACAGTATCATAGACAAGAAAACCCATTTTTTTGAGGAGAGATTGAAGCCAGCTGCAGAAATTTGTATAAGTAACAAGGAGCCAAATGTTAATCCCCAAGACAGTGGGGAAAATGTCTGCAGGGTACATCAGAGGGCTTCACAGCAGCCCCTTCCATCATAGGCCCAGAGGCCTAGGAGAATATGATCTTGTGGGCTGAGCCCAGGGTCTCCTTGCTGTGTACAGCCTAGGGATTGGTGCCCTGTGCCCCAGCTGCTCCTGCCATGGCTGAAAGGGGCAAGCATACAGCTGGGCCATGGCTTCAGAGGTTGCAAGCCTTAAGCCTTGGCAGCTTCCATGTGGTGTTGAGCCTGTGAGTGCACAGAAGTCAAGAATTAGAGTTCGAGAACCTCTACCTAGATTTCAGAAGATGTATGGAAATGCCTGGGTGCCCATGCAGAAGTTTGCTGCAGGCACAGGGTGCTCATGGAGAACCTCTGCTAGGGCAGTGCAGAAGGGAAACGTGGATATGGAGACCCACACAGAGCCCCTACTGGGGCATCACCTAGTAGAGCTGTGAGTAAAGGGCCACCATCCTCCAGACCCCAGAATGGTAGATCCACTGACAGCATGCACTGTGCACCTGGAAAAGTCACAGACACTCAGTGCCAGCCTGTGAAAGCAGCCAGAAGCGAGGCTGAACCCAGCAAAGCCATAGGGGCAAAGCTGCCCAAGACCATAGGAACCAACCTCTTCCATCAGCGGGATATCGATGTGAGACCTGATGTCAAAGGAGATCATCTGGAGCTTTAAAATTTGACTGCCCCACTGCGTTTTGGACTTGCATGGATTGGTCCTATAACCCTTTTGTTTTGGCCAATATCTCCCATTTGGAATGGCTGTATTTATCCAATACCTGTATCCCCATTGTATATAGGAAGTAACTAGCTTGCTTTTTGAATTTACAGGCTCATAGATGGAAGGGACTGGCCTTGTCTCAGGTGACACTTTGGACTATGAACTTTTGGGTTAATGATGAAATGAGTTAAGACTTTGGGGGACTGTTTGGAAGGTACGACTGGTTTTGAAATATAAGGTCATGAGATTTGGAGGTGCCAGGGGTAGAATTATATGGTTCGGCTCTGTGTCCCCACTCAAATCTCATCTTGAATTGTACTTGTAATTCCCATGTATTGTGGGAGGGACCCAGTAGGAGATAATTTGATCATGGGAGCAGTTTCCCCCATACTGTTCTCATGGTAGTAAGTCTCATGAGATCTAATGGATTTATCAGGGATTTCCACTTTTGCAGGCTGAAGTCACAGAGTTCACTGTACCCTGGTTTTGAAGAGCTCATGGTATAGTGGAGAAAATGAGCAAATATAGAATGGATTCAAGAATCCTGCCTAAGAATTCAGGAAAGGCTTTGTGATACTGATGTCTAATTAGTCTTCATATGTGAGTAGGGGCTTCCAGGTGGGCAGAGGTAGAAAGGGTTCCAATCAGAAGGGCCAGAGGAAGCCATAATATGTGTGTACAGGAAACAGGTGTACGTGGCTGCAAGGCAAAGAAACTGGGGCATCTACTCAGTGGCTCTAGAGTGTCTGTAAGGGCAGCTTTTGGTTGTGGCTGTGACTCTTTTGTCTGGCATTTGCTTCTCTGGCCTCAGAAGTTGGGAGGGGGACAAAGCCCAATCCTGATGCTAGAAGGAACACTCTAGAGGGCAAACTGCCACCCATTCCCACCAGCAACTACCCGCTGCCACTACTGCTATTCATGACAACATCAGTATCAACAATCCCCAGCATTTATTAAGCATGTAATAGGTCCAGGCCTTGTGTCTAGCCCTTTCCATGTGATATCTTCTTCTTCTTTCTTCTTTCTTCTTTCTCCTTCTTCCTTCTTCCTTCTTCTTCTTCTTCTTCTCTTTTTTGAGACAGAGTCTTACTCTGTCGCCAGGTGCCAGGCTGGAGTGCAGTGGCACAATCTCGGCTCACTGCAACCTCTGCCTACTGGGTTCAAACAATTCTCCCGCCTCAGCCTCCCGAATAGCTGGGACTACAGGGACACGCCACCATGCCCAGCTAATTTTTGTATTTTTAGTAGAGACAGTGTTTCACCATGTTGGCCAGGATGGTCTGGGTCTCTTGACTTCGTGATCCACCACCTCGGCCTCTGAAAGTGCTAAGATTACAGGTGTGAGCCACCGCGCCTGGCCCGATATCTTCTTAAATCCATTCCCTAGCCCTATGAAGTATAGGTATTGTTTTCTCTTTTGAATAATGAGAATCTGAGGCTTGGAGAGGTTAAATACATGCCCCAGGCCTCACTGCTGAGAAACTGCCAGGCTGGGATTTGAACCCAGACTCTTCAGATGGTAGATGCTGAGATCCTCACTATGAGGTGGTTCATGCAAATAAGGAACATGGATGGGTGATGGGCCTTTCCCTAATTTTCTTGAAATATGTGGCTTTTCTATGTTCTGTTTTACTTTGTTTTGCTGCTTTTCTTTTGAGTACAGAGAGATATTTCTATGCCATAAGAAAACTGACAGCACACAGGTGATGATAAACAGCAGTCAACCCTCAGCTCTGAGGACACAACAGGGAGTAGTGGGGATTGTGGCAAACCCAGGAGAGGTAGTGGCTGTTGAAATCCAGCCAGTTGTCACCGTATTGGAATATGGTCCCAGAGCTGCTAATACGCAGTTCTATTATTTTTTGTAAAGAGAAGCTGGGAATCTGGACTTTAAGGGAAGTCTACAAGTTGTTAAAGTCTGCTCAGGTTTTTAAACAACCCTCAGCCAACAATAATAGGTTGTGATGAAAACATAGTGTCCTAGTGAGTGTATGTTGTGCCGTATTGCCAGAGAACCTCCTGCAGTCCTTCTGGTGTCCCTCCCCCTGCCTCACACCCTCACACCTACAGAGGGGCCTTCTAAGCGACCTGGTGGTGTTCTTTCCTGGCATGTCTCGTTGTTAAGGGAAGATCCTGCCTGGGCTGTCTGATCCAGGAACTATTCCCAGTCTGTCTTGGGCACTTGGCTTCCTTTGCCCTACATTCTTGGGGTTACTTTTCCTGTCTTCAGCACTGATTTAGAGCAGTCAGAAGATTCCAGAACATTTGAGTGGATGCAAGGAAAATTGCTTAGAATTTCTTCCAAGAAATTTCATCTAAGTTATGAAATAATGGGCAGAGACATTTTTCTCATTATTTCTTTACTATCCTTTTAATGTCTATATGATCAGTAGTGACACCCCCTCTTTCATTTCTGATACTGGTAATTTGTGTCTTCCTTCTCTCGTTCTCTCTTGCCCTTTTTTTTTTTTCTTTTTTGGATGGACGTGGTTGGAAAGTGTTTCCAAAATACACCTTTGAGCCTATTCCTGGACCTGCTTCCGATGAAGGTTTGGGGTGTTCGCTTGGCCTTGCTTTCTTTAGAACATCTCGGAGTTGCTGATGTATCCTGTGTGAGGCTGGAGACTGGGAACCGTTATACATCTGGATCATTCTGTTACTAGTTTTCAGACCTTTTCATCGGGGCGCTTTCAGGCCATTTGTGAATGCTAATATATGAAACAGAAAAATGCAAAGTCATTGTAATTGATTTGGGAGAGGAAGAGAGAGACCTAAGGACATTGCCTGCTTGGTACTCACCTCACTCATCTCAAGGCAGCCCCCAGCGAAGCACTGGGGGCTCCCAGAGCCCCATCTCTGTTTCTCATGTTAAATAAAATCATGCCTGTGATGTGCTTACCACGTAGTATGGGTTGGATAAAGGGTTAGCTGCTGGTCTTGCTCTTATTGATGATTCCCCATCATTCATAGACATCCACCAGTGGAGTGGGCCGCCTCTCAGGGTGGTCAGTGCATTCCCTGTGGCCAAGGAATCTGAACAGAATCTGATGTGTGGGAGAAAAGAGCAGAGGACTGCACCTTCACAAAGAGCCCTATAGGCCCTCTTCTGAATTTGGAAATGTAGGAATTCCGCCTGTCTCTGTATCTTCCCTCTTTCTAGAATGGAGGGTGGCACAGGGGAGGAGGTGGTGTGTCCCAGCCACATACAAGCCCTTCCGTTGAAAATCCCAATGTCCTCTGATCACATCCTTCTAGGACTGTGGCCCGTGTCAGTTTCTTACATTGTTTATCTGGTTTTGGAAGGCTCTGCTCTGACCAATGGGGGATTGAACCTGCACAGTTCGGTGAAGAGGAAGCTGGAAGCAGAGAAGGACTACGTCTTTGACAAGAGGCTCAGGTACAGCGTCCGCCAGAATGAAAGCAACTGTCGGTTTCGAGACATCGTCGTGCGGAAGGAAGAGGGGTTCACACACATCCTGCTGTCCAGTCAGACCTCGGATAACAACGCCCTGACACCTGAGGTAAGCGGTGGTGGCCAGAGGAAGGGCGGGCTGGGCAGCGGCTCCTTCTCCCTCTGAATGGGACAATGGCTTTCTCCCTCCTTCCATCAGGGAGCCGAGGATGGTAACCGGGACGCGTAAAAACCTGACTGCAGGATGCAACTTGCTTATCATTTTACATACATTATTCCATTTGATCTTTATGACCATGTGATGACACCATCTCATCTTACAGGGATTCACTCAACTTATAGGGCGGAGGGATTCACTCAACTCGTCGTGGACACAGACTTAGCCAAACGTCACATCTTGGGCTGTTCTAGCTAAACGTTGTTGTCATCAGCATGTCATACTGATTGGCTACAGATATAATGCACTCAGTTACTACCTCTCACTCAGTCTATAATATATAATATATGTCACTACGTATTATATACAACGGAGACAGATTGACTTCACATAGCATAAATTTTCCTCTTTTAAAATGTACAATTCAGTGATTTTTCGTGTATTCACAAAGCATCATCCCTGTCAAATTCCAGAACATCTTCACCACCTCAAGGAGAAACCACGCCCACATGAAATAGTAACTTCCATTCTCCTTTCCCCCACGCCCGTGGAAACCATTCGTCTTCTTTCTGTCTCTATAGATTTGCCTATTCTGGACAGTGTGTGTAAATGGGAACACGCAGTACGTAGCCTTTTGTGTCTGGCTTCTTTCACTTAGCGTATTTTCAAGTTTCATCCAGGTTGTAGCATGTATCCATACTTGTCCCTGTTTATGGCTAAATAATATTCCTTTGTATGAATAGACTGTATTTTGTCTATCAGCTTTTCCGTTTGCCGGACACTTGGGTTGTTTCTGCTTTTGACTTTCATGGATAATATTTCTATATATGTTATATACTGGTTTTCATATGAACATATATTTTCAGGTTTCTTGGATATATTTCTAATTTGCAATATAATTTTCTTGAATCTGTTTCAGATTTTACTCTTTGAGGAACTGCAAAACTGTTTTCCACGGTGGCTCCCCCATTTTACAGTCTGAGGGTTGTCTGTCTGTCTTTTTTATTGTAGCAATACTAGTGCACGTGAGGTGGTATCTCATCGTGGCTCTGGTTTGCATTTCCCTAGTGACGAATCATGTTGAGCGTCTTTTCATGGGTGTGTTGGTCATTTTTCTCTCTTCTTCCTATTCAAATCCTTTGCCTATTTTAAAAATTTTCGTTCTATTGTTGAGTTTTAAGCATTCGATATATACTCTAGATAGTGAGCCCTTTTCAGATATATGACTTGAAAATACATTCTCCCATTTTCAGAGTTTGATTTTTTACTTTTTTGATAGTGCCCTATGACAGATTTTTAAATTTTGATGAAGTCTATTTTACTGTCTTTTCTACATTACTTTTTAAATATTAATGATGCTTCTGTGTCTTAGGTGAATAAAATAGGGAAGCAATGAATACTTAATGCAGTGAGGTTGACAACATCCTTCAAAATACAGGGTACATTGGGGGAGCAGGGAAGGTGGCACAAAGGTGGGAAGATGCCGCTCAAAGCAGCCTTCTCCTACCAGATGCCTGGGGTAGGGCAGTAGAGTGGTAAATGGCGACAACAGTGACAGCCATTGAGCAGGGGCTTTTGGTTCCTTGTATTTCCTCTTTAACTTGTGTTGTCTCATCACCTCCCTTCTGAGGTAGCATTGTTATGATCCACATTGAATAGATGAGAAAATAAACAATCCATCTGGGATAGGGTCTCACAGCTTAACCAAGTAGGTGCCAGGAGGGCAGGGGTTCTACTCTTCTTGCCCTCCCTTTTATCTCTTCTGTTCATCCCAGTGCCAGGCCCACATTGAACTCTGAGACCGCTTTTTCTGTCCTTGCAATATCCTGGACTCTCTTTTTCATAATAGCAATGGGAGGTCAATGAGAAGGGTATGCTTTGGGCAATGCAGTCAAGGGATGACCACTCACTCACACTGGGATGATAGAATGCCCTGGTATTGCGCAGTGTATCCTGTACCATCAGGGAGGCACAGGAAGTGGGGTAATGGGAAGCAAGTGCTGTGCTCTTGGGCTTGTGATTACATGTCTTAATATTACGGTTGAAATAGACCCTGGATTTTTTATGGGGTGTGGGCACAGCTGTCTGGAATGAATGACACGTGGTGAGGGAAGCACTGTGGCTGAAGTCTTGGGGTTGTGGGGTGGTGGTTGTATGGTGCTCCTTCTCTGAGCATGGTGTTTTGGGGGCCTCTCCCTCGTCGACCTCTAACAGAAGCTACCCTAGAGTTCTCTGCCGTGTAGACCTCTGAGTAGGATTCAGAGAAGTTCAGAGCCTGCACTTTAACCTGAAAGCAGCTCTTCACATGTTTATACACCTGAAAACCTCATTATTTTAGGCTTATCTTGCTTAAAATAATGTGCCAGGCCAGCTTTTCCTAGATTCTTTCTACTTCACTACTTTCTAAAAGCATGCACAGCATTTTCCTTCAACAAATTGAATGCATGTGGAGTCTCCAGTTCATTCTCTCTTTGGAGGAGCCCTGGGTGGTAGCTGTTGCCCGCTCATCATGGAAAACATGTTGTGCTCAGCTAATGGAAGGTGCACAGGTTCTCACCTCCTGAGCTGCGGGCTTAGTTAATTGGGATTCTATTGCTAATCGGTGTCGGTCGGTCACAGAACAGGAAGAAAACAGTCAAAGTTATAGAGGTAATTTCAGCTGTCTGAACAACTGAAGTGGATTGAGCATGTGGGTGACTGGCTGACTGGGTAAACCAGCCCCTAATGAAGGTCCTACTGAAGCGAAGAGGTGGCACGAGAGGAAGAATACAGGTTTAAGTCTAGCAGACCTGGGTTCCAATCCTGCCTTCAACTTACCATGCTTTTACCTTGAGAAGTTGCTTTGCTTCTCTGAGCTTCCTCATTTATAGAAATTTGACAGTATTTTACTGATGAGATTAGAGATAATGTATGCAAAGAGGCCCACAAAGTACCTGGTAGACAGGAGGTATCTAATAAATGTTCCTTTCATTGTTAACGTGAAGCAGAGGCCATTCATTTAATGTTCACCAGCAGACCTTGCCTTGCCTGTGACTGGAGGAACTGGAAGGCAACAACCTTCACGGCTATAATAATTAAATTGCTTTTCCTAGTTGTATAGTTGACATTGGTGGGATTGCCCTCACGGGTAGAAATTCATACCTTACTGGATGCATTAAGTAGATTCTGAATCTAGTGGGTTTGCTGTAATATTACTCCTGTCTGGGATATAGCAGAGAACCGGGAGATGAACAGAAATGCCCCTTAAGGAAAGAGTCAGTGAAACAGATTGGACAAATCTCCTTGATCGAAAGCTTATCCACTTCCCCATTGGGAGAATACCCCAGGCCTTCCTTTAGTGCCCTCGGCCTCAGCCCACATTCTACCACCATTCCCAGGAATGCAGTGGACATGCAGGAGTCCCCTTTCATATCCTTCTTGTCATGCCCCCATGTCCAGACCTGTCCGAAGGCCAGTTCACCTTTATTCTTGAATAGCTCTTTAATATGTTTATTTCTGTTTCCAAAATCATTACAGTCCACTACTAGGCTGTTTTGTCTGGACTACTGTAATTTAGACTTCTCATAAGTCTGCCCCCTTTCATGCTTCCTGCCCTAATGAGGCAGGGAGAATGATCTTCCAGAAACGTAGCTCTGGCCAACTCACCCCTTTATATGCACACCCCCCCCCCCACAACCAAATGTGGTGATGGCTCCTGATTACCCTAGCTGGCAGAACCCTCGGTGTGATGCATTCCTACCTAATCGTGCAGCCCACCTCACATACCCCTCCTCTGGTACCCCAGTCACCTGGCTTGCTTTCATGCCCACACCTGCTTCAGGGCCTTAATATATGCCCCCCTCTTTCTTCCTCTTTGCTTCACTCATCCTTGCTCTTCCTTCAAGGCTCAGCTCAGCCATCACTTCCCCAAGTCTTATCACAGTTGTTAGTCTACATATGTTGGTGTAGTAACTTGTTAAATGTCTGATATCCTCCCCCTCCTCTGTTAGACTATAAACTTCTTGAGGAGGTAAAGACTGCCATGGTAAGTATACTGTTTTAGCTCTTACATGATTATATTAGTTATCTATAACTGTGTAGCAAATTATTCTAAACCTAGCATTTTGAGACAGCAGACATTTATTGTCTCATAATTGCCATGGGTCAGGAATCCGGGCATGGCTCAGCTGGATGCTTCTAGCTTAGGGTCTCTCACAAGGCTGCTGTCAAGTGGAGGCTGGGGCTGCAGTCTCACACGAAGGCTCGACTGGAGGAGAATTCACTTCCGAGCTCACCCATGTAGTTGTTGGTTGCATCTGTTTCCTACCATGTGAGCCACTTCTAAGGGCTACTCATGACAAGGTAGCTTTCTTCTCCAAGAGAAAGAACTCCAAGAAAGATAGCAAGAGAGGATGGTCCTTTTGTCACCTAATCTCCTCCTGAAGGTGACATGCCATCATATTGGCACCTTCTGTTGAAGCCAGCCACTAAGTCCAGTCTTCTCTTGAAGGTAGGGGGTTACAGAGGGATGTGAATACCAGGGGTTTAAATCACATAGAAGGCAAGACGCAGTAAGAAGGCGCACATTCTACAAGGGAGTTTGTCAAAAGCATCAGAAGGATTTAAAGTGTTCAGGCTTTGGGGAGAAGGGAGAGTGTGTATCTAGTCTGCGGTTTGGGGAACTCTCCCTAGAAGGTGGCTGCATTTGAGATGGGCCTGGTGTGACTGCATTTCAGCAGGTACAGCTGAAGTATACAGAGAGGGATCCTGGTTGATTCTTCTTCTGCATCACATTCTAATGAACTTGGTTATCTGGCTCTAAATGCCAGGTCCGAAGCTAGAAGTCGTAGAGCAGGAGTCTGTTCTCTCCAGCAGATGACTAACAGCATGTGCAAGTGGCAACTAGGAAGTGCATAATGAGGGCAATTAATTTAAAGGACTGATTTAGGACTTCAAAATGCATAGCAGTCTGGGACGACTTGTTATAGAATCACATCCCAGAAGCCTCTAAGAGGAATTGATTAGTTATAGGCCAGCAGGTGACCATTGAGAAGTAGTTATATGCATACAGTATATTCTGTTTAAGAAGGAAAGAGAATGTACACTAATTTTAGAATATTTATTATTTTATTTATAATGAACAAGTTACATTATAAAATTTGGGGTCTTTCGAGAAGGTCGAACCTTAGCCATGTGTCCAAATTGAGTGACCAACACCAAAAAGGAGAGAAAAGAGATATAAACTAGGTACAACTTTTTGTAATGAAGAAAAGTATAGTTTGTACTTCTTTTGTATCAATAAAATGCAAATTTATTTTCAATTTAATTCATAAATGAGATGGCTGTTTTGTTTCGTCTTTTTTTTTTTTTCCTTAACGAATTGACAAGTAACTAAGTATGGCCTTAGCCAGAGAGGCTACTCCCTGAGTCATCTACAGAATTTCAGTTCACCTCTTCACAGCAGGGTTTCTTTATTTGCCTCTCAGAGAAATAGAGTTCATGTATAGGTGAGAGTATATCTATTTCTGGAGGCAGATGGATTAAAGGACCCACAAGATAGCGACCTGTGAGCTTTTTTGATGTCCACGATGAATATGTGTTGCTTATACTCAAATAGGCTGGAATGTCCTTATTCTTTCCGTCCGTCCAGCAGGGCACAGGCCTGGAGATTTTCACCTCAGATTGAAATATAGCCCTGTTTTTTCCACTAAAATCTATCCATTTAAAAAAAAATCATCCGACAGTATAAAGTAGTAGAAAGTAAAGGATTGTTAGCATGAGATTTAAATCATGGTTCTACCTCTTACTGCCGGTGTGGACATCTTACCGCACCTCTCTGAGTCTTCATGGTGTCACTTGCAAGATCGACATACCATCCCCTACCTTACCAGATTTTTGTTTGAAATAAAATATTTTATGGAAATTACCTGGTGCAATTCCCGGCCCCACTAGGTGCTTCACAAAAGGGAGTTCCTTTAAAAGTTTAACCTTAAAAAAGAATATTCTCCTAGTGTCCCGCTAACTTCCGTAAGCTGTGATTATGCCTGCAGAGTCTTTATGAATGATTCTTTAGAAGTTTGCTCGCTTACCTCCTCCTCTGTTAGACTCTAAGCTTCACCCAGGCACATACCTTGCCTTGTTTTCTATCGCTGTGTACTTTCTGCTATTGTTTTAGCAACCGAGTGATTGGGTATTCTTTATTTTATCTTCCTCCCCAGTCACTGTTATCCATGTGTTTTTAAGAAGTTATCCCTAAATTATATACACATAACAAAGGCTAAGTGTAATTACCTTCACTTCTTCTGCATATAGTCTTGAGATACTCTAGCTCTAGTCCTTCCTCCTCTCATCCTCTACAATATTGTTGCCGGTTACTACCGTTCTACCCTGTGCCAACCTCTGCCGTCAAATTAATCAATGTAAGTATTATGATCTTTAGAGTAAGTTCTTATATTGATTTAACAGCATATTCACCAATTTCCTTCCCTTTTTTTAGGAGAGTCGGAGTTTCACCATGTTGCCCAGGCTGGCTTTGAACTCCTCAACTCAGGCAATCTGCCTGCCTCCTCCTCCCAAAGTGCCAGGATTACAGGCATGAGCCACCAGTGTCTTTACTGGTTGTTATTTCTTGCACACCAGTTTTTCTTTCTGAATATAGTTTCTTTTCCTTGAAGTACATTTCTTTTTAGATCTTTTAGTGAGGGTCTAGAAATGGTAAACATTCTCTTACTGATAATGCCTTATTTTTACCCTTCCTTTTAAGTCAATTTAGCTGAGTGAAGAATTTGCTGACAGTTGTTTTCCTCAGTACCTTGACAATTGTATTCTTCTACCTTCTGGAATGTATTTATGCTATGTAGAATTTGCCTCCAGTCAAATATTTACCCTCTGTAGATAAGTTTTCTTTTTCCTCTGGATGTATTTAAGGTTTGACTTTGTCTTTGATATTCTGAAGTTTAAATATGATATGTCTATCCATGCATGTATTGTTATTTCTATTGCTTAGCTTTTTGTGGTAGTTCTTATATTTTAGGACTCCAGTCTGTGATAGATAAATGCCCTCTCCCCAAGATATTCATGTCCAAATCCCCAGAACCTTGACTCTGCTAGGTTCCATGGCCAGGGGGGATTTAAGGTTTCAGATACACAATTAAGGCTTCCAGTTAACTAACCTTAAAATATAGAGTGTTCTAGACTACCTGGATGTATGATGTATGTAGATGAGAGAAGCAGAAGAATCTGTCAGAATGACACAGAGAAAGTGGGGAGACCCAGCTGGCCATTATTGCCTTTGACGATGGAGGAAGGGGCCATGAACCAAAGAATGTGGGTGGCCTCTACAAGCTAGAAAAGGCAAGAAAATGATTCTCTTTTAGAGCCGCCGCAAAGGAATACAGCCTTACTGACAGCTTGATTTTAGCCCAGTAAACCTGCATCAGACTTCTGACCTACAAGACTGGAAGATAAGTTTGTGTTATTTTAAGCTACCAAATTTATAGTAATTTTTAAGCAGGTATAGGAAACTAGTGCGTCCTTCATCAATTCTGTTAAATTTTCATCCTTTATCTCTTTAGATACTGACTCTCTCCTCTTCTCTGTGATCTCCTGATAGAATCCCTACAGCACCTATTTTAAATTTTATCATTCTTGTCTTTAATCTCTCTGTTATATTTTCCATCTCTGTTTTTCTATGCTACATTTTGGTCAGTTACTTCAGGCATTTTGGTTAATTTATGCTCCCTTTAGAGCCACCTAATCTGCTGCTGATCTCAGAAGATGTCCATGACTTTGTTTTTTATTTCCAGAAGTTTCTTTCTCTCCTCAAATCTATTTCCCCCCATACTCTCCTGTTCTTTCCTTATTGTTCATGTCTCGTTTCCTCTCTGTGATTATTTCACACATTTGTATTTTGCAGTCCCTTTTGGATTCTTCTATTACTTGAAGTCATGTTATATAATCTTCCCATTTGCTGAGTATGCCAATTTGTATTTCCTCAAGTGTTTTGTAATTTTTGAATGTGAGTTCATCTTCATCTAGGATTTTTTTTCTTGTATAATTTCCATGCAGTCTGAGTTGCAGTTTCTCTCCAGAGTACTTTTACGTTTATTTCCATCAGATATCTCAGGGATATTACTAGCCTGTGTCCAATTTCTGTGTTAATTTTTTATCTTGTGGATTCTTCCCCATGTGGGTGTGGTAACTCAGAACTTCAAATCCACACACAGGGCAGGCTTGGAGTTTTAGCTTATCATGGGAGAGTTTTCTTACAGCAAAAATAAATTATTTTTTGGAGTGGCTTATCCTAACTGTGGTGTGGCAAACAGGTAGCAGAAGGACTAGAGGGGCTGAACTTGTTCGTGGTAAAGCCGGATTCCATCATAGGCTACCTGTCTCCAGAGCCCGCACCCTTTCAGCCTGGCCACACTGCCATGAGTCTTTGTGAAAACCAGGCACCCAGGAGACAATGTCTAGTCAAGATGTGCAGTGTCCACTGCAAGGTTGTGACTGGAAGGAGTCAGGCAGTGTGCAGGGCTGTGGGGGGTTGGTTCAGCCAGTACACAGACTTTGAGGGTCTAGATGATGCTTGGGCCTCAGAACACAGCATGTGTATGGCAGGAGCTGAGCTTCAGACCCCAGCTCCATCCTAAAATCCACAGTCTGGGAAGGGAGACAGGTCTGCTTTCCCTTGAGCACCACAGAGCTTATTTCCTGCTGCTCCCGTAACCAGACTGCTATCATGTGGAGGTCTTCAGATGAAAAGCCCTGAGCTTTGAGGGCAGCCTAGCTTGCAGTGAAGGACCTGGGCCCCAAAGCCTGACTTCCTGAGTCCTAGTCTAGCTCCACCCCATACTTGCAAACTTCGCAAAGTCACTGTGCTTTGATTCTGTCATTCATAAAATGGGGCTTGAACAAGTGACTCCCTCATAAGGCTAAGTGAGTTCACATCATAAAGCAGCATTTCTCAAACAGTAACATGTGTATAAATTCCCTGCAGGTCCCATGAAAATGCAGAGACTCATTCTGTCGGTCTGGGCTGGGGCCCAAGACTCTGCCCATCTAGCCAGCTCCTGAGAATGTGAAGCTGCTGGTCTGAGGACCACACTTTGAGTAGTGAGGGTTGAAAGCCCTTGGGGCAGAGCCTGACCTGTTCTGTAGGGTCAGTATATAAAAAGGGACCTCTGGGCTGGGCGCGGTGGCTCACGCCTGTAATCCCAGCACTTTGGGAGGCCGAGGCGGGTGGATCACGAGGTCAAGAGATCAAGACCATGTTGAAACCCTGTCTCTACTAAAAAATATAAAAATTAGCTGGGCTTGGTGGTGCGCGCCTGTAGTCCCAGCTACTCAGGAGGCTGAGGCAGGAGAATCGCTTGAACCCAGGAGGAGGAGGTTGCAGTGAGCAGAGATCGCGCCACTGCACTCCAGCCTGGCGCCTGGTGACACAGCGAGACTCTGTCTCAAAAAAAAATAAAAAATAAAAGGGGACCTCTTGCAGGGTATGTGCCATGCCCTGCGCTAAGCAGTCTGTTCGCATCTTGTTTATTGATTAGTTGGATATGAAGTAGCTCTGAATTTTACAGATATGGAGACCAGGAGAGGCTAATGATTTCATCCCAGATCATCCAAGACACCGTGGGGTAGAAGTGGAGCTTGTGTCCAACTCTAGCCCCACAGTCCCATGGAGACCTTCTAGAATCCCCTGTAGGTCTGGGCTGGGGCCCTAGATGTTGCATTTCTGGCCACCTCCTGAGTGATGTGAGGCTGCTGTTATGAGGACCACACTTTAAGCAGCAAAGTTTGAAAGTGCCTGGGGCGGACAGAGCCTGTACTGTCTCAGCAGGAAACTTTGAGCCAGCCAGTCTGTTAGCGCAGGCTCTACCACTTACTGACATCTTGCCTTATGAAAGTCACTTTCTCCCTGAGACTCAGTTTCCCTTTCTGTAAAATGGAGTTAATAATAATGCCCACCTCACAAGGGGTTGGGGGTACAAGTATTCAGGGGCAAGTGCTCCGTAACCTTCAGGTTCATCCAAAGATAGTTCTTCATATGATGAGGAGCTAAACAGCCCAGCTGCATGCCTTTGAAGAACGTAAACACAGCCTTCATGGGGTGCAAGCTTTTTGGTGGCAAATTCTCCAGTCTTTTAAATGGTTTTCATAGGTGCCTTTTGAGTTGACCTTGTAAAAGCTTCTAGGTGTCTGAGCAACCAGCCTGCATCATTTTCTTCTGAAGTTGAGGAAATGGGCTACGAGGGAGTTTCTATGTGATTAAACAAGCAGATATGGAGTGTCCACCAAACCCCAGGCACTGTGCTAGTCTCTGAGGATACGGTGCGGAATAAGAGGGATGCCATTCCCGTCTTTATTAAAATCACAGTTGAGCAAGTGTGGACAAATAAAAGGCAGGAAGCAAGTGGTAGGTAAGATAGGTAAGCATATGAAATGTGAAGAAAACTCGGGGGGGTGCTGGGCAAGGGGGGGTGGAGAGAGGATAATGGGTGGGTCATAGAAGGACTTTCAGAATCACGGCGCCTGGGCAACATCACAAGGGGCGGGGAGATTGGCACAAGCAAAGGTAATTAGGTGAATATGGGCTTGGCACAGGCAAGACGTTCAAAGAAGGCTGCAGGGTCGTAACTGGGAGCGCTGGACTCTCCTAGCTGCCCCACCCCTACCTGTTCCTCCCTGGCCTGGCTGCTTGCTCAGGAGCTGACTGCCCTCCTCCTCCGTGAATGGGAGGCCATGGCCAGACAGCGGGAGTTTGCAGTGTCAAAGCATGTAGACTAGGCACTGTGTGCGCCAGGCCAAGGCTCACATCTACCTGTAACACTTACCAGTTGTGTGGCCTTGGACTAGTGTCATGACCTCTCAAGGCATCTGTTCCCTGGTCTCTGGAGAGAAGTAAGGACAGTGTCTGCCCACTCACTGGTGCTGGGGAGGCTGGAACCCACCTAGCAGGGTACCTGGCCTGCAGTACATGTTCACTCCTAAGGTAGCGCTTGTTGGTCTTACCACTCACCGAGGGCACCTGTGTCTGTCTCCTGCCCTGCACCTGCTCCAGACAAGGTCATAGAGTCCTAAAAATCCCAGGGCATACAAGCAGGAGATACACGCAGGAGATGAGGGGACGTTGCCCCATCATGGCAGGGTAGCCAACACAGTTCTCCCATGTCAAATGACACCTTTAGTGGCATGAAGAGGAACAAAATGCCTTTTATCCAGAATTCACCATACCTCCCAGGAATGTGAACTGTGAACCTGCAGGTGGCCAGAGCATAACCTTTCCTTTCCTTTCTTTACTTTTCTATTTTTTTTCTTTTTCTTTCTTTCTAATTTTTTTTTGGGACAGAGTCTTGCTCTGTTGCCCAGGCTGGAGTACAGTGGCATGATCTCGGCTCCCTGCAACCTCCGCCTCCTGGGTTCAAGTAATTCGCTACCTCAGCCTCCTGAGTAGCTGGGATTACAGGTGCCCACCACCACACCTGGCTAATTTTTGTATTTTTAGGAGAGATGGGTTTTTACCATCTTGGCCAGGCAGGTCTTGAACTCCTGACCTCATGATCCACCTGCCTCTGCCTCCCAAAGTGCTGGGATTACAGGTGTGAGCCACCATGTCTGGCCATAACCTTTCCTTTCATTTATTCTTCATTGTAGGCCTTGAGAGTGGGTACACCCTCTAGATGAGGACATTGAGGATAAATAATCAGCATGGCTCAAGTCCCATAGCTAGTGAGTTGCAGAGCCAGAATTGGACCAGAGGCCTGGAACTCCAGTGGGACATTAAACCCAGGTCTGTGTCTGATTCCAGAACCCACATGCATGTGCTACCTGCAAGCCATGTGGGATATTAGCTGAATGAAAGATGAGCAAGGATGTGTAATAATTAAATTGAGTCATCTAGAGATGACTTACATCCCTCACTTGGGCCGTGCACAGACTTTTTCCACATCTTATAAAGGGCTAAATAAGCAAATGCCAGGACAAGATTTGCAGAGATTTACCAGGGATTGAGCAACTCCAGGCCAGGCTTCCAGATCTGCAGCCATTGACCACACTGCCTCCTTATTAGCACTCTTGTGCCTGCTCTGGGGATGGTGCTGGAGGGCTTTGGTTATGACAAGTGCTTTTCTCCTTCCTCTGGACTCATGCTTGTATTCAGGGGAGGCTCCCTGCACAGGCAAGAAGCAGATTTGCTGGCCTCTACCCTCAGGGGATCAGCCGTCTGGCTGTCTTGTGGTCCGAAAGCCCCAGGCTTACAGGACAGGCACTTAACATCCCTGCTAATTCATCTCTGCCTGCAGATCATGAAAGAAGTCCGGCGGGCGCTCTGCAATGCAGCCACGGACGACAGCAAACTGCTGCTCCTCAGCGCGGTGGGGAGCGTGTTCTGCAGCGGCCTGGATTATTCCTACCTAATAGGCCGGTTGTCCAGTGACCGGCGGAAGGAGAGCACTCGGATTGCAGAAGCCATCAGGTGAGCTCTGCTCCTTCCTGTTCCCACACCTTGGGGTCCTGCCTAGGATGCCCAAGTTAAAAATGCGGGCTGCTCAGTTACATTTGAATTTCAAACAACCAGGAGTTTTATTTTTAGCTTAATTACATCCTGTGCGATACGTGAGACCTGCTTGCATTTAAAAAATGTTGGTTATTTATCTGAAATTCACATTTCAATTGGGCACTCTATATTTTTATCTGTAACCTTAGTCCTGCCAAAATTAGGGATGCTTTGCCCCTCTAGGTTAGGTCCCACTTTCATTCTTTTGATCAAAAAGATTTTATTTGCTCTCAAGGCCTGAGTCTGGTAGTAGCCATGTGTTACACACACTGTTTCCGCCCCCTGCCTGATAGGGAGGTTGTCTGGTTGTTTCTGTGTCCCAGCACTGCCGCGGCTTAGCAGTGGGCAAGTTGACGGAGGGGTTCCCTCGGCAGCTGTGTGTTTGCAGACTCAGTAAGGTACAGAGTATTTCCCCCTCTCTTAATGCCCCTAGGCAAAAGTTGGGATCCTGGGGGTGACATCCAGTCCCAAAAATGAATACCCTTTTGGGACACTGAAGGGGAGTTATTTCCCCATTCTTTATCAGTATATCAAAAGCAACTGAATGTGATTTCTAGACACTACGCTGTTTAGCTGGTTTACAGCTGTCACTCAGTGTTCGCCTGGACGGGGCTGCTGTATCTTGCTTAAGAATCCGACAAGTCACAATTTAGGAATGCCCCTGGTCTCATGAGAAGGAACATTTATTCCACATGGTGTCACGGCGCCTCAGGTCACAAGTCAGGGATTTTCTGGGGCCTCCAATCTCCATGACTCTGTCGAAGGGCCACATAGAGGGAGGCCGATTCCCACGAGGCTACAGGGGCTGTGACGGGTTGCGTTGTCTCCAAGAGGTAACGCTGGAATGCTCTTGTGTGTGGAATTCTGAGTCCCTCTTCAGGGTGAAGAATCTACTGGGGCCCCTGCTCCAAAACACCCGTGTGTTTCCTGCTGCAGAATTCTTGCTGGAAGAGACACGACGAGCCTGAGCACTGCTCCGTGGAAAGGCGTTGTGGCTGTGGGATGCCCAGGCTTCCCGGCTGTGCTCACCTGGTTTGCGCTTTGCCTGGTCCCAGCTATGCCCTCTTGCTACTGCCTTTCCATGTGTCAAAGGGACTGCAGGATTCCCAGCGTGCTTCTCTCCTCATGTATGAGGCCACCAAAGCCCACCCAGAGAACCGAGCGCCCATTTTTGTGACCCATGGAGCCTCCATCATGGTCTTTATCTGCTTTATAAATTTCAGTGGAGGCATTAGCGGGATTTCCCAGGGAAACCTGCCTGACACAGCCCCTCATTTCCACTGCATGCACACACAGCTTGGTACCGGGCCAACCCCTTGTAGTGAGTTGAAGTGTGGCCCCCAAAAGATATGTCCGTGTTCCAATTTCTGGAACCTGCGAAGGTGACCTTATTTGGGAAAAGGCTCTTTGCAGATCTAAGTTCAGAGTCCTGGGGGTGAGATCATCCCGGATCGGAGTGGGCTCCAGACAAAGAGAGAACTGACTTCATAAGAGGGGACACAGACAGGGGAAAAGGTGATGTGACAGAAAAGGGAGAGCTTAGAGTCTTGCAGCCTCAAGCCAAGGAGCTCCAAGGATGGCCAGCAGCTGCCGGAAACTGAGAGCGAGGCCTGACACAGCTTCTTCCTCAGAACCACCAGAAGGAACCAGCCCAGCCAACACCTTGAGTTTGGACTTGTGGTCCCAGAACTATGAGAGAATACGTTTTGATTGTTTAAGCCCCCTACTTTGCAGTGACTCTTCCCTGGGAAACTAATACAGTCTGGAAGGAATCATTAGCAGTTCAAAGAGCCCCAGCTTTTCAGGCTTTCCTCTTAGGCAAGGGGCCATCCTGACCTCTGCCCAGCATCTTCAGTGGCCGCTCCTTCTGGTGAGCAGCTGTTCACCTCTGCTGGGGGCGTTTATTAACAGGTGATCCCTGACAGCTGCAGGCAAGGTGCGACTCCCCCGTCAGTCCTGGGATGACAGTGAGGAGGCTCTTGACAGTAGGGGGTGGGAGTAGTGGTCATGCCTGCATGTAGGAATGAGGGTCGCAGCTGGGTCACCATGGGGATGGAAGTTGAAGAGATACAGGGTACCCAGGGGGTCAGTACTTGTAACAGATTTTCCCAGAGCCCCCACTGAGTGGTTCCTTCCTGTGGCTTTGCATGCCCAGTCTCTCTGGTGAGGGCAGTGTCTCCCTGGCATGTCCCTGCCTTTTTGTCTTAGATGTATCAAAGCTGAGGGACAAAACCTTTTCTCCTGTCCCTATAGCCTCTACCTGCTGGGGTCTGCAGGGTGATGTCTTTGCACCTCCGGACTCTTGAGAACCAAATTGATGGAGAAAGAGGTTTCAGAGGCAGGCAGGGTTGAAAGCTTCACCTCTAGGAAGTTGTAGGAGAACGGGGCTGGGGCCTGGGGCCCGGGGCCCAGACTGGTTACTGACTTTCCCAGCTGAGTAGTCCAGGGGGCTCTGAAGGAGAGGTCCAAAATAAGATGAGAGACTGAATGCTTTGGTCTACCTCTGGGGAAACATGGCCAGTGGAATTCAGACATTTGCCATCTCAGCAGGCAAGTGAGCTTCCCTTAGGCAGAGCACAGGGCAAGATGGTGGATGCAGGAAGAATTCTTCTCAGTGCTTCAAAGGGAGCAGTTCATGAGCTAGCACAGATAGGGGAGTGGGAAAGGCGATGTCCCCTGCACCATTGGTGCCCAGCCCTGACAGTACAGGAGGCCTGAGGGGGCATTTCTAAGACCCACATGCTTGGCAGCACCCCTAGGGGACTCCAAGTTATTTAGGCTGGGGTGGGACCAGCACATCTTTGGATGTGAATCTTCCTTGGTGGTTCTCAGGTGCAGCCAGGGTTGAGAACACCCACCTTGTGCTAACGAGATTTCTGCATCACTGATTGAGAGCACTAAGAGAAACACAAGATTTCTATTTGTATGCAAGAGAGAAAAGGTGGTTATTAAGGAGATGAGGGTGAAGAAGGAGGTGATACAGGCATGAGAAGGGTGAGAACCACAGGTGAAGATGGAGGGAGGTGCAGAAAATGTGACCGTGTAGCGACAAATGCCCCCGGAGTTAGAAAGACACTGTCGCTCGCCCATCAGCGCCAAACTCTTTTGAGGTATCTCAAGCTCTCCCAGCTTTGGAGCGTTCCTTTGGAGGCCACGCTCTGGAGTTGGGGACACAAGGTGTCAGCAAAGCATTCTGCAAAGGACATTTGGTGGATTTCCAGAGGAGTGTCCTGAGGGAAGAGCCCTGTCATTGAAAGGAGTTTGATTCCTGCTGCACGTTCTGTGCCCGCTCCTACGGATTTTCTAGGTGTATTAGCATACTTAGAAGAAGTCTCTTATGAAAGAACTTCCTTCAAAATCTAGCAGGGCAGAAACATTTTTTTGCCCCCATCTCTTCTCTTGGGACACGCTTTTGGTAGGGCTGACCGGGCGTGCTGCGTGGCCTTGGCACCCTGTGAGTGGTGCTCTCACCCCATCCTCATCCTTGCCGAAAGAAAACTTGTACATATGTGACCTGGACTGGTGACTGGGGCTCATCACTCTGCAAATGTTTGACGAATGAACCAGCAGATTTGGGGAGAGCTCAGGTGATTTGTTCAGAAGCCTCCCTCCAGGATCCATCCTGAAGAGAGGCTGCCTCCTCTGAACTTGTAGGTGACAAGATGGCTTGTTCAAGCGTGGAATTCAGGAAAGCAGTGTGGGCTAGCAGCTCCTCACGTGGCACCTGGAAGCAGGCTGCCTGAGCCCACACCTGCCTCTCCACTTGCTGGTGGTGCCGCCTTGAGTAAGTCACTGATCTCTCTGAGCCTATTAGCTCATCCAGAAAATGAGAACAGTCAAAGTGATGGTACTGGCCTCCCTGGTGGGTTCGTAGGATGAAGAATAAAAAGATACTCCATGTGAAACACTTGGGCTATTCCTGCCACATAATACATACTTGGACTTACTATTACAGTTTTTGTCACTGCGATTGGCACTTCCAGCCATGATTTCTAGCTAAGCTGATTCTAAGACAAGGGAGTGGGTGCCTGGACCAAGGGGTGAGTTAGAGACTAAGGAGTGGCCTGCTGGGGACCTCTCTGAGGACCCTAGTATGGCAGTCACTGTTCAGTCCTTTGTGGGCTGACTTGGATCTGAACTTTGGTTGGGGGAAGGTTCTCCTCTATGGCTCTGGTCAAAGGGAGTGGGTTACTGGGTCTCAAGACAAATGCCAATTGCTCTGGGGGAAATTGAACCATTCCCGTGAGCAGTATTTGGGTCTCCTGTAGCCTAGGAGAATGGATCACAGACCAATCTGAAAATCGAATGAAGACAGTGTCCACCCTCCCCAGCAGGTGCACTACCCATAGTAATAGCAGCAGGAATCGAGTGCTCCCTGTGTGTCAGCCCTGGGCTAGTGCTGTGCATGGACCCTCTCCTTTCATTCTTATTCCACTGCTTACGTGGCACAAGGTCACTGATTTTCCCATTTTACAAAGGGAGAAAATGAGGCTCCAGAGACCAGGCAACTTGTCCAAGGTCTCACCATTAGTTAGAAGCAGAACTGAGTCTTCTCTCCGAGTTTTTCAGATTCTGAAGTTCTGGCTCCTTCTGCCACAGCCATGCAGCCCAGCAGCTTTGTCAGGTACAAGCCACAAGGCTCGGGTAGAGCAGAGGAAGCTGCGTGGGCCAGGTCAGCCTGATGGCCTTGGACGTGGGGGAAGGTGGCATACAGTCTTCCCCATGCAGCCCCGCCATCGCACCAGGATCAGATATCTGAGCTGCAGGGCCTGTAATGCAATATCCTGTTTGCTGTTGGTTCCCTGTGATAGAGATCTACAGCCCGAGGTGAGAGAAAGAAGATGGGGGTGGCCTTCATTAAATGTCAGGTGACATTTTCACATCAAGGAAATGAAGTGTGAGGCAGGTTGGATGAAGCAGGAGGGGCTGGGGTGGAGTGTCAGAGCTCTGTATGCCTGGTCCCCTTTCCCTTGTGTCCCTGATTCCCCTGTACGGATCTCAGGCTGGAAACCACAGAGTGAAAGGATCTGGGGTCCTGCAGGGGAAAACTCTGGAAAGTCATAAGGGCTTCAGTCTATGCCTGAAGGATGTCATGTGGTGGATGAAGCCGAGGTGGTGACAGTATCAGAGAAGCTTACAGGATACCCAGGACAGGGAGGCTATCTTGACAGGCATGGAGCCCCTTTTATTGAAAATATCCAGCAAAGGCGGAATGATGCATCCTTGGACTGTTAACGGAGGGAATTCTGCACCGAGTGGAAGATACAGCTTCATGAGTCCTGAAGTCCTTCCCACCTCTGAGATCTAAGATTCTGGAATTGTATAAGGGGGATGTTTGACAAAAATCACCCAAACCTCCTGGGATTGTGCAAAGAAGTTCATATCCCCTGCAGACTGCAAATTGCTTTCAGTGAAAAGCACTTGCAAAAACCGGTGACCTAAGCTAAAACCTAACCATTGGGTTAGGAAGTGAATGATGCCAGGAGACGGGCTGCTGGAATACCAAGCATCCCAAGTCATGGAGTCAGGACTCCCTCTCTGAAGTAGTGCCTTTTGGGGGCCAGCAGGGACTGAGAGGTAATACCACCATCTCAAACAGTGTGATGCCTCAAGCCTGAGTCAGAGGTGCATACTTTCATGAATGACTTACATAGATCGTAAGATACCTCCTACCCCAGCAGAACATTAAGCAGGCTTCTCACAGTTGAATCTGATCCCAGTACATCACTGTGATAACCACAACTTTTGGTAAGAGTTGGGGGAAGGAACAGTATTGATTGAGAAGGGATAAAGCAGCCTGACATATGTATTAGTTAAGTATTAGCTGTTGTAACAAATAAACCTCATAGATAGAAATGTGTTTCTCATATACATAAACCTAAAAGAGGTGTCACCATCAGCCTACAGCTGTTTTCCCAATGGTGACTCAGGAATCTGACTTCTTCCATCTTGTGGCTCAGCAAATGTCTTCCAAGACCGCCATGTTCATCAAGATGGAAGAAGTGGACACCTGCAAGGGGTACCTGTGGGTTTTTGCTCACATTCTGTTTGGACAGCACTTGCGGACTTGGCCACATCCACATGCATTTGGAGCTGGGAAATGTGGTTGGCCAGTAGACCCAGGAAGAATAGGGAAAATAGATTTGGCAAAGAGCTGGTTCATCATTGCCTCACCTGTGCAGTCTTTGCTCTTGTTCTGGCAGACTCATGTATTTGTTAAACAGCTATTTACTGAGTGCTAGTTCCAATATTGATGGAAGCCAGGCAGTGCCCCGGGCAGACCTCTGGGTGTCCTTAAGGAGCTAAAGGGAAAGAAGAATCTAAAAACAAGCAAATAATTAGTTAAGGTGATTGCAAATTGTGACATTGTTGTATTCTAAGAACTCTCAGAGGCCTATGTGGCTCGTGCACTATGAGCAGGGGCAAGAGTGATGTGAGGGAAGCCTGGAGAGATAAACTGAGGCAGGCGAAGGTCAGACCAAGGTTATGGGCATTTAAATTTAATCTTGTGAGTTCTTGTAGTTTCTAATCTCTCTGAGAGTAATGAAGGATGCAGACTTTACTAGACATCGTGGACCTTTCCTCCATGTCCAGATGAATATTAAAATTTTATGGATCTTACATAGCACTAGGAAAAGGCAAAAAGCCCTCCAAGGCAAAGGAAGCAGAGGTCATTGCTGATAGCTCTGCTTAATTAGTAAAGATCCCTTGCTCAGTGCAGAAGGGCAGGGAGAGAAAATTCTTCCCAGTCTTCTAGCCATGATTCCAGCTCCTGCCTACAGGTGGCCCAGTTTTAGTCAGAGCCATGCTAACACGTCGACTGCCATCAGCATTTTAGAACCACCATTGATGACTCTGGCATCCCTGCAGGTAATTCAGAATCAGACCATCCTAGGACTGATTTTTGAAAGAAATTTTAAATGTCATCAATCCCAAAAGGTACCCACCATTGAAGCATGAAGTCCCTCTATGGCACCACCCAGCATAATCATCCAGCTGAAATGTAGATACCTCCAGGAATGAGGAATTCATACCTGACAAAGCCACCCCATTCACCTTCAACTGGAGATGTTAGAACGTTCTTTCTCTCTCTGAGTTGAAATATGCCTCCCTGTTACACCTGCCGTTTGGTTCTGATTCTCCACCTTAACATTGCGGTTAACTTCCTCAGGATATATACAAATTCTGTCAATATCCAGGGTGTCCGTATAACTTACTCTCTAAGCCATGGCTTTTGCAAGTGGAAGCAGATGGTAACTGGGTGCAGTTCTGGGACATGGGGCATGAACTGGGGCAGTCTGAGCAAACCAGGACGTGCAGCGACCCCGTCGGTATACCTGAGAAAACCTGACGGCTGGTGGTTCCGTGTCGAGACAGCGAGACCCTTGCCTGGCACCTCTTACCTCTGACGACCTGAGAGTGCATCACAGCACCTGGGAGAGTCAGATATTCCGGTGGGGCTTGGCAAGCTGTGGTCACCTGTTCAAGAGGGTCTTCTCTCTCTCCCAGGGACTTTGTGAAGGCCTTTATCCAGTTCAAGAAGCCTATCGTGGTGGCCATCAATGGGCCAGCCCTGGGCCTGGGTGCCTCCATCCTGCCCCTCTGCGACATCGTGTGGGCCAGTGAGAAGGCCTGGTTCCAGACTCCCTACGCCACCATCCGCCTCACGCCTGCTGGCTGCTCCTCCTACACCTTCCCCCAGATCCTGGGCGTCGCACTGGTAAGCCTCCTGTGATACCGGGATTCGGGCCCCGGCAAGATCCTACCTCTGCCTTGAGTTTAGGGTATGCATGGGGCTAGAAACCCGAGGATGTTGTCAGCCTGAGGATCAGCCGGACTGCCTCAGATCCTCCACATCATCAGTGCCAGACGGAGTAGCCTGGCTAGAGAGGATGGCAATGAGGTCAGTGTATGGACTGTGCACTCTGCATGCTGTCTCAATTATTCCTCGCTCCAGCCTCCTGCAGGCATGTCTTAGGGTCAGCTGGGTGCCATAACAGGGTCTCAGTGGCTTGAACAACAAAACTTTCCTTCTTACCTTTGCATGGCCCAGCATACGTGTAGGAGCCACCCACGCTGTCTGGGGAGCCAGGTGCCCCCATCCGGTAGATGTGCGCTCACTTCCAGCCAGTGGGAGAGAAGAGGGAGACAGAAGCATCATGCAGGAGGGCTTCACGGGCCAGGCCTGCAGAGGCATCTTTACCTCCACTCATGTGCCGTTGGCCATGATTCAGCCTCTGGCCACATGTGCCTGTGAGGGAGGCTGGAAGATGTAGCCCAGCGCATGTCCAGCAACAAAAGGGAAAGGATTCAGTGAACACAAAGTAGTCTCCACCCCGTGTGGAAATGGTTGCAATTTCCATCTTATAGGTGGAACATTAAGCTCAGGGAAGTTAGCTGTGTCACCAGGTGCGGCAGACAGAGTTGCTGTGCCATGGAGGCAGCAGAGCCCACCGTAAGCTGTGGTCAGATTCTGCACCAACATCCAGAAGCGAGTCGGGACCGGAGAGAGCAGTGATGACAGCTAGCACGTAGGAAGCACTTGCTGTGTGTTGGTCTGGGCTGTCAACGCAGTCCACAGCCCTGTGAGGCAGGACAGCTGTGATCCCCATTTTGTGGATGTGGAGACTCAGGCTAGAGAGGCTTAGTGGGTTGTCTGAAGGCAGGCAGTGGGATTTCAGCACCAACCGGCTGGTTCCACTGTGCTCTGAACACAGCATGTTACTAAACAGGTCCCACAGCTGAGGGGTGAGTCTGAGATTAGCCGATTCTGAACCCCAGGGAGGGGTTCAGAATGTGTAGCTGGTCCGTGTAGGCGTTGGAGGCACCATGCTGCTGAGTCTGGGCTTCCTTTGATGGGTCCTCCCATGTGGACTCTTCAGAATTCTCTGCTGTTCAGAGTAACCATGAACTCTGAACTCCGTTCTGATGGGCTAATCCTTGTTTCATAAGCATGGGTCCAAGCTGGATCTCAGAAGGTTCTCAGGGAGTCCCCCCCCTTCTAGCCAGTCATCTTCCTTTTTCCCTCCCTTTCTTCAAATGCTGCAAATCTACAAAGTGCCAGACTCTCTGCACCCACCAGAAGTCCAGGGATGAACAAAAGCCCCTGATCCTCAGATCTGTTCCCCAGCTCAGTGTCTTGAAAGGAGGTCCCACCTTGTTCAGAGAGGACCCCTTTGAGGAGGTGACATTTGAGTGGACGCAAGAATTCCAGGCAGAGGGTGCATGAAGTGGGGGATGGAGCGGGGAGTGGGCCTGGTCGGTCCTGGGTTGAGAGTGATCAGGTCAGTGGGGCCTGATGAGGACAATGGGGAGAGGGCAAGGGACAAGGCCATGGCAGTGTATATGGCTGGCCCCTGCAAGCCTGGTATGCCAGGGAGGGTGCTGGGCTTTCTGTGTTATGCCCACCTCAGCAGGGTCTGCCAGGGGTCCACTGGTGGCATCTGCTAGCAGACACCTTAGGTCACAGGAGACCTCACAAAACTGTCAGAGAAGCATGTCCTGGGTGACGGAGTCAAACCCTGTAACCCCAGAGGAAAAACCGAGTGCTGCCTCCCGGGCCCTGCAGAGTGGCTTCTTCCAGCCGATGGTGGCCCCACAGCTATTGTGAATTATTCCTTTTAAGGGGGAGACTCCAGGATTTCTTTTGGTGTCTTGATTTTATCAGAGGGTGAACACCCAGCCTTTGGCCTCCCTCTCATGCTCTTCAGGCAGTGTGGTACATTCTTAGGACTGTGACTGTTGCATCTGGACATGCACCTGTGGAAGGGTGGGCTTTTTCCACCGGACTCCTGCCCCGTCCTCCTTTTCACACCGGACTCCTGCCCCGTCCTCCTTTTCACACCGGACTCCTGCCTCGTCTTCCTTTTCACACCGGACTCCTGCCCCGTCCTCCTTTTCACACCGGACTCCTGCCCCGTCCTCCTTTTCACACCAGACTCCTGCCCCGTCCTCCTTTTCACACCGGACTCCTGCCCCGTCTTCCTTTTCACACCGGACTCCTGCCCCGTCCTCCTTTTCACACCGGACTCCTGCCCCGTCTTCCTTTTCACACCGGACTCCTGCCCCGTCTTCCTTTTTACACTGGACTCCTTCCCTGTCTTCCTTTGTAGCTCCCTATCCTGTGGTTTTCATCAGAGGGCCTGCAAGCCCATTTTTCCCATCTCTCAAGTCCTACTTTTGTTATAATAGTTAGGCTGATAAGCAGTGTCCCTTTTCCTTCCTTAATATTCCTCCTTGTTCCGTTTCGAAAATGACATCACCAACCATAACAAAAACAGCAAATTTCTGCTGCCCCTTCTGCACATACCAGTCCCTGTTCTAAGCACCCCTCAGTTAATCTCGCCTCTGTGCCGGGAACTTGGTGCTGTCATTATACCTCTTGGATGGCAGAGAAAATTGAGGCTTTTTGACGTTAAGTGACTTGCCCAGAGTCACGCATCAGTGACTAAATTGTTTATGTTCTTGTTTTCTTTGCTCTAGAGGGGGTTGTTCGTTAATTTTATGGGTCTTCACCAGGGTCACCCTACCTTGACCAAGAATCTCCTTCCTCTCTGAGTCCTTACGTTTCTGGATAATACTCTTAAGTTCTCTTGAAAGACGGCACCACAGAGTGTGGTATCTCAAGGGTGACCAGCAGCCTTTCTGTATGAATGGAGGCCTCACCTTGTACCTTGCACCTGCCAGGGCATAACTGCCAGCGGATCTGAATCCAGGTTCACTGGAGCAGACATAGCCAGTTGCCACTTCTCCCAGTGACCTTCTACTGAGTTCATTTGACTGAGGTGTTCCTCAGAAAGCATCATGGCCTTTGTGTTCAAATCTGTAACTAAGCAAGCAAAAATATATAACATAAGCAAGCAAGGCTTATTAGCAACATAAAAGACTGTCCTCTGGCGTGGAAGATTGTCCTCTGGGACATCATGACCCATCAGTGCCGACCAGGACTAAGTAGGAGATCTTACGCATAGCTCTGGAGGTCTGAGAATGCCTGACATTTTAACACCAGCCCAAGAGGAGCTAGCACATAGAGGCAGGAGAAGAGAGTGTGGGGAAGCAGGTGGATGGCAGATATGGATGGCATTGTCAGCTGTGCGGACTCTATCACCTGGATGTGACCATTACGCCCTGATTATCAGGCACTGTCTGCAAGTTGCAGCTTATACTACCACGTTCTCTGTCTGTGCCTAGGACCTCATCTGTGGAGCTCCTCTCAGACCTTATATGACAGCTGCAAATTTCAAAGCAAAAGGAAGTTCTCTGGGGAGTGTGGTACCAAGATAGCTCAGGTCACCAGTGCCCAGGGAAGGCTGGTCTCTGCCCTTCATGACTGGGCAGTGCCCTTGGTCAGTCCTGAGCCACTGGGAGAGATGCGCCTCTCTGCCTTGGTATTGTGGTGTTATTCAGGACCTTTTTAGCTGCCAGTGATGGAAATGCTTTAACCAGTTTAATTTTTTAAGAAGGAGCTTAATGGCTCTCCCAGCTGGAAAGTCCAGAAGTGGCAGTTCCCTTGGGGAGATAGGGCCCAGGAATTCAAGTACCATCAGGTCTCTCTCTCTTTTTCTCCTTTTCTTCATCTTTCTCTCTCTCTCTCCTCCTATTTCTCCTTTCCCTGTGGCCCCACCTCTCCACAGGCAGGACACAGCCGTGGATGGTCCTTGGGCTCGGGGATGTTAGCCTTGGGCTCACTGTGACTTGCCCAGAGTCGTGCGTCTGTGACTAAACTCTGTTTATGTTCTTATTTTCTTAGCCCTAGAGGGGGTTGTTGGTTAATTTTATGGGTCTTCACCAGGGACACCCTACTCTACCTAGGATGGTCTGATTCTGAATTACCTGCAGAATTACCTCAATCAGAGATGAAGAAAGACTCCTCTACCACACCTGCAGCTGGAAACCCCCCTTGAGCTTTATTATCTGGGGGGAGCGTCTCTTTATCCCTGGGCTGTTGTGGGCTGGGTACATTTCGGTGCCAGTGATGTCATCATGGCTGGGTCATGGGCTCTGAAGTGTACCCAGCCTACAACCCATGCCCTTGTGTCTGCCACCCGAAATGGGGAGGGGGGTGAGGCATGCAGAGTCACAGTTACACACGTCCTTTGGGGAAATTAACGAAAGCTCAGAAAAATACACATGGACACAAACATTTCTATGAAATTTCCAAATCTCGTCTTATCCCAAAATAAAATAAGGATCTGGAAGACCAGATGCTTCCCAGAACAGGGATGGTTGCAGGTGGCAAGCCCTGGACCCACTGAGGGATGTGGGTGGACCTCCAGGCCCTCAGTCTTCGCCTGCTTTGCTTTTTCAGGCCAATGAGATGCTGTTCTGTGGGCGGAAGCTCACCGCCCAGGAGGCCTGCAGCAGGGGGCTGGTGTCGCAGGTCTTCTGGCCCACCACATTCAGCCAGGAGGTGATGCTGCGGGTCAAGGAGATGGCAGCCTGTAGTGCCGTGGTGAGTTCCCGTGTCTCCCGCGTGCTTGTCCTTGTGATAGACCCATTGTACGGATGAGGACAGCAAGGCTCAGAGGGCCTTGCACAGAGGGAATAAGCAAAAGACCCTTTGCAGTTTAACAAAGGCCTTTTCTCGGTACTGACAGCTTCATTCTGAGGGAGCCAGTCAGCAGTATTACATATTCTCCATCATCTCTGGGCAGAGAAGCCTCACAGGAGAGATGGATACTCTGGGATAGAGTCACTGCTTTCAAAGTAAGTCCTAAACACCCGCAAAAGCACGAAACATCTGCAGCTTTCAAAGAAACGGGAAGCAAAGGCAAGTAAGGACAAAAAGTATTGAACCCATCCAGAGATGACTAGAGAAAGCTGTATACGCGGGCCTTTATTTCATTTCTTTTCTCTCCCGACTGCTCGGCACATTGAAATGTCACTGTTTGAAGACGCACTGAAAAATACATAAACAAATAACACCTCTGCAGAGGCACTGGTTTTTAATTAAGTGTTGATTTTATCTCATAACCGTGACTCGGAGCACAGCAGGGGAATAATCTGTGGGAAGGTGGAGACAAGGCCACTCCTACAGCCCCAGGGCTGGTTCCAGAGCTCAGAGAAGCGTTTTGGGAGATTGAGACTTGAGGACTCTCTCTGTGCTTGAGAAACAGGGAGCTGCTGGGTGCATTTCTGGGGCAACACTTTTGCCCCTCCCTTTTTTCTCTCCCTCTGCCTGTGTTCACACCCAGCTGTCCTGCTTCTCCTGCTGGGCCTCATCCCCATATATTGTCACGTACTGTGTTTAAGCCCTGCCCCTGGCAAGCTGAACAGTCCTGTTTGGGTGATGGTGATAGGTGGGGGGTGGTCTCCACCTTGTTCGTGAACACTCACATGGGCCGCGGGTGTTGCTGATTTCTTCACATGGATTCTCTCTTAAGCTTGCTAATGACTAGGGTGACTAACTTGCCCCACCTTGTCTGGGACTCTCCTGGTTTTAGGACTAAAAATCCTGAATCCCAGGAAACCCCATTGTATTAGTGCGTTCTCATACTGCTGATAAAGGCATACCCGAGTCTGGGTACTTTCTAAAGAAAAGGAGGTTTAATAGACTCACAGTTCCACGTGGCTGGGGAGTCTTCACAATTGTGGTGAAAGGCACATCTTATACAGTGGCAGACAAGACAGAAGTGAGAACCAAGTGAAAGGGGAAACCCCTTATAAATCATCAGATCTCTTGAAATGTGTTCACTACCAGGAGAACAGTATGGGGGAAACTGCCCCCATGATTCATTCATCTCCCATCGGGTCCCTCCCACATGTGGGAATTATAGGAGCTACAATGCAAGATGAGATTTGGGTGGGGACACAGCCAAATCATATCCCTCTTAGTCCTGAGCAAACAGGGGTGCTTGATCACCCTGAGATCAGCTTCATGGAGACACAGGTAGAAATTCTAAGCAGAGGAAGCAGCAAGAGTCAGAAATCCCCGGGAAGCTTAGGCAGCAGCATGCAGTCAGGTAGCACTGGTATGCTAGGAACCACGCCGCTGAAAAGGAGGGTGGGAGTCTGGCCTGGGAGCTATAGGAAGGAGTTTGGCCTGTGCTGTGGCAGGGGAGAGATGCTTAGGTGAAACCAGCTGTTGAAGGACACCTGAGTGGGCAGGCTCTCAGGACAAGGAATACTGCAAGGACATCTCTGCTGCCAACAGCTGTCAGTTAAGGAGTGCTGGGGGCAGTTCCTGAGAAAGGAACTATCCACCAGAGTGAAGCCCATGGCCTCTAGGAGATGCTCCTCTTTGGGGCCATTCCAGGGGGAAAGAGGCAGCTGAGTCTGGCAGTTCATCCCACCACCTGCAGCCTCCAGCCCAGGCTGGGAAATGAGGCTGCAGCCCCTTCTAGCCTGCTGGAGCCAGGGACCTGCTGTCTTTGTGTCTTTCTGTTTGAGGGCATTTCAGGAGAGGCTGGTGGAGGCCAGCAAAGGATGCTCGAAGGCCTCACGTCTGGATGTGCCTCTGGTGGAGGGCAGCAGCTGTGTGGCTCTTGGAATCAGCCAGACAAGGTTTTCTGCTCTTTCCACCATGCCAGTAGTCGGGCAGCCCTGGGCCACTTTACGTCATGGAGCTTTGGATTGTAAACCTGTAACATGGGGACAGAAAGACTACTTACTTGCAGGCTTATCATGAGAAGTAAATGAGAGAATTCAGGAAAAGTACTTCTCAGATTCTGTTGGTTAATGGTGATCATAGTGGCATTATTACAGTTACGATTACAAATGTTACTACAGTCATTATTACTCATTACTATGATTAGTATTGCTATTACTACTATGATTTTTTTACTTACTATGATTATTACCATTGTTACTATGATTATTGCTTATTACTATGATCATTGCCCACTGCTATGATTATTACTGTAATTACCATGATTATTACTCATTTCTGTGCTTATTACTCTTATGATTGTTCATTGCTATGATTATTATTACACTTGTTACTATGATTATTGATCATTACTGTGACTATTAGTGTGATTATTGCTCATTGCTATGATTACTATTTCTATCACTGTGGATAGTGCTCACTATTAAGATGATCATTACTTATTACTATGACGATGGATTACTGCCATCATCATCATAATGAGTAATAATCACAGTATGGTAGTAATTATCATAGTAATAACACTGTGGGAATAAGACTGTATGTACATGTGTCTGTGTATACAATATATACACAGACATGTATTATATACACAGTGTGTATGTATTATATATAATATATACATACATAATATATTCATATTATGTATATACATGTGTTTCCATGTATATAATATATAATTATATATACGGAATACTATAGTGAATAATCACAGATCCTTTGTGATCATTTATCATAGCTGTTGACAGCAGCTACTCCGTTTATAGCCATGATTACTGTGATCATTATTACTCATTACTACAATGATTACTGTGCGTGATGATTACTATTCATTCCTGCGATTGTTACTCCCTACTGTAATTATTATGATGGTGATAGCTGTACTGTTACTTGTCACTACCATGATGACTACCACTGTAACCTGAACACAGGACATTGCTCTCGGGGTGGGTTGTATGGATACTGTGACAACCATTCATTCATTTCATTGTGTGACCTGAACACGGGGCATTGCTCTTGGGGAGGGTTGTATGATACTGTGATAACCATTCATTCATTTCATTGTCTTACTCTGTGTTCTCCTTGATCCTTGAGTTATTGCTGACAGATCATGAAGATAAATCACAGGGAGGTTAAAGCAGTGTCTCCTACATTTTTTCATGATGCTTATAGGAAAGGACTCTGTGTTTGTGGCACCCTTGGGTAATAGCCAAGTGGTCTGGAGTGATCCGGGCCTCACTGAGCCATCCCGGGGCCTCAGGGCTCCATGTCTGGACACATCTGGGATCCATTCATGGCCATGCTAGAAACATGGGACTGGGAAGGCCCAGGCTGAAGGAGGTAGCCTTCATTGGCTTCGAGTATGGGAGGTTGACCAGTGCCCCATGGGCCAGGTACCTAGTTCTGGAGCAGAGTCACCAGTGCCCAGCTAACAGGCCTGTCTGTCTCCCTCCAGGTGTTAGAGGAGTCCAAATGCCTCGTGCGGAGCTTCCTGAAATCGGTGCTGGAAGACGTGAATGAGAAGGAATGCCTCATGCTCAAGCAGCTCTGGAGCTCCTCCAAAGGCCTGGACTCCCTGTTCAGCTACCTGCAGGACAAAATTTATGAAGTCTGAGGGGTCCTAGCTAATGGGCCCTCAACTTCTAACTCTGCCCTGTGTTTCGGAAACCGAAGCACAGCGTCTGCCCCGGCCAAGGAGTTTGTTGAGGTGTCTCTTTATGCCTAGGGTTGTGTCCATTTCCTCGTGTCCTTTGGTTGCTCCTCATTGGTTTGATTTTGTGTAATGGGTGGAAAACGCAGCATACTTGGCCTCCCCCACATCCCTGCCCTACCTGGACAGAGAGCTCTCCAGGGCTGTATCTTCCCAGGGCTCCGCCAAGCACTGCTGTCCTTTCCTCACTTGCTGAAATGCACCATCCCGGTCCAGGAAGGGGAAGACCACTTTCCCATTCTTCTGACTCAGGCTGTGTCTAGACAGTGCCTCTGACCTGGAGACTTGGCCGTCAAGGCTCTCTCTGGTTGTATTTAGATCGGGTGTCAGAGGACGACCTATCTTAGGGAATTTCCAGACCAATGAGCAAAACGATTGTGCACACCTGGCTTTGGTCTCCCTCCAGTGCAAATCTGTGTGATTATTAGGGCTTGGTCTTAAAACCCGGTTGAGTGATTTACAAACCCAGATATTGTACATTTAGAAATGTTTTGTTAAATATATATTTTTAAAACAATGTAAGTGGAAATTCTGATAATTTATGTGTATTATATGTAAAGCTAGTTTTGCAAAAACAAACTACTAGGGAAATGTTTTCTCTTTCCTTGGACTTATTTTATTTATTTATTTTTGTTTATATATTGTGATGTCTGTTGTTCACACAGATACTATTTTCATACTGCCCTGGACCAAATCCCACACGAGGTTCATGCCGTTGGGTGCATTCTAGCAATGAGCCATGCAGAAATAAAGTTCAGAGAGATGAAAACAGAAGGATTTCTGTGGACAGAAAGAATAGCGCTGCACCTCTGTGTGTAAAACGACTCTCAGCTGTAATAATATTATACTAGTTCCTTAGGTTTGTCCTCCGGAGATGTCTTGGGAGAGTCTTCTCTTCCCTCTGCTGTCTTTAAGGAAATAAAGGACCCTCTCAGCCTGAATGATCCTGAAACAGACCCAGCCCCTAATTGTGTGATGTCGGGAAGGGGCGGGGATAGGCCCTACCTGGAAATAGCATATTGTCTATCTAGAGTAAGACTTTTTTCTTTGGGGCAAATGACTGAAGTTGGATTCTGCAGTCTTTTGCTTCCATGTGATCAGTGATTTCTGGTATTGGCCTCCCAGGGAGTTGGGGAAGAGTTCCCGCTCTGCTGAGCTGTCTGGAGGTCTGACTCTTTTCCCCCAGAAGCTGAAATGACCCATCTTTTTTTCTAGTTTTTTATACACATAAGGAGCAATGACCAGGGATGAGACCTCCTTGCCTCAGTGCCCCTGGGCTGCAAGGGGCTTCCAGCACATGTGTTAGACCATCAGACTCAAGTCCCAGGATAAGCTACAGAAAAGGAAGGGTTTGGGATTGTGGTTTTGGGTGGTGAGGGGAAAAATATAAACCTCAAGTTGGGAGCAGACAAATGGAAGGGGTGTGTTCTGCATGAGATTTAAACCATGGGTCAAGCAGCCAGAGAAATGTAGATTCTCAGATTCTCAGGAGGGAGGGATTTTTTTCCCATTTCCCTCACAGCCCATGAGTATTCCTGGAGGCCCTTGGCCCTCCCCTTCTTCCCATTTCCTGTTGGGCACCAGCCTTTCTTGGCCCTTCTTTGGAGAGAGTGGAATAAGCCAGCAAGAGGTGGGCACAGGTGGTGGAGGTGAAGCAGGCTCAGAAGAGAGTCCTGGTGACAGTTCTCTTAACTCTCTGTGGTCCTTTCACTTCTTCTCCAGGCGACTGGGTGCACTGGGCAGGGCAGATGCAATATATTTGTGGCCCTGAGCTCTGAGTTTCAAAGAACAGGTTGATTGTCTACACTAGATCTAGAGACATGGTTTTTAAGCAGTGACCCTCAAGTTTATCTGTACTGCTGGTCCTTCTGATGACCTTGGTTCCCTCCCTGCAAAGCCTTTCTCCTTTAAGAGTTTGTGAGGGTTGGGAAGGAGGGGAAACCTCTCCTTCAGCCAGAGGAGGATGGAATTGAAGTCCTTTGCATCTTCTTTTTGTCCATGTGGATCCTATAAAGACTGCCGACCTGCCCTACAGGGAGTTACTATAGGGAGACACATGCTTTTGCCCAAATGCCTGTTGTCGCAGCTCTACCTGGATTCCCCTTGTCTCCAAGCTCTACCTTGTTTCCCTTGAGAAAGCAAATGTGAACTTGCCAAAACACTTAGTTGAACCTGGTTCTTGTATGTTGTGGCAGTTAGTGTTTTCATACTGCTAAATTCTTGTTCGAAAGAGCCTCCTCATTTCTGTTGAGCTTCTGACTGGGTGCAGTTATATTCAACAGCTGTTGAAGTGGGGTCAAGATTCTCCTTGAAAATGGAAGGGATGTTTAGAAATTCCTTTAGATCAGTGTCCACCTTTGTTCCCTTCTTGAGAGAACCAGAAACGTTTCAGGTTTGGATGAGTTATCAAATCGAAACTGCTGAACATTTCGGGGATCTCTGATGATTAAGGCAGGAATATGAAACCATTCCTGAGGTGGAATTCATGCTTGTTAATTCCTGGCTCCTGGGTGTAACAGGGTGGTGGAAATCTGTATTTTGGTTGTTTGCATATAGTCAGTATTGGGTGAAAGTGGGAGCAATCTGTTTGCTGCAGGGTAGACTGAATTTTTCACTTTTGGGGTACTTGTTTTGACAATGTGTAGGCGAATTCCAGGTAACTTACAGCAAATCGATCTGGAATGGAAAAGACCAGACCTCTGGTTGTGTCAGGGTTTATCCTAATAGCTTTTCTGAGATAGGGCTCAGACTTGCATTTTTGATCTTCCAACCTAGGGCCCCCTCTCTATCTAAGGGATCATTTCTCCCCTCTCTCCAGCATTTCCCCTACCTTCTCTCGTAAGTCACTCCCAAGAGCCTGGGCGGGTCTTTAAGGAACTGCAGCTCATCTTGGCAGCCCTGTCCTGCAATTACCTTTAGGTTTGGAAGAATAGCTGTGGGTGGGCAATTGAGGGCGGTTCTTTAGTCAAGGGCCTTTCTAGCAATCCACTCCCTCCCATCCTGTTAGCCATGCAGTGGAACTCTCCTTCCCTCTCTTCCCTAACCTCAACGATGGCTCACTCCTAGCATCTCATGGGACCATCTGAGTTAACAGCCCTGTCCCGAGAGGACTTTGTGCAGAACATTTGTTAAGGTGGTCAGACCTCAGCACCGTCTGGAAGACACAGCCTAATGCTGATGTACTTACGTGCCCCTTCCAGCATAGAAGTAATGTCTGTCGGTAACGGCCATCCAAGTCACTGTCTGAGAATGACATTGGATAGCTGTGAGAAAGTAGTAGAGAATTGACTTAAAATATTATTCTTGTTTGGTATAGATTAAACTAGGAAATGTTCTCTCTGAAGCATGAAACTGTTTTTCCCATGTGAAGTTTAGTATAAGGATGGAAAAATAATAATCACAATAGACTTTGAACAATGCAACTGTATCTCTGAATATCCACATTTAAAAATAGCCTTCACTGAATGCTGAATTGCATTTCCCATTATTGTTGGTTTAAAAAATTTTGTAAACTTTTTTTAAAATTTCAAATTTAGTCACATCCATGAAATTTTCCAGTCTAGTTTCTGTGGAAATTTTTTAACAGAGAGAAACGAATAGAAACATCTTCAAATCCTCTTAAGTGAATATTTAAATTGCAGAGTTGCTTCTGTTCTGTTTTTCTGTATTCAGACACTTAGATCTGTTGTATATATTAGTCTAGACACTCTCACTAATATACACAGTATTTAAGAAATGAGATTTCTTAAGTATTTTATTTTATTCTCTGTAAATGGTTTTGTATAATCTAAAAATCTACACTTTGTAGATATTTAAGGGAAACATTTGGGGTTGTCTTGCATGTATATTTTTGTTGTAGATAAGTGTTGCTTAGTTATTTCTGCAAATTTTGTTTGAAATGCTTACAGACTTTAATACAGTATATATTTTCAAAATATAAACTTTTATATTTCTGTGATGTTAGGATATGCGTTTTAGGCAATATTTTTCATTAATATCACTTGTTCTTTCGAAAAATAGCATTCTGGTTTGGTGCCAGTTTTTTTCATTAGAATATAATGCTCTTATATTGTTGGAGAGCAGGTTAATCTTTTTTCGAAGTAATTGAGTTTGAAGTATAATTTCAAAATGTATTGAATTTGTGAATAAGCCTTACCATTAGGATCAGTAAAATTTTCAACTTTGCAACTACATAAGTAGTTTAAGATCTCCCCATAAATTCTTACTGTGTGGCAGTTGATGGAGTTTGTGAACAGAGCCTTAAGCTTGTTGCAAAAAAAAAAAAATAAAATGGTAATACGGGTTGTTTCCTCCATGCAGTGTAAGCCATGTGGACGGACTGAATGCAGTCTGTAATTCATGGCTAATCTGAAGAGTTTGATTGAGATGATGGCGGCAGGGACCAGATAGGCACCTTGGTGATTGTCTTTGGCCATAAGAATGGACCAAGGACTGGTTTTCCAGAGCCACCTTCATACTGTAAACATGGTTTAGACACGGTCATAGGGAAGGCTGCTGGTCCATCATTTGTTCCAAACAAATGACATTTCCTGCTCCTGACCCTGGCAGTTGACCCCAGATTCCTTGTAGATGACTTGGAAACGTCCATTCTGGGTAAGGTCAGCACTCCTTGAGAGATGTTAACAAAGTTTACCTATGAGTCTTACTGTGTAGACAATCTGAAGTTGATTTTAGTTACACAATCAGCATTCCCATGTGTCCTCAGTGTCTTATCAATGAACTATGTGTATCAAGCCATACTAAACTGGAGTTTAGCAGGACAAAGGCAAACGAGATGTAGAACATAATATATCAGCTGAAACTGTCTACCCAGGGCTGTTTTTATAGAACATAAATCATGGAGCTCCTTGGCAGTGTGTCTACTGTGTTTGGGGTTTAATAAAACCAACTAGAATTTAGACTTAAAAAGAAATTGTGTTTCCTTTCGGTTGTCCACACTTCAGTAGTCCAGGGCGATCCTATGGCTAAAATCAAGTTATTTGATTCATCTCTGGTACGTGTTTATAAAGTCAGCCTTTCAGCTATTAAGATGGAGATTTGCTTTAAGTTTTTGCAGCGTGTGTGGCAGTCAGAAAAACCCATATCTAGTTTTCAGCTTCGGTTCGGGCGTTTTTACGGCTTAACCTTATCTCATTGATCCAACATCTAGCCTGATGCTGGAACTCTTAAAGTTGACTCTTAGAGGTTTGGAGAGTATAGAGTTTCCCATCTGGTGTTTAATTTGTCCCTGTGCCATTAGTCTCAGCTTGAAGTCATTTGCCAATGTCGATGTTGACAGGATTGTGACAATATTGCCTTTCATAAAACCGAGGACCAAAGAATTCCATTATTGTAACAAAGCCTGAGTTTCATAGACTGTGGGCACATCTAGACAGATATGTGTATGCTTGATGGTGCAGAGAAGCTGCTCACTTCACCAACCTCATGCTCCCCCTGGCTGGCCATACAGAGGGATTCGTTGTCATATTGAGAAGGCTCTGAAAGATGAGTTTCTAATTGAAGCTCACTATCTCAGGTTGGTGTTTCTGCTGTGTAGTCCCAAGCCTGTATCCATATCATAGAAGTGGAGGTCTGGCATTCCTCCAGGTTATCTGGCCAGTGTAGACTGTTCCATCTGAACATGAACCTTCAGGGTAAGAATTTTTCAGACGTGTCTATACTGAACAGTAGGATCCTGCACTTGCCAAATGTCTGCCTCCTTTCATTCTTCATTGACCCATTCTAATTCCTATTAGGTACGGGAAGAATTGTCTTCAGTTCGCTTTCCATTCTCATTCATGATGAAATCGTTGATCCATTGACCAGTTGAGAAATGATGGATGCTGAAGATGTGGTATTCTATTGGTAAGGCTTATTACCAAACTTCTGATAATGAAGCAGGCTACCAAAAACGTATCCAGCTCACCCTAGGAGTGTTTGGATTTGATCATGGATGTCGCACACACCAAAATCCACCAAGACCTTTGCAAAATTAGGCTACTTGTTTTATTTTGCCAGATTATCATGGGAGAGTCTTTATCTAGTTCTGAATATTTGTAAGTCTGAGTACTTCATAGAATTATAAAGCAGGTACAGCTGACCCCTTCTCACCATGTTGTAAATATTTATTGAGACTGGGTGCAGTACTGAGGGATAATAATCTTCTGATTTATCAAATGCTGACTGTCTAGAGCAAATTGTACACTCTCTTTGTGAATGGTCCTGTAACGTGTATGAACACATTTCTGGGTGCCTTAGAAGTTGTATTTTTCATGTGTGCTAATATGCAGTATTTATACATTGTGAGAAGCTGCTTTGAATAAAAAGGTTGAGACTTCATCTGCATTTGCTTGTGTTCCCCCTTTTGCAGGCTGCACATAAAGTTCACGAGTATGTACTGTGGCTTCTGAACAGAGAAGTTTTGGGGACCTTCTAGGGGTTGAGACATCTGATATTTCTAGTTTGCACCTGAATTTGGTGCCTGTGTTCCCTAGAGACTACCCAGATCAGTTATTCAGGAGGGCAGTCACTAGGTGGGGACAACAGCTTGATGCCAGAGGACCCCAGAACTGGGTGGGGGCCCAGGAGTGATTTTTCAGGGGATTGATATGAGCATTTACCCATTCCCTGATATGCCCAGAATGGTTCCTTATACCAGGGCTTCCTCCTCAACTAGAGAGAAACCTCTGTGGAACTTGAGCTTGGACAATCCCAGCTGCCATGCATGGCTAACAATGATATTTGTCACTATGGACTTACACAAAGTTCTTTCACATACATGCTCTCATTGCTTTGATCATCACAACATGATTCTTAGAAGTGTCACCCTGGTGAGGACCCCAGATTTCTAAGGCCTGGCCTCAGAAACATTGGGAGGGCTGCAGAAAAGACTGACAGGAAGTCTTTCAGGGATTTGTGGTGTTACGGGATTCTTAAAAAAGGATTAACACAAGGTCATCTATCCTTCCATCCATCCATCCTATCCATCTGTCTGTCTGTCCCTCATCCAACCATTAATTCACCCATCCATCCATCCACCCATCTATTAATCTACTTATCCTGTTTGTCTGTCATCCAACCATCCATGCATCTGCCATTCTTTAATCCATCCATCTTATCTGTTAACCCATCTGTCGATCATTCATCCATCTATCCATCATCCTTTTGTTCATCTCTCCACCATTCTATTAATCCTGTCTATTCATCTGTCTGTCCACCCAACCATCTGTCCATCCACCCTCCTCCTATCCACCCATCTTATCCATCTGTCCATCATTCAACCATCCATCCATCATTCTTGTGTTTATCCATTGTCCCATTCATTCATCCATCCATCCTATCTATTCATCTGTCCATTATCCAACTATCCATCCTATCTGTTCATCTGTCCATCCTCAGCCATCTGTCTGCCATCCTTTTATTCATCCATTGTCCAACCCATATCCATGAATCCATCTCCCTGTTCATTCACCCATCCATTCATCCATCTATCCTGGCTATTTTCCATCATCCAACCATTGGTACATATGCCATCCATCCACTCTATCCATCTATCATCATTCTATTCCTCCATCTGTCCACCCATTCTTCTATCCATCTTGCCTATTCACCTGTTTGTTCATCCAACCATCTGTCCATCTGCCATCCTCCCATCCACCCATCCTATCCATCTGTCTATCATCCAACTATCCATCCATCCATCATTCTTCTGTTTATCCATTGTCCCGTTCATTCATTGATCCATCCATCCTATCTCTTCATCTGTCCATCATCAGCCTTCTGTCTGCCATCCTTTTATTCATCCATTGTCCAACCCATATCCATACATCCATCCATTCATCCATCTATCCTGGCTATTTGTCCATTATCCAGCCATTCATGTGTCTGCCATCCTTCCAGCCATCCATCCATCCTACCCATTCATCTATCCATCGTCCATTCATCACCCTTCTATTCTTCCCTCTGTCCACCCATTCTTCCATCTATCCTGCCTATTCACCTATCATCCAACCATCTATCTGCCATCCTTCCATCCATCCATCCTATCTATCCATCTGTCCATCATCCAATCATCCATCCATCCATTATTCTTCTATTCATCCCTTGGTCCATCCATCCATCCTATCTGTTCATCTGTCCATAATCCAGCCATCCACGTATCTGTCATTCTTCCATCCATCTATCCTATCTATTTGTCCATCTGCCCATCATCCATCCATCTGTCATCCTTTTACTCATCCAGCCATCCATCTGTTATCCTTCCATGCATCCATTATCTTTGCATCCATCATCCATCCATCCATTTGTTTATTCATTATTCCATCCATCCAGGGGTTAATGGGGTCCCTGCTCTGTCTCAGGAGCTGCACAGGTACTGGGTAATCATGAGATTATTTAGCTCCAGTCATACAGGAGCTTGGAGTCTAGTAATGTGAGAAAGGTGGGTAATCTGCCATGATTCTTGACATGTCTACAGTACAGTGCTGGAGAGGACATCTTACACAATCATGAACACTGTCTAGAAGATGGTGCCACATCTTTTTAGGGTAAGACAGTCCCACGCCACTTCTTTGCCATGCTTCATCACATGTGGCTCATGGGAAACACTCATGCATCCTCTGCCCAAACTGATGCAAGGTATGCAAGCTCCTTCCTGCACAGCAGCAGCTGCCTCACTAGCAGAGTAGGAAGTCAGCCTCAGTCTCTTGTTCATTAAGTTTCTCAAGCCTGAGTCAGACACCAATCCACTATGTCCGCCAAGTTTTAGGAGGTATATGTAAGGCCCCATTCTTCAACCTGAAATGAAGGGGGAGGCCTCTTCTTTTGCTTTCTGGGTGTGTGTGTGTGTAATATTGGGCAGCCCAGTTCTCTCTAATGGAATCCTCTTAAACCGTTCTTAATAAATGTAAGATACACAAATTATATCTGGAAATTATCCAGGCATTAGAAAGTGGTGATCTCAATGTGTTGGCATTCTTCATATAAGAGAAACACTGTAGGGCTTTGTGGGCTGTGACAAGGACGTGAGAGTTCACTCCAAGTGAGATGGGAGACCCTGGAGGGTGCAGAGTGGTGTGCCTGTGCTGCCTTGTGCTTTAACAGATTTCCTCCATGAAAATAGACAAAAGCCAGTGAGGGCAGGAGCAAAGTCAGTATCATGAGACTCTTGGAATTGTCCATCTGCACCTCAACAGAGGCTTGAGTTTAATCAGAGACAGAGTGGTTGAGGTGGTGAGAAGGAGCAAAATCCTGAGTCTAAGGCAGACAAAGATTTGCAGGTAAGATGAACTATGGAGTCAGGGAGAGGAGTCAAGGGTGAGCCTGGGATTTTGAGCCTGAGCAGTTGCAAAACTAGCATTACCCATAACTGAGTCAGGAATGGCTCAGATTTCTGGGAGCGGGTCTAAGTGTGAGTGCCAGGAGCCCAAATGAGACCTGGTGATATGATTTGACTCTGTGTCCCAACCCAAATCTCATGTTGAATTGTAATTCCCAATGTTGGGGAGGGACCTGGTAGGAGGTGATTGGATTGTGGGGTGGTTTTCCCTATGTTCTTCTCGTGATAGTGAGTTCTCAGGAGATCTGATGGTTTAAAAGTGGGTGGCACGTTCCCCCTGCTCTCTCTCTCTCCTGCCACCTTGTGAAGAAGGTGCTTGCTTCCCTTTCACCTCCTGCCATGATGGTAAGTTTCCTGAGGCCTCTCAGTCATGCTTCCTCTTAAGCCTGCAGAACTGTGACTCAGTTAAACCTCTTTTCTGCATAAATTACCCAGTCTCAGGTAGTTCTTTATAGTAGTGTGTGGGCAGACTAATACACCTGGTTATCGTAGGTGCCATGTGTCTGGGTTTGCTCTGCCTTTGAGGATAACAACTGTGCCTGCCTCTAGGGACTTTTTGAAGGATTAACAGAGTTACTCACACCTGTATATATGTCTGTGTGTCTGTACATTTGTGAAAATATATATGTATATAAAGTTTAAGTATATAAATGGCATTGAAATATAAAATTATTTTGTATGATATAGAAAACACTTATTGGCATATAGTAATTTTTAATGATTAAATGAAATTTGCATATGAGATTTATATATAAATGAGTATATATGGTATTTAGAACAGTTGCTAACATATGGTCACTAATGATTAAATGAAATTTTCATGTGTGTGTATATATATATATATATATGCAAGATTTTTATATGAGTCATGTAAATTAGATTACATGTCATTACACAATTATTAGTACAGTTGTTTGCATAGAGTCACTAATGACAATGTGATTTTTGCATATGTGTGTATTTTGGGTATATTAGATTTATACAAATATATGAAAGATATATATTTAAATGAGATTTTATATATCTACATGAGATTTTGTATATAAAATACTTAGAAGAGTTTTGGACACATTGTCACTCTTTAGTGATTGAATGAGCTTTATATGTATGATGACATTATATGTATATTAGATTTATTTTAAAATATGAGATTATATAAATACATGCATGAATATACAAACACACACATATGTGCATATCTTTAGGACAATTGCTGGCATGATGTCACTTAACCAATAGTGACCATATTAATACTTAGGCTGGCAAATGCCATGTGCAGGGCTAGGGCATGCCAGTCGGTGAACCCAACACAGGTGTCTTCCTCCTAACAAATGCAGGCCTGGGCACAGCCAAAGTGGGAGCCAGGAGAAAGCTGGTCATGATGTGATAAAGCCCCTGTGGTTTCCCAGAGAAGGATTTGCAAGCAAGGTCTTTGCTGGTAGCCAAGTGGAGCATTGTCCCCTTAGAGAAACTCTCTGATTGAGAGGCCATGGCATGCCCCTCCTCTTCTTTGGTCTTCTGTGTCATCTGTATGTGGAGCCCCCGCTGCCTCTCTCAGGGTTGGTGAGCAGATTGAATGAGTGTGTATGAGACTTGCTGTACTTCCCCCAGGGATTCCGTGAAGCAGCCCCATTAGAAGCTCTTGCATTTGGAGATTTCCAGTGATATTTCTACTTCTCCATCATTCACATCCTTTCCTGGAAACGAATGTGGTGGCATTGGACCAGGGAGGGACCAGGAGTGTGCCTAAGCTGGGCATGAAGCCAAGTCCAGAAGTTGGCATACAAGATCAGACGACGTGACCAGGGTACTGATCTGGAATGCCTGGCCAAGAGCCTGAACCTAGAACCCAGCAGCAGAATGGACAGTAGTCTCAAGAGCCATGATGGGGAGGTTCAAGATGAGGGCAGGTGGGATATCCTGGGTACTTGTATAGGGCAGCTGCTGTCTTGCCCAAGGATGGGAAGGGGGCTGTCTTGGGTACCAGGTGAGTGGAAAGCACCAGTGTGTGCATGACCCATGATAATTCCTCCACCAGGACTGTTAGTTGGTAGCAAATCTGGGGAGATTTTGGTGAGAGAAGTGGCCAGAGAGAGCCAAGGCAAGAATGTCAGAGATTCTTAGATTTGAGTAGAAAGAGCATAGTTTGAAGCCAGATGATCTTGCGTTTGAATCTCTGATTTGGCTTTGATGAATGACACAGTCTTGATTATGGTCACTTTAAGGAATCTGTACAATGGGCACAATAACACCTGCTATAGGTTATTGTAAAGCTTATGTGAGCCGAGCATAGAAAATGCCCAGAAGACGGGCTGGCTTGTAGTAAGTGTCCCCTAAGTGTTAATTCTCTGACATTGACCTTCTCTCTTTTCCCTTAAAAGTAATGAAAACCTGGCTGAAGACTGGGACAGGAGGGTTGGGAGGCAAAGAGAGTCTCTGAGACTTTTTCACTGGGAACTGACATCCAAGCTGGTGTAATTCAAGAAGTGCCAGGAGACCCCACCCACTCAGGAAATCCCCACCAGCCAGATGGTGACTTGTGGGCTGTAACTTAATAACCTCCTGGATCAAGGGCCTTAACAATGATTGTAGCTGTAAGATGGTTGGAGGGTTTGTAGATTTAGCCACTGTATGCAGAGAAGCACACACAAATAGAGCTCTCAGGGACATGCTCGTCGGGCCAGATAGAGAAGGCAGATTCTTGCAGTTTTCCTGCTATTTACGGATTATGAGCCTTGGGCTTTGTCAGGACAGATGGCAGGTGCATACACTGTCTCAAGGTGACAGAGGACCTGATGGGCTCCATCCTCATAGCACACACTGTGTCCCAGCATGCCACCTGTGCAGCCACCCTTATTTACACTTTCACTTCCAAAAAGAGACATGTGACCTGCTCTCACACCATTTGGATGGGAACAAGCAGTTACTGGCAAAGAGGAGAAAATTCAGACGTTGTGGGCCAATCTTTGGTGGAATAGATCTGTGGTTGATAATGTCTTTTTCTTAGCTTGCGGTTGTGTCTTAAAGATTATATCTACTCTTAGCCACATTTCCTGTTTGATTGTGGAGTCTTTGAGTCTCTCTTCTCCTCTGCCTGGTGTCTTGTGTCATTCATCGTGTTATCCTCGTGGTGACAGTCTGTTGGAGCTGGGAGAGCTTGGCATTTGGAATCAAATAGACCCGGGTGCGAATTCTACCTCCACTACTGTGCGATGTATTGTGATGCCATGGCCTCTTGGCTTCAGATTTCTTGTCTAGATTTCTGTTGTTATTTTGTTGTTGTTTTAAGGATCGTATATCACCCTAAATGTACTTAATGTATTTAATAGCATGCAGACATACTGTTAAATAACAGCCACTTATTTCAGGTTAGTTACTCATTTATAAGGTATTTTTTATACCCAATATCTTTTTTTATTTATTATTATTATATTTTTATTATACTTTAAATTCTGGGATAAATGTGCGGAACGTGCAGGTTTGTTACTAAAGTATACATGTGCCATGGTGGTTTCCTGCACCCATCAACCATCCTCTACATTATTTCTCCTAATGCTAACACTCCCCTACCCCCTACAAAACCCCCTGACAGGCCCCAGTGTGTGATGTTCCCCTCCCTGTGTCCATGTGTTCTCATTGTGAGTGAGAACATGTGGTGTTTGGTTTTCTGTTTCTGTGTTAGTTTGCTGAGAATAATGGTTTTCAGCTTCATCCATGTCCCTGTAAAGGACATGAACTCATCCTTTGTTATGGCTGCATAGTATTTCATAGTGTGTATGTGCCACATTTTCTTATTTATTTATTTCTGAGACAGGGTCTTCTCTGTTACTCAGGTTGGAGTGTAGTGGTGCAATCTCAAATCACTGCAACTTCTACTGTCCAGGCTCGAGCAAGCCTGCCATCTCAGCCTCCTGAATATCTGGGACTACAGGTATGTGCAATTTTGCTTGGCTAATTTTTTAAATTTTTTGTAGAGACGAGGTCTCACTGTTTTGCCCAGGCCCCCAGTCTCTTTTAGTGCCTCCATTTGACAGGAGAGAAAACTGGGGCTCCAAGAGATGAAGTGACTTGCCCAAGGACACAGTGGGAAACAGGGGAACAGGGACTCTATATTTTTGTTTGTTTAAAAATTTTTAATTCTGAAATAATGTTAGATTTCTAAAAAGTTGCGAAAATAATTCCACCTACCCTTCACCAAAATCCCCTAAATGCTGACATCTTAGGGACCCCCAGAAGTGCCCGGAAACCCTTTGAGAATTGCTGCTCCACATCATGCGTCACCTGAGAGGATGGGGTTGGACACATCACTTTTTGGGTTGCAGTGGTTAGTGCTATAATCCTAGACTGGTGGACTGGCAGTTAGGTAGTAATGGTGTGTAGAACAGGCCTTTGACTCAAAAGAAACTCATAGATCTGGCTATTCCTGGTCCAAGATTCATTCGCAAATAGTAAGAGAATCTGTGAGCTGGAGGAGTGCTGATGATAAAAGACAAAGAATAAGGCATCTCAAAATTATCATCATGAATACAAGGCAGTGAGCAATGGTAAAGGACTTATCTGATCATATTTCCCCCAGTTTTTAGATGAAATAGGAGAACTCAGGCCAGGCGTGGTGGCTCACGTTTGTCAGCACTTTGGGAGGCCGAGGCGGGCGGATCATGAGGTCGGGAGTTTGAGACCAGCCTGACCAACATGGTGAAACCCCATCTCTACTAAAAATACAAAATTAGCCAGGCATGGTGCCACGCACCTGTAATACCAGCTGCTCAGGAGGATGAGGCAGGAGAATCACTTGAATCCAGGAGGTGAAGGTTGGAGTGGGCCAAGATCTCACCACTGCACTCCAGCCTGGGTGACAGAGTGAGACTACAGCTCAAAAAAAAAAAAAAAGTAATAGGAGAACCCCAGATAAGTGATTTGCCACTGTCACACTTGTGTTGATGAAAAGAGTCAAGCTCTGTAAAATATTTGAAGAGATTTATTCTGAGCCAAATATGAGCGACCAATGGCCCATGACACAGCCCTCAGTATATCCTGAGAACATGTGCCCAAAGTAGTCAGGCTAGAAATTGGTTTTATACATTTTAGGAAGACATAAGATGTTAATTAATACATGTAAAATGCACATCGGTTTGGTCCAGAATGGCAGAACAACTGGAAGTGAAAGTGAAGTGTGAGGGGGTGGGGTGGTCCCAGGTCATAGGTAGATCAAAGATTTTCTGATTGGCAGTTGATGGAGTTAAGTTACTGTCTAAAGACTTAGAATCGATAGGAATGTCTGAGTTAAATAAGGGATTGTGGAGACCAAACTTTTATCATGCAGTTGAAGCCTCCAGGTAGGAGGCTTCAGAGAGAATAGATGTACATGTTTCTTCTCAGACTTAAAGAGTCTTTTATATCAGTCTTAATATCTGTGTTGATGTGAATGCTGGTTAGCTGGGCCTGAATTCCAAAGAGAGGAGCATGTCCAACTCCTGCTTTCCATCATGGTCTGCACTAGTTTTTCAGGCTGACTTTAGAATGCCCTTGGCGAAAAGGAGGGGTCCATTCAGATGGCTGAGGGGCTTAGAATTTATTTTTGGTTTACACAGGGTATACAGCAGAGATGGGCAGGTGGGGAAACTTTTCTACCTAGGTAAGAGCTTGGCTCCGTTCCTTGAGTCTCTGGTCCAGTCTTTGTTGGTGTAGCTACTCAGGAAATAATGAGATAAATGTGCGACAGTCATGGAGTTGCAGTCTGTGGCTCTAGCAAGATTCAGTTTAGGGGTTTTTCTATGGCGTTCCCTATAGACGATTTTGAAAAATACCCAGACACAGCTCCATGCCAGGAAAGGAAATGCCAAAACCAGCCTGATGAAGACTGAAACTCCAGATGTCATCAAATTTCCAAACGTGCATTTCTTGGTGGGTGACAAGCAGTAGCCTGGGTGCTGACTCACCGGGCTGGGAGCCAAGTGGCCAGGGTTGTGTCCCACCAGGATGGTTCATCAGCTGGTCACCATTGTGCCACTGCTGTGTTGGCTCCCCTCCAGGCCACACAGTTCTCACTGTTTCTGAAGGTCTACAGTGAGGCCCACACTTCTTCCTTTGAAACACGCGCAGGGCGTGCACATCTGTCTCTGGAGCTCTTGGTTGACAAATCAGCATCTCATCCTCTGTGCAGTGAACCCATGGAGTTGGGATACAGAATTGAAGGGGTAAAATTCTGTGTCAGACCTTCCGTGAATGCTTTACCTTCCTATTGCTAAAGCATCATTGAATTTTTGTCTTTCTTTCAGGCTCCTACGTCCAGTTAATGACTGAGCCCTTTGAAACCTGCCTCCTCAGCATTGTTCTTACCTATCTCTTCCTCTCATTCCTACCATGGTGGGCTCTTTCATTTTATCTCCTGGTTCTCTCTCCTAGCTGGTCACCTACCCTCCGGTATAATCCAGCATTTCCTAAACTTTACCTTTTTGATTTTTCCCATGTCTCTCTCCCGTCTATAGTATTCAGCTTCGCACATATGTTTGTTTACATTGAACTCATTTATTATATAAAATCTAATATTGTACTATCTATATAAATACTTATAAAACACATACACATAGATTTGTACTATCTATATAAATACTTATAAAACACATACACATAGATTTTCTAAAAACATATTAAAGTAATCCTGTACACAACGTAAAGACGTAAAATACAGTGAAATATTGCTGTTGGTGCATGCATCACTCTTTGGAAAACTCAAAACCCATTCTTTGCAGCTGGAGTGGTCTTTCTATTTATTTTAAAATTTTTTGTTATTAAATTTCTTAGAATTTCAGTAGCTTTAGTGGTACAGCTGGGTTTAGTTACATGGATGAAGTATACAGTGGTGAAGTCTGGGCTTTTAGTGTACGCCTCGCCTGAGTAGTGTGGTGAGTTCTCAGGTACACATCACGCTACTGCATTGTACCCAAAAGGGAATTATTTTTATGTTTCACCGCCCTCCACCCTTCCGCCTTCTGAGTCTCTAATGTGATTATACCACCTTGCATGCTTTTGTGTACCCCTAGCTTAGCTCCCACTTATAACTGAGAACATGCAGCATTTGGTTTTTTATTCCTGAGTTACTTCACTTAGGATAATGGCCTCCAGTCCCATCCAAGTTGCTGTAAAAGACATTATTTCACTCTTTATTTTATGACTGAGTAGTTTTCCATAGTTTGTGTGTGTGTGTGTGTGTGTGTGTGTGTAAATGTCCATCAACCAATGAGTGGATAAAGAAAATATGGCATGGGTATACATACATATATATACGTGTGTGTGTGTGTGTGTAAATGTCCATCAACCAATGAGTGGATAAAGAAAATATGGCATGGGTATACATACATATATATACGTGTGTGTGTGTGTGTGTGTGTGTGTGTGTATGTAAATGTCCATCAACCAATGAGTGGATAAAGAAAATATGGCATGGGTATACATACATATATATGTGTGTGTGTGTGTGTGTGTGTGTGTGTAAATGTCCATCAACAATGAGTGGATAAAGAAAATATGGCATGGGTATACATACATATATATACATGTATATATATATATATACACAGCCAGCCAGCCATGTATGTATATATTTATATACATGTATATATATGTATGTATACCCATGCCATATTTTCTTTGGCCACTCATTGGTTGATGGGCATTTAAATTGATTCCCTATCTTTGCTATTGTGCATAACACTGCAATAAACATATTAGTGCAAGTGTCTTTTTGATATAATGATTTCTTTTCCTTTGAGTAGATACCTAGTAGTGGTATTGCTGGATCAAATAGCATATCTACTTTTAGTTCTTTGAGAAATCCAGGAGTGGTCTTTTTAAAATGCAAATATGAATACATTACTCCATGCATTAAAATCCTTCAAAGGCTTTGTACCAGATTCAGCTTAAACACCATCCTGTATCTGAGCACCCGCCTTGTTTTCTAGCTGGGCGGCCCCAGCCGCATCTTGTACTGTTCCCTAGTTTCGTAACCAGGTTGTTGCTGCCTCTACTGCTGCTCCAAATCACAGTTCTGTTAGGGTCTCCTCCCACTTCGAGCCTGCCCATGGGCTTCCTTGTCTTCAGGTGTGAGATACTGCATGATCCACCTGCCAAGTGCTTACACATCAGAAGCACGGGAGTTAAACCATCTATGGGGCAAATGTTGACAAATGCCTTATGGAAGCCTGGTATAAAGTCCCGTCTTCCCTGCCTTAGATGGATGTTTCAGAGATGCCATCTTTTTCACATTCTCTGCAAAGATACCTGGTAAAGCCAAGGAGATTACCTTGTCACGAACTCATGGCCAGTTGGCTAATGACTTCCTTCTATTTGCTCCAAGTACCTCCCCTACCTACTCCCCCTTTCCCTCACTTCTACTTTCCAGGGATTGCACCCCTTGATAAGCTTTACCCTTGAGCTCAGTTTCTAGGGAACCCTGGGCTAAAAGAAGTTCTCACCTCTTCCCATGATGCCATTCCTTCTCCTCCCTGTACCTGATGTTCCAACTTCTACAATCTACTCTTGGTTTCCCCCACCAGCCAGCAGTCTCACTCCTTTGCTCACACTGTGTCATTGGCTTCAAAACCCTTTTCTTTCTCATTCTGGCTGATTAATACCTATTCTTCTAACAAGACTTCACTCAGGGATCCCCCCTCCCCCACTGCCAGCAGCCTCCCCTGATCCTTCTCTCAGTCTCCAGAACTGAATGATCAATTCTCCACATATAATTGATTTCTCTCCTTTACCCTGTTATATTCTTCCAGAGTTCTCTGATAGCAGTTCCACTAAGTCCTTCGCTGGATGTACTTATTCTCTACAACTGTGAGAAATGATTTCAGTTGCTAATAGGCCACCCAGTTTATGGTATTTTGTTATAGCAGTCTGGACGAACAGAGATACCAGTATGTAATTACACACTCAAATGTAAGTTCCACAAGGGAAGACATTTTTTTGGATTTTGCATGTCTTTCTGGGCATCGTTTGGATAAATGAATATCTGACCCTTTCAGCTAGGCATTGTGCATTCCCTGAGGACAGGGATGTTTTGCATATCACAGTGTCTCCAACTGCCATCCTAGGGCCATCATAGGGTGAACAGAGCAGAAGCTCAGTACATATTTGATGAATGCATGAACGAAATTAGTCTAAATCATTGAGCATGTATTGAACAATCGTCATGGGCAGAGATGCACCCCTCGTGCTAACCAGTTGCCTCATTAATACACAAAGTTTCTCACACAAAGCAGCCAGGGGCTGTGGATGAGTCATTTCAAAACCAACCCAGTATTAAGGAGACAACAGCAAGCTTTGAGCCGCTACATGGCTGGCCAGCAGCTTGATCTTCTGAGTTTGAGTCCCAGCTGGGAAGTATAAACTGTGGTGTTCATCCTGGGAGTCAGAAATGTCTGAGCCTGTCTAGAGGATGATGGGGTGGCCTCATGGGTGTTCTTTGCCCAGGGCTCCTGGGAAATAATCATTGTGAAGGAACATTGAATCTAGGCCAACAAACTTGCTCCAAGAACAAAGGTCCGTGTCTGGGGAACGCACATCCCCACTGAACTCCCCTTAGAGCAAGGCAGCTATGGCAAAACCTGAGCACAGAACCAAAAAGCCACTTTATATCAAAACTTGGTGAGGTGCTGCAGGCACAGAGCTGTGGTATTTTGTAACCAGGGAAACAGGATATAACCTAAGTGGGGATAGGTACTTGCCCAGCTGGGGTGGTTGTTGGAGCCCAGGATGGCATCAAACTAGAGGACATAGTACAAGGCAGCGGTGCTTTGGGAACAGCAGTGGATGCTCGCACAGAGAGATGGTGCTGGAGCTGGCGAGCAGGAATATATGGCAGGCTCTAGGGAATCCCCAGTAGGAGACTGTTCTTGAGCTCATGTATGATACTCCCTGATAGTGTATCATGGGGATGATGGGAAGATTAAGTCAGAGAATAAAAGCTTTGGTATTGGCATTGCTGTTTTATATTTTTATTGTTGTGTCAAATGAACCTTCATTCTGACATACATATTAAGCATCGATAACTGAGTTAATTTTACAATTTATGTAATGCCCTTAACCCAATGTCTGTACATAGTAATTACTCAATTGCTTTTAGCTATTATTATTATTATGAATGAAGGTGATGGTACTAACAAAATAGCAGAGGAGTTTAAAAAAGGGCTGGATGCCACTCAGTTATTTAGGGGTATCTTTGTTTGTCTAGACTGCTATAACAAAATACCATAAACTGGGTAGCCTATAGGCAACTGAAATCCATGTCTCACAGTTCTAGAGGCTGAGAAGTCCAAGATCAAGGCACCAGTAGATCTGATGTCTGACGCGAGCCTACTTTCTCAGACGGCACCTTCTCACTGCGTCCTCACATGGTAGAAGGAGCAGGCCTCTTTTATAACAGCACTGATTCCATTCATGAGGAATTTGCCCTCATAACCTAATCGACTCCTAAGGGCCCCATCTCCTGATACCATCACCTTGGCAGTTAGGTTTCAACATACGGATTTTAGTGGAGTACAAAAATTCAGACCACAGCACGAGGGGCAGGGATAGAGAAATGCCTTCTGATTGTAATTGCTCTAACCCCTGTTTTTATCTCTGGACTAATAATAGGGCTTGGGATCACATGGGTAATGTTTAAATACATGTGTGGATGTTATTTAAAAAGAAGGTGAGAGAGACTCAGAATATAGACTTTTGATTCTAGTTTCCATCTAGGTTCTACGCACATGGCTTGGCTGTTGCCGTATGCCCCTGGGCTGGGCACTCTTACCTTGCCGTTGAACTTAATCCTCATGGAATTTTTCTGGGGCATAATTTTTCCCTGTGAAAGATAGGGAAACTGAGGCTTGGGGACTAGAAGATACCTAGTGAGTCTTGCTCTCCTGTGAAATATAGGGAAACTGAGGGTTGGGGACTGGAAGATACCTGATAAGTTTTGCTGTCCTGTTGTAAGAGATGATGAAATGAAGACTCATCTGGGTAATATCACTTGCCCAATATTCTGCTTACCTTATAGATGAAGGAACTGAGATATAGGAAGCTTATGAGGCTAGTCTAATATCTTAGGCTGGTTAGAACCAGCAGCCAGTGCCAACATTTGAAACTCCTCTGACTTCAAATAGCTTTCTACCCCACGGTCCTGTCTCAGGCATGAGAAAGGCCTGGAGTGTCCTGGCCCCCACTGTGATGGGAACAAAAGGGAGGCAGAGTTAGTTTGCATCTGACCTCTCATCTGTGTCCCTGGCTTTCAGAAGAACGTCCCAGTCCAGCCAAGGGGAAAGACACTCAGTGAGCTGGAGAACTGGTTTGGCCCAATGTTCTAAATTTAGAAGGGGACTTGGATGCACCCGCAGTGGCTTTTGACTCGAGCCCAAAGTCGAAGCCTGTTGGTGTTTTTCCTCTTTGGCTTTCCTGCAGGGCAGGAAAGCTGCTCTCTCTCTCAGGTTCCTAAGGGCTCAGCCACTGGCTCCAGGATTATAAATACCCTCTCCCTTCCTTGGCAGCTCTGACCCCAGCAGATCGTTGTTGCTTTCAGGATTCCTTGTGGAATCTCTGCACTCTAACGCACCAGGGTGATAACCTGGGGAGGGTCTGTGGCAGGGGTGTGCCATGACCCCGAAGAGCTCATACCTCACCGTGGCCTTGCCAGGCATGGCAAAACCATGTGGGGAAATAACACACTCCTTTGTCCCCACTCAGGTAAAGGGTTTTGGAGGTTAGCACTGTATGTCATTAGAGGGGGAGAGATAAAGTCATCAAGGGAGTGCTCATGGGGTGCTGTGTGCTGGGCCTGTGAAAAACGATTCAATACTTGCTGATAATGTGAGCTGATATTGACTGTGCCTGGGTGCCAGCTCCATGTGAGGCTTTTCCATGGGCTGCTGTATCGATGAACCCATGTGCTTCCAGAGAATCCCTACAAGGATTCCAGGAAAGAAATGGTTCTATTTTATGGGTGGGGCACCGAAGCCATGGGAGTTGTCCCAACCACACAGCTAGTGCATGCAGGCATCAACATTTTTTCTTCCCACTATGCCATGTTGAGAGTGCTTATTGTGTCTAACTTGGGGCGCACTGGCCAACTAAGCAACTTGAAAAGTTTTGAAGTCGTGTAGACTGGCATTCAAATCACAGCACTGCCACTTGTTCCTGAGAACCTGGGCAAATTCTCTAAACTTCTCTGAGCCTCAGTTTTCTTATCTGTCAAATGGAAATGAGGTAGAGTCAATGTGAAGACTAATTGAGATGAAGTAAGACATAAACTTGAGAAACCGTATGCCCAGAATAAATAGTGAATAATAATAAAAAGCTAACATGTATTCATTCCTTCATGTGTCAGGCTATGCTGTGCATTAAGTAGTTTTATTTAATAATCTTTGCCATCTTAGGCAGACATGCTTTTATTAATCTTATTTTTCAAAAGAGAAATCTGAGGGTCGTCAAAGAGGCTAAGTGACTTGCCTGTGACCTCATAGCTAATAGTGGTGGAATGTGGATTTAAATCCAGAGGAGTGACTCCAAGTCCTTGTTCTTATCTCACTGATAGTGCCTTTATCGTCAACACTATCATTGGTCATCATTAGCTTCATCATTGTCTGTCATAATCACCATCACCATCGTCATCACCATTACCATTATCACCATCACCATCACTACTGTTATCCTCATCACCATCATCACCATCACCATCACTATAGTCACCACCATCTTTATCACTATCACCACTACTATAGTCATCATCACCACCATATTATTCATCACGAGCATCAAATCATCATCATCGCCATCACTGTAGTCATCACCATCTTCATCATCCTTATCATCACCACTATAGTCATCACCATCATCTGCATCATCACCATCACTATAGACATCACCATCTCCATCACACCATTATCATCACCATCATCAACCTCATCACCACCACTGTAGTCATCACCATCTTCATTACACCATTATCATCACCATCATCAACATCATCACCATCACTGTAGTCATCACCATCTTCATCACCCTTATCATCACCACTATAGTCATCACCATCATCTCCATCATCACCATCACTGTAGTCATCACCATCTTCATTACACCATTATCATCACCATCATCAACATCATCACCACCACTGTAGTCATCACCATCTTCATCACACCATTATCATCACCATCATCAACCTCATCACCATCACTATAGTGATCACCATCTTCATCACACCATCATCACCCCTATGGTTATCACCATCTTCATCACCACATCACCATCACAGAAATCACCATCATCATCACCATCATCACCATCACCATAGACATCACCATCTTCATCACCATCATCATCACCATCATCACCATCACCATAGACATTACCATCTTCATCACCCTCATCATCACCACTATAGTCATCACCATCATCTCCATCATCACCATCACTATAGACATCACCATCTCCATCACACCATTATCATCACCATCATCAACATCATCACCACCACTGTAGTCATCACCATCTTCATTACACCATTTTCATCACCATCATCAACCTCATCACCATCACTATAGTGATCACCATCTTCATCACACCATCATTACCCCTATGGTTATCACCATCTTCATCACTGCATCACCATCACAGAAATCATCATCACCATCATCACAATCACCATAGACATCACCATCTTCATCACCATCATCATCACCATCATCACCATCACCATAGACATCGCCATCTTCATCACCATCATCATCGTCACCATAGAATCACCATCTTCATCACCATCATTATCACCACTATAGTCATCACCATCACCATCATTTCCATCATCACCATCATCACCATCACCATAGACATCACCATCTTCATCACCATCATTATCACCACTATAGTCATCACCATCACCATCATTTCCATCATCACCATCATCAACATCATCACCATCTTCATCATTACTACGATCATCTTTATCATTGTCATCACTACCACCATCACTACCGTCATTATTGCCATGATCACCATCTTCATCATCACTACCACCAACAACAACACTGTCATCATCATCACCGGTATCATTATTTGATTTTGCTATTCTTTAACTTGCCCTATTAGCCCAGGACCTCCTCCAGGGTAGGGATGGTGCCCATACCTGGCTTGGGCTTGGCTCACAATTAGGGTCTCAATGTATGTCTGTGGGTGGGCTGAATGACCTGTGACTGACTGGAAACCAGAAAGGGGGATCCTCTGTGATGCTTCCTCACCCCTTAGCCCAGAGAAATGCAGATCTGGTTGACCTGAAGGAATCATTGAGAAGGACATAGTTAGCAAAAAGCCCACAGATTTGAGTCCTACGTTTTCTCTGCACTGTCTAATGTGGAAGCCGCTAGCCACATGTGACTTTAAACACGTAAATTCAATTGATTAAAATTAAATGAAATTGAACACCCTGTTTTGAAGTTGTACTAGCTCACATCTGTGTCTAGTGGCCACTACGATGGATATATAGAACATCTGCATTGTCCAAAAGTTCTATGGGACAGTACTGTTCTTGGAGGTCCTGATTTTAGTCCCATTGTGCCTGCTGAGTACGCTCAATCTTTTCAGACTAAGAGTCTGGGGCTTGGAACATATGCTCACATGATGTGGCTAACAGTCACTGGCGGGATGGAGAAAGGAGGCAGAGAGAAGCCCCAGTGGGCCCACCAGTCTTAGCTCCATCTTGCACAGGCACGCTGGGCCTGAGGTGAAGTAGATAAAGGTGTCAGCACTGAATCAGGGCTCAGAGCCATCATTTCCCACCTGTACAACTGTGACTACTTTCACAAACCTCCCTGGGCCTCAATTTTCCCAGTTGTGAGATGGGTGTCATATGACTTCACAGGGATTTCTGGGAAAATTGGATGAGCTGTGTTAAAAGTACCTTCACAGAGCAAATGTTAAAGATGTGTCAATTCTCCTCCCTTCATATGGGAAGAAGCCTTGGTATGTGTGTTGTGTGGGGGTGATCCCAGCCCCTGCCCTACCTCCAACAGGCTCACAGCCAGAGGGGCCCTGTGAGCTGCAGTGGAGTCCCCCTGCAGCTCTGGGTGTCCCTTCACTGAGCAGCAGACAAAGGCAGGGAGGCCCACATGGCTGGGGGGGCTGTTGTCAGCCTGTCGTGGCCAGTCTTGTTGCCTTTGGAGGATTGGCACCCAGCTCACCATTTCAGCTGGCAATTATCTGAACAGAAGTGCTCTAATTGCCTGAGGATCAGGTTTCCTCTGGGGGTCTTTTTTTTTCAAGTCTCCTGTTGTTGTTTATTTATACTCATCCCAATAAAAAGCATGTGCTCAGCTGCATAGAGTGTTAATGATGGGAGGGTCGCTCCAGACAGCACCTGGGGAGGCATCTGCAAATTCATCCCCCAGAGATTTCTCATCCGCTGGATCTGTCCAGCAAGGCCCTGGTGGGCCTTAAGTGTGTGTGTGTGTGTGTGTGTGTGTGTGTGTGTGTGTGCAGGAGTGTGTGTGTATATATGTGTATACTGAGAAATGGGCGTTTGTTGCTTCTCTAAGTTCACGCTTGTAATAACACAAGCGCCTCCTCCAAGGAAATTTCTTTCTTCATGTCTGGCCACCAGACTGGGTTTCTGCCAGCTCAGACTTCCTGCACCCCATGCCAGGCCTCTGTGGCTTTCAACTTGATTCTTGGCGTGCTAAGACCCAAGGGAGTCCTACCTGGCTCTCCCCCAGCCGGGGAGTGAATGCAGTTAATGAGGAAGCCATACATATGTGTAGCACTTCATGGTGAACAAGGTGCTTTTTTATCGGTCATCCTTATGATAAGGATATCAAATAAGTCATCTTTATTCAACACTAATCCTGTGCCAGCCACTATACAGCCTGCGTTCCTTGTTTCATTCATTCATGGAAGCATGCCTTCCTTTATCAAAACTGATAAATGTTGAGTACTGATAAATACGGGGTAGTGAGAAACAATTGTCCTACTCCGCCCATCAACCACACAATGGTAGGCAAAGAAATGAGTAAATGAATAAGATAATTTCCGTTGCAATAAATGGTGGCGATGAAGTAAAGCATCGGAACTTGATAGAGATTTGTTGAGAAGACAGGGACTTTTTTTTTTTTTTGAGACGGAGTTTCGCTCTTGTGTGTGTGTGTGTGTGTGTGTGTGCACAGGCTGGAGTGCAATGGCGCGATCTCGGCTCACTGCAACCTCTGCCCCCTGGGTTCAGGCAATTCTCCTGCCTCAGCCTCCTGAGTAGCTGGGATTACAGGCACGCGCCACCGTGCCCAGCTAATTTTTTATAATTTTTAGTAGAGACGGGGTTTCACCATGTTGACCAGGATGGTTTCGATCCGTTGACCTCGTGATCCACCCACTTCGGCCTCCCAAAGTGCTGGGATTACAGGCTTGAGCCACCGCGCCCCACCAAGACAGGATGTTTTAAACATGCAGATGTCATCAGAGAAGACCTCAGACCAAGCCCTTAAGGACAAATGACAAGAAAATTCCTGAAAGGGAAACACCCAAGAAAATGCCTGAAGGTGGCAACATGGTTGAATTGCTCAAGGAACAGAAATGCATCCAGGGTGTCTAGAGCCTAGAGAAGTGGGAGCAAGAGGGGCGCATCGGAGGGAGGCTGTGCTCAGACACCAGGAACGCGACTTTTCCAGCCATGATGAAGAGTTGGAATTTTGTTCTAGGGACAATGGAAGCCATTGGAAGGTTTTCTGTGTCAACGCGATGTGATCCGACATAAGCTTTTTCAAAGCCCACATTGTCTGCTGTGCAGAAAATGGAGGAATGAGCCAAGAGATACCCTAGGGAGGCCAGTTAAGAGGCCGAGACAGTGAGGAGGTGGGTGATTTTCCCATTGCTGCGGTGACAAGCTTACCACAAATCTTGTGTGACTTAAAAAAGCATACAGTTATTATCCCAAGGTTTTGTAGGTCGGAAATCTGACATGGGTCTCACTGGGTTAAAATCCAGTTGTCGACAGTGCTGTGTTCCTTCTAGAAGCTCCAGGGGAGAATCCATTCCTTGCCTTCCCCAGCTTCTAGAGGCCACCTGCAGATGCAGGCTGTGGGTTCTCGCCCATCTTGAAAAACAGAAATATAGCGTTTTCAAATCTCCCTCCTCCTGTCTCTCTCTCTCCTTCATCATCACCTCTCCACTGACTCTGACCCTCCTGCCTCCCTCTCTTAAGGACCCCTCTGATTACATTGGGCTTGACATAGTTTGAATCTGTGTTCCTGCCCAAATCTCATATTGACATGTGGTTCCCAGTGTTGGAGGTGGGGACTGGCAGGAGGTGACTGGATCACGGTAGTGGATTTCTCATGAATGGGGACAGGACCATCCCCTTGGTACTGTCCTCTCGATAGTAAGTGAATTCTCATGAGATCTGGTCATTAAAAATGGGGAGCATCTCTCCCTGGCTCTCTTATTCCTGCTTTCACCATTTCAGTGATTTGCCTTCCACCATGAATAGAAGCTTCCAGAAGCCTCCCCAGAAGGAGATGCTGCCATGCTTCCTGCAGAACCATGAGCCAGTTACACCTCTTTTCTTATAAATGACCCAGTCTCAGGTGTTTCTTTATAGCAGTGCAGGAATGGACTAGCCCTGGGCTCATCTAGACAGTCAGGATACTCTCCCCATCTCAAGGTCCTTAGCTTAATCATGTCTCGAAAGTCCCTTTTGCCAGGTGAGGTCACCCAGTCACAGGTTTTGGGGATTTGGGGTAGTGGGCACCTCTGGGCCTGTTATTCTGCCGATCCTGGGAAATGAGCCACGATGGAGGCTTGGATGGTGCCAGTGGGACTGGAGGACGGTAAGTGCATTAGGGATTTATTTTGAGGCAGAACCACAAAGACTTGCTGATGGAGGGTGTGGGGCTGTGAGGGAAAGCCCAGAATCAAGAGGGTGCCCTTTACTGGGATGGGGAGAGAGGGCAGGGCTTGAGTGGAGAGGAAAGGCTAATCAAGGGGCTTTGTGTGATGATTATTTCGAGTTGCCCCCTGGACAGTTGAGGGGAAATGCCCAGCAGGCAGCTGGATGGACGAGCCTGGAGCTGAGGGCAGAAGCTGGGCTAATGTTGTGAGTGTGGGGGTCTCCAGCCCAGAGGCAGGATGTGGCCACGGGACAGGGTGAGAGCATCCATGACATCAGGAGGAGCAGAAAGTCATGGGTCAAGGAGGTCAAAGAGGAGAAGCCAGCAATCGTAGACAGCACTCTGACCTCGCCACCCAATGCCTGAACACTTCTCTTCTCTCCGCAATTCGTTTCAACATCTGCACCTGGGAATAGAGAGGGCCCGCACCTTGAGAGTGCTCACTGTATGCCAAGAACAGTGCCTAATTCCTTCCATACGTTATTGCATTTCAGGTCTCCTTTCTCTCCTTCCTTCTTCCCCCTTTGGGGGAAGGGTGGGAGTGGTGGTGTGGGACTGAGTAGGGAGGGTGGAGTGGTGGGGGTGGGGTTGAGTGGGGAAGGTGGGGGTGAGGCCAAGTGGGGAGGGCGGGAAAGGTGGGCAGGATTCCAGCCAAGGTGGGAACTTTGTCTTTTTATTGAGATCAAAGGGAGTGCATGAAGGGAGTGGACAAGGACTGCCAGGCTGCAGGTGGAAAGTGCATGCAGCGGGAAAGTGCAGCCGCCCTGTCCAGGTGCATTTCACAGAGGTCAGGCTGGAGGTCGTGGTGTGGACCGGAAGAAAGGTCAGGAACTGGAATCACGGTGTTAGTGCTTCAGAAAAGTCGTGCAACACCAGAGGCTGAGTCATTTGGCTTTGTTCACACACGAGCAAGTTCAAACCCAGTTCAGCTGTGTTGCAAAGCCAATATGCTAAGTCACCATAATTTAACAGCAGGTTCCCCCTCAGGGTATCATGACATTATTTTTGTGGCCTCAACCAACCAGCGTTTGTCAAAGGGAGAGGGAGAGAGAGAATGGAAGGAAGGAAGGAAGGAAAAAAGGAAAGGAAGGAGGGAAGGAAGGAAGGAAGGAAGGAAGGAAGGAAGGAAGGAAGGAAGGAAGGAAATAGAATAGAATAGAATAGAACCACAGTTCGTTGCACATAGTGAAGGGAAGAGCTGCTGCATATGTTTGTGTTTCTATGCTGTATGCTTATCTGCAGATGGATGTACCAGGCTGTGATATGAAACCTATTTTTACGGCTGGTTGTGACTCCTCTGAGCTGCTATTGGGTTTGACCTCCACCCCCTCTCAGGCTGATTCTGGGTCCTTCAAAATGAGTCATAGTCATTCCCTGCCCCACTCTGCTGTACACCTCATGGTTTCTGATAATACAGCATTGTGAAGTCGGAGGAAGGCTGGCAGAGGGGCCCGGTCCAGTCTGTGACCTAAGCCACCATGGCAGGGTGTCCAGGGTGAGGGGAAGGTGGTGTGAATCCCCAGTAATGCAGGTCCTTCCCAGGCCAGGTCCCTGGTACCCAGGGGCTGCCCGTGGTCTACTGCTGCCCTATCCAGAGCTTCCTCTCCCAGCAATGACTCAGGGTCCCTGTGGCCCCAGCATCATCCTTCCATCCCTGGCTGGAAGGCGGGAGCAGAGTTGCAGAGCCGAGAGGCCTTTAATTTGTTTGATGTAAGACTTTGCTGCAAGACCAAGGGCTTTGCCTGTGAGGTCTGGCTTGGCCTGGCCTCTGAGAAAGAGCAAACACAGACCTCACTGGAAGGAACCTGGAGAACGGGAGAAGAGGAGAGGCGGCTGCTGCGTGCCCTCCCAGCAGCAGGTATAAAGACAAGGGGCTTCTAAGTCCCCTAGAATCCCAGCTGTGTAATTAAAGGCGGGTTCGTCTCTTGGAGTCTCAGTTTCCTCATTTGCAGGTGCCTGTCATTCTCTTCATAGCCCTTGTCACTCTTACAATGATATAAAAAATTTCAGATACATCCACAGCCAGGTTGTAGGAAGGTCAAGACCCTTTCTTTCTTATCACCTCTATATCAACTCCTTTCTACCTTGCCTCCCTCAACCTGGAGCCTGTTCTGGCTGGCGAAATGTAGCCAGAGGTTCCTGGAAAGGCTTTCCATCTCAAGTAAAGTCTGGCTCAGAGAAAACCACTGGTCTCTTTCCTTTTCTTCCTCTAGGCATGAACATTGGGCAGGAAGAACACGGGGAACACAAGGACCAGGCTCTCAGAAGTTGCTGGTGTGGCAGGAGCCGTGAGAACTGGAGGAGGTGAGAAGGGTGGGAGAGGAGGTAAGTGGGGGAGGCCGTGGAGGAGGTGAGAAGGGTGGGAGAGGAGGTAAGGGGGGGAGGCCGTGGAGGAGGTGAGAAGGGTGGGAGAGGAGGTAAGGGGGGCGGGGAGGTCGTGGAGGAGGTGAGAAGGGTGGGAGAGGAGGTAAGTGGGGGAGGCCGTGGAGGAGGTGAGAAGGGTGGGAGAGGAGGTAAGGGGGGCGGGGAGGTCGTGGAGGAGGTGAGAAGGGTGGGAGAGGAGGTAAGGGGGGCAGGGAGGTCGTGGAGGAAGTGAGAAGGGTGGGAGAGGAGGTAAGGTGGGCAGGGCGGTCGTGGAGGAGGTGAGAAGGGTGGGAGAGGAGGTAAGGGGGGCGGGGAGGTCGTGGAGGAGGTGAGAAGGGTGGGAGAGGAGGTAAGGGGGGCGGGGAGGTCGTGGAGGAGGTGAGAAGGGTGGGAGAGGAGGTAAGGGGGGCGGGGAGGTCGTGGAGGAGGTGAGAAGGGTGGGAGAGGAGGTAAGGGGGGCGGGGAGGTCGTGGAGGAGGTGAGAAGGGTGGGAGAGGAGGTAAGGGGGGCGGGGAGGTCGTGGAGGAGGTGAGAATGGTGGGAGAGGAGGTAAGGGGGGGTGGAGAGGTCGTGGAGGAGGTGAGAAGGGTGGGAGAGGAGGTAAGGGGGGCGGGGAGGTCGTGGAGGAGGTGAGAAGGGTGGGAGAGGAGGTAAGGGGGGTGGGGAGGTCGTGGAGGAGGTGAGAAGGGTGGGAGAGGTGGGGGTGTAGTTGAGTGGGGAGGGTGGGAGTGGTGGGTGTGCTTTGGAGATAACAGCAGCCACTTTGGGACCATAGGGATGTTTGAAAGAGATGAAGAACAGAATGACAGAAGCACATTGGTGACATCATGACATACAGCAGACTCTATGCCCACCTTTCGATTTCTCATCTATGTAAACACTGAAATCTGGTCTTTTACTTGTAGGTAAATACAGTTTCTGACTTACATAATGATATATGCACCAGAAGCCTCTCTTTCTGTGTATTAATTTAGCAAACAGTTAAGGAGTCCCTACAATGTGCTAGTGGAACTTTGAAGATGAATTCAATTTGGATCCTGAAAAGTCTCAAAGCCTAATATAGGAGGTAAGAAACGTAGAATCCACATAACGATGGGGTCTTCCCCGCCCCTTAAGATCTAGTTATGAGTAGCTGCAACTCCTGTGAATTCCAAGGTGGTTTTACCACCTCAAGTTCACATTTAGGTCTGACTTATGGTTTCTGCTAGGAAGTTCCCATCTCTAAATCTCATCTCTGTTCCTTTATTTCTGCCAGCCTGGATCCAAATGTGAAACTTATCTTCTTTTATTAACCAATCAACCACCTCCTGCCAAAAACAAATAAGAAACTCTGCTTACACAAGACCTTTGTTTCTACAGCAGACTCGGCTGAAGGTTTGGGCAGGCATACCCCCAAATTAAAAAAGAGAAACTGAACACTTTCCTCCTTCAGAGTTATTTGGTCTCTCCTACAGAGACTCCCCCTTATCTCTGCTCTTCTTCTTGCACTTTTACCACCTCACTTACTCCCATGGCATGCTACATCCTTGAATATATACACCCGTGGCAGATGTGGTAATGAAGATTGGTTGAGAATTCTGAAGGCAGATGGCCCAGATGTCAATCACACAATTTCTCTGCGGCTCAGTTTCTTATCTGCAAAAAGGGAGCTAACTATGGAGTCCCTTCTAACTCATTCAATAGTTCACTCCATCTTACCTCACTACTTTTTTCCCCCTAAAAACCAACTTTGCATTGTTTGTCAAGCATTGTTTGCTCCAATAGTGACTCCATCACCCCCAACCCCAACAAACCCACCTCACAGAATGGGGAGAGGATTCAGTGGGCAGTCGCTGGCATAGATGCCACAGGCTCTATGGCACCAAATATCATTTATATTCTGGTTCTGTATTCTGTGTCCCCTGCTGCCCCAAGACAAGTTCATTTAAAACAACAAAGCTTCTATCTCAGGTGGAAAACCTATCACCACTGGGCATTGTCTTGCAGTGATTCTGAGCAGAAATAATGAAGAATGTGTGTCTTCATTGTGACTCAGTGAGCAAAGTCGTGGAGTCATAAAAAAGTGGGAGATTTGGGGCTACTGACAAACTTGGCCCACTGATTCCATTCCCCTAGACCAACACAGGTCCATCGAATTCTTATGCAGAATTTAATGGAACCCGGTGCCCATTGCATTAGTTTTTGATGACAGAATCCTCTTTCTCTGTGAAACTTGAACTTGAGGGGTCTGGCTACCCCTCTGAAACCTTTTTTTCGCAATAAAATCGTGTAACATAAAATTCAGCCATTTAATGTGTACAATTCAGTGGTTTTGGTATATTTACAAAGTCAATCACCACAATCACCATCACCACAACCATCACCACAATCTAATTACAGAACATTTTTATCTCCTTAAAAAGCAGCCGCTCCCCATTCCCCCATCCGTAGCCCATGGCAATCCCTAATCTATGTTTTGTCTCTGTGGCCAGAGACTTCTGGCACCAATCTCTCCAGTCTATGAGCTGTGAACTCCCTTTTTGCAGATTTGGCCCTGACACCTGCCATCTACCTTTGTTCCTGGATACGAAGATGGAATCTTCCCTGAAAACCAACTTTGCATTGTTTGCCTAACATTTGAACCTCCTTCCTATATCTGGGTAACTGCTCAGTGTATGACCCATGGTAGGAGGAGGCAGTGGCTGTCTTTCTCTATTAAGGCTCAAAAACATAGACTCACGCTTTCCCAGACTCGCTTGCAGTGAGTCCTTAGATGGGTGTGCTATGCTCAAGCTCAACCAATGACTATGAATCTGGAGCCAGTGGCTGGAAAAGTCAGGGGCCGTAGAGAATTTTTGGTGGCAGTGTGGTGGTAGCAGTAGTAATGTCAAAGTCCTACCAGCAGCAGGGCTGTGGGCCCGTGGCACCAGGACAAGGCTCCGGGGCGCTAATGTCTGCATTGGACTGGCTGGTTCTGATTCTGGTCATCTCTTAGACTCCCTTACTCCTGGCCACTGTTTAAGCTGATTGCCCCAGCCTCCTCGGCTATCGACTGAGATAGATCCTATCTATAAAATAGATTCCATTTCAGTTAAAGTCATCCAGAGGTGGTTTCCACTCTTCCAGTCAAGGACCCTACCTGGAAGAAGTATTTATTTTATGAGTAGAGTCTTAACCAGGGTCATAGAGCTTTGCTCCAGAATACAGCAATTGACAGGGCACCACATTTTGAAGCTTGAACTCCCACCCCCATGCTCTTCCTCATTCCTGTTGCAGTGCTGAGCTAGCCTCTTCTTCTGGGGCCATCTCCTTAGCAGCAGGTGAACAAAGACACAGATGGAGACTTAAGATCGAAAGCATTGAGTGCCTGACCAGGGGTCCCTCTGTGAGGGAGGAGAACAAGACCCTCCTCTGTTTCTCTGAATCTTCTTGTTTAGAAACTGAGTTTCTGGGTCAGGTGTGGTGGCTCATGCCAGTAATTCCAGCACTTTGGTAGGCCGAAGTGGGTGGATCACCTGAGGTCAGGAGTTTGAGACCAGCCTGGCTAACATGGCGAAGCCCCATCTTAACTAAAAATACAAAAAGTAGTTGAGCATGCACACACATGGTAGTGTAAACCTGTAATCCCAGCTACTCAGGAGGCTGAGGCAGGAGAATTGCTTGAATTTGGGAGGCGGAGGTTGCAGTGAGTTGAGATTGTGCCATTGCACTCCAGCCTGGGTGACAGGAACAAAACTGCATGTCAAAAAAAAAAAAAAAAAAAAAGAAAAGAAAAGAAAAGAAAAAGAAACTGAGTTTCTGGCTGCTTGTTATGGGTTGAATCATGTTCCCCCCAAACACATACTGAAGTCCCACCCCCAATATCTAACAATGTGACCTCCTTTAGAAATAGGGTGGTGCAGATGTAATTAGTTAGGATGAGGTCACATTGGAATAGGGTGGGCCCTTAATCCAGCAGGGCTCGTGTCCTAATAAGAAGAGGGAGGATGATACAAAGACAGACACATGGAGAATGCTGTGTGACCGTAGGGCAGAGGCTGGAGTGGTGGCGCTGCAAGCCCAGGACTGCCGGCCACCACCAGAGCTAGAAAGATACAAGGAGGGATTTTAGCCTCAGGAACTATGAGAAGCATTTATTTTGTTTTAAGCCACCCAGTTTGCAGTAAAACTAAAGGAAACCAAAACATCTTTGAATCCAAATTCCTGGCCATACCTCTGCTTAACAGGACAGCCTTAGGAGCAGACAGAATGGGGTTTGAGTCTCAGCTCTGTTACCACCTGCTGCATGGCTTCAGAGTTAAGCTAATAACCTCCTTGGCGACTCTGCTTCCTCATCTGCAAATCGAAGATGAGCATAGCTCCTTCAAAGACTGTTAAACATTTAGAGGAGCGTGTGGCACATAAATGACAACTATTAATATGAAAGAACGGCTTCCTGTCAGTATCTGGCCCCCATGGTTGCTTCCTATTGAGGGAAACAAGTCTAAAGCCTGCTCTTAGAATCCAGATCAATGCCACAGATTTATTCAGATACAACGAATTTTCTTCCTTTTTTTCTTCAAAGAAAAGAGATAATTCCGTGTTTGCTATGCTTTTCCTTCCTATTTTTAACATCTTCCTGCACTTTTAGTTTATGGTACAGGAAGCCCTCTTTCCCAGGATAAGTGGGTGCTAGCTCCTTTACGTGGGGCGCCCACTGTTGCCCAAGGACAGAGCCTCCTCCAGCCAGCCAGGGTAGGATGGAGAGGGTGCAGGTGCTGCCCAGGCCAGTAATCGCGCTGCCCATCTGGGGACGTTCAGAGCAGCCGGTGTCTTTAATATCCGCTCTTCACAGTTTCATCTCCACTCGCGATGGCTGTGCTGATTGTAATGCAATAAAGCTAGAGTTTTGGGGGGAGAAGGCTGTCCCTGGTTGTTTCATTTAGAAGCCACTGTAATACTCTTCAGGGAGAGATAAGAATGATTTAAGTAATTCAGGACTCCAGGAGTCCAGGACTTTTATGATTCCTTCTAACCCTGGGGAATTTTGTGATTGGAGCCTTGTGGCCACAGAGTAAAGCCACCTGCTGTTGATATGAGGAACAGATTTAACAGGTGTCAGCCCCATTGGTGCCACGTGATTATACACAGCTGTCCCTGTTTACCTCGCAACAACCTTTAGGGCACATGGGGCCAGGTTCCCTAGAAGTAGACCCTGTATAAAGATTCCTGTGGCCGGACGCGGTGGCTCATGCCTGTAATCCCAGCACTTTGGGAGGCTGAGGCAGGAGGATCACCTGAGGTCAGGAGTTTGAGACCAGCCTGGCAAACATGGTAAAAACTTATCTTTACTAAAAATGCTAAAATTAGCTGGGCATGGTGGCTTGTGTCTGTAATATCAGCTACTTGGGAGGCTGAGGCAAGATAATTGCTTTAACCTGGGAGGCGGAGGTTGTAGTGAGCAGAGATCGCACCACTGCACTCCAGCCTGTCTTTAAAAAAAAAAAATCCTCTGTATGTGGCTTATCAAATGAGAACTCCCAGGGTAAACTGGCAGAAGAGAAGGGGAGGGGGTGGAGAAGGAAAGAAGCCCAAAAGAGGGTGATTTCAGGCTACGACCTTTGAAGGGGAGCTTGAATTTGCTCCTGCAGGGAACCCTGGAGGGTACAGTGCACCTCCCCTGGATGCCAGAAAGCTGGCGTTCCATATCCCTGCACCCACCGGTCACTGGCTGTAGGCCTTGAGGCCCGGAATAAGTAAACTCCCTGGCACCTGTGGTCCATCTGCGCCTGTAAAAGGCTTTAGTAACCCAAGGGCAGCAGATCAACAGTGAGCAGGAATAAACAGAACACAAGGACGTCTGGGTGGAAGCCACTAGTGCCTGCACATGGAACTATGAGGATCACCATTTTTCAGAGTAAGCAAATGTGGGAAGTAGGAAACTTCCTTTTTAAAGTTGCCTTTCTTGTTAAAGAATAAGTACGCTAGTAGCTCTCTGTTAAGCCCTGTCCTATGTAGCTGTTAGATATACCACACTTACAGGCATGTAGTACATTCTGTGTCCTTGTAGTTTAACCAAGATATCTGTGCTGGACATGCTTACAGGCATGTCCCAGCTCTCCATTGCTTTTTTTTTTTTTTTTTTAACCTATCTGGAAAAGTTTCAAGTTAGCCAGTCGAGTTTTAGTTTAGATTGTGAGTTCTAGCTCTAGCCAACGGAGAGCAGACATAGCAGTAAGGACAACCCCAAATGCAGAAGGGATAAATTTGCGTGTTTTCCTTTGTTCATTTTACTCTCGTGGCACGATGGCTAGTGAAGGTACCCTTCCTGCAGTCCAGGAAGTAAAAATTGTGTTGCCAAAATATCCTTCGTCTCAGTGCGAATTTTTCTTTGCAGCACCAAGCATCTATTTCCAACAGAAGAAGAGGCTCACAGTGTGAAATAACACTCTCTGGAAAGGTGAGTGGCCAGCCGGGTATGGATTTGAACCTGTGATTCCAGAGTGTTTGCTCTTTCCACTCAGATTGCTGGATTGCTGGTGTCTGGGGACCAGTGGCTGAAAGCATTGACTTCTCGTGTTTCTTTTTCCTGTTGAAAGTATTTCTGTTACAGTTTTCATGCCTAAAAAAGCAATAAATAGCAATAAGAACAAGTGATTTACTTCTCACACATAATATGGACAAATCTTATTAGAGTTCTGATGATTGAAAGAAGCCAGACACAGAGAGAGAGAAAAAAAAAAATCTCTGGTGATAAAAGTCAGGGTTTTGGTGACTCACTGGGTGGGCATTAGGGGCTGAAAGGGAGCCCCAAATGTACCTCTTGGGAGCTGGTCATGTGTAGGGTCTTGCTTTGGGTTCACAAATAAGTTCAGTTTGTTAAAATTATGCAAGCTATGTACTTAAGGGATGTGTAGTTTCTATATGCATGTCATGCCTCAATAAACATTTAAATTGAAGAAATAAGTGAAAAGGTAGAAAGGGAGAAAATAAAATTGGACATCATCCCATTCACTCAGAAATTACTATGATTAGCCAGGCATGATGGTGGGTGCCTGTAATTCTGGCTACTTGGGAGGCTGAGGTGGGAGGTGGCGGTTACAGAGAGTTGAGATCATGCATTGCACTCACTTCAACCTGGGCGATAGAGTGATACTCTGTACCCTCTCATGCCCACTAAGCAAGCAAAAAAAGAAAAAAAACACTATGCTTAATGTTGTCTTGATGTATATCTTGTAAAATGTTCTCATGTGTGCACACACTCACAAACATACCCGCAAACACATGTGATGGAATTCTGGTTGTGTTGGCATGATTATCCTAACCTTGAGGGTAGACCATCTTGTCTTCTGTACTGACAGGAATAGGATGTAAACTGGGGTCAGTGGTCTGGGAAAAGCTGGGAAGAGATAGGTCTGAGAGACCCCAGATGTCCCAGGGATGTGGAGGTGGAACTTCCGGCCATGAGTGCTTTCATTTAAAGCATGTGTCCCTATTTGCACCCCCATCACTGGTGAAGTGGACTGTGGCTGTCTTCACAATTATTTACTCCTTTATTCAAAGACATTTTCTGAGCACAGATTGCGTAGATACTGAACAATGCACAGGGTCTGGGGAGACAGATCATGAGAAATAAGACTTAGTTTCTGACCTCAAGGGTCTTTGAGTCAGTGTGGCTCTGAGCAAGATACTGCTCTCACAGGAACCTCATTTTCCTGATCAGAAAAATGAGATTAATAAGGCCTGCTAGGCTAGGTAATTTTGAAATCATATGAGGTGACATTAATAAGGAACCTAGAACAAAGCATGGACTCTGTCACTCTACACTGCATTGCACATGTGCTGTAGTGTGTTCACACTGGGATCCAGGCACATCTAGCCAGTGGGTAAGCTGGCTCTATCGGAAATATGTTTGCATAGATGTCAAGGAGCTCCCAAGAAACAACTCAAAATAAATTAAACTGAGATTTGAAAGGGTGTTTTTAATTTGAGTTCTTATAAGTATCTACTTGGTGCTGGTTAGACCTGGGAAGGGCTCGGAACACTGTCCAGGTATATTGAGTGCTATGTGACTATTCATTAAATAAAATTTGTGGGTCTTGATGGGAGAAAATGCAGGGAGAAGATGGATTCTTGTTTGTAAGTCACTCACAGATGTGAAAAGAGATGGAAACCCACACACCAAACTGATTTTGCAGGAGGTGGTTGTGGTGGCAATTTTGGACACCTCCAAAGAAAGAATGAAGTCATCAGACTTGACGTTGGAGTAGACAGAGTCAGCTAACTCCACTAAGAATACTCAAGACAGGACCCTGACCAATTCATTAGCAGCTTCGAAACTTGGAGTTCTCAATTCACATTGCAAAATGAATCAAGGCAGGTCATCGACTCTCACAGGCCTCCTTCTGTATCTGCTCCCGCACAACTTTCTGCTTCTTGAACAGCCTCAAGGAAATATCTAGAGCCTCCTGACCAACTCCAGTGAAGCTGAAAGGGTCTAGGGCGGCCTGACAGTATCAAAACTTTCAAAAGGCCAGCCCAGTTCTGGCTTGAACCACTGCAAATCTAGAATTTGTATTGCTTAGCTCAATGCTTTCCTAAGTCTGCTTGTATAGCCCTGGGGTTCCATGAGACTCCAGTGAGGACCACTGTGTGTAAGTGTGGGAGAGAAAGGGCAGGATGACAGAATGGCATCGAAAAGGAGCCCCATCCTGCTTCATGGAGAGTAGCTTTGCTTGCCTTTGATCAAGGTTCTGTGTGAGCTAAAGCAAGGCTTGAAAAAACACTTGCCTAGAGCGTGCCCTCCTTTGGGGTTCTGTCCCCATAGTGCTTTCTCTCTTCTTTCCATCATAAATTCCTTTTCTGTCTTTATCATCCAGCTCAGGGGTCTCTGCCCTCATTTAGCTTTTCTTAAACACCAAGCATGCCAGCAGTCCTTTTTCTGTATTTCCACTGCCCCCACCCATACTTCCTTTGCTGCTATTAACTTACCGTATTGAGCATGTATGTCTCTGCACGCCTGTTTCCATTATTACACCAGGAGCTCCTTTAGGCAGACACAACATCACCCGTCTCTGTTCATAGGCATAAAGTGTGTGTGGCATAAAGTAATTACGGTTAAATGTTTGCAGAATGGGATGCCACCAGGTTAATGGTGCATTTAGAGGCACACCTTCTTTCCTTTAGAGCCTTAGATGCAGCCAGCATTTTTTATTAATCCAAGATTTCATAAAGGGTTAATAATCTCTCTTTGCCTCTCCTGGAAATTGCCAGGTTTGGTGGGAACAGGTAAACATGTCTGATAACATCCCCTTTCCTGTCCCCCCTGCCCTCATTGATGGTGTTGTGCTTATAAATTTTTTTCTTGGGAAAACTAGACATTTACTTCCCTCCATTTGCCCTGAGATATTATCAAACGCCGAACTCAAAGGTCCAGAGCTGGTGAACAACTTAAAGTTCATATTGAATAAAAGATCTGGCTGCCGGCACCATTTGGGGCATTGCAGTCTGATGATACTGGCAGCAGTTCTTTCCCCAGAGACCTGGGACTTGCTGATTCAGGCCTCCACAAAGGGTGCAGCTGCGAGGGCTGGAGCCTGTTCTGAGAAGCTGGGCCTTCTGCTCTCTTGGAGTTGGTCAGGAGGCTCTAGATATTTCCTTGAGGCTGTTCAAGAAGCAGAAAGTTGTGCGGGAGCAGATACAGAAGGAGGCCTGTGAGAGTCGATGACCTGCCTTGATTCATTTTGCAATGTGAATTGAGAACTCCAAGTTTCGAAGCTGCTAATGAATTGGTCAGGGTCCTGTCTTGAGTATTCTTAGTGGAGTTAGCTGACTCTGTCTACTTCAACGTCGCTCATTGGGAGGCTGAGGCAGGAGAATTGCCTGAACCCAGGAGGCGGAGTTGCGGTGAGTCGAGATTGCACCATTGCACTCCAGCCTGGGTAACAAGAGCGAAACTCCGTCTCCAAAAAAAAAGGCGCTCATTACCTTTGTGGATGGCTTTGCAACCAATGTCTTGATCCAGGGAGCAGCGTTTCTAAAGTAGGAAAACAGGATGGGAATAAACATTGGCTGTTTAACCCTCAGACACTGGGCACCCATCATGTGCTAGATTTTTCTGCCAGGTACTGGGGTAAGAATAAGGCAATGCAGAAGCTTAATGGACTGTCAAAAGCATGACCAATTCAACTTCTCTTGATTGTTGAGTCAATGTAGTTAGTCGGTACAGACCAGAAAATCAGTCTGATGGATTGAACTGGCCAACCAATCCAGACTAAATAGAAAGGCTGCTTATATGTTTAGGCAGAATGGGGTCAGGGGAAAAGAAGTGGTTCAAACTGGTTATAAGTATAGACAGGGAGAGGAGGATAAAGCCTAGAACAAACTAGTTTTACACGTAGACATAGTGGGATAAGGTGTAAATCTTGGTGAACACACAAAATAGTAGACATATTCTTGATGGGAAAATTCACGTTTTGGCAGTTCCAGGTAAGAGGACGTTCCATGAATGGAATGGTGGTTTCAAATCCTGTTGCTCTAGATGGACGGTAGATTGCTGGAGATCTGAGGGGCTTCGGTGAAAAGATTAGGAGCAAATTCTCTGTCAGGTGAACCCCATAAGATATTGTTAAATGTCAAAATTATGATATTGATTGTATTCAAAGTGATAACGTAACTGCCACCATGGTTGTCTCTCAGTTACTGGTTCTTCAGATAGTATTGATGATGATGATAGCAACAGTTGTTGAACAGCTACAAAATGTCAGGTGCTTTCTGTGGTTTTGTTTTGCTTTCCTAACAACCTGCGATGCAGGATCTCCAGCCGGTATTTTACAGGTAAGGATTCTGAGATCAGAGATGTTAATTTCTTTGCCAAACATCTGGTGAATATACAGTGTAAGGGAGTGGCTACCAGTATGTTCTGGAGTCAAGTATTGGGGTTTGGATGCCTCCTTTGACACTCAAGAGCTTGATTGACCTTGGATGATCTGTGAAACTTCTCTATGCTTCGGTGTCCTTTTTTTTTTTTTGAGACGGAGTTTCGCTCTTGTTACCCAGGCTGGAGTGCAATGGCGTGATCTCAGCTCAACCTCTGCCTCCTGGATTCAGGCAGTTCTCCTGCCTCAGCCTCCCGAGCAGCTGGGATTACAGGCACGTGCCACCATGCCCAGCTAGTTTTTTGTATTTTGAGTAGAGACGGGGTTTCACCATGTTGACCAGGATGGTCTCGGTCTCTTGACCTCGTGATCCAACCACCTCGGCCTCCCAAAGTGCTGGGATTACAGGCTTGAGCCACCGCGCCCGGCCCGCTTTGGTGTTCTTATCTGTAAAATGAGACTGTTCTGAGAATGTAATGTGCCTGTTGCATAGCAAGTGATCAACAAATGTTAGCTGTTGCCACTGCTTTTCTTCTTGTTGTTACTTTTATTATCAATGGCAGTGCTGTGAGCCAAAGACAGACCTGTCTGGTGACAAAGCAGTGTCCCTTCTTCTATACCACACTGTCTCTGGAAACAAGGGGAGAATAGGAAGTCAGGTTATTCCATACTGTCCTTTATCCCTTTTTTCTAGCATATGGATCTCCATCACTCCAGACACTCTTGTACCCCTGGAGTGCTGCTTCGGATGTGCATCCACCCAGAGTCCAGGTGGCCCATTCTCTTTCTAGCCAATGACAGAGGCAGAGGCCACTTGCCAGGTGGAAATAAACTAACGTCCTGCTCCCCAGTGAGAGTGACACTTCAATGCCTCTCTGTTCCCCAGAGCTCCACCTCCTGACAGGCCCATCACTGCCCTGTCCTCCTGTCTGGCCATGTTGGAAGCTAGGGAGGGAGTGACCATGACCCCATTGTTCAGGGCCTCTGATGAATGCTCACTTCCTGAGCTGGCTCTGCTTTCTCCACTGGGTCTTGCATTAAAGCAGCTAGGGGTGACCCAAATATAGCTCAAAAGTGTTAGTTAAAATCTTTTTGGTTTCAGGCAACAGAAACCCACTCTGGTAGTGTACACAAAGTGAAATACTTACTGTAAGACCTCATAGAATCCAAGGGCCAAAATGCAGCTGAGGACCTAGAAAACTGCAGGGAGCCCCTGGAATGAACACTGTATCTCTTGTTCTGTGTTACAATGCATGTCTGAAGCATTCTCTTCTTCTCAGAACTGGCTTTCTCTGCCACTCCCATGGAGAACACATGGCTACCCCTGAGACAAAAACACCTGTGTTTTTGTGCATAGGTTGAGCCACATGAAAATTTTCTCTCTGTTTTCCAAATCCAAACACTAAGGAAACATCTCTCATTGGCCTCAACTGGACCACGTCTTTACTACTGACCAACCTGATGAAATTGCATTTGGATATTAAACATCAATATGATTTCTAGTTGGGAATGTGGAAATGCTAACCAACTGACAAGGAAAGGGATAACGCAGAATTGTGCACCTAACAGGATCACCACTCCATACACCTATTATTTACAATGAAAGATGAGAAGAGCCCACAGTGAGATGCATTAAATGGCTTGTATTGTGGTAAACTTGTATTTTGCTATTGCTATTGTTAACAACAGTAATTGGCCTCTATGCTGTCCTGTATAGTTCAGAAACCAAGGCTGCTGTGGGTGGACATTCTTCACGTTTGTAGACAGGAAAACTGAGGTTCAAAGTTGTTGGCCTTGCTAATACGTCACAGAGTCAGACTCCAGCTCTCATGCTCTCTCACCTGTATCATATTGTGTGTCAAGTTTCAAAGCTGACCAAACAGAGAGAATTTTAAGATCAATTCTGCATGTGGCAGGAGTGATCCAGGCTGGTGACATCTGTGCAGGGAGCCCCGGAACTATGTACGCTGAAGGGAAGTACGGAGTGGAGGTTTCCTGGGGTAGGAAGCCAGGAGGAAGTAAGGAGATGCAGTGTTCTCTTCTCTGGGTTCAAGGAATGGCCGGGTGCCTGGCTAACCCTGAGAAACATACCAGAAAGGAGTTACTAACCTGAAGTAGTCCACACTGCTCTGGGAATACCTGAGTTTCCTTTATCAGAGATGCTTTCGTATTATTGGAGCCTCCTAGCCCCCTGATTCTCAGGATTTGAGAGACCAACTTATCTTTTGTAAGGCCCCTATTAAAGATGTTACACCTCTCTGAATGCTCTCTTATGCCCCACATATGATCCATGTTTTCTTGCCTTTTTGTTTGTTTGTTTGTTTTTGAGATGGAATTTTGCTCTTTGCCCAGGCTCGAGTCCTGTGGCACAGTCTCAGTTCACTGCAACCTCCGCCTCCTGGGTTCAAGTGATTCTCCTGCCTTGGCCTCCTGAGTAGCTGGGATTCTAGGCGCCCACCACCACCCCTAGCTAATTTTTGTATTTTTAGTAGAGATGGGGTTTCACCATGTTGGCCAGGCCGCTAATTCCTGAACTCAGGTGATCCACCTGCCTTAGCCTCTCAAAGTGCTGGGATTACAGGTGTGAGTCACTGTGCCCAGCCTTTCTTGTCTTTCTGTCAACAAAGAATGTAAGACCAAATGTTGGTTGAATGAATATCTATAGGCAATTCACCTACACATACGATAGTTTCCATTTGAAAGACATTATTTTCTAACATCAAAAGAGTGAAGATATTTTGCCCCATGTCAAACAGAAATTGGGAATAATTGTAATTTTTCAAAGACCAAGAAGGGAGACAAAATATCCAGCCTTAGTCTATAGCAATTTTGGCTTTAGAAGAGAAGAGGGAATGTAAAAGTAAAAGGGTCTGCAGGAGGCACCGCTCTAGAGATCTAGGCGGGTTCCCACCCATCCTCTACTGGGATAGTCCAGCTGTTCAGAGATGAAGATTTGGGAGCTCATAATGCTAATGATGTGAAAATTCATTTTCAGCTATTTTATTAAACTGGCCTTTCCAGGTTCATTATCATTAATATTTATGGTTGGAATATGTTCCTCCAGAGACTCTGCAAATAGCTCTTCTATTGTTCAGGTAAAATTTATAGCAAGTTAGACTAAGAGGGAGCATTACATGAGCCCAGGCTTGCACTTCCCGTAGGAGTCGAAAGCTTTACTGATGGTTTTGGATGGGTGTGAATCTTCAGTCTATAGGTCCAGCCATCTTTTAGATATAGGTCATTAACGATGCTTTTATGAATCCAAGAGGGAATATAAAGTTATGCGTGCCAGAAGGCAGAGAGGTGTGGTTCAAATTTCCTGAGATCACATCCTCCTTCACTGTAACTGGCTCTGGCAAATTCTTCCTTTTGCCGCCACAGTCTCTGCCCCAATAAAGCATCACGGTTTCCTCTGGATGCAAAGGTACAGGCAGAACTGTATAGCAACTACTGTGAGTTTCCTGCCCAGTGGGGTGGAAGTGTGTTCCTCCCCTGAAGAGCCCACATAGAGCTCTGGCACTTGCATCAGTACCGTCTGCACCTGCCAGAGATTTCACACTGCTATGCTGCAAATAGGGCTTGAAATTTCTGGCTGGGTCAGGAGGAAGGAAGTGGCTTTACCACTCAGCCATGCATCTGATGACAAGCTCTGGGTGGGCAGGAAACTATGGGAAGAAGACAGATTTGGGTATTAGAATCAAATGTTACCTCTGGGACACTTTAAGACAATGAGCTATTCTGGGCCTCCTCAAAACATTTTTTGGGGATGGTATGGAGGGGATCTCACAAGAGTAGGAGCCCCTGAAAATGTCATGCCAGTTCCATAGGCATGGCCAGAGCAATGCAAGTTCACATACCTGATGTCCTAAAGACACCTGACAGCAGGCTCAGGAGAAATCCTTCCCTGTAAAACCGAAGGGTCAGAGAGATGATGATCTGTAGGGTTCTTTCCAGGTCTGAAAGTTTGCAACTCAAAAAAGAATGGATTTCCCTTCATTAGTATACTTCCTGGTCATTTGGATTCTAGCAAGATCTTGTTTATGTTGGAAATTGTTAGCAGATGCTGAAGCTGTCCAGGGCTGAGGTACTCAGGGTTCACTGGGCTTAAGGAAGAGGTTGTAATGAAGGCAGTCACTCACCTGTGGTGAAGACCCGCCCTGCAGCTTCATTTCCTGTCATTACGGACTGTGTCTGGGCCCAGTCAGGAGGGGCTTATAGGGAATGGGGGCAGGCAGCACTAGGGTCTCTAGGGAGAGCAAGTACAAATTGGATACCACCTAGAGGTCGAGAAGTGGAGAATAAGTTTCTAAGAACAGTTAAAAAATGAAAGAGACATCACAACCAAGTGCAACGTGTGACCTTTGATAGGCTCTTAGATTAAAAATATATATATCTATAAAGAACATTACTGGGACCACTGGGTCGATTTGAATATGATTGCATATGATGTGATATTATTGCATTAATATTAAATTTCTTAAGTATGAAATTGGTGTGGTGGTTATGTAAGAGGATGCTTTCATTTTGGAGAAATACCTGCTATTATACTATCTGCAATTTTTATATGCTATTTGTGTGTGCACATCTGTATCTATTTATATATAATATATACTTAGAGAGATGAAGCAAATATCATAAAACATTAATCGTTGGTGAATATTTGTGAAGTTTGTATGGGTGTTCCTAGTGCTATTCTTTCTAATCTTCCCTAAGTCTGAAGTCTTTTAAAATAAAAAGTATGGGAAAATGGCCCCAAAATCAGCTATGTGCCATAGCATAGCTTCTCTGTCCTGCAATCCTTCTGGGTTTGTTCATCCCAGAGGTTAAGGCAGACACACTCCTGATACACTTTAGGCTCATTGCCTTATTAGCTCTCTGCTCTCTGAAGACAGAGTCAGCAACCTCCTTATAACTGTGTGACTTGATGATGTGAGGAATCTCAGGGTTGTCCCTAAAACTCATGTCTGTGTCTTGGGCTACTCCTCCTCACCACCCAAGTAAGAGCCATCTTTGAGCGATGGCAACAATGTCGGCAAAAGCAAACGTGTTGAATATTCACTGCGTGCCAGGTGTTTTATCTGCGTCAGCTCACCTGATTCTCATCAACAAACCTGGGTTTGGTTCTCTTATCACTCTGTTTTACAAATGAGACTATGAGGCTCCTACTGCTGACAAGCAGCAGAGCCAGAATTTGAAGATTCCAGGGCCAGTGACCCCAAAACCTTCATTCCTGATCACAGTTGAGCATGTCTTGGCCTGCAGCTGCATTGCAACTACCTGGAGAACTTTTGCAAAATATACATGTGCAGGCTCTGCTCCCAGGAGTACTGAGTTATGCAGTGGGGCTCAGACATCCGTTGCATGCTTAGCTTTGGCTGTTTGGCTTTAGACTACCTTGTCTCTCTCAGCCTTGGGTAGGTTTTATCCATGGCCTGTCTCTTCTCCCATCACCAGTTGAGAGAGTAAATCCCTTTTGCTTTAAGGATTTGGTGTGGCTCTTCCTTTCTGCTGATCCCACCATCTGTCTGGGTAGCCTATGACAGCCTCACAGGGTGCAAGTTGGGGCCAGCGGTGTGGCTGAACTAATAAATTTACCAGGCATCCTTATCACACTTGGCTTGATGTGGAGCCGTGGCAGGAACTCAGGTGAAAGTGTCTGTGGACCCCTGAATTGGGCAACCTGTTCCTCCTGACAGTCTTCTGTGGAAGGAAGACAGAGGTGCGAGGAGGAGCAGTCTTTAGCTGTATCTGTAATGTTTCATTGCTTATTTTTTGGATGAATCTCAAGAGAATTATGTGGAGGGAAAAAGTCAATTCCTAAAGGTTATGTACTGTATTATTCCACTTACCATTATTTTGTTTTTGTTTTTGAGACGAAGTCTCACTCTGTTGCTCAGGCTGGGCTGAAGTGGTATAATCTCAGCTCACTGCAACCTCCACCTCCCATGTTCAAGTGATTCCCCTACTTCAGCCTCCCAAGTAGCTGGGATTACAGGCAAACACCACCACACCTGGCTAATTTCTGCATTTTTAGTAGGAACGGGGTTTCACCATGTTGGCCAGGCGGGTCTCTAACTCCTGACCTCAGGTGATTTGCTTGCCTTGGCCTCCCAAAATGTTGGGATTACAGGGAGCCACCATGCCCGGCCTACATACCATTTTTTGATATTAAAAAATTATATAAATGGAGGACAGTTTAGTGACTGTCGGGGGTCAAGGGTTGAAAAGGGGTGCTGCCAAAGGGCATCTGAGGAATCCTGCCAGGGATGGAAATATTCTGTATCTTGATTGAGTCACTGTCAATTTCCTGTTTGTGATACTGTCTGTTGCAGCAGGGGGAAACTGTATAAAGGACACACAGAATCACTATATTATTTCTGGAATTTTCACATGGAACTTCAGTTATCTTAAAATGCAAAGTTTAGTTGGAAAAAAAGAGGATATAAAACAAATGTGGCAAAATATGAACATCAAAATATGAACATCTCTTTCGTATGGGTTTGGGGTGCGTGGAAATCTGTTAGACTTGTTACATTATTTTCATGATTTTCTGAATGTTTGCAACATCCAGTAAAAATAAAACCTTCTGGAGTTATCTACTCTGCCTTCTATGTATGAAACCTTGCCTAAGACTCAGTCCTGGTCCCCTCAGACTGGTGTGCTAGAAGCAGTGGTCAGAGGGATGGAAGAGCTGCTTAGGTTGGCATGACCCCAGTGGGAACCATGACTCTGACTCCCTTCCGTCCTTACCTCACCTGGGAAACCATCAAACACTCTTTGAGTCTTGGGCTTTCTACTCTCCTTATAACTCCTACAATGCTGTACTGAATCTCCTTGGCATATCTCAGAAACGGGTGAAATTCTACTTTTGTACTTGATGACAGCTACTTCTAGAGTAAAAGAAGTTTCACAAGGATCCCTGTCTTACTAGAATCCTTGGTTTTGTGTATTATAAGACGATAGAGACATATATACCAGAAATCATTTATTGTAACACTAAAGTACAACTTCACAATATCATCAAAAGGGACTAAACGAGATATGCAGAATAGTTTAAATGTAGAAACAGAAAAGAATGTTTCAAGGGTCAGTTAGATTGAAATTGAATTTTAATAATCATTAGAGAGCCAAGTGTTTCCAACCCAGTGTCAATTGGACAACCTTGGCCATTGCAGGTCTATTCACATGGGTTCTGAATGACGATCAGAAGATATTCCTTATCTATGGAGAGATGGACAAAATCAATTCACTCTTAATTTAAATTTAATCAAGGAATATTTCAAGTAGTCTGCTTTTCTCTTCAAAACATCACATAGACCTTGTGCAGACAGATGGTTTTCCACTCAGGCTGCACATCAGGGTGGAAAGGCTCACCCTGTTGAGCTTTAGAAAATACCCATTTCCTAGGGCCCAGCCTCACAGATCCTGGTTTTATTGGTTTGGGGTGGAGTCCCAGGAATGGAAACATTTTTTAAAAGTCCTCCAAGTGACTTACTGTGCAGCCAGGGTGAGGACACTGGTGTAGAAAAAGCTTTATCTAGTTTATAGGCAATTCTGATTTGATGGATGTGCTATAGAGCAGTTGGTTCTAGACTAGATTTAGTAGCATAGGTCCCTTTTTATAGTCATTTTGTAACATTGTGAGCATAATTCCTTCAGGAAAAGAAGTGTTTCTGTGGCAGTCTTCTGGTATACCTGGGGGGTGTACTTTCCTCACAGGGAGGGTTTAAGAACCTGCAGGCCTTAGGTTCACTGCTGATTTCATCCCCAGGACAGGGAACACTTCTCCTGCTCCGCAGACAGTCTGTATGCTAAGTTTGCTGAAAATGAGACCTACATTTTCTAAATTTTTTGATTAATAGTAAATGCAAGTGGGCAAAATTCAACCTGTTCAAAGGTGGTCATGGGTCACATTAATTGCTAATTTCATACAATTTTTAGGTTGGGATTTTTACATTCAAGCATCATTTTGTAATAGAATATTATGTTTCATATTGTATACTAAAACCTATCCTCCCCATTCATAGAAACAAGGCTTTTTATCTAGCAAAGTAGAAAGATGTTTAACCAGGAAATGAAATGCCAAATTACCTGGAGCCACCATGATTTCATGTTTCTTTGATCTGATCCTCAGAAAAGTCAGGTCGTTCTGAGGATCAATATCCCGAACCGTGCCCTTGGCTTTCATGGTCAGCTGGTGAAGGAGGCCTGCATACTGAACGGTTGTTGAGTTGTCCAAGGTTGTACGGATGGGAATACCTATTATGAGATTTAATTTTGGTTAATTTTTTTTTCTGATTAGAAAAGTAATGTGTACATTGTGGAAGCACTGTAAAACACTGATAGTTGTAAAGAGGAAGAAAAAGTGATGGCTTATTACTCTCTGTTAACAATTTTAGTTTATTTCCTTCCAATCTTTTTGTCTCTGTGTAGATTGTTAAGTATAGTTGTGTGAAACTGGACTTACAAATCTGACTGCTGGTTTTTTTTGTTTATTTAAATTATAACATACAAGTTGTCCTTGTTGATAATGTTGTCAACATTATTTTTAGTAACTGCATACTTTATTATTTTATGGACATATAATCAATCTCCTATTGTTTGGTCATTTGGTACCTTATTTTTTTTTTATAGCTAATGGAGTGATGATGAACACTTTTGTGCACATATCTTTCAGAAGCTGTTAACTATTCAGTACCAAGCTGACATATTTTTATGTGAAATGCATTCCCCGAGCATCATGTCTATAGTGAGTCTGCTTTGAAGTGTTTGATCTGTGACATGGTTCTTCCCTGAGGCCAGAACCAAAAAGGGACATCACTGCACATGCTAGAGGGTACATCAAAGGGGACTCCTCACACAGTATTTTGCAAACCTTAAATTGTACGTTAGAAAATGCGGTAATAAGGATACTGTACTTTTGCTGTGCATTCCCTGGTTTTCATTCATTTTTGGTTTAAACATTAAATTTGGCTACTTGTGTGCTCTATTGTTCTGTTACTTGAGTTTAAAACATAAGCTATTAACTGGAAAATTCTAGCCAGAAGAATATGCAAGTGTAATTCAGTTCAGTTGAAATCAATCTAGCTCAGTTCCAATCACCCAGCATTAATGCCTATTATGTACCAGGCACTATGGTAGGTATTTTATGTATATTGTATCTAATCAGAGATAGCCTTCATATTATTTTAAGAACTACCAGATAGCCAGGGAATTCCAGGGGGACTGGATTTGCAAATGTGCCTTTATTTTAGGACATACAAAGGTGAATTTGGGATTGCTGTCAAATTCCTTAGGTATCCGTATTAAGGGCACTTAAAAAATGAGACTATTGTGCTTCAGAGAATGTAGCTCCAGAAACTATGAAACAAGACGAGTGCTTTCAAGACTGGAAGGGTGTTACAGACTTAGGACTTGACCAGGTTTTCATAAAATTCTTGAAGACCATCCATTTTGACTTTGAAATGACTGATTTCTCTTTCTTTTAAGATAACTACTATGTTCAGAATGTTTTGCTACACAGTATGAGGATAATATTTACAGGAAAACCTATTCAATAATGAAAGTATCATAAAAACCTTGCTAGTCTTTGTATTGTGATGTGTCGGCCACTTTTTCCCTGGAAGGCAGTCAGCTGTCTTGTGTACCTGAAGGTCACAATGGATCTTTAACAAGCAGGATATGGAAATGCAGCAAGCATGCAACCTTTGAAGGGAAGGTGTTGATGAGCAGTTTTATTTTCCATCCTGAGTACTGACTACCTACTAAGGGTGCATTGCTCAGTAGCCAAACAATAAATACAACCAGAATAAATCATTTAAAATGTAGATGACAGGATTATGAATCGGATGCTCAGGTCTATTTAGTTAGTCTGTTCATGATCCACGTCAAGAATAAAACAGCCGGCTGTTTTGAATACTGAGTGTACACGGTGGAAACACATGGAGTTTTCATATCCACCGTACACACTCAAAAAAAATCCATCAACAAATGGGTACTGAACTCTTGCTTGGCACCATGTGAAGTAACTAAAAAATAACTTATTAAGAAGTAATTTTAGCACATGGCATAAAAGTTACCCACTTCCCTTCTGAGAAACAGCCACTGGTTTCTTAGGAGCCTTCCCGACACTCTAGGTCCACTCAAGAAGGAAGGTGTTTGTATTCTTTATTTTAATACCATTCTCTATTCTGTACCTTGATTTTTAAATTTAATACTTTTTGGAAATTGATTCAGTACACGTAAGTCACTCATATTAGTGACTGAATAACAGTCTGTTGAATGGATGTTTTGTAATATACTTAACATGTCCTACGGATGAGCATTTAGGCTGTTCCCAGTCTTTGACTTTTGTAAACAAGATTTCGGAATATGTCCTTGGTCATCTCATTTCATACTTGTATGTGCAGGATAAATTCCTAAAGTGAAGCTCCTAGAACAAAGAGCATGTGCACTCTAAAATCTGGTGGAACTACGTTACAATATGTCTCTCCCTGATCCTAGTAAGCTGGCATCTATTATTTCAGTTTGTCATCTTCAACGGCACATTTGTGCTTTGGTTGATAGACTGTACTTCAAAACAAAAGGAAATGGCTGGATGGCTGTTACAATCTAATGAAACTCAAATGACAGACTGTTAGAAATGTCAGGAATAGTTAAAATTAAGACCCTGTAGAAATCAGACTTATGTACATGAGAAAATATGACACATCTGACTGCCTGGGGGACAAATATACATATTTGCCAGTATCTAATTCAATGATCAGTGTTGCAATATTGTAAACAATGAATGGTTTTATAAAAGAGAAACCATCGCTAACAGAAAATCTGCTCTCATCAAACCTGTAGCGTTGGGCTAAATTGGGAAGTCTACTTGACCGTCATCAGTAGGAAGTCTGTGTTTCAGTGGCAGTGAAACAGAAGGACTGTATTTAACATGGCCTGCGATGATGTCTAAATGGGTAAGCATCAGAGGTCCAACCCAACCACAAGTACAATCGAAAATGTTAAAATGATTTGCCTAGAATTAGTAGACCAAAACCGCTAGTAGAAAAGAAGAATACATAAAATGCCATCTTAGATAAATATTTTGGTATTACATTTCATGGGGCTTCCCAAAGCTGCAAAGCTGCACTGTAATAAATGATGCTTTCACCTAAAATTCAGTATATTATTACATTCTGGTCACACAGCTTACACCATATGCTATTAATAAACATCCTTGTCATACACGCTGGTTATTAATAATCCAACCATAAAAATAAGCCCCTTATTTATATTTTAGGGAAAAAAGGTTCATTTGGCTTTCAGGTAAAAAGTAAAAACTCTTATGTACCCTGAAACCTTGAAAAGTGTCCTGAATCCTAATACACACTGATTCTAGTAGAGGTTAACTACAAGTTAATGGGTATGGAAAATAGTATTTTGTTGCCTTTGGACAAGAGAAGTGTTAATTGAGGAACCTCAGGAAGATACAGTGAAAATCACTTTTCATGTCACTACTCAGGTGATCACTGTAACATATCCCTACTCTTCCATCTGTATTTATTTGAAGTGTTTGTGTGCACCTGGCCGTAGACAGGCTCAGAAGGCGCTGGTGGCCGCTTCGTTCTCTGTTTTTGTCATCTAATACTGTGAGCAGTTTCCCATCAGAGTAAGTGCCCTTCAGCCTTTTACAAAGAGTGATATTCATCAAGTACATATTACATACTTTAAAAGTCCCTCTGCTGTTAAGATATATTTACTTATTTGTTGTGTTTATTTATTGCTATTATATATGAACCTCAGTGAGTATCCTCATACCTAAATATGTTCTTCATCATTGTTTAGGATAAATTGCTAGGAGTAAAATTACAGATCAAAGGGGTGAATATTTTCCAGACATCTGATGCAGATCACCAGAATTACCTGCTTTAGATCTTCCAAAGAATCATATTAGATGAGTGGTTCTGGGTGTCACAGGTGAATGCACCTTTACAGGGTTGAAAAGTGTCCCCCCATTCTCCCCAAATCCCCAAATTCAAGCCCAGTAAAACCTCAGAGGGTGACCTTATTTGGAAACAGGGTCTTTGCAGATATAATTAGTTAAGTGAGGTCACACTGGATTCGGGTAGACCCTAATCCAGTAACTGAGATTCTTATAGTAAAACAGACCAAGACATACAAGGAGGAGAATGCCATGTGATGATGGAGGTGGAGATTGGAGTGATGTGTCTAAAGGCCAGGGAGCACTAAAGATGGACAACTACCAGAAACTAGGAAGAGGCAAGGAATGATCCTCCCTTAGTCTGCAGAGAGAGCATGAGCCTGCGGACATCTTGATTTCAGCTTCTAATCTCCAGAACTGAAAGAGAATACATTTCTGTTGTTTTAAGTTACCAGGCGTGTTTTAGTTTATTGCTGCAGCCAAAGGAAACTAACACAGCACCTCTATGAAATCATGTAGATGGCTCATCTTCGGAGCCATGGCAGAATGTATGCAAATACCTGGAAATAATATCAGCACAACCAGATCCACGTACTAGGGCTGGAACGCTTCCTGGAAATATTCTGCTTCGTTCTTGACTTACCTGTAAGGCACATCTTAAATCCTCTTTTCCCCCTGATTATTTGAGCTAGATAAATTTATTATGTTCTATTATCTCTCTTACTCATTTGGCCTTGAGTTACTTGTTATTTTAGAAAACAAAATAAATGTTTTGTATGTATAAATGAACTGAAAATCCCCACATTCTCATAACTATTTAATTACTATTCTGTTAAGTGTTGGATATTATGCCAAGCATTCAACAATTATTGCCTCATTTAATTATCAAAACCACCAGCAAAGTAGGTTATTGTCCATTCTTAGTGGTAAGGAATTGTAGTTCAGAATTTAAGCAGACTTTCGGTTGGTAGTTGCTCAATAAATATTTACTGATGGATTTTTCAAAGCGCTGAGATGGTAATATGCCAATTCCATGGTTGCACCACAAATCATGTAAAGTAGCTACTCTTATTTTAACTAATGCTCTGGAATTTCTGTTACCTCTTGCCCTTACACGTGCCTGAATTAGCAATGAAACCAGCAGGAACTCTTAAGAGGTTGCCACCATAGCTGAGCATGTAGCAATGTGCCATAGAAAATTCGATGTGGATTCTTAACAAGGATTGTACAGCAAGAGCAAGTTTTGGTAAGTCTACAGATTTCATGGTTGGAAGTGTATAGATTCTTCTTATGCTATATCCACAAAGACTATATCATAAATGATATAATTAATTTTCAAAGATTTTTAAGTAAAATATGTTCAAGGAAAAAGTTTCATTTAAAATCAAGATTGAAATTCTGTAAGGTTCATAACATTGAAACAAAACTACCAACAAGGATATTCTATCTTCTATATAGGTTTTATTGGTACTCCTGAAATGTTGGAAGAGAATTACTAACGCTTTAAAAAGTAAACAATGTATAATGCTTCTTAGGAGTATATAAACATTTTTAGACATGTCTTATTCATATTTATGACCCTAGATCTTAGCAGAGTGTTTGGCATGTAATAGATACTCAATAGATGTTTGGTAAGTGAATGCCAGAGGTAAAATATATGTATATTTTTGATGTCAAATTTGAAGATGTTTGTCTTAAGGATTAACACAGCAAACAGGTTCCTGGTTGGCTTCTGCATGTCAAGAAGACAGCCTGTGATATATTTACCTTCTGCATTTACAACCATAGTTCCAATAACCCCTTTATGGCTCTGGATCCTCTTTAAGGTTTCTTCCACCTCTGCCTGAAAGAGAGCAGAAAGATAATTAACCAAAAGGGCTCTTGTGGTAAACCGATCCTAAGGAGAATCATGTTTAGAAAGATACCTACTCCCTTATCTCCTTAACCTAAGGTGCCAGGTGTGATAATCTCATATTTTTGAAAGACAGCTTTGAAACTGTCAAGTCCCACATACATAGCTATACAAGACCTCCTGCATACAATCCTGACAAATCTCTTGGCTTGAACCCTTGTAGAACAGAGAGCTTACTGCTTCACAGGATTCACTCAATGTTTATATTTCCATTTGTTAGAAAAGTATTCTTTACATTGCATGGAAATTTGTCTCAGATTATCTTTCATTCATTGAACTTGTATTCACATCAAAATTCCTTTTCTACATTATAGTGCTTTAAATATTTATAGAGCTATATTGTGGCCTCCCTCTAAAAGCAGTTCTTATTGAGAAATCTTATTTTCATTAATGTGACCTAATCAGGAGTTCAGATGATGAAATTTAGAGGATATTCTATAAAAACAACATATTCCAGGATTCTAGGATTTCTTTGATAACTCTAGCTTGCATCTCAGTGCACGCTGAATGTTCAACCATGAATGATTATTCTGGACTCTATTACTGTGTTTGAAACTCATTCTGAACCTTACGTGTGGACTGTATTTTTATGTTTTCTTTCCCTCTAGAAAAGTCAAAGTCAAGAACAATCTTTTCCAAATCTATAAATTGTTCATGACTGAGCATTCACTGGATATTCTGAATTCAAACAGTATTCTGCAAATTCTCTTGATGAGGGTTTGCTATATTCTTTTTTTCCTGAATATTACACAGGTGAACATTACGTTACTTTAAGACAGTTTTCCTGTGCACATGATATGGGCATGAGCACTTACTTCCTCTATCCTAGCCAATGTTTCCTTAACTTTAGGCCTTTGTGTACTAGATTCTTGAGTTTTGCCATTATTAGTGCCACCTCTATTATTTATGTAGGTGTTCTTTAAGTTATCTCCCTGCTAAAAGCTTTAATAAACGCATTTTATGAGGAAACCATAAATCACTACTACAAATGGAAACCTGATGTTATTCATCATAAATAGAAATAACTGTAGCCAGGCGCGGTGGCTCAAGCCTGTAATCCCAGCACTTTGGGAGGCCGAGGCGGGTGGATCACGAGGCCAAGAGATCGAGACCATCCTGGTCAACATGGTGAAATCCCGTCTCTACTAAAAATACAAAAAATTAGCTGGGCATGGTGGCACATGCCTGTAATCCCGACTACTCAGGAGGCTGAGGCAGGAGAATTACCTGAACCCAGGAGGCAGAGGTTGCAGTGAGTCGAGATCGTGCCATTGCACTCCAGCCTGGGTAACAAGACGGAAACTCTCAAAAAAAAAAAAAAAAAAAAAAACTGTAAAGCAAAATGAACAAAATGAAGAGACAGTATATCATTAAATTCTACGGCAATGAAAGCTCGAGCCTGAGGCCTCCTCTTAGGATGAAAAAATTGAAAGTACCAAATGACAGTGGTATTAAGAATCTAATAGTAACAGAACTTTTTCTCCTGTATGTAGTCTGAAGGTTGAACAAAGTGTAAGAGGAATAACTTTCTCAAGATATGATTCACTCTTATTTAGCATTTCTGGACCATCTTATGTAGCAAAGAATGTTTGCATCCCACTTTGAGAAACACTGCCCTAAACCGTAAGAGGTGAACAGGGGATCAGTAACTTACTGCATTTTGGGCAATCTTTAAGACGATGTCCACAGTTTCTTACAGCCACTGAGTTCTCATTTATCTTTCTCTCTGCTGCTTATTTTCCAGACTCCTGTCTTTTCTCTCCCTGGCCTATTTCTCCACCCAGTTGTTTGTCTCCTCAGGATTTCTGAGTCTTCCTAGTATAATTTCTTAATCCCCGTCTCATTCCTCTCTTAATGTCCTTTGCTTTCCACAGTTTCTACTTCCTTTTTCTTACCTTTTTTGGGGGGGGCGGGGAGGGAGTCTCCCATCCCTTCTTTCCTTTTTCATTATTTCCCTTTCTTCTTTTTCAGTATCTTCCCTTTTCACCCTTCCATTCCCTTGCGCTTCCTTTCCCATCTCCTCCTTGTTTCTAAGGGTATCTGATTCTCTTCTCCATCTCGGCCTCCTGCCCCCTCTTTAGAAACTTTCCTGGCTCCCCGGATTTCTCACTCCACTAAGCATTTTTCATCCTCTCGATGTCTCTCTTCCCTTTCTCAATATCACCCCTCCCCATGTACCAGCCCCACGAAATCAACTCCCAAGACAGCTTCCACTCATCTAGACATCTTCTTTCCCCTTTCTAAAGTCTCCCTCTCGCCCCTCCAAGAAGATCCTGGAGCCACCAGCCTCTACCGCGGCCCCGGGACCACCCGTGTTTGGGTGGGCACCAGGAGCCGGGTAGCGAAGGTCTTTGCCGGTCGGCATCCTTAGAGCGGCGGGGCGTGGACGGTGACCCCAGATTTACCATCGCGCAGGCTGCGAAACTCTGGGTTCAGGCCGGCGCCACAGCCTCCCGGGATATCAACAACGCTACCAGCCGTTGCTAGGAGACAAAGGAGGAAGTGACCCCCGGAAGCGTAGGGGCCGCGCCTGCGCGCTTGCGGGTCGACGCTTCCGCCCTGACCATAGTCCTGATGCCTCCAGGCCACCGTAGGTGAAGGTTCACGGAAGCGGCCAGCAGGCGCTCACCTGAGGTTCGCCCAAGCCTGTGGTGGTGGGGCCCGAGACGGAAGATGGAGTGGGTCGGGCTCCTGGCCTGTGTTCATCCATTTATTCCTTGAGGGACGAATTAATGTAATAGCCACTCATTCGTTCAAGAACTGCTTATTCACCACCCACCAGGTGCCAGGGAGACGGACAAAATGCACCAATTGAAGCAGTAATGTCCACGTGTGGTACTTGCCCTGGAGCAAGTAAACAGGTGACAGGGCCAACTGACAACGGGATTGGGCTGCTCTAGGGGTTTGGCGATAATCTCAGCTGCCTGTGACTGTCCATTAGTACTGCCGTGTGCAGGGCCAATAATGTTCGCTCCTCTCCCAATAGTTTTATATTGAAGAAAAATATATCACAGCATCAAATAGTACAACTTTATGTACTTACAAAAATATTAATTTATATCTATCTAGTCCCTGATCAGTAGAGTAAGCAACGTTTCACATTTTGTGTTCTCACCTAGTTATAGCACCCCCTTCCTGTTCTCAACTCCCTTGAAGTGTTGCAACGTGGCAGTATTTCTGTTGCGTATCAGGATCCATTAGGATCTGTATTTTTGCCATTTTAAAAATCAACAGTTCTGAGTTACTAAAAAATTGCAAGTGGTTCTAAAGAATTCCAGAGGTTATTGGAATTCTTTTGCCATAGAAGAGCATTCCACTAGGTGTTTAAGGAACTGATGGAGGAAACACAGTAAGGATCAGTTAGGGGTGGTCAGAAGTCACTTGGCCTTTTGAACGACATTGATGATATCGTTATAGCCTGGGAGTAAAAGAGCCACTATGAAGAAGCACAGCAGGAAAATTTTATGGCTGGAGTGGTGTTATGACTCCCTGAGGTTAGAGGGGGACAAATACTGATTACAAAATACAAGCCGTAAGTTGGGAATGCATCTTCATAGGGACTATGCCGTAACAACCTCTTGTAATACCAATTCTGTTTGTGCATCTATTTCCAGAACGTAGCCTCATACTCAGCGAGACATGCATCGTGCTAGGAAAGTCAACTGAATTCTGAATGGGCCATGTTAGGGATGCCCTGGGACAGTTTTGAACTCATTGGTGGTTTTGGCCTTGATGATCCATTTCGGCTTCAAATCTGTCACTTTATGATATTAAGTACAGAAACACTCTGAGAAGCTGTAGTTCTGCTCTAATTTTTGTTGAGGCGTGGGTGATTCTGATCACTGTAATTCTCTCCCTTTTTTTTTTCTTCCCTCCAAGACATTTATATGCCTCAGAAAGCCAGTTCATATGAATAGCCAAAGAATCCCACCTGCCACTCAATACCTGGTACTCCAACTAACATGATTTGGAAAGGACTGCTAGAGCTGTGGGGAAGGAGTCTGAGTCTGGTGTGTGTATGTGCATGTGCATGTGCATGTGCATGTGTGTATTTGTGTGTGTATGCATGCATGTGTGTACATGTCTCACTTTTACCTGATTGACCGTATCTCCCATTTTGCAGTAATACAAATATAGGTCTTTACAGAAATATTGACTGAGTTGAATGAAGACTGATTCTTGGGCTTTCTGGGTGTTTCTGATCAATGAGATTCGTACTTTTCTATGTAGCCATTTATTTTTCTTAGAAAAATCAGTGACAATGCACCATGTCTGATATGTCAATCAGCTTTAATGAAGGAACCAACTGCATATGCATGGAGTGTGAATTTCCTCCTTTCTGGAGTCAGGGTGTCAAGCTCATTCAATAGCTGACAGCTGTAATTAGAGCAAAGAACGATTCTAGCATAAAACGCACTGACAGGGGAACTCAACTGCTGAAAAAGAAATCAGAAGTAGCCAAACTGACTTTCAACCAACAGTCAAGTTTGACTCTGTGCACAGGAAATCAATGAGGAGAACTCGAGCCATTTTCCCCCTATCAGTTTTTCACTTCTAATTATTCTTTGGAAGTAGCTTCGTTTAATTTTCATGCCTTTTTTGGATCTATAATGAATGTCCAGAGCTGTGCATTATAAAGTGTCTTTGTAATATCTGACATGTTTCCCACTCTATCCTCAATATATGTGAATCCCCCTTTTACCCTCTCCTCCTTCTCCCATCCCATTAGACTTTCCTTTGACTCACAGTAAGTGCTAAATAACTTTGAACTCAAGTGAAAATATTAAGGAATAATACTTTTTGCAATTACTCGGACTGAACCCCAAAAGTGATACATGCAGAAACCAAGTCCACTGTTTTTCACATATAATTTTGTTAGAAAGAGATGATTTTCTTCTGGGTGTCTCTCTTTCTCTTTGACAATTTGCTTCTGCTTTCCGGTTAGCTTGAAGAAATCCAGATAACATAATGATCCTGAGTTATTTTCTTGGCATTTTCTATACTACCCCACATAGCTATTTTTGGCATTCCTGCCAGTTGGCAAATATTATGAACTGGGCGATGGAATAAATTTTGTGTCCATTTTCTCCTAAGATAAGGCATTGTCACTTAACAGAACTTCTTCTAATATTCTAGTTCTTTCCCTCTAGAAAATAGCCACTACATTCTTCTAGAATGTCCACAGGCCAGGCGTGGTGGAGTACATCTGTAATCCCAGCATTTTGGGCGCTGAGGCAGGATGATTGCTTAAGGCCGGGAGTTCGGGACCAGCTTGGGTAACAAAGCAAGACATAATTTCTACTAGAAATTAAAAAAAAAAAAAGGCATGGTGTTATATGCCTGTAGTCCCAGCTACTTGAGAGGCTGAGGGAAGAGGATCACTTGAGCCTGGGAGTTTGAGGTTGCAATGAGCTACAATCACACCACTCTCTCCAGCCTGGGTGACAGAGTGAGACTTGTCTCAAATAAGAAAAATAGTATAATAAAATATAAAATAATGAGTTAAAATACCTTTTAACACTAGGGCATAATTAGAAGATGACAGTGATATCAATAAGTATTTTCTATAACTGACCCAGTGTCATCAAAGTGCAGTATTACAGATTTAAAGTTTCAGAAAATCAATCATTTTCTTTGTATTAGGACAAAGGCACCTTCTAGGGTGATTCCTTTCAGGACCTAAAAGTAATAGAAGTATTCGCTTTCCATAAGGGAATCTTCCCTGTTGGAATTAAATGGTTTCCTAGAGCACAGGATTTGGAGTTGTGTGCAGGTGGGGTTGACATTTCTAGGCATAGTTCCTTGTATAAAATCAACAGAGCATCAGCTTCTTCATTTATAAGGTAAGAAAGATAGTATCTACCTTAGAAAGCTGAGATGTGAGGTTTAAATATTATGTGGGTAAAATGTCTGGCTCATACCAGGTGACCAATGTGAATCATTTGACTTTGTTTCTTTCTTCTGGCTTTTCCTTTCTTTGGTCCATCTTTTTTCTTCCTTCCATTCCTTCCTTCCTCTCTCCCTCCTTCTCATCTTTCCTCTAACCTTTCTTCCCCACTTCCTTCCACTACTTCCTTCCAGTCTCCCTTCTTCACTATCCTCTTTAACCTTCTCTTTCTTTTAACCCTCCCTAGGAAAAATCTCCATAATTCATATTGTTGACGTTCTCACTAAAGAGCATCTTTCCCTTTCTTTTTGTGTACAACCTGTTACGAATTTAGAACCTTCATCTATTTCATCTCCCTCTAATCCCGTTTTAACACAATTCCCATTTTTATACTTCTACCTCCAGCAAGCAGTTCCTGTCTCGGTGTACTGCATGTAATAGGTATTCTCAGTATCTTATGGTTGAGGGTAAACTGTCAATATTTCCTGGTCTATTAACTTTGCTTACAGAAGAAGAAAGGAAGGGCTGAGAGGAGCAGTACAGTTTCATGCACTTTATATCCCTCTTCTTTTCTTGCATAATCCAGCCCTGAGGTCTCTGATCTTTAGTTTCAAAATTACTTTGATTGGTAAGTGTAACAAATGAAAAAGTAAGGTGCACAAAACAAGTATACCATGGGTGAGTCACCACGAAGTGAACACCTAAACCCCCAAACCAGGTCAAAATAAACAGGACACTGTTCACACCCCGGAAACTTCTACTTGGTCAGTCCCAACCATTACTCCCACTCTCCCCACAAAGTTAGTTATCTGACTTCTAACAGTATGCATTAGTTTGCCCTCATTTAAAATTATGTGAGTGGAATTACCTGGCGTGTCGTCTTTTGTTCTGGGCACAGTTTTACTCGGCATTAGTGTACGGTAGTCGTCTACGTTGTGTGCAGTTGTGATTTCTTCATTTTTATTGCTGTGCAGTACTCACTTGTAAGAAAACACCACAGTTTATTTATGTACTTTTGCTGCCGACAGATATTTTGGTTGTTTCTAGGTTTCGACTATCGATGCCACAGCATTTTTTCAAGTGTCATTTGGTGCACAGAGGCATGCATTTGTTTCACATATATATTTATTTATTTATAAAGCAAGAAAGATAGTATCTACCTTAGAAGGTTGAGATGTGAGGTTTAAATATTATGTGGGTAAAATAATATTTACCCACATAATATTTGGCTCATACCAGTGACCGGTGTGGATCATTTGACCATGTTTCTTCTGTCTTATCCTTTCTTTGATCCGTCTTTCTTCTTCCCTCCATTCTTTCCCTCCTCTCTCCCTCCTTCTCATCTTTCCTCTCACCTCACCCTCATATATATATACCCTCAGCCTCCTTCCTGCCCCCGACCCTCCTCCCTGCCCCCATATATATATGTATGTGGGAGTGGACTTCCTGGGTTATAAGAGTTTGATCCATTAGCAGATATTGTCAAACTATTTTTCACTGTGGTTGTGCCAGTGTACCAATGTACCCAGCAGTGTAGTGCAAGGTAATTTCTTAGGTTCTGCAGCCTTGCTCATAGTTAATATTGTCATGCTTTTAGATTTTAGCTATTTTGGAATGTGTAAAGTGGTGTCTCCTGTGGTTTTAATTTGCATCTCCTTGATTACTGACGAGATTGAACACTTTTTCCCTCACATACTCATTGACTTGTTTTTGGGGGGATTGTGTGTGTGTGTGTGTGCCCTGTGATGCAAGATTTTTGATAGTTATATGTATATGTCTACTTTTATATAGATACCTACAGCTCCATCTATATCTGTCTATTACAAATCTCTTCTACTTTGTGACTCACATTTTTTTCTCTTAATTGTGCCTTGTCTCTGAATTGTGCATACCTCTGTGGACACTTGGTGTGTAGCAAAAGTGACACTGCAGACCAGTGGGGGAAATCTGTTTTTTTTCCAGTACATATCACTGTGTCAATTTGATATACATGAGAAAATAAATGAAACATCTTATGACCTTGGGTTAGGGAAAGCTTTCTTAAACAAGACACCAAAGTGCTAATCCCATAAAAGAAAATAATATTGATTACTAGAATACATAAAAACTAAGAAATTAGAGGGTAACTGTGTCCTAATAAGAAAATAATTGATTTTCTGAAACTTTGTAATACTACAGTTCTATGACATTGACTCAGTTATGGGAGATGCTTATTCCTATCACCAGCATCCTCCAATTATGCCTTAAAAATTACCTAATCTTAGATATTCCTTTATAGCAACACAAACCAGACTAACACAGGAACCTTATTCTCTGATCAGAGAGGCTTTGGTTTCAAGAATGTGTGGCAAACTTCACTGTTTTTTTCTGTGTTTTCTTACCACTGGACCTCGACACAGATACAGAGTGTGGCAGAGTTGGGTAAAGTCTCAGCATTCTGGCCAGAGGACTAACAAGGAAAGCCCCAGGGAATTTGAAAGTATCAGGGGGTTCACAGAGAAGGAGCTGCTCAGGAAGACAACCCCATCAAGTTGTTTTTGGACTCCTAGACTTACCCCTGACTGAGCATATGTATTTCTGATCCCAGACAATATACCAAAGACTTTGATAATAGAACTGTGGTATAGACCACTGCACAGGTCCCAGACTGCTGACTGGGTAGAATAAACATGGATCAAATCCAAATAATTCTTCAAATTCTTGGAAAGTGGAACCTGCATTGAAATCATAAGCCACAGAAGGCTGGTCAGAGCTTGGAGCCAGAACCGAATTGGACTGATTTCTGGCAAAAACAAAAATACCAACCAACATTCTCTATGGGATTTAAATAAAACTCAGTATTTCATTACCTAATATTCAAAGTGTTCAATATACAACCCCAAATCACTTGACATACAAAAGTCCAGAAAATAACTTAAGAAAAGAGAATCAATAGACTCTCTTGTAATGTGAGATGACACAGATTTTAGAGTTATTTGAAAAAGACTTTAAAATAACTATAATCAATGTAGTCCAGGAAGTAAGGACAAACATTCTTTTTTTTTTTTCTTCGAGACAGAGTTTTGCTCTTGTTACCCGGGCTGGAGTGCAATGGTGTGGTCTTGGCTCACTGCAACCTCCGCCTCCTTGGTTCAAGCAATTCTCCTGCCTCAGCCTCCTGAGTAGCTGGGACTACAGGCGCGCACCACCATGCCCAGCTAATTTTTGTATTTTTTAGTAGAGATGGTGTTTCACCTTGTTGACCAGGATGATCTCGATCTCTTGACCTCTTGATCCACCCGCCTCGGCCTCCCAAAGTGCTGGGATTATAGGCGTGAGCCACTGTGCCTGGCCAGGACAAACATTCTTAAAACAAATGAAAACATAGAAAATCTAGGTAGGAAATATATGTTGTAAATATATGATGTAAAGAAGGAGCAAATGGAAGTTTTAGAACTGACAAAATAACAAACAAAAACCTCACTGGGTGAGCTAAACATCAGACTGGAGATTTTAGAGGAAAGAGCCAACGAACTTGAAAATAGAAACTATCCAAAATGAGCAAAAGATAGGAAAAACAAAGCCTCAAGGAACTGTACAAAAACTCCAAAATCTAAGATTTGTAATAAGTGTCTTAGAGGGAGAAGAGAAAGAGTGCAGTGCAGAAAAAATATCTGAATAAGCAATAGTTAAATTTTAAAAATATATTTTAAAAGATACAAACCTGTAGATTCAAGAAGCTCAATCTCAAAGAGGATATACAAAAATGAATTTATATCCAAATATGTCATAATCAAAATGTTAAAATCTGAAGATAAAGTTCGAAAGCAGAGTAAAATGAAGCATTATTTATAGATAAATGATTTTGGTTTATAGAGGAATGATTCCTGATCATAAATCTTGGAAGGGAACTATCTGTTTAAAGAGCTTAGAGAAAATATTGTCAGCTCAGTTTTCTATATTCAGCAAAAATACCCTTCAGTAATAAAGGGAGAAATAAAGATTTTTTAGGTGAAGGAAAATTTAGTGCCAGCAAACATGCACTAAAAAAACATTAAGGGAAGTTCTTAAGACACAAGTGAAATGATACAAGATGGAGACATACAACATCAGAAAGGAAGGAAGAAGAAACTAAAAATATCTGGGTAAATATAATAGACTAGGGGTCAGCAAACTGTAGTCCACATGCCAAATTTAGCTCACCATGTATTTTGATTAATACAGTTATGCTCGTTTGGTTATGTATTGTCTTTAGCTGTTTTCACTCTATAAGCACAGAGTTGAATAATTGTGACAGACTCTGTATAGTCTGCAAAACCTAAAGTATTTATTATCTGGCCCTCAGCAGAAAAAGTTTGCTGAATCCTGTAATAGACTGTTATTTGCTTGAATTCTTTAAAATATATTTGTTGGTTGAAAACAAAGATATAGCATTGTTTGGGGGTTTGAAAGTATGTAAATGTAGTATGTAAGATAACTGCAAAGTAAAGGGAGGGTAAAGAGACTAATCTGAGGGTAAGTTTCCTACATTTCAATTGAAGTGGTCAAGTATTGGTTTTAAGTAGACTGTGAAAAATGAGCTATGTGATATCTTGAGCAACCAATAAGAAAAATTACAAACAGATATAGTACAAAGGCAAAACAGATAAATTATCATATAAAAAATTGTTTAGGCAACCAAAAGGGAAAAGGGCAAACAGTAGAATGGTAAATAGATGGAACAAGCAAATCCTGATACATCAATAATTACACTACATATGCATCACATAAGCAGACCCATTAAAAGATAGAGATTGTCAGAATGAATTAAGAAACCAGAAATGATCAGTGATTTCTATTTCTGTAAAGATAAAATAGACATGCTTCTCCCTATTCTTTCCCCTAATTATAACTAATCACCCTGAACATTTTGGATACAAACAGAAGAGACTGAGATAACCAGACAGACTGGCTAGGGACCTTGGGACCCAAGGAAAGACATGCTATAAGTTACTTGAGTTTTCTTTTTGTCACATATATCCTAGACTAGGATATTTTGCCCAAGGAGCTGGAAGCCCAGAAATGTCAACAGGCACAGACATTTTTTAAAAGCCCTAACAAAAACCTACCTTTTCTAACCAAAGCGTCAGCAAATGTCCAGCCTAAAAAGGCAGAAACTTTCAGAAAACAACCACTCTACTCCAGTCAAAAACACCAAGGAAAAAACCATCAAAGCCCAAGAGGAGAATATAGATTTCCACTCTCATATTGCCGTAATTCCCCCCATCCTCTGTCATAGTATTGCTAGAGAAGAATGAGTAGGGAGTTGGAACTTTCATTCCTGCTGGGTGTCAATTAATTGCCCTCTGCACCCAGCAGCTTCTGTAAAGATAATATGGGAACCCAGTCTGCCACCTGTATCACACCCAAGCCTATCAACAATTACATTAAGCATAAATAGCGTAAATATACCAATACAAAGAGATCATCAGAGAGCATTAGAACAAACATGACTCAACTATGTATCATCTACAAGAAACACAATTTAAAAATATGATAATATTGGCAGGTAGAAAATAAGATGGAAAAATATTGTGTAAACATTAATCCAAAGAAAGTGAATGACTACATAAATATCAGATAAATAGACTTCAGAGCAAAGAAAATTACCAGAGACAGAGAGAACCATTATGCAACGATAAGATGGTCAATCCACCAAGAAGATGTAGCAAACCTAAAAATTAAAATGTATGCACAAAACGATAGAGCTGCAAAATATTTAAAGCAAAAAGTAATAGAATTGAAAGAAGAAACAGACACTTCCTCAATGATAGTGGAAGAATTAAACATCCTTCTCTCAACAAGTGATGGGAAAACTGGACAGAAAAACCACTAAGGATAGAGAACTTAACAATATCGTCAACCAACAGAATGTAATTGACATTTATAGAACACTCCCACCAACACCAACCTCAGAAGACATATTGTTTTCAGGTGCCCATATAACATAAACAACAAGATAGACCACATCCTAGACTGTAAGACAAACCTTAATAAATTTAAAAGAATGGAAATTATACAGAGTGTGTTCACTGACTATAGGGGATTCAAGATGGAAATCAATAACAGAAAGATAATGGGAATGTCTACGAACACCTGAAAACTAACCAACACATTTCTAAATAATTTTGGTTTAAACAGGAGGTCTCAAGAGAAATTTTTTAAATATAATGAACTGAGAGAAGATGAAATAAGATATATCAAATCTGTGGAACCCAGCTAAAGCAGTTATGAGATGGAAAATTATAGCACTACATGCTTACGTTAGAAAAAATGAAAAGTCTTAAATGCATAATCTGAACTTTCACTTCAAGAAACTTGGAAAAGGAGAGCTAAATAAATTCATATTTAAAAATACCTTGTATTAGGGATAGAGGTATACATAAAGGGGAGTTTATTACGGAGTATTGGCTCACAGAATCCCAAATTGAGGTCCCATGATAGGTCATCTGCAAGCTAGGAGCAGGGAAGCCAGTCAGAATCCCAAAGGTGAAGAACTGGAGTCTGATGTTGGAGGGCAGGAAGCATCCAGCATGGGAGAAAGATGTAGTTGAGAAGACTCAACCAGTCTCATCTTTCCACATCCTTCCGCCTGCTTTTATTCTGGCCGTGCTGGCTGCTGATTAAATTGTGCCCACCCAGATTGAGGGTGGGTCTGCCTTTCCCAGCCCACTGACTCAAATGTTAATCTCCTTTGGCAACACCCTCACAAACATACCCAGGGAAAATATTTTGCATCCTTCAATCAAGTTGATACTCAATATTAACAAGTCCACCCTTGTCAACCTGACCCCATACACATCTCCTAAAGTCATACATAATCTTCACATAAAGACAGTGATAAGGTCACAATTATGCCTAACATAATACAGGTTTCCATTGTACAAGCAGAAACGCACCAATCCCTAGCCCAAATGCTATTACATAAAGTTAACAACACTTAAATGCTGATATGAAGTCAATAGATCTTATGTCACATGATAAAGGAAAAAGAAAGGAAATAAAATGAAGGTATTTTCTTAGTACAAGTGTATACATGCACAAACTTGTTCTTTTTTTTTTTTTTTTTTTTGAGACAGAGTCTCATTCCATTACCAGGTGCCAGGCTGGAGTGCAATGGTATGACCTTGGCTCACTGCAACCTCCGCCTCCTGGGTTCAAGCAAGTCTCCTGCCTCAGCCTCCCGAGTAGCTGGGACTACAGGCGTGTGCCACCATGCCCAGCTAATTTTTTTGTATTTTTAGTAGAGACGGGGTTTCATCATGTTGGCCAGGATGGTCTCGATCTCTTGACCTCGTGATCCGCCCACCTCGGCCTTCCAAAGTGCTGGGATTACAGACATGAGCCACCGCGGCCGGCCCATTCTTAACAAAAAAAGGAGGAATCGCTTGTGACACTACAGTCCTGGTTTCTGCAACTGGGTACATGGTCATAGCTGGTATTAGTGATTAACAGACTAAAACATTCCTCTAAAGAAATCTTCACTGGGTACTCAATAGAGAATTCCACCAAATATATGAAGAGGAATTAACATCTTTTTTGTACAATCTCTTTCAGAAAATAGAGGAAGGGGGAAAACTTCCCAATTCATTTCATGATTTTATAAAGTCAGCATTACCTTGGTCTTCAAACCAGATAAAGACAGTACATACGTTGAAAAAGAAAGAAGAAGAGAAGTATAATGGGAGAGTTTGAGAGTTCCGAGACTTGGCACCAAAAATACAATTCATAAAAGGAAAAATTAATAAGTTAGACTTTATCAAAGTTAAAACTTTTGCTCTTCAAGACACCACTTTAAGGGAATAATAGATTACAGACTGGGAGCAAATATTTGCACATTATGTGTCTAGGGCCTACTCTGGTTTTTCTCTCAATTGTTGAGAAAGGGATGTTGAATTCTTTAGCTTCCATTGAGAAAACGTCTGTTTCTTCTTTAAATTCTGTCACTTTTTGCTTTAAATATTTTGTAGCTCTATCATTTTGTGCATACACTGCAGTTTTATTATGTGTGGTTTTCTTTGTATTTACTGCTTGGGGTTTGTTGTGTCTCTTGAAAAATGTGACGTGATGTCTTTTGTCTGAGAAAATTCTTATGCTGTGTTTTGCCAGTTTCCGGTAATTAACAACCTGCTTTTATGGATGAATAAAGGCTGTGGGTCTTTTCTAAGGGAATTGGCTGAGACATGTTTGCTTTCCATGTTCTGCATGTATCTTTTCATTTACACAGTTGTAAGTATGAAAGCAAAACAGCAACTGTATATGCCTTTCCCCTGTATTTCACACTAAATGATCACTACCTGGTTCTCATGCTCAGGATTCACTGATTATCATTTAATATACGCTGGACCAATTTTGCTCTAAGTTTTACTTCCTAATTAAACATTTGTCAGGGCGAAGACAGTGAGACATTATCCTCCGACCTTTAAAAGCTAAGGACATTGGATAGTGGGTATTATGGCAGTCTGCTGCTCTTCTATAAATGCGAATCTCTTACTTTTTATTTCCTGGACATAGTTTTCCAAGCACTTCCACGTGTTCTGTCTCACTTGCCCTTATAATGTCCCTTTGAATTTGTCGAGCTTGGCTCCGTTTTGCAGATGTTGTGTCTGAGGCAAAGAAACCAAATGATGGAATAAGGATCCAGAGGGGTAAATCTCATTTCACCCCATTCTGGAACTTTCCCTAGGATACTTCTGCTTCTGTCTTGGAGAGCCTATTGTATATCCTCCAAGTTATCTAAATGGTTCTATGCTATTCTATTTCCAAAATACAGTCTGTCATGGACACAAGAAGTGGCCCAGCAAGAGAAAAGGCTTAGCTCCTTTATCCTCCTTCTGTGCTGTTCTGTCAACTGCATACAAGAGAGGAGAGGACATTGTTATCTGATTGGCAAAAGGAAGGAGTTGCATCTCCTTCCCAGGGAGGATGCTACCTTGTAATGTCGCAACAGACATTCCAGCACTGTGCCTTTTACAAATCTGTTTGGTTGACTTCTCTTGCAGCGGACTCAGAAATTGGGATGAATTGTCTGTGAATCCTCTAAGGAGCCTGGAGGTGGTGAAGAGAATGCCAAGTGGTGTTTCCATAAGCCTTGACCATCAGGAGACAGCTTACCTTGTTGAATCTTGATCGTGTCTTCCGACCACTTTGGGTAGGAGAAGAACAAGGTAAGAGTGGGAGCAAAATGGTGGGCGCTGAGGCACATGCTTGGAGGGCAAATACATAGAGGCTGTGAATAGAACATTAGAGTCCCTGCCAAGATAAAGCAGACTTACATGGCACAGTCATTCCTTCAAGAATATTGATGGAGTTTTCAAGGCAGAACCGTGGGGGTGCAGGGAATACAACCATAAATCAGATAAAAATATCCCTTGCTTGCAGGGTGCCTACAGCCTTGTTGGCGGGGTGGGGCAGGGCACAGTTAATAAACACAGTTGCAAAACTGCACACCAAGTTTCTCAATAGGAGAAGTATAGGTTGCAAATGGTGCACATTGAAGGTCATCCTAACCCGATGTGAGGGGGTCATAGAAGGAATTCTGGACTAGTGCTATCTAAGCTGAGCCCCAAAGGAGACTTGGACATTAGTTAGGGGAGTAGATGTGGGGGTGGAACAGAGGGAAAAGCAGGTGTAAGAAAAGCATGATGTTTCAAAAGAACTAAAGTTACTGCAGTGTGATGTGATTTCAGCAATGACTTTAGCATACAGGATGGGGAAAAAACTTCTCTAGGCAAAACCTAGTATTATTTTGGTAAACTGTGCTCAGGTGCATTACCTGAAATTCATAGCATCTACGTGAATGGACCTGCTGCCTTCTCTTTACTAATGTGCTCAGGTAGGAACCCCGACAGCATATAGAGGCAAGAAAGTACAGGTCAACGCAGACTTCTGCATTTAATGCATTGAGTGGCAAAGTGTGGCTCAGCCCCGCTCACTGAGGCAGACAGCGCCCTCAAGTGGAAATGAGGATGAGTGGTCCTTTTGGGCCTCACTAGCCCCAACTTGTATATGCAGTAAATATGCATTTTTTTTTTTTGCCATTTCCCTGTGAAACTGCAGTCAACTGATGGTCAGCAAAGTCTGCTGAAATTCTGATACCAAATAATGTAAGGAGTGTTCTCATTTCTATGAAGAACTGACTTGTTTTATTATCTAAATTTGAATCCAAGTAAGTTTCCAGGTTGAGAAAAATTATAAAAGACAACAGAAAGGGGGATGAGAAATAATAAAAAAGGAAAATGTTTTTGTCATTTCTCTTTCAATTCCACCTCCGGAACATTAGTTTAGCTTTGGCTAGTGGACGGGAATTAGTAGGTGGATCTGCTGATTTAAACAATGTTAACAATGGAAAGTCGATTTCTTCTCAACTTCTCTACCTACACATTGGGCAGTAGCTCAGGAACATGACTTTGACATGCTACCAAGTGTGCATTCGGCCTGGGCGCTGATATGCTTGGGATCAAGACAGAATAAGGAGGTGTGTGTTAGAGAGAAGATGCCTGTGTCTTATGTTGTAATGTCCCAGGACCTGGGCTGCTCCTGTATTTGCCCAGTTTCATCTCCTATGCTAGGAGAAAAATTGGTGTCTTTTGCCAAAATGCGTTGTGATTTTGAGGCGATTCAATTTCATTTAGCTATTTTATAAATATTTCAAGATTTAAGAATATGCTCAGTGGAATTAAAATGCTTTCAGTGACACAAAATGCTGAAATAGGTAGCTACTCTGTCTCTAAATAAGAAGGCAAGTTTGGGGAAATGACCTGTGTTACTCCTCACAGTCCCCTAGGTGGTGCTGCTGTGACATCTATTGGCTAGACAGTTTTTTTTAGCACAACTATCAAACGAAATATTTAACTTATTAAATGTCTTATGGTTAATTGCTAATATAATACTATTGATAATTTATACCACCACATTTACGTTAGATTCTCCTAATAATGAGCCTATATTTATAAATTACACAACACAATAATTTTAAGGGTTATTATTTTATAGAGTCAAAAATTTTTATATGTGGCCGAATTCTTTCACATGCATTAAAAGTAACTATATAATTAGCTCTCCCTTACCTCTGCTTGCATTGGGTAAAATGGTACTTCGAACACAGTAGGAGCCAAATTAATGTTTATCAAAGGACTTAATTCTTTTCTGAGTTTCCCTTTCTACTATTCATTGAAGATGAAATAATTACTGGATTAAGTTTTTAAAAACCCTAGTCAGACGTTGCTGCTTATCTTGGCTAGTAAAAAGAAAGGGAGGCCATTTTTTTCTTTATTGCTGAACGTGGCCTGAAGAATACATATAAAATCACTTTATTTTCAAAGCAGATTGGTTTTTGAGGTTGGTTCCATTGAAATGCAAGAATGGTATGAAAAAGTGTGTTTGATAATTGCTCAAATCTTAATCAAGATTTTATTAAAATCAATATTTGATATGCTGCTCAATTTAATTAAATTAAACCGCAGAGAAATGAGGAATAAATGAGCTTGGAAATCAATCACAGGATAAAGCATGTTTCTTTTTGTTAGTTTAACGCAGGAAAACATTGGGTTAGGCAATTGCTGACCATGAGAGAAACAAACAAAATCGCCTCTTTGGTTTATGCAATACGAGCCCACTTTTCGTGCCAGGCACTGTACTCAACACAGTCTACATGTGTCTTAATTAATTTTGAAGCAAAATCCTGTGAGGTTGGTCTCCTCCATTTACAATTCAGGACCAAGTGTGAGCCAGGATGGCCGTTCCAAGTCATTCCACTGATAAATGGCAGACTTAGTTGTAAATATAATGACCAAGCCTTTCCTACTACCTCAAATTGTTCACAAACAGGAGGAAAAAGCACAGTTTATGATTAAGTTCAGAGAAGGGCATTGGTGGTAATTTTCTTCCCCTAAAAAAGTGTAGCTTTATAGATAAGTAGTTAGAGGGGGAAGGGGACCGAAATTAAAAAGCAGGAGAGTTGACTTAGAAGCTCCAAGTCCCAAAGACTGCAAAAAAACAGGATGTGGGGAGGTGTTATTTTTCTGGATAGACATAGAATATAGTTATTTGCCATATAATTTATGCTTATTGGGAGCGGCAGAGGTTTATGGCTTCAGTAACAAAGTGTTTTAATTGGGATTAGCTAATGAAAAAGTGGTGGAACTGGCAAGAGAGAAGGCAGGGAAATGTGATTTGAGTTGAGGTGTTTCTTCTCATGGGATGCTAACAGAAGGGTTAGTGTTATGCACCAGGGCAAGAATCACACTTTTAATTAGGCCTTCAGAGTTTGCGCCTGTATTCTTGGTTCTAAGGAGTCTTAGTCACCCAAAGAATCAACTCTAGGAAACTAGCAAAATTCTTGCTAAATACCACTGGTAGTGAGAATGAAATGGCAGCTTCCTAAAAAAAAAAACTCCTCATTTGTATTCATTGCTTGTGTGGTGGGATGGAAATTAAAAATCAACAACAATCACAGCCACACAAGTGTGCAGCTTCCCTACTCCAGGCTGAGAAGAATTTGGTTTTCAAGCCATACTGCTTTTTAAACTTTGGTCATTCATGTTTCACATTTACAATTTTTACTATGTCCCTGTACCTCTTTTATTACTTAACATTTTCATTAAAAATGGCTCATTAAAAAATTAAAATTAAGTACATTTTTTTTAGAAAAAATACGTAAGTGGGAAACTAGAGTCACTTGCCCTGAGAAGGGTATTTGTGAAAAGAAAGAATGAAATCAAAACAGTGTTGTTGAATTTTAACTTCAGGAAAGTGTCCAGAGGTCTTAAATATATACTTTCACCACACTGGGACTTCTTCTGTGATCATAACTGAGTGATAAAAAGAGACTTGAAAGGGAATAGTTATCTCATTATGTGAATCAGTTTTTATCCAAAAAAGTATCTATAGACCACCTAAGATTATGTTTTTTAATCAAAGCTTCATCCTCCAAGCATGTCTGCTAGTCATTGGAATCTCTCACCCTCACCTTTCGAACTCTCCCACTTCCCCCCAATGATATTTAAACCTTGCTTTCTTTCCATCTAATTCCATTTACCTTATGTCAAAACATTTAGAGAATCCTGTTAAGATTGGAGTTGGGGGCAGATTACAAAATGAGTTTCTGTTGCTGGTTAACACAACTTTTCTTCATATATGCTGTTTGAGATCATGTTTTCTCTAATAAGATATGATACACTTCCAGCTGTGAAAAGTATGTTTCTTTTCTTTCCTTTTTTTTTTTTTTTTAATTGAGACAGAGTCTTAATCTGTTGCTCAGGCTGGAGTGCAGTGGCACGATCTTGGCTCACTGCGCCCTCTGCCTCCTGGGTTCAAGCAATTCTTCTGCCTCAGTCTCCTGAATAGCTGGGATTACAGGTGTGTGCCACCATGACCAGCTAATTTTTGTATTTTTAGTAGAGATGGGGTTTCACCTTGTTGGTCAGGCTGGTCTTGAACTCCTGATCTTGTTATTCTCCCACCTCTGTCTCCCAAAGTGCTGGGATTACAGGTGGGAGCCACTGTGCCCCTGCCACCCTTACCCTTCTTAAGGCAACAACTGCTGGCTATCATCCTGTTTTATATATTCTTCCAGAGATAGTTTGTGTATGTGCAAGTCTACTAGAATCTATACTACTCTCCTTACATTTCTTTATTTTATTGTATTTGGGCTCAGAGGTACATGTGCATGTCCTGCATCCGCAGGACTGTTGCGTAGGTACTCACATGCCATGGTGGTTTGCTGTCTCCATCCCCCACCCTGCCCCTTCGCCTACATCAGGCATTTCTCCTGGTGTTATCCCTCCCCATTCTCTCTGCCCCACTCCGTCCCCCCATCCCCTTCACCCCCCCCACCTGGCCATGTGACTATTGTTCCCTTCCCTGTGCCCAGCTGTTCTCATTGTTCGACACCCGCCTATGAGTGAAAACGTGGTGTTTGGTTTTCTGTTCTTGTGTCAGTTTGCTGAGAATGATGGTTTCTAGGTTCATCCATGTCTCTACAAAGGACATGAACTCATTGTTTTTTATGGCTGCATAGTATTTCATGGTGTATATGTACCACATTTTTTTGGTCTGGTGTATCATCGATGGGCATTTGGGTTGGTTCCAAGTCTTCGCTATTGTACACAGTGCTGCAATGAACATATGTGTGCATGTGTCTTTATGATAGAACAATTTATAATCCTTTGGGTATATACCCAGTAATGGGATTGCTGGGTCAAATGGAATTTCTATTTCTAGGTCCTTGAGGAATCACCACACTGTCTTCCACAATGGTTGAACTAATTTGCACTCCCACCAACAGTGTAAAAGTGTTCCTTTTTCTCCACATCCTCTCCAGTATCTCTTGTCTACAGATTTTTTAGTGATTGCCATTCTAACTGGCTTAAGATGGATTCTCCTTAAATTTCACACACAGAAGCACACTCTACATGTCATGCTACACTTCATTTTCTTTTAGTCCATAGTTTTATATTCGTATATGTGGTCTTAGTCTTTTGTTTTCAATACTGTATAGAGGTACTCTGTGCATGTACTCAATTCTCCTTTGATGGACACTTGATTATTACTCTTTCCTCTACAAACAATGCTGGAATATCCTTGTATAATTATCTTTGGGCTTATAATGATCATCAAGAAATAAATACATCTAATGCTGAACAGTACTCACTCAAATGGATGGAATTCTAATTATTAGAATTGGAGAGGATAGACAGTCACATTTCTTTCATGAGTTCTTGTTTTCTTTTCCTTTTTTACACCTGCAATATAAATTCGTATTTGTTGTGGTGCCCTGCACATTACCAAGCATCCTGATTTACACATGAAGTTGCAGGCTCTGAGTTATGCTTGTGAATGTTTGTCTAATGCTATTAATTCTTCCTCACCATGATCACATTTGCAATTAGTTGTATAGTTTGGTGCTTAATTCCTATCTCTATTAGTGGATGAAAAGCTTCATGAGGCTTGAAAGGGACTATGGCTGTCTGTCTTGGACACTGCTGTGTCTCTGTCACCTAGTGCGCATTGGATACACTGTAGTTCTTCAGTAAATATTCACAGATGAAGGAATGAAAAACATATACATTAAATTTAGTTTGCTTGCTTGTTATGGACTGAATTTATCTCCCCATCCCTGAACCCATACATTGAAGCTCAACCCCCCAGGTGTGACTGAATTTGGAGAGGCTTAAGGAGATAATAAAGGTTAAATGAGATCATGTCAGTGGGGCTTTAATCCTATAGGACTGGTGTCCTTATAAAAAGGGGAAGAGATACCAGAGCTCTCTCTCTCGCCACCGCATGCCGACACAGTGAGTAGGTGACCGTGTACAGGCTGAGAAGAGAGGCCTTGCAAGAAACCGATTTGTCAGCACCTTGATCTTGAACTTCTACCCTCTGGAACTATGAGAAACTACATTTCTGTTGTTTAAGCTGCCGAATCTCTGGTATTCTACTTTAGCGGCACTAGCAGACGAATACACTACTAAATACCCCCAGAGGCTAACTTAGGTATTAAGCAACTAAATGGATAAAATGCACAAGTAGAAAAAAAATACAGGTAGAAAAAAGCAGCTCTCATCTTTTACCCACTGGGCATCACTCATTGACTAAGGTTATTGTGGAGCTTAGGTGGACCTTGTGTTCTTTATATTTTTTTCCCACATTTGTTCCTGTATTTCCGGTGACAGAGATGCTGGCATCTAACCTATCCTCACAGTGAAGCTTCATTGCATATGATACTTTGAATACCAGGCATCTAACTTCTTAATTTAGAACAACTGCTGGAAATATCGGGTCCATTCTTTGTTTTTTTTTAACTTCTATTTTAAGTCCAGGGGTACATGTGTAAGATGTGCAGGTTTGTTATATAGGTAAATGTGTGTCGTGGGGGTTGGTTGTACAGATTATTTCATCACCCTGGTAAAAAGCCTTATTTCCATTAGTTGTTTTTCCTGCTTCTCTCCCTCCTCCCAACCTCCACCCTCTGACAGGTCCCAGTGTGTATTGTTCCCCTGTATGTGGGGGACCACTCTTAGTATGGAAAGTTGACAATACAATCCTTTTGTAGATAGGGAATTTTATTTTGAGTGGCATGCGCGGGATTGTTGTCTTTCTCCTGATTTTGTTGGTGGTTTTAGCATTTGGCATAAATGGCTCTCCTTCTCACTATTTGTCCGTGGTGAGGATATACCCTTATTGATTGACAAGTCTTCTGATAGTATTATAGCAATATCCTGACTTGCTGTAGTTCATTCTTCATGTATTCATTTACTCATTTGTCAGCTTTCTCAAGATATGCTCATAAGGTGCCTCATCCTTATAGCTCCTGGAGATATGGTGATGATGACACAGATTCTATCTTCAGGAAGCACATACAAGGTGGGAAAAAATGTGACTGCCGATAAGAGCATGTAAGGACTCTCTACATAGGGCATTTGCTTAAGTGCTGGAGGGCCTAGGAGAGAGAGTGACCACTGTCCAAAGTTCTTTGTGAATTGCATTCATATATAGCACCTGGTTTGATTCTCAGAACACCCCGTTGGTTGCTTTTTGGTGGTTTTTCAAAGTACGGCAAGACCAGTGCCCCAGTTGCCAGCAAGTTCTAGTTCATCATGATGTAGGCTTCTGTGAGGAGGAAGAACACACCACCATCAAGCAGCAACAGCTTGCGTGTGTTTCGGAGGACCCACCTGTGGAAGAATGTCTCCTTGTACTAAAACTGGTATTGCCGTGTTCCATTCTAGAATATCCAAATTCCACCCTTCTGAAGGTGTTTCTAAGTTCATATTAAGTTTCTGTGTCCATACGTAGTAGGATGAAGTTGGTGGTGTATGGATTTTCTCTTACAACATTTTTTGTGCCTTATGTATATGTCTTTTCCCTAAATATTCAGCACGATTTGAAGTTGTTAAAAAATCCCAAACTTCTCTGATTGTAGGAAAGATAACTGGAATATTATTTTAAGAGCAAATACAATACACATTCCTAATGTTGCTTGAATGGGAACTATGAAGAAGAAGAAGAAAAAAAGGAAAAAAACTCATGAGAGTTGGGGGTTGCTATTTCTAACTAAGTTGGAATTGGGAAATACCAGGAGTCCCATAGGAAATCTTATCTCACTGGAAGACTGTCATGGTCTCTTGGCCAAAGAATGGGTGTTCATTTTTGTGTAAATAAAACTTGCAGACCCACACAGAGGGCTGGGCTACTTGCTGTTTAGCCTGCCATTTATTATCATTCACAAGGTGGTGTTAGATGCTCAGCTTTAAAAAGAACTGACTTTTCAGCAGTATTTTTACCCTTGAGAGTATATAGAGAGAGCTCTGTGTTGTATATTAATCAGAGCTTTCATGACTTGGTTTGAATGGTATTCGAAATGTGTCTGGAAGAGTAGTGAATGAACTATGCCCAAAGTTTGCTCTATTATTTATTACTCAGGAGCCTTTCCGTCTGAGATAGGCTGAAATTAAAGGCACCAAGTACCTATCTTTACTAACTCAATGTTCTTCCAGTTTCTGCTACCCTGCGTACCCACCCCACCTTCAAAGGATTCCAGGATTTGATGCCTCATAAGAGTCAGTTTTTAATGAAAATTGTATTTGAATTAAAAATGCCCCATTCCTTCTGTGAATGTACAGATCTCAGAGCACACCATGCTTTGCAAGCACTTAGCAAACATGCTTGGAAGCTGTTCCTCCTAGAGCCATTTCTCTCCCTTTTCTCAGATGGGAAGCGTGCACTTATCCTACAAAACCTAGTTCAAATGTCACTTCCTCATCTTCCCTCCCTGACTGTCCCAGGCAGTTAGTTGACTAACTGTGCCCCCATCATCTTTTCCATATGCCTTTATCACATGCATTCTCATTGCAGGTAATAGTGCCCCCAAGGGGCACAAACTGGCTTTTGGGAAGGGGGACAATAAGATTATTTTTATGTATAAAATATAGCTATACATAATACATAAACAGATACACAATATATAACATTTCATGGCAGGAAGAGATTAAGAAAAAGATATCTAAAATGGCTCATCAGGTGGTAATAATGAAAAAAGGTCGGGAAATACCCGCTTTATCATAATATGTGTCTCTTGTATGACAGTCATCTCTTACCAGTTAGAAAACCGTGGTTTTGAAGCCCCACCCCTAGCACAGTAGTTGGGATGTATATTAGCATTAACTAGTTATTAATAGTTACTTGAAGGAGATGATGATTGAGATACTTGTTTCCAAGCATGATTGCTTCACACCAGAACCTCCTGCAAAAATCATTTTTGATGTCAGTGGCTAGGGTCTAACTCCAGAAGTTCTGCCTCAGTGGATTTGGAGTAGGGACTGGGACTATGTATTTTTTTTTTTAATTGCATGTTTTTATTACATTTTAGGTTTTGGGGTACATGTGAAGAACATGCAAGATTGTTGCATAGGTACACACATGGCAGTGTGATTTGCTGCCTTCCTCCCCATCACCTATATCTGGCTTTTCTCCCCATGCTATCTCTCCCCAACTCCCCACCCCCTGCTGTCCCTCCCCTATTTCCTCCCAACAGACCCCAGTGTGTGATGCTCCCCTCCCTGTGTCCATGTGTTCTCATTGTTCAACACCCACCTATGAGTGAGAACACGTGGTGTTTGATTTTCTGTTCTTGTGTCAGTTTGCTGAGAATGGTGGTTTCCAGGTTCATCCACACCCCTACAAAGGACATGAACTCATCGTTTTTGATGGCTTAATAATATTCCATGGTGCATATGCACCACATTTTCCCTGTCCAGTCTATATCATCCATGGGCATTTGGGTTGGTTCCAGGTCTTTGCTGTTGTAAGCTGTGCTGCAGTGAACGTTCATGTGCATGTGTCCTTATGGTAGAACGATTTATAATCCTTTGGATATATACCCAGTAATGGGATTGCTGGGTCAAATGGAATTTCTATTTCTAGGTCCTTAAGGAATCGCCATACTGTCTTTCACAATGGTTGAACTAATTTACACTCCCACCAACAGTGTAAAAGTGTTCCTATTTCTCCACAACCTCTCCAGCATCTGTCTCTTGATTTTTTTAATGATCGCCATTCTAACTGGTGTGAGATGGTATCTCAATGTAGTTTTGATTTGCATTTCTCTAATGACCAGTGATGATGAGCATTTTTTCATATGTTTGTTGGCTTCATGTATGTCTTCTTTTGTAAAGTGTCTGTTCATATGCTTCACCCACATTTGAATGGGCTTGTTTGTTTTTTTCTTGTAAATCTGCATTAGTTCTTCATAGATTCTGGATAACAGCCCTTTGTCAGATGGGTAAACTGCAAAAATTTTTTCCCATTCTGTTGGTTGCCAGTTCACTCTAATGACTGTTTCTTTTGCTGTGCAGAAGCTGTAGAGTTTGATTAGGTTACATTTGTCTATTTTGGCTTTTGTTACCAATGTTTTTGGTGTTTTGGTCATGAAGTCCTTGCCTACTCCTATGTCCTGAATGGTTTTGCCTAGATTTTCTTCTAGGATTTTTATAGTGTTAGGTTTTATGTTTGTCTTTAATTCATCTGGAGTTAATTTTAGTGTAAGGTGTCAGGAAGGGGTCCAGTTTTTGCTTTCTGCACATGGCTAGCCAGTTTTCCCACATCATTTATTTAACAGGGAATCCTTTCCCCATTGCTTTTTTTGGTCAGGTTTGTCAAAGATCGGATGGTTGTAGATGTGTTGTGTTGGCTCTGAGGCCTCTGTTCTGTTCCAGTGGTCTATATCTCTGTTTTGGTACCAGTGCCATGCTGTTTTGATTACTGTAGCCTTGTAGTATCGTTTGAAGTCCAGTAGTGTGATGCCACCCGCTTTGTTCTTTTTGCTTATAATTGACTTGGCTATGTGGGCTCTCTTTTGGTTCCATATGAAGTTTAAGGTGTTTTTTTCCAGTTCTGTGAGGAAGGTCATTGATAGCTTGATGGGGATAGTGTTGAATCTATAAATTATTTTGGGCAGTATGGCCATTTTCATGATATTGATTCTTCCTAACCATGAACATGGAGTGTTTCTCCATCTGTTTGTGTCCTCTCTTATTTCATTGAGCAGTGGTTTGTAGTTCTCCTTGAAGAGGTCCTTTACATTCCTTGTTAGTTGTATTCCTAGGTATTTTATTCTCTTTGTAGCGATTGTGAATGGCAGTTCATTCTTAATTTGGCTCTCTTTAAGTCTGTTATTGGTGTATAGGAGTGCTTGTGATTTTTGCACATTGAGTTTGTATACTGAGACTTTGCTGAAGTTGCTTATCAGTTTCAGGAGATTTTGGGCTGAGACAATGGGGTCTTCTAGATATACAATCATGTTGTCTGCAAATAGAGACAATTTGACTTCCTCCTTTCCTATTTGAATACTGTTTCTTTCTTTTTCTTGCCTGATTGCTCTGGCTAGAACTTCCAGTACTATATTGAATAGGAGTGGTGAGAGGGTATCCTTGTCTAGTGCCAGATTTCAAAGGAAATGCTCTCAGTTTTTGCCCATTCAGTATGATATTGGCTGTTGGTTTGTCATAAATAGCTTTTATTATTTTGAGATACATTCTATCAATACCTAGTTTATTGAGGGTTTTTAGCATAAAGTGCTGTTGAATTTTTTCAAAGGCCTTCTCCTCATCAATTGAGATAATCATGTGGTTTTTGTCTTTGGTTCTGTTTATGTGGTGAATTATGTTTATAGACTTGCTTATGTTGAACAAGGCTTGCATCCCCAGGATGAATCCTACTTGATCATGGTGGATAAGCTTTTTGATGTGCTGTTGCAATCAGTTGCCAGTATTTTATTGAAGATTTTTGCATCTATGTTCATCATGGATATTGGCCTGAGGTTTTTTTTTCTTGCTGAGTCTCTTCCAGGTTTTGGTATCAGGATGATGTTGGTCTCATAAAATGATTTAGGAAGGATTTTCTCTTTTTGGGTTGTTTGGAATAATTTCGGAAGGAATGGTACCAGCACCTCTTTTAATGTCTGGTAGAATTCGGCTGTGAACCCATAAGGACCTGGGCTTTTTTTGGGTGGTAGGCTCTTAATTGCTGCCTCAACTTCAGACCTTGTTATGGGTCTATTCAGGGTTTCAACTTCTTCCTGGTTTAGGCTTGGGAGGATGCAAGTGTCCAGGAATTTATCCATTTGTTCCAGGTTTACTAGTTTATGTGCATAGAGTTTTTTGTAATAATCTGTAATGATGGTTTGAATTTCTGTGGAAATCTGTGGTGATATCCCCTTTATTGTTTCTTATTGCATCTATTTGATTATTCCCTCTTTTCTTTTTTACTAACCTGGCTAGTGGTCTGTTTCGTTGATCTTTTCGAAAAACCAGCTCCTGGATTTATTGATTTTTTTGAAGAGTTTTTTGTGTTTCTATCTCCTTCAGTTCTGTTCTGATCTTAGTTATTTCTTGTCTTCTGCTAGGTTTTGAGTTTTTTTGATCTTGCTCCTCTAGCTCTTTCAATTTGGATGATAGATTGTTGATTTTAGATCTCTCCTTGCTTCTCATGTGGGCATTTATTGCTATATATTTTCCTCTAGAGACTGCTTTAAATGTGTCCCAGAGATTCTGGTATGTTGTGTCTTCGTTCTCATTGGTTTTGAAGAACATCTTTATTTCTGCCTTCATTTCATTGTTTATCCAGTCAACATTCAAGAGCCAGTTGTTCAGTTTCCATGAAGCTGTGCAGTTCTGAGTTAGTTTCTGAATTCTGAGTTCTAACTTGATTGCACTGTGGTCTGAGAGACTGTTTGCTATGATTTCTGTTCTTTTGCATTTGCTGAGGAATGATATACTTCCAATTATGTAGTCAATTTTAGAGTAGGTGCGATGCGGTGCTAAGAAGAATGTATATTCTGTGGATTTGGGGTGGAGAGTTCTGTAAATGTCTATTAGGTTTGCTTGTTCCAGGTCTGAGTTCAAGTCCTGGATATCCTTGTTAATTTTCTGTCTGATTGATCTGTCTAATAATGACAATGGAGTGTTAAAGTCTCCCACTATTATTGTGTAGGAGTCTAAGTCTCTTTGTAAGTCATTAAGAACTTGCCTTATGTATCTGGGTGCTCCTGTATTGGGTGCATATATATTTAGGATCGTTAGCTCTTCTTGTTGCATTGATTCTTTTACCATTATGTAATGTCCTTCTTTATCTCTTTTGATCTTTTTTGGTTTAAAGCCCATTTTATCAGAGATGAGAATTGCAGCTCCTGCTTTTTTTTTTTTTTTTTTGCTCTCCATTTGCTTGGTAAATCTTCCTCCATCCCTTTATTTTGAGCCTTTGTGTATCCTCGCATGTGAGATGGGCTTCCTGGATACAGCACACTGATGGGTTTTAGCTTTTTATCCAATTTGCTAGTCTGTGTCTTTTGATTGGTGCATTTAGCCCATTTACATTTAGGGTTAATATTGTTATGTGTGAATTTGATCCTGCCATTTGGATGCTAGCTGGCTGTGTTGCCCATTAGTTGATGCAGTTACTTCATTGTGTTGATGCTATTTACCATTTGGTATGTTTTTGGAGAGGCTGGTACTGGTTGTTCCTTTCTATGTTTAGTGCCTTTTTCAGGAGCTCTTGTAAAGCAGGCCTGGTGGTGATGAAATCTCTGAGTACTTGCTTGTTCACAAAGAATTTTATTTTTTCTTCAGTTATGAAGCTTAGTTTGGCTGGATATGAAATTCTGGATTGAAAGTTCTTTTCTTTAAGGATGTTGAATATTGGCTTCCACTCTCTTCTGGCTTGTAGGGTTTCTGCCGAGAGATCTGCTGTGAGTCTGATGGGCTTCCCTTTGTGGGTAACCCAACCTTTCTCTTTGGCTGCTCTTAGCATTTTCTCCTTCATTTCAACCCTGGTGAATCTGCTTATTATGTGCCTTGGGGTTACTCTTCTTGAGGAATATATTTGTGGTGTTCTCTGTATTTCCTGGACTTGAATATTGGCCTGCCTTGCTAGGTTTGGGAAGTTTTCCTGAATAATATCCTGAAGAATATTTTCCAGCTTGGATTCATTCTCTCCATTACATTCTATCAAATGTAGATTAGGTCTTTTCACATAGTCCCATATTTCTTGGAGACTTTGTTCATTCCTATCTACCCTTTTTTCTCTAATCTTGCCTTCTAGTTTTATTTCATTGAGTTGATCTTCGACCTCTGATATCCTTTCTTTTGCTTGGTCAATTAGGTTGTTGAAACTTGTGTATGCTTTGCGAATTTCTCATGTTGTGTTTTTCAGCTCCATCAATTCACTTATATTCCTCTCTAAGTTTTTTATTCTCGTTAGCATTTTGTCAAATCTTTTTTCAAGGTTCTTAGTTTCTTTGCATTGGGTTAGAACATGTTCTTTTAGCTCACAGAAGTTTTTTATTACCCACCTTCTGAAGCCTGATTTTGTCAATTCATCATACTCATTCTCCATCCAGCCTTTTTCCCTTGCTGGTGAGGAGTTGTGATCCCTTGTAGAAGGAGAGGCATTCTGATTTTGAGTGTTTTCTTCCTTTTTGTGCTGGTTTCTTCCCATCTTTGTGGATTTATCCACCTGTCGTCTTTGTAGTTGTTGACTTTCAGATTGGGTCTCTGAGTGGATGCCCAGCTGATGATGAAGTTATTTCTTTCTGTTTCTTAGTTTTCCTTCTAACAGTCTGGCCCCTTGACTGTAGGACTGCTGAGGTCCACTCCAGGCTCTCCTTGCCTGGGGATCACCTGCAGTAGCTGCAGAACAGTAAGGGTTGCTTTCAGTTTCTTGTTCTGCTATCTTTGTCCCAGAAGGATACCTGCCAGATGTCAGTCTGAGCTCTCCTTTATGAGGTGATTCTTTGCATATACAGGAGTCAGGGAGCTGCTTGAGGAGACAGTCTGTCCTTTATAGGAGCTCAAGTGCTGAGCTGTGAGCTTCATTGTTCATTCAGAGCTGCTGGGCAGGTATGTTTAAGTCTGCTGCAGCAGAACTCATAAACTCCCCCCCTTTTTTTTTCCAGGTGCTCTGTCCTGGGGAGTTAGGGCTGTATTTATGAGTTTCTGTTGTGCTGCTGCCTTTTTTCAGGGCTGCCCTGCCCAGCAAGGAGGCAGCCTAGTCACTGTCTGCCTGCAGTTGCTTTGCTGGGCTGCTGTGGGCTTCACCCAGCTGCCATGTGAACTTCTCTGCAGTCCTGTTTATATGGGGGTAGTTAGAACTGCCTTGGCGATGGCAGCCCACCTCTATAATGGTGGACTTTCTCTGTAATGGCAGGCTGCCTTGGCAATGGCGGGCTGCCTCAACAATGGCAAGCTACCTCCATAGTGGTGGACTGCCTCGGTAATGGTGGACACCCCTCCCCAAAAGAGCTGGACCATCCTGGGTTCAGCTGTGCTTGCTGTGAAACTCTCAATTCAGAGCATTTCCAATTGCTGTTTTTTTGTGGGGGTGGGACCAGCCAAGCCTGATCACCTGGCTCCCTGCCCCAGAGTTCTTTTTTTTTAGTTGAACAGTCAACTGTCTCCCAGGTGTTCCTGTTGCCTATTGAAAAGGGGCCAGGATCTGTGTGATTTCCTGTGTGGCAACCCACTGCTCTGGCTGAAACAGTGGTGCTGAGATTCATGGCACTTTTTTTGCCCAGAATCTCCTGGCCTGGCTCCCTGTTTCAGTCCCCTTTTTAATCAGATGAATGGGCAACTCTGCCTTCCCAGAGCTCCAATTGCCAGCTAAAATGGTGCTCGCACCTATGTATTTTGTACAGAGAACTGCTGTGCCAGGGTGCCAGCAAAACAGCTGTGCTGGCCAAAACGGCTGAGCCAGCGAAAACAGCCATGGTGGCCAAAACAGCGGCACTGGCGACCTGTGAGGCTCCTCCGCCTGGGAATCTCCTGGTGTATGGGCAATAAAAATCTGTCTGGAAATGCCGCATCCATTCACCCTCCGTGCTTTCACTGGGAGCTGCAATCCTGAGCTGCTCCTAATTGGCCATCTTGGATCCCTCTCCTGGGACTATGTATTTTTAAATACTACTCAGGTGATGGGATTTGGAAACTTTTGCTCCAGCCCAATAATTTTTTTCTTTTCTGTTGAAAATGTCTCCATTTATAAAAACGAAAACCAAAACCAATATCAAAACAGGTGTTAATATTCATGTGTTGGTATTTCCTGTGCTGATCAGACCACAGAACGTTGGTTTCTATTCAGAACACCATTTTCTGAAGGAACATCAGCAGCCTTAGGCATTTCCAGAAAAGTTCAATGACATGAGCTTCTCTGTCTGGTGAGAATTTTAGACCAGAGCATTATGGGAATGTGGCAAGTAGCATGGTCTGGCTTAATTCCAGGATGGCCCTGGGGAGGGTTTCCTTTGCTAACCTTCTGGACAAAGTGGACAGATATGAAAGGTGAGGTTGTTTTGTGATTGAACGAGTGTCTAGGGGCTGGTTAATGGAAGCGTGAGAAGGTTATTTCCACTGGCAAGACTTGAATTCTTTCTTTAGTCCTGTCCTGGAAAAAAGATCATTTTAGTGATTTGAATGGGTGTGTGTGAGGCACATTTATTAAATCTATGGATTACATGTACAAAGAGGAACAACAAGGAGGAATAACAAATGCATAGGATGACATTTCTTTAATAACTACTCAGTAGGTTAGATGAGAGGTTCTCAACCCCTTTAGACCAATACCCTCTTTATATCAAATATTTTGAAGTGCCACTTTCATTATTGTGAACTGAATGTCTCAGCCATGTGTACATGTAATTTCCAAACTTTAATGTAAAGCCCTAAATGTAATACAAAGGAGAAATAAAAGGCATTAAAAATAAAATCCTACTAGGAAGTATAATGACACACAATCGGTTCTGCCATAACACCTGCTTTGAAAATGCAAATTAGTTACAATGTGACTGATATAGGAAGGAACAAATAAACATTTCTGTGTGCTTATGCTTGATTTCTTCCATGAGAAACACGAGGTGAACACAGGAAGCTGCGTGCAACTCAGCCCACTTGCATACAACTCAAACATCTTCCAGCAACCTCAATTCTTTGCATGTGATGAGCTGTACCCATCTATGGCTGGTGTTACACCCTCTCTTTTCAGACATCTCTCCTTTCCACTGTTATCGTGGAGAGTAACTCACAAGCTACACCTTTCCATTGCTCATAGGTACACAAGCAAACTTTTGGTCTTTTTCTCAAGGTAAAGTACCATGTGTGTTGTAGTACTTCCGTATTTCTTAACCGTTTAATGTCTGTAAAACCGTGCAACCATTGTTATTGTTTCTTTAAATGTGTTGCTATTGACGTTATTGAGTGTTGTGCCTCTAATTTCATTTTCCCCTTAAACTCTGTGTTTTTTATTGTATGATTTTGCATAGGGAAGTGATTTGTAGAAATGCATATATTATATGATATCAGAACTGATTGTACTTAGATATTTGCCTCTGATATAATGAATTAGTTTGGATTTAAGAGAAGACAATATTCGATTGAATATTGTTGACACTTTTCCTTTATATTTGGCATTTTGAAATAAGAATTTAACAGGTATATTATTAGTGGCAAAAAACACAATTACTTTTGCAGCAATCTAACAGTACCTATGCATAGAATGATCTTAGTGGAGCAGCTCAAATGTAGATGAAAGCAGTTGAGCCACTCTGGTGACTCAACTACTGGTAGTGCCACTGTTGTAAAATGTGATTTTCTAAGTGAAGAATCACTTCTGAAGTTCTGAGCAAAACAAAGAATACCTTTCCCTGGGTTTACACAGCAGCCGCTTTCCTGGAGAATTCTTTTACATTAGCCCAATGCAAAAATACCTGTATTTATGAGTAAAATGAAATCAGATTCTGGTCAGTTTTATATACAGGTATAGTCATAAATATATATTGGCATGTGGGAATGGAAAGTCAGGCAGTTCTCTTATCCAAGCCCCTGCTCACTAAATGCCATAGTGTCCCCTCCCTCTTAGGTGACAACCCAAAGTACCCCCACAAATTTCCGGCATGTCCTCTGCTGAACCATTGGCCCACAGCAATGGACTTAAAATCTATAATTTGGATCAACATACATTTCTTCCCTTAAGAAAATAACTGCAGAAAACAGAATGGAGAGAATGATTTAGCACAAGAAAGGCTAAGAAGAGTTCAGAGACTTTTGTGGATAGTAAATGAAGTATTAGTAAATAGTTTTGAGAGATCTAATGCCTCAGGCCGATTGGAAGACATACAATAACTGGATCAGTGCTGTCTAATAGAAATGCGGTGTGAATACATATGTAATATTACATTTTCTAGTAAGCGAATTAAAAAAGATAATAGGCAAAATTGGCTTGAATATATTTTATTTAAAACAACATACACAAAATATCCTTTTAAGATGTAATCAGTATAAAAAGTGTATTAATCAGATCCTTTATATTCTTTTTTTTTTTAAACACTAAGTCTTTCAAAATCTGGGAGTATTTCGCACTTGCAGTATAGCTCACCTTTCAAGTGCTCAAGGGTTCTATCTTGCTCTTGAGCAAGTCTTATTTGGTTATCATAGCACTTAAAAGTTAAATTCTTTGCTTTCTAGGATGCTGCTGAGGGTGAGTTGAGAAGTCCCAACTCAAACTGTCTCAAACAATGATAACATTTGTTTTCATATAGAGATTAAACTTCGAGTACATTTTAGAACTGGTTGGTTCAGCAATTCATGGTGTTATCAAGGACGCAGTTGCCTTACATGTTTCCATCCTGATTTTCCCAATGCAGGGTCTGCTTCTCTTAGGGTTATAAGGCGGTGGCCCATGCTTCATTGTTTGTGTCTATGAGGAAGGATGAAGACATCTTTCCCTAAAATATGAAATATCCATTCTTTCTTTCAGTCATATTGGGAGAAAATGCCATGTCTTGACTGAATTTCACAAATCATCTGGGTCAGAATATTGGATCCCTTCTCATGATTGATGCAAGAATGGCTTTGGCTGGGCATTTTCTCTTCATTTACTTACCAGGAGACACACTGTTTCTCGTTGTCTCATACTTGCTTTCTTTTCTCAGTTACTCTATCTTTCTGTCCCTGGAAGTTTTTGAGTTTGTGGCTGCCTCTTAAACACAGACTCTATTCATTGTTGATGGAGCCATACATGCAACATTGCATTTAATTTTGATGTGAGAGATATAAGAGAATGAGAGGAAGTTTAAACGAGAGAGCTAAAGTAAAAAGGGAATTGATACCATGTCGTATGAGGAATGTTGAAGGGAATGGCCCTGTAAACCTATGAGAAGTGGAAGGCTTGTGGGTGGGAACAGAATACTCTCATCTTATTGATGAGGTTATGTCTATTTGTAGCAGTTTCGTTCTCCCATCAAATTAGCAGCTTCAGCCGGGTGCCATGGCTCATGCCTGGACTCTCAGAACTTTGGGAGGTCCAGGTGGGCAAATCACTTGTGGTCAGGGGTTCGAGACTAGCTTTGCGAACATGGTGAAACTCCTCTCTACTAAAAATACAAAAATTAGCTGGGTGTGGTGGCAGGCACCTCACCCAGGTACTCAGGAGGCTGAGGCAGGAAAATTGCTGAACCTAGGAGTTGGAGCTGGGAGGTGGAGGTTGCAGTGAGCTGAGATGTTGCCACTACACTCTAGCCTGGGCAACAGAGCAAGACGCTGTCTCAAAAAAAAAAAAAAAAAAGTATGTGTCTTTAATTTGTTCTGGATCTGGAAGCCAGATAATTAAACTTGTTAGAATAACATGGACTATAAGAACAAACGGGCTGTGAGTGAGAGGCTGAGGTGCTGTCCTATGACTAAAGTATTTACATATTAATTCATGAACTGGGTTACCCTTTCCCCACCTCTCTCAACTCATCCCCTTTTGATATATATATATTTGTGGCCCTAAGCTTAGTTCTGGGTTGGCTTATAACATACCATCTTGTTTCTGTCTCAAGACGTTTTCATTTTTTTTTCCCTCTGTCTAGAGTGCTGAATAACAATAAAGGTCATCAAAGACATGATGAAATATTTTTAGATATTTTTAAGGCAAGCCTCAAAAATGTCTCTCTTACTCACATCCTGTTGGCCATATGGTTCTAATCTAAGTCCATGGGAATCTGGGAAATGTAGTTTTCTGTGTACTCCAAAAGAAGAAACATAGCACCACCTATGCCATGTGATCCTTGGCTGCCAGTCTCACAGGGGTTCATTTTTGACCATGGCCAATAGAGTTCAAGGCAGCCTCTTCCTTGAAGGAATAATTCTCCATCTCCAAGTTTCAGCCCCACCCACACGACAGCATAGCCATCTGCGTGAAGGGAATATGTTTAGAAATGGAGATAAATCAACTAGCTGAGGCATCTTCACCCTTTGACCCGGAAGACTTGTGTTCATTTCCCTAGAGCATCCTTAACCTCTTATACCCCTACCTGTAACACCTGCGAAATCCAGACACTAACAGTTTTTTGGGCAATTCACAACCAAATAAATAGCCAAGTTATAGTAGAAATCCTTCTAAGTCAAAGGGAGTGTAGGCCATTACTGTTTTATAGAAGGAAATTCAGGACAGAGGGATGAACTATTCCTCAACCCCAGAGCAGTTATAATAGCTACCGTTGGCCATGTGCTCACGTGAGCCATGCCTTGTGTGAACATACTCCACAAATTATAATTCCTACAACAAACATCTGAGGGAGCATTCTTATTCCCATTCTACAGATGAATACATTGAGACCTCCAAAGGTCAGGTGACATTCTGAAGTCACATGATAGTGAATGGTGGCATGTAATTCAAACCCGGTTGTCTGAGTCCAGAGCCAGTATGTTACACTCTAATGACTCTGGACATAGATGTTAAATTCAGAAAACTGAGATTGTCCTACTCCTCAAACTATGATTGGTGTCATCTGTGAAGCAAAGAGCAAGTTTGGGAATCCTACCTTGTGACCTTGTGGAATCACATAATCCTAATCACACACAGCAGTGCAACACAGTAGTGTCACATAATCCTAATCACACACAACAGAGACACACATGTACATATATAATCTCAAATACTCTAAAGTCAGGTGTGCCATTGGGCAGTACACAATTGTCTAACACGTGGCACTAGCAATTGAATGTTAATCTGTCTCTACAAGGTATAAATAAGAATGTGGAAAGAAAGGAGTTTGCTAGCGACAGAATGCCAGCTGTAATTTCAAGAAAATGTTGATTGCGTGTTTTAGGAACTATTCCGCAAAGCCTTGCTCCATTACAGATTTTCCTTGTAAGGTAGCATGAAAAAAAGAGAGAGACATTTTTATTTTTATTTGGTGTTTATTGTTTCTTCCTCAGCAGCTGTGCCGATGTGGTGTTGATTATGCAGAGAAGAATTATTTTGATTATTGACAGTTGGCATTCTTCTCATAATTTGGAGTTCTTCATCTCAGAATTATTTCCTCACCTCCTCTCCTGTCTGCACATGAATAAAAATTTAAAAGCACTTGCCAGGATCTTTACCCAAGGCAGCTGTTAGGAGGAATGTAGTTGAAAGTTCAGATGCAATTCGATGTTAACCTCTCCCTGCCTTTTGTTTCTTTCTCTGAGTCTGACTTCAGAGCAATAGAGCTGTGTGGTTCAGGACAAGTGGCCTCCCCACAAGGAAGAAGCTGTGCTCTGTGTTATGGCTTCATCCCCCTGCAATCTTACCTGCCTGCTGTGTTCCTCCCTCTTTCAGCAGTGTTCGTTCATTAATGTACTTCATGAATGAACTTCATGAATGGGTTACCCATCAGGGTTGCCCCACACGAAAAGTCTGTGCTACTTTCTGTATTTTTTTCTTAGAAAAAAAGACCGCTTAGAAAAACAAAAGTGATCTTTAGATCCCCTTTCAGGTGATTTTCTTTTGCCTTTTTTCTTTTTTTTTTGTCTTTTGAGACAGGGTCTCACTGTGTTGCCCAGGCTGGAGTGTAGTGGCACAACTACAGCTCACTGCAGCCTCGAACTCCTGGGCTCAAGCAATCCTTCAGGGGATTTTTCACTTCGTATATGTAACTGATTTCCTTGGCTTCCTGTCTTCCATTTCCTTGATCTACCTCTGTTTCGGCTTCAGGTGAGACACACCTCAAATGATAGAATCTGACCTCAAGCTTTCTGTCTGGGGGAGTTAATACCCCTGGGGCTAGCCCCCCAAAAAGGAGGGATGGAAGCCACTGGAAAACTACCCAGTTTTTCCTCCTTTATCTACTGCTCAGAGATTCCAGAAGAATCAAACCCTGGTGTCCGCAGCAGTGAGCCTGTAGATTTCCTTACATTGGCTTTTCCTGCTTCCCTGGATCATCTCCCAAACAAGCAAAACATGCGTCTAAGTCCTTGTCTTAGGCTCTGCTTCTGGGGAGACACAAAACAGTAAAAAAAAAATTTTCCCCCTACTTAATTTGCTTTTGTTTCTCCTTTCCCAGGTCTTGCTTATTTCTGCTGTTTTGGAGTAAGTTTGAATATATATTCTTTTGGCTGAGAGCAGTGGTTCACACCTGTAATCCCAGCACTTTGGGAGGCTGAGGCGGGTGGATCACCTGAGGTCAGGAGTTCGAGACCAGCCTGGCCAACATGGTGAAACCTTGTCTCTACTAAAAATAAAAAAAAAAAAATAGCCAGGTGTGGTGGTGCACGCCTCTAATTCCAGCTACTCAGGGGGCTGAGGCAGGAGAGTCACTTGAACCCAGGAGGCAGAGGTTGCAGTGAGCCTAGATCACACCACTGTGCTCCAGCCTGGGTGACAGAGTGAGACTTTGTCTAAAAAAAAAAAAAAAAAAAAAAAAAAAATGTATCTTTAAAAAAGTAGGAGTAATATAAGTATATTGACTATAAACATATATACATACATATATATTCTGTATTAAAGACTAAAATAAATAATGAATATATTTGTTTTTTAACATGAAAGTCATCTCTTTGTAGAGACAGTACACCATGGGTAGGACTCCGGTGTGGGTCAGACGGATCTGGGAGGGAGGAGTGGCTCCGTGGTATTCTAGGCTTGTGAACTTGGGGCATTTATTCACCCTCCCTAGCCCTTAGTTCCGTCCCCTGTGAGATAGAGGAAGCATTGTCATGGGATTTTGTTACATATTAATTGACAGTATTTATGTATCATGCTAGCCTGGTACTGAGCATTTAGCAAGCACTTAGCACATTTCCGTGATTTACATAAAAAACAAGTCTCTGGTAAAGCACACATTTTTCCCTTCTCTCTGTGGGAGGAGGAGGGATAGAAAAACCACTGAGTCTGCTGCGTATCCTTCTAGAATTTTTCTGTGTTTATACAAACATTCTTTAAAAACGCATATGTGTATGTTGCTTCATATGGTTTACTTTCTCTTTTATGCGTGTGGGACCATAGTATGTATACTCTTCTGCAAGTTGATGTTTGTCTTGAGTAACACATTGTGGACATTCTCCTGATCAGAATACGTGCATTTATTGCATTAAAAAATGGCTGCATGGTCTTCCTCTTTGTAAATGAATCCATTTGTGATGGTTAATTGTATGCGTCAACTAAATTGGGCCACGGGGTTTGACATTTAGATGCTTCTGGGAGGATGTTTTTAGATGAGTTTAACATTTAAATTGATAGACTGAGTAAAGCAGATTGCCCCAAAGTGGGTGGGCCTCATCCAATCAGTTGAAGGCCTGAATAGAACAAAACAGCTGAGAAAATGTCCTTCTGCCTGACTGCATAAAGCAGGGACATCAGTGTTTTCCTGCCTTTGACTTGAGTGGAAACCTGGGCTATTGAACTGAAACACTGGGTTTTGAGCCTGCTGATGTTTGGACTGAAACGACACTATCAGCTCCTGGTTTTAGGCCTTTGGACGGGGACTGGAAATAAACCATTGGCTCTCCTGGTTCTCTAGTGTGGTAACTGCAGATCTTGGGACTTGTCAGCTTCTATAATTGCACAAGCCAATTCCTTATAATAAATTCTTCCCACCTTATATGCACACATACACTACACACACACACACACACACATATGCATATTGTATATATACAAATATTTATACTTATATATGTATATATGTATATCCCTCTCTATACACATCCATATATTTTGTACATACATATATACACACAATACATGTTGATTTTATTGGTTGTGCTTTTCTGATTAACTCTGGTTAATACACCACGGCTTTATCATTGTCCCCTGTTAATGTACATCTAGGTTGTCTCCAAGCTTTCAGTATTTCTGACATAATATCAACAACATTTTGTACATCTCTCTTCTTGACCTCTGTGATGAACCTGGAGGTCTGGGATGATTTCATTTAAAAATGCAATTCTGCGCTTTTCCTCCTTCATGAGGCTTGCTGGACTGTTCTCATGGGAGCACACATCCAAACTTCCCATTTCCGGAAGTTCTTCTGTTATCTTTAAACGGCACTTGCTTAGCAGCCAAGCACACAGCATCTGTCACCACTGTTTCTGTAGCTTTGCCTTTCATTTAAATTCTGAAATGTTGTTTAAATTTTTACAAAGTTATGCCTTTTCCTCCCATATTAGTTCACTAGGTCTCTGCAAATACAATGCTCTGCTTCTCTGCATTTTAATCTAGACCAGTGGTCTTCATTCAAGGTTACCAGCATGAGTTCTGCTAGAAGACTGGGCTGGGGTCTTCAGCTGGTGGTAATGTTGTCTCCCAGGGACATTTAGCAATATCTGGTGACGTTTTTGATTGTTACCACTGGGAGTGCTCGGTGTCTAGTGGGTGGAGGCCAAAGATGCTGCAAAACGCCCTACAATGCACAGAACAGAATTATTATCGAGAATAATTATCCTTAATAATAAAAGAACTATCATTATAGAACTGTGGGTTTATTCTTTCAATCCTGTTAATTTTTTTCAGCTTTACTGAGGTATAATTGAGAAATAAAAATTGTACCTATTCAAGTTTTTTTTTTTTTTTTTTCGAAAGAACTATCTGATCCCAAATGTCATTAGCATTGAGGTTGCGGAACCCTGATCTAGAGTACAAAAAGCAGGTTTATTAAACTGTGTTCTAGAGGGTTCTAGGGCACTGTTGGGGCTGCTAAAAGCAGGTAGGCATATGGAGTTTGGGTCCTTTGGTAGAGAGAAATCCTACGATAGCCACCCAAGATTCCCATCCCCTGGCTATTCGATCGAACACTGATCTAGCTGGTACTATGAAGCGAATTTGCAGATGTAATTCAAGTCCCAGTCAGGTGATGTTAAGATGCAGACGTTATGCACATGGCCCTGCCCCACTCAGGGGAACACTTTGAAAGCAGAGAGTTTTCTTTGGCTGGTAGCGGAAGAGGAAGTCAGAGAGATTAGCAACTTGAGAAGGGCTTGACACGCCATTGCTGCTTTGGAGTTTGAGGATGCCATGTGAGAAGGAAGGTGGGCAGTTTCTAGGAGCAGAGAGCCCCGCATGCTGACAGCCAGCAGGGAAATGGGGACCCCAGTCTAATAACCACAGGGTACTGAATTCGGCCTACACGTAGAGCAAGCATGGAAGGGGACCCATCTCCAGAGCCTCCAGATAAATGCCCAGCCTGGCCGACAACTTGATTTTGGCTTTTGAGACCAAAAGCCGAGACTCCATCCAAGTCCCCCTGGGATTGTGACTTACAGAACTGTGAGCTAGTAAATGGGTGTTGGTTTAAGCTGTTAATTAGTGTCCGCTTTATATAGACAACAGTAAACTAATATGGAGCCCAACCCCTGGTTTATCCACAGAAACTCCTTTAAAAAAAATGATCTGTTTCATATATTGGGTTAAAAATGGGGCTGTTTTTGCTTATTGAAAATTTGATTTAGTAATTAGCTGAGCTTATTCTTGAGAGGAGATGGTGTAACATGCATGGTACTTAACCACTGAGCTTTTGGCGTTAGACAGAGGTAGGTCTGGACTCTGTCTTGCCACATACTATTATGTGACTCTTCTGTGAGTCTCAGTTTTCCCATTTGTAAAATGTGGCAAAAACTCTCTGTCCCATAGAGTTGTGATCAGGACTGAATCATACAATTGGCGTAAAATGCTTAGTTTCAACCTTGGCTTATATAAAATGCTCACTAAATGCAAGATGTTCCTGTGAATCAAGGTTACCAACATGAGCTCTGCTGGAAGACTCGGCTGAATAATGGAATGACTAGCAGAGGTCCTGGAGTTTAATGTCTTTGTTTTTGTAACTTGCTTTTGGTCATGGCCCTCTGTCTTTCAAAGGTTGAATGCATGGCTATGAAATATTGCTGGCTTATTGGAAAATGAAGTAAATATACAAAAAAATGACAACATGTATCTTAAGGAATTTTCTCACCATCTGCATTTCCTTCTTCTCCTTCACAGACATTGTTAATCCTTTTTGATATACTGGTAGTTTTCAAAAATCATCTATGATGAATTAAAAGTCCACAGGACTTCAGGACTGGAATGTTAAGCATTTCGTTTGTGTCTGGTCCATTTCTAGAGATGCAATGTTGAGTTACAACAGTAGTGTTAAGGTTGTAAAACCCTGATCTAGAGTACAAAAAGCAGGTTTATTAAACTGCTTTCCTCACACCAATTCTATGAGGTAGATACTGCCATTCATGTTACACAGATAAGAGAGGGTAAGTAACTTATGAAATGTAACACATAATAATTGTCGTGGCCTAGATTTAAACTGAGGCAGTCTGACTCCTGGCCCGGTGACCTTAAACCATTGTGCATTAATATCATGGAGAAGGATGTTTTGGGGAGGCATTGTGCTGAGAACAGCTAGTGCGAGAGGAATTCTGGCCACTGTAGTAAGGAGAAGGAGGGGTTTGGGTGGTCAAATGGTGATTGAACCCACTCCAAAGCTCTTCTTCATGGAGAGGCCTATTTTCCGGGAAGTCCAAGACAAGTAGCAGGAGGTACCCTAATGCCCCCAAGCAATCCAGCTGGAAGAACCAAGACACAGTCCCAGCCCTGCCACTTACCAACTGCATAGATATGGGCAAGACATTAAACCCCTCTGGACATTAGAAGTTTCATCTGAAAGGCTGGGCATGGTGGCTCATGCCTGTTATCCCAGCACTTTGGAAGGCTGAGGTGGGCAGATCACTTGAGCTCAGTTTAGGAGTTCAAGACCAGCTTGGGCAACATGGTCAAACCCCGAATCTGCAAAAAATACAAAAAAATTAGCCAGGCGTGGTGGTGCACACCTATAGTCTCAGCTGCTTGGGAGGCTAAGGTGGGAGGATTGCTTGAGACCAGGAGGTCAAGGCTGCAGTGAGCTGAGATCATGTCACTGCACTCTAGCCTGGGTAACAGAGTGAAACCCTGTCTCAAAAAAAAAAAAAAGAAAAGAAAGAGAAACTTCATCTGAAAAATGGGAATAATTAGATCTTCCCAGCCTCTTTCACAGACTTACTGTATCACACAGTAATGCATGCCAGCATGCTTCAGAACACACAAAATACACACGTGTTGTAATCACATGAACATGATTCCATCAGCTGAAATTCTGGACTCTGGGTTTTATCTGATCCTTAGCATACTCCTGTGATAAATTTGGACTTTACTGTCTTCTGTAGATCTTGAGAAGGGTAAACTCAAGGCTGGGGGAGCTGGTGAGATGTCTGTGGTCCTGTCATGGAGACTCTGACTCTCTTAATCCACCAGGGACCTTCCTATTCCCACCAGCACCTTTAAATAGACTGGCCTGCTTGGACTCCATCTCCCCTTTTGGTTTCCGGGCTTACAGACTACCATTTAAGGACATGATCTCCAAGGATGTCGTGGTGATACAGGATAACATCCCTCACAGGAGGATTACAATCCTGGCTCTAAAACTGACCCCAGGGGAGCTCTTGGAAGAGTGTTCTTTGGAACTGTTTGTGCTTCCTCCAAAGATATAGACAACTATGAGTCAAATTTACATGCTTGCTTGGCAAAATTCAAGTCCTTCAACATAGTGTTTCTGAAGTTTGTAGACAGATTAACTAATGCCAAAACTCTGCATGTGATTTTACTTCAAAATCATTTGTCCTGTAGATGTCTCATATCAAGGGTTAGGTAGAGGTATGAGCATGAGTTATCCAAGGAAGAGATAACTTAAAAGGGAACCATGTATAGTGCAGGATTTTCCAGCTCCTCTCCCACCTGTAAATAAAAGAAGATTCCTAGTGCTGGATATTCTGAACAGAGGGTCTTCGGGATCGAGGGGACTCCTCCTCTATTTTGATCTGGAAAACCCAGCCTGAGCTCTGAGGGACGAGTTATTCAAACCCCTCGTCTGTGAATTTCACAAGTATAAAGAAATGATAACATATTGAAACAAATCAGATTTCAGGCATCTTTTCTATTTCATTCTCTTCTTTTCCATTTTGTTCTCCTCCATCCCATTCTATGCCTTTCTGTGCAATTATATTTTATTACTAGCCATTCTATTCGATGCCATCTCATTCCATTTGAACTTCTGATCTTTTATGCTATATTGTTGGGGCCCATTCCATTCCATTTTGTGGCCATGAACATTTATTTATGCTAATTTTTAATAGCATAAATATGTCCACATTTTGCCTGGGATATACTCATACCAAAAATTGTTGTTCATCTGAAATTCAACTTACATTATTTCTGGCGATTGTACCTAGAATAGCCTTAATTCTGGACCTGCAGTCTGTGTAGTAATTCCAGAACTGGGAAGCTGACCTTAGCCTTATGCAGACTCTGAGTAAACACCACAATGTGCCCAAATTGTTTTTCGCACGTTACTTGCACTTGACAGGCAACCAAGCCTAAAGCTAGAGTACTATGAAGAGTCAAAACAGGAAATGGGGAGATAGAGGAGGTACAGGGAGGTCTTCAAACGGATTTGACTGAATGGTAAAAGCAAAATTAATGAGAAAAAAATCAGATTCACTAATCAGCAGGGTTGAAATTAGTTGTGCTGTGTAGGGTCAGAACCTGTCTTTATTTAAATTTTTAATGTTTTGTTCATCATGGATGTTTTGCACTAATTTTTACTTTAATTGCGTGAGTAGCCTGGGAAACATGTAAAATCCTGTCTCTAAAAAAACAAATACAAAAATAGCTGGGTGCAATGGTACATGCCTCTACTCCCCTACTCAGGAGGCTGAGCTGGGAGGATCGCTTCAGCCCAGGAGGCATAGGTTGCATTCTGAGTGGGGATTACCACTGCGTTCCAGCCTGGATGACAGAATGAGACCCTGTCTCAAAAAAATTGCATAAAGTGTTGCTTATCTTGATTATTGGGTTTTGGTATTTCCTTATGTTTTGCATCCTGGTCCTAGTTATGTTTGTTGCACTTAACAGAATGTAGATTCTGCTGGGAGTGGGTGGTAATATTCATTGTTGTGTGTCCTATGGAGAGCCTTATTATCTGAGTGACATACCTCTTGTTGGAGCATTCTATGTTAGATCCTTCCTTGTTGAAGTGTCTGAAAGTTTCTTTAACCCTGGACATCATCTTTTCTAATTGTATCTGTTGGCATCTTTCTAACAATCCCATCTCTGTCCATTGTGACTGCTACATACTTCCTGACTTCACTTCCCCCCCCCGTTTTTTTTTTTGAGACGGAGTTTCGCTCTTGTTACCCAGGCTGGAGTGCAATGGCACGATCTCGGCTCACCACAACCTCCGCCTCCATCACTTTCCTTTATGTGTACTGCAAGGAGAAAAATAGTTCCTACCTCATGGAGTTATTTTTTAATTTTTAATTTTTAATTTTTTTAGTAGAGATGGAGTTTCACCATATTGGCCAGGCTGGTCTCAAACTCCTGACCTCAGGTGACCCACCTGCCTCTGTAGTCTAAAATGCTGGGATTACAGGCGTGAGTCACTGCATGCAGCCTCATGAAGTTATTTTAATGATTTAATGGGATTACTACCCAAAGCACATAATCCTCATACATGGTAAATGGGAAACAACTAATCATTGTTATAATAGTTATAATTAACATTTGTCTAATTTGATGCTCCAAGCAACTGTGTGATATGGGCAAAGGTTTACCCTCATTTCACAGATGAGAAAATAGGGTACAGAGCAGGAGAGCAGTTCATGCGATGTAACTCTACTAGTGGATGGGGGTAGAAGCCAGACTTTCTGAGTCCAAGTCCAGTTCCCATTCAAGCATGCCACACTAGAATCTTTAGCAGCATTAAAGACCAAATGTGGAGAGGTGGAAGCATCTAGAAGGCTCTGTAACCTATGAGAACATTCTTCTTCCTGGCCTCACACTGCAATATTATTTGCAGAATTATTCTAATTGTCTTGGATTTTGTAGCATATCACTATGCCAGTAGCTTTTGATTGAGCTTTCAGACTTGATGTGTGTGTTTAAAAATCTAATGTCAACCTCCCCTAAGCATTAACTTAATGAATTTATTAAGCATTGGGTGTAGATTATAATCATGGTGAAAAAATTCTCACATTGCTGCACTTTAGAAACAATACATTTTTCTGTAGGGAAAAAAGGGATTGAAATTTATTGAGACCCCACCTTTAAATAAAAATTGGGGAGCGGATCAGTGGTATTCATCAGAATCTTCCAGTTAGCAAGAGATCACTTTCTGGAAGATGTATGGTTATATCTAAAGTGCTTGGCAGATTTACTTAGAAAACATTAGTATCAGCAATGAGCTAAGGAAAATTCAAGGGTTAAAGCCTTGTTTTTCTTTGTAGTGATTTATTAACAGCACGAATCCCTCAGTAAAGTAACATAAATTGCACTCTATATTTGAAAACTGGAAGCCACCAACTATCCAAGAAGGCTGTAAAGTGAATAACGGCACTATCTGCTTTCAGATTTATTTCCCAACCATCCCTCTTTAATGTTGGCTGCGATGTGTGCCTTGACATCTTTTTGTTTGTTTTTCCTAAGAGTCAGTTATCCTGGGAATAAAATACGTTCGTGAGAGGCAGTCTAGTGGCTTGCTTTAGGTGGTGGGCTCTATAATGAACTGAGTTTGAGTGTCAACTCTACTATTTCCAGTGATATAAGCTTGGGCATGTTCCTTAGGCACGTAGAGTCTAAGCACTTGGATAACAGTGGTGTCTCCTTCATTGATGTTCTTAAAAAATTAAATGAGATAATGCATGTAAAGTGCTTAGGGCCATGCCTCACCAATATTAAGTGGTCAATAAATGCTAGTTATTAATTGGGAAATAGGGATAATGTAATCCTCTTAAAGATATTTTGAGGATCCATTGAGATGCTTATAAAGCATTTAGGTCACTACCTGACCCACAGTCAGCCCTACTCAATCAGTGTTCATCATTGACATGTTTGTTTTGTTTTTACATGTTATTTATAAAATGTAGATAATGTAATTAATTTAGAACTTAGTATAGTTCTAAAGACTAATTGAGATAATGTGTGTGAAGTTTTCAGCTCTGTGCCTGTCATAGAGTAAGAACCAAATTAATGTTAATCTCCTTAAGGACAAGAAATGTGTTTTTATATATTTTTTCCCCCAGCTCCCTGGTTCAGTGCTTGACACATAGAAAGTGTCCAATAAATATTTAGTAAATAATTGAATGAATTGCTGTATTATTAATTATATTCTCTTCTATCCCAAATGAAATAGGAGATCTTGGGAAAAAATCCTGTTCTCCTTTAGAATCTTTTGACCCCCTAGAAAATGGATAATAAAATAAACCCGAGAAGACAGGATGTTCCCAAACTCTGAGATCATCATCAAAATCTCCTGCATTAGAAAGGTCTTCATGGTTCACAAAGAAGTTTCACATCCATTATGTCATTCAATATTAAAAAAAAACCAAAAAACAGGGAACAAATATCTTTGGGGTCAGTCTGGACATGGAGCTCAGTCTCTTACAAGTGATTTAAAACCCACTCTGTCTTGTTGCAGATATTGCTTATAGAAAGCTTCAGGCACAGAAATGCTACCCAGCTTGATTTAGCTTAAAGAAACCTTTTGTAACCTTATAAACAAACATGGTCCAGTGGGAACACAAGTGGAATTTCAGAATTTGGAAGATGAGCTGAGAGAATTTGCTCAGAAATGGGACATATTACAACAATCTCTACCAAAGGAGCAAAAACAATAAAGAGATTGACTCAGAAGAGAACAAAAAGGCCAATGCCACTTACTGGTGAGCAGTGAGTGCCTTACTCATTATAACTGTTGACTGTGTAACAATAATGTTTGGGAACATTGCAGTCCCCAGAGTGGGCTTACAGTGATGCTCATCTACTCATATGGATGGAAGGCCTTACATAAACTCTTGATTGCTCATGGAAACAGCTTCTTATCCTTCAAGTATGCTCTCAAAATGAGCCTGGGCAAGGCTGATAGTAGACGTTTTTATGAATATAAATATCAGCTTTTAAATATCTGTCATCTGATATAATGCCATGTGTTCATGCATATGTTGGGTGAATGTATTTTGACCTTATCCCCAGAGAGTGGGTTATGCCAGTTGATTAACTAAGTGAGTTATACAAAGACAGAGACAAGGGCTGTATTGGTCAAAGTCCCAGCAAGGAAGTGATGGTCCAAACGGAGGTTCATATGGTTCAAGGGCAGGGAGTTTATTGAGTGAGATGTGGGAAATGGACAAGGGATGATGAGTGAAGTCCCTAGAGATGAGCAATGATAAGAAGCTGTTTCAGTGCCTCAGTGTACATAGCATTATAGGAACACAGAGATAACTGGATATGTGGGAGAGGAGCATCTGGAAGGACCTGTGATTGTGGAGAGACACAGATATTCTCAGAGATATGATGAAACAGGGAAGAAACACCCTGGCCTGTCTCTTCACCCACTTTTTGATCTCCTACAGGTAACTCTCATTGTTCAAACCCAACTGGCTGCCAGCAGGCAAGGTGATATTGTTTGGCTGTGTCCCCACCCAAATCTCATCTGGAATTCTAGTTCTCATAATCCCTATATGTCATGGGAGGGACCAGGTAGAGATAACTGAATCATGGTTATGGGGGTTCCCCCATCCTGTTCCTATGATAGTGAGTTAGTTCTCATGAGATCTGATGGTTTTATAAGGGACGTCCCCTCTCACTGGACACTCATTCTTCTTCCTGCTTCTGTGTAAACAAGGATGTATTTGCTTTCCCTTCTGCCATGGTTGTAAGTTTCCTGAGACCTCCCCAGCCCTGTGGAGCTGTGAGTCAATTAAACCTCTTTTCTTTATAAATTACCCAGTCTTGGGCAATTCTTTATAGCAGTATAAGAATGGACTAATGCACAAGGGAACATGGGAAATGTAGTGTGCTGGGGCATCCAGGGCATAGAACAGGGCAGAAAAGGTTGAGGATACATCCTGGTGGGGGAAGAACAAGGACTACGTAATTTGTTCACAGACTTGTGCCCTGAAGCTTTACTGATAATCTCACTTCTTTGTTCTTTGCTTTCACCCTGTGGGTATGATGTTTTTCTTTCTCTCTCCTGATGGCCTGGGAGCTCTTTGAGGGTAAGAATGCTATCTCATTTCTACTTGGATACATAGCCTGGCACCTAAGGAATGTGTCAGGATATTAATCAAATGACAGGATAACTTGGGGCATCCATTCATTGGAGTTCATGGAGAAGCTAAGCAGGGCTCAGCGAACTTTTTCAGTAAAAAACTAGGTAGCAAATATTTTAGCCTTTGCAGGCTATACCATCTTCATTATAAGCTCTCAACCCTGCCTTTGCAGAGTAAAAGCAACCATAGACAAAACGTAAATGAATGAGTGTTTCTGTGTGCCAATAACACTTTTATTTACAACACAGACTGTGGGCCAAATCCATAGGTCATAGTTTGCTGACCCCTGGACAAAACTCTCAAGATTATCAGCAAATGGTTTTTGTGTTGAGTCCATCTTAAGCATAGTTTTTTAGCTGTAGACACCACCATAAGCAGTGATGTCTTCATTAAATCTTTTTGGTGAGTATCTGCCTCCATGTGATTTCTGCCCTAGGTGTGACATAAGTAGAAGAAAATTCTCAAATCATGCTTAGCATACACCAGGGTAAACTTTGGTGGAGACCTTTAACACATGTGAAATGAGAACATAAATAATTCAATGTTGTACATAAATGATTCAAGCCAATCCCAGTAGTACATGTGCACATGCACAAGTGTGTGTGTTGTGTTGTTTGTCTTGAGTGAAAGGGCAACATGAGAATTATATGTAGACCAGATGGGTGCAGCCCGAAGGTATGCGATCTGTCTCTCAGTTAAGCCAGCAGACTTTGAAATGCATGTGAGCCCTGGTCAAAACTAGATGATTTCAGCTAGGAGCAGAATGAGGGGCTGTCTTGTTTGTGGAAATAAGCAAAGCCTGCCCGAATGAAGACAAACAGAGGCTACATATTCAAAACTTGCTGTAGAAAGGAGTCAGCTGCTATCACTTACAGTTGGCAGAGACTCAAAGGCAGAGAGGGAAGTGGGAAAGCTTTATAGTAAAAAAAAGAAGTGAAAGCTTTGGTGTAGCTTGATTGGAGGCTGTGGCATGGGGAAGTTGGACGCAGCTGACTAAAAGCAAGCCATCCTATATGATTGATTTGGGGAACATAGTTAGCTTTCTTTGATTGGTTCTGAGTTGGAAGCAGAACCAAAAATTAAGAAGCTTTGTCTTACCGACCAAGCTTATGGTTTGGGTTGATTGCTGCAGAGGTTGGGGTTTGGCTTCCTGGGATGCTGCAGAGGTTGTGAATCAGAGTTCTGTTGTCATATGTGGTCTGGTCGTTGTCTGTCTGTACGTTCATTCTTTCATGTTATACAGGTTACTGCTGACTTTCCTGGTTCTGCCACCTCCTGGTTGATGTTAAAACAGAAAGAGCATCTTTGGATCTCCATCAGTTAACACAGGCCATGGTGACCTTTCCTAGTCCAGGCTTCAATGCATGCAGCCATGCTAGTGAGGACAGCAGGTGATTCAAAATGAATCTTTAGCTACCTGATTGTCACAACACTCAATGTCACTAGGAGAAGTTACATCCCAATTCTCCTTAAAACTCAGCCTTAAGTCAACCCTTTTATATGAATCTCAAATTATCCCCTTAATGACTAAATGGTTGTGTTCTCAACCAAATCTCATCTCGAATAGTATCTCCCATAATTCCCATTGTTGTGGGAGGGACTGGTGGGAGATAACTGAATCGTGGTGGTGGTTTCCCCCATACTGTTTTAGTGGGAGTCTCATGAGATCTGATGGTTTTACAAGGGGAAACCCCTTTCACTTGATTCTCACTCTTCTCTTGTCTGCCACCGTTTAAGATGTGCCGTTCACCTTCCTCCATGATTGTGAGGACTCCCTAGTCATGTGGAGCTCTAAGTCTATTAAACCTCTTTCTTTTGTAAATTGCCCAGTCTCCAGGTATGTCTTTATCAGCAGCATGAAAATGGACTGTATCAATGACCTCATCCTTAGCATCCTTTAATCCCCTTTTATATCCTTTCCAGGTCACCCTGTGAGGTGGACCCACCCAGGTTACAGGTGGGTTATTCTCTGGTTTCTATTTATTTCCCTTGCTTATATTTTTTTCTCATTATAGTTTTATCATCAGAAGGGGCAGCCTGAAGCCAGGATGCCCCATTGCGGAGTGCACCTGATGAACACAGGGATACCATCCAGGCAGAACCAGATGTAGGCAGGTTTCTTCTGTGTTTCAAATTTTTCTCTCAGGAGTGATTAAAAGATTGCAAACCTTTTCACGGGTTTGTCTGTTTTCTCTTCTTGCTTCAGTTCTTCTTCTCTGCAGTGTTTATTTTTCTTTCCTCAGTGTTAAGCTGGACTGTGAAGTCTGTCATAAATTTGCCAAATTACTGGATCCCTTTCTCTTCTTCTAAAATAAAATATGTAACCCTCTGAATTTTATTTCTATCAGTGCTTCTCTCTCAATAGACACTACATTCTTGCCTGTGAAGCACATAAGCCCTGCAGGCAGTTCATTTTGTGTGTGTGTACATTTGCTCACCTGAGTAAAGTGATACAATTCTTTTTCATAGACTTGCAGATCCCTGGAGCAGGAAGGGACGTCTGAGGTCAGGGAGGCTAATATTCTCCAAATGTGGTGTATAGTCTGCTGGGAGTATGCAAGATGATGTTAGCTAAGCATTTTAAATAGTTCTAGTTGTTTTGTATTTACTTAAATCTTACTGGTAAAATATATATAATGGGTACATTAAACTGTATGAGTTCATAAACACTACTGTCTAGGATGAGGCTGAAGCAGATGGTGCCTTGGAAACTGATTGTACTCAGTACGTATGAATTAGAAGTGTTGCCAGGTAATACTCAGATATGACAGCTGTCATAAAAATAAGTTCTGCTTCAGTGTCCTCAGTGTAACACATGAGGAAACTGAGGCTCTGGAAATGGAAAAGGTTTTTCCAAGACATCAGCTCTACACAAGCAGGACTAGGGTTATATCATCACTGCCACAATTCCCAGTGTTCTTTTATTCAGTTTTCAAAGATGTCTTCTTGGCAAGTGTGAGTTCAGCTCAAGAATGGATACCATGATCAGGCCTTCAGAAGGCCTCTTCAGGATGAATTTTCAGAAGCACAAGAAATTGGACAAAAGCCTATTCTAACTACATGGTGAATTACCTGAAAAAGCTTCATTGCCAAAGACAAAATCTAGCCATTTTCTCCATCTAAAACAACTGAAACTTTACTGGATAACAAGGTAAATGAATGCATTGCACTATTCACCGAAGTAGAGGCCTACAAGCTGCTGGTTGCTCCCAGTAATGGGAGATTCGGAAGGCAGTTAATGGGTTAGTATAGTTTTTATTGTAAAAGCAAACTAAATTAAACTGATAGTTTTAATTAAATTTGAATTGGCTGTGATTTTACTCAGTTTTAAAGGCCACTTGAGACTCTAGCGTTGCACTTAAAATCTAGTGTTGTAATTAGTGACATCTACATTTATTATAATGGTTACTGCACTTTATTGAATTTATTCAGGAGTAAACAAAAGCTCAGCATCTAAAGAGCTTGTATTCCAAGATAGGTTGGCTTTAGAAGCCTGTTTTGTCTCTGTTAGAATGTCAGGTGATGATGCTGATCTTGAAACAGGAAGTGTATGGTTTACCTATCTAGTCACAGGCTCGTATCTTGGGCTCCCTCAAGGCTAAGACATCCCCAAACATTGTAATTATGCTTTTGCTGTGATCTTTGTCTGGAAAATCCAAATTTGGTGCATGTTAAGTATGCCCCACAACCCCAATACCTCTGGATTTCAAGGTCCATGTAATGGACTGAATGTTTATGTTCCCTCCAAATTCATATGTTGGAACCCTACCTCCCAATGGGATGTTGGAACCTTAACTCCCAATGGAATATTGGAACCCTACCTCCAGTGAGATGTTGGAACCCTGCCTCCCAGTGGGGTAGTATTAGGAGGAAAGGCCTTTGGGAGGTGACTGGGTTTAGATGAGGTCATGAGGCAGAACCCCCGTAATGGGATTAGTGTCTTTATAAGAAGACAAAGAGACTACAACTAGCTGTCTGCCATGAGAGGACACAGCAAAGTGTCAATCTGCAAGCCAGGAAGAGGGCCTGCACCAGGAACCCAGTTCACTAATCCTGTACTTCTCAGTCTTCAGAACTGTGAGAAATAAATTTCCATTGTCTAAGCCACCTAGCATTTCTTTTGTTATAGCTTCTCAAACTAGAATAGTCCACCACAAGTCTAGATTTGGAGACAGTCACGTGACGATTTATTTGATCTGGAAATCTGAAGAGCTGCATGCGTGGTAGTCCCAGAAAATGTTTACAAGGGAAGCTGCTGGCTTCCTGGAAGGGCAGTGTCTTGGTGGCTCCATTTTTGTCAGTTCCAGGCAAAATTAAAATCTGAAACAACGGCTCTTATCACTTTGGTGTGTGCAGCATTATCTGAGAGAGAGGCTTATTAAAAAGAATGTTCAGGACCTCATTTTTAGAAATTCTGGTTTAGTAAGTAGATGGTAGGAAAAAAACAAATTAACTGCTTTTTCCTACTGTACTCTCACTCTCAACACAGAAAAGTTCTGACACCGGTTGTATTGTGTTTTTCTTTTATACATCAATTCAATTCTCCAGCAGACATCAACTGAATGTCCTACGATTCAGTTTAATTTGGGCACGCTTTACCTGGAGTTTGGGTCAGATACCCCAGGTTAAAGGCTGAGTCCCACAAAACTGTCCCTACTTCAGGGCCTCTTCAGCCTCTGACCAACTGGCTGTCAATTTGGGGTTCCCTTGATTCATTTCTCAGGTTTGATTATTTGTTAGAGTGGCTCACAGAACTCAGGAAAGTGCTTTGCTTACATTTACTGATTTATTACAAAGCATCTAGATGAAAGAGATGCTATAGGCCAAGGTATGTGGCAGGGGGTACAGAGCTTTAATGCCCTCTCCTGGAATGCCACCCTCCTATCACCACGATGCATTCAGCAGCCTAGGGACTCTGAAGCCTGTAGCTCGGGGATTTTTATGGAGGTTTCATCACCTAGGTGAGATTACTTGTGAACTCTTTCTCCAGCCTCTCTCCTCCTCCTCCAGGAAGATGGAGGAAGAGGCTGGAAGCTCTGAGTTTGTAATCATGGCTTGGTCTTTCTGGTGACCAACCCCTACCCAGACACTCACCAAGAGTCACCTCATTAGAACTAAAGACTCTCCTATCACCGAGAAATTTCCAAGGGATTTAGGCGGTCTGTGTTAGAAACCAGGTCAAAGACCGAATATCAGAACAAAAGATTCTCCTACAGCCCGATTGCTCAGGAAATCACAGGGCTTTAGGAACCAGGGGCAGAGACCAAATATGTATTTTGTATTATATCACCATATCACAGTAAGTGCATAGGCAAAAACCTCTTTTTGCAAAACTCTAGTCTGAAGCATTAATTCAGTCCAGTGGAATCTGCAAAAAAATCAGCTGAGAAACAGGAATAGGAGTCCCTTCTCAAAACAGGAATAGGAGTACCTTCTCAGTGGGTTGCTATATTTTATACTCTGTTGGGAGGTCCATATGAGGACAGTCTATAAAAATTATTTGATAAGAATGAGATTAAGGCAGGAACTATATTTTAATCACACATGAATAAATGCTTACAAAAATAATATAGAATATATAACATAGAAAATGAATGACACTTAGGCCATTTAATCCCCCTTCCTAGAGGCAGTGGTTCACGGTCTGCTATGTTATTCGTCTGGATCTTTCCCTCTTTGTTTATAAGCACAGGTACTTCCCTAGTAGATTTTCCCTCAGTTTGTTCTGAGTTCTGAGGGATTTCTTCTACTTTGTATTTTTAGGGTCTTGGGTTATTCCTTTGATGTAACATCTCATTCTTATTTTATGGACGTAAATACTTTCCCAATGTCTTTAAAATGGTGTTTAGTTGTTTTCCCCCTTTTTGGGAGTACTATCTGTGGTTTTCTGTGTTACCACATTTGTTGCTTACCTTGATGTTTCTCTGGCAAGATGCAGGCATTTCTCAAATGCCTGTTGATTCTCACTCATTCATATGTAAGAACAAGGCAATAGGAAAGCTTAGGGATGGTTGACAAATGAATATCTCAGTAGGGACAGTGGGCTAGAATCTGGACATTTTGCTTTGGGTTGTCTACTGCCAGCATGCAGAGTGCTTTCCTCAGGGATGTCCACATCTACACTCCCCCTAGCTGCCTCGACTTTCTCCATTTAGTCAATTTCTATGTAAGAAGACTCCCTGTTGCTCTTGTTTTTTTCTTGCAGTTGTTTTTGTTGCAGGCAAACACCTGCCTTTAGGACATTCTGAACATGTGAGGAGGGGAGCTGACTACTCCGTAGGCAGAACTTCAGTTGACCTCACTTTCCTCCTTCCTGTTTTCATTTCCATCCTGGTGTTTAGGATTCCAAACCTCAACGGAATTTTCTTCTTTTAAGACTGAATGGTCAAAACTCAGAATTTTTCACGAGTGACACATGTACTTACTAAGATTTAAAAGAAGTTGAATGTTAAACAACAAATACCAGGAAAACAAACCTGGTGTGAAAAGTTAAAAGTTCCTCTTCAAAGTTTCCCTTTTTGTTGAAGAATAAATAATAAGTGTTAGAAATAGTAGTTTCTTTTAAAAACTAACTTCCTTCAAGCTTCCTTGCATTTTACTAACGACTCTTTGTTAAGCCCTATGTAGATGTTAACTGTAGTAAGGAAATAAGTCCATTCTATGTCCTTGTACTTTAACCAGTTATTTGTTCTGGCCTATAGCCTGCTCAGACATGTCCGAACGTGCCCAGGCATTTCCCTGCATATAGCTTATGCCTCTTCCTTATTTGGAAATGTTATTTTTCTGCTAGTTTCCCATAAACAACCCCCTTTCTTTCTTTGTTCTCCATTGCACATTTACTTATTTAGAAAAGTTTTAAATTTTGAGCATTTGGGATCAGTCTAGATTGTGCTGTCCAGCTCCAGCCAATGGAGATAGGACGCAACAGTAAGAACCAAATGCCTCAGGGATAAAACCTCTGCTTTTCATTGTTCATTGCTGCTCTTATGACAATCGGACTTCTGAGAACCACTCTTTCTGCAAAAAGTAAAATTGCCTTCCTTGCTGAGAAAATTCTTTGTCTGAGTGCTAGTTCTTTTTTTCGGCACCAAGGGACAAGTTTTTGCTTCTAAAACTGGGTACTTAAGTAGTGACCAAGACTTGGGACACTGCCACATGGTTCAGAGAGATTTCAGGTTTGAATCTGTGTCTGTAAGGAAGAGTGAGCTTTGATTAAAGCTGACACAAATCTGAATTATTTCCATCTGAGTCCTTTAATTCAAACCTATTTTCTTGGAAACTGTGAACCTCAGATTACTTATTAAGAATCAACAAAATAATCAAATAGCAATGAAAAATCCCAAACTTGTACATGGACACAAAAGGAAAAAGTCAGATGTAATTTCTTTTAAATGAATACAAATCCAATTACTCTTATTCTTATTATCAGTATAGATCTGTGGAGCACTGAACACCAATTTCTGAATTCAACCATTTTGTTCACAAAAGCTATAATATTAAAAAAAATTAGATCTTGGGTAGAGCCTTATAGATTAAGTGGAACACACTCCTAATTGTATAGAGAGGGAAATGAAGCAAACCATATTGGGAAGTGGTTAAAAATCTGGGCTTTGGGCCAGGCACGGTGGCTCACGCCTGTAATCCCAGCATTTTGGGAGGCTGAGGTGGTGGATCACCTAAGGTCAGCAGTTTGCGACCAGCCTAACTAACATGGTGAAACCCCGTCTCTACTAAAAAAAATAAAAATAAAAAATTAGTCAGGCCTGGTGGCAGAAACCTGTAATCCCAGCTACTCAGGAGGCTGAGGCAGGAGAATCACTTGAACCCAGGAGACAGAGGTTGCTGTGAGCTGAGATCCTGCCATTGTACTCCAGCCTGGGTGAGAGAGTAAGACTCTGTCTCAAAAAAAAAAAAAATTGGGACTTTAAATTTAGGTAGATCTGTGTTCTCATCTGCTTTGGTCTGGAGGTGACACCATTCCTTCTGCTCAGAGTCTACTGGTCAGAACTGATCACATGACCCTATCCTAACTGCAGGACAGGTTGGAGAACCTGGGGCTGTATAAAGACTATTTGGTGAACACCAGCTCTCTTTGCAAAATCACTACCATAAATATCAGATTCAAATAGATGAATACCTTTTGTTTAGGTTTACAGTAACTTTTGTTTAGGTCTACAGTTGTTGGTGGAATTAGGACTAGAAACCAGGTAAGAAGTCTGAGCCACAGTTGAAGGCTCTATCAGTAAAAGCCTTTCAGCTTACATGTGGTGAAACTTAGGTTTCCAGAGACAGCAAGCTTTTCAAGATGTGGGATGAATTTAAGAGAAAACTGCATCTTGCTCTTTGTGCTCTTTTCACTTAACCACGCTGCCTCTTTCTCCTCTCCTGGAGATTTCTGTACTAACATCTCACAATTATTTCTGTGATGTTTTTCCTCCCAAATTACTGAATTGTTTATTATCACCTAGGAAGAATAAGTCTTTCAATGAAATGTATGAGCATGTAAATTTTATGATAATGAGAAACATTTCCTCCTAAAACTAGGATTGAGCATCTGGAAACATAAAACACACATTAAAATGACTGAAGAGACCCCCTCCCCCCAGTCAAAGTAATTAAAGTTTGTTTGCAAAGATTTGTGTTAAGATCAGGAAGTGCTTCTTTAAGTTCTGTGATGGTGAAGTCTTGTCATAATGACAAATGGGTCTTCTAACAGGCAAATGCCATTGATACTTCACTGTGGAACTTCATTCTAGAACTATGATTGTGAACTATGAGGTATCCATAAAATTAAGTGAAGTAGGAAGGCACTATCTCTAAAGTGGGTTGGACTTCCATTTTGGTGGACTAAAAATGGCTGCAGATTCTTTGGCATATTTCCCACTGAGAGGTAGGGCCCCTTTGAGGGGACTGGCCCATACCTTCTTTGACTAACAAAATAAGGTAGAAATGACATTGTGGTAGTTTCCAGGCCCAGGCTTAGGTAACTTCCATTTCTTGTCTTTCAAAATACTTATGCTGGGAAACTTAAGCAGTTCCTAAGAGTATGTGGAGAGAGAGGGTTTCGGCTATGTCCAGTTTTCCACTCATTCCCACCAAAGCACCAGATGTGCCAGGGAAGAAGTCTTGGGAGTAAATCTCTCCATCCTGGTTGCCCTACCTAAGTCCAGAGGATCAGAGACAAACTGCCTGGCTATGCTGTTTCTGAATTCCAAGACAAAACTGTGAGCACAATAAAATGATTGTTTATGTTGGGAACTGCTGGGGTAATTTGTTATACAACAATTGGTAACTGGTAAACCTATCCTTTATGGTTCCTACCTGGTTATGAAGGCAAGCTCTGGAAACAGACTGCTTCATTTTGAATCTCACCTCCATGACTTAGAGTCCATGTTTCCTTAGCCAGATCACTTAAATTTTCTCTGCTTCAGTCTCTTCCTCTATAAAGTTAAGATACTGAGATTTACCTCATAAGATAATTGTGAGGACTAAACACATTAATTACTGTAAAGTTCTTAGAATATAACTCAGTAAATATTAAGTAGGTTTTTTTCTGAGGGCCTACTGTGTGCCAGGTACTGTGATAGGTTCTAGGGGTTTGTTTGAAAAAAATAGGCCAAAGCCCCCCCTACCCCCCACCCATCTTGAAATTTACTTTCTAGTTAAATGTTATTATTCTATATACATTTAAAATAAACAGATAAGTAAAATCCTGAACTCATGGAATCCGGAGTCTTTCTACATTTATAGACTTCAGCGTACATCGTCAAATGTGTGTTTTTTTAAATCACATTTCTGAACAGCCCTACTTTTTTTATGTGAATAATCTTTGATTGTAGTGATTACGGTGCTTATGGTGACAACCAAGAACAGGCTTCAGAAAGAAAGCAGCTGTGTAGCTATGGCCAATTTGAACTTCTTGAGTCAATATATTTACTTGTAAAATGGACAATTCTATTGAAAGAAATTGAAGGTCTTACCCACTCCATCCAAGGAATTGACAAGAGATCCCCAAGAAGTTTGCATAGAGTGAGGTAAGAGCCCATTTTCTGTTGATGAAGGTGAGGGGTTTGCATTTTCTAAACTTTAGATTTGTACCTGTAGCCTGATATGGACAAGGGCAGTTTCAGGGGCAACAGGCAAGTGTATTTAAAATGTGACTTAGAAAAGATAAGGCAAGTGGCTGCCATGTTGCTGAGTTATTCCTATGTAGAAGACAATGTTCCCACCCGTGGGAGGCTTCTCCGTCACTCTCACACTCACACATCCAGCAAACATCACCCTCTCTCCATCTCTTTTTCAAACTCACATTTCTTTTCTACCATGACAGCTACTCTGATTGACTGTGGCCACTGACACCTCTGCTTGGAGCTTCATGAAGTGGTATTCTCATTCTTCATGCACTTACCCATGAATATTTACTATACTGCTGTCGAGTGCTGCACATACACAGGTGATAGTAATGTACCAAGAGAGGCGTAGTTGTACCAACAGAGGTTTCTCCAGGATTATGTGAGAGCTTGAGAAAGAGGCTCTTCACACAGATGAGGAAGCTCTGGACAGGGTTCAAGGGCAACTGTTGTTTCTGTCTCTCTAGTAACCCTTTCTTCTCTCTGCCGATAATTAACCTCTTTCTTGTGAGGGATAAACCCTGCATATTCTGAGTAGGACTGACTCACAAACCCCTGGGAAGAACAGAAGGCATGTGACCCTACAAGCAAGTGTCTCCCCTGGGAATTTTATGACATAACCATTGGCAGAGACTCATTTAGCCAAGGTTGCTAATGGGATGGAATGTAACTTTGGGATGATAAAGTCTTTCTCCAGACTTTATCATCTGGAGAAAGTCTACCTATGAATGGAACACATACTAGAAAAGATGGAGAGACATGCCCAAGTCAACCTAAGGTCATTAAAGTTTTGTTGCAAAGATTTACGTCAAAATAAAAATACATACCCTTAAATTTTAGGATGTATTTTAATAGTGTGTTAGTGTAATAGTGTAACAGACTAGTGTTCTGAGAACACTGTCTTAAACTGCTGGGGCATCTGCCTAAGAATGAAACCAAAGAACAGGAAAGCAGACCTAGAAGAGGGAGGGAAAGGACGTCCTAAAAATAGCATTCGAGCTTCTGGATCCAACCATGTCTGTTGCTGGATGTTAGTCCTGGTACCTCTTGTTACATGATCCAGTGAATGGCTCCTCATGCCCTTCTCTCCCCATACTTTTCCTCCTTTATTGCTTAGGGTGGTTTTAAGTAGATTTCCATTGTCTGCAAGCATAGAAAGGTTTCTGGGGTATATAGCATTTCAGCTGCATCTTTAAGGATGAATAGGAAATTCTCAGGTGAAACAGGGATGGAACTGAGGTGAGTAAGACTTTTTGGGCAGAAGGAACATATAAACAACTGAGGGAGAAAGATTCTAAGAAGAATATTTATATAAAATAATTATACAAGGGGCATTTCTATGGGCTCAGGCTTCTTACTTAGAAAAATACAGTTGGCTCGCTATAGCCATGGGTTCCACATCTGTGGATTCAAACAACTGAAGATCGAAAATAGTAGGGGAAAAAGAATGGTTGTGTCTGTACGAAATATAGGTGGAATTTTTGTTCTTGCCATTGTCCCCAAACAATACAGTATAGCAGTAATTTATATAGCACTGACCATGCATTAGGTATAAGTAATCTAGATATGATTTAAAGTATATAGGAGGATGTGCACAAGTTATATGCAAATACTATGTTATTTTATATCAGAAACTTGAGCAGCTGTAGAGTCTGGTATCCATGACAGGGCCCTGGAACCAGTCCTCTAAGGATACTGAGGGTTGACTGTACAGCTATAGGGCGACCAAAATTCATTTGTAAACAGTACCCACAAGACTGTGGCCTTCGAGTGAAATCTATGAAGCAGTAATGAATTGGGAAAACACTAGCTCATGATGTAGACTCAGTCACCTTCTACTTCTATGAAGTTCTAAGTGTGGTAGTCATGGGAGCAGTGATGGAAATAATACCTTTAACAAGAATTTCAATGAATCTGTTGGGGCACACTCACAGAAGTTAGGAGAAATCAATCATGTTTACTTTATGCCTTATTTGTTTAGAATGGCTGATAAATCAGCTTTTACTAATTGCTCATGGAACTAGTTTCAGCTGATCTCTGCCATTCTACAAAAAAAACCCTAAAAACCAAAAACCAAAAAACCCAAATACTAATTGGTTTTTTAACCAATATGAATACTAAATTTAATGCACCTGATAATTAAAATGACTCCTTTACATGGCTTGATCAGTGATGACTAAACCCATAAGCAATTTGAATACGTCATTCTCCTTCCTTCAAGTGAACGCCTTTCTCCTCTTCCCTCCTACTGTCTTGGTTTATCCATCCTTTAATGTTCATTTCCAATTCTACTTGCTCCAAATAGTTGCCTCTGAATACTACAATGAAATCAATCCCCAGAATGTATTCTCTTCTGAATACATGCCTGAGTTTACCAAATACCCTAGGTACTAACTATTGGCTCTTTATGAAATTAACTTGAATTACAGCTTAAGTTGGGTTCAAGATCTACTTGGATGCAGTGTGTGGGTCTCGGGGAGTTTAATCCCAATGTCTGATCTTTTGATTGAAGATCAGATTCTGCATATAACTTCATCAGAATCCCACCAATATACGTCAGCTCTTTTTGAAAGGTGTCTCCAGGTATTGTAGTTGCATGAGATGTTAATAAGTAATATGCAAAAATAGCTTTGTGATGAAATACAAATATGTTTGTGGGAAATTCTACATTCAATCAATCTCTGCAGGTCTTATCAGAGCCTTTAATATACTTTTATTTATTTCCAAAAGAAAGATATGGTACAAAGCACTTCACATGTTATCTACTGGCCCATTTCTCTTAAGAATATTAAACTCCTTGATTTTCTAGGTAAAAATGTGTTTTGCTTCTGTCTTTGCTCACTAAGTGACTTCTAGAAATGCCTTTCCTTTGTAGATACCCATTTCACTTGGGAGGCAGAGTATCTCAGGCATCTAATTTTACATTATGAAATAATCTTGACCAAGTGACCATGCAGGTCTGCTGTAATCTTCCAGTTCTTGATCTTTCTTTAAGACGTGTCAGCAATTAACATTGAAGGAATTTATTTCACTAAGTGGTGTATGTTATAACTTCATCTACTAGAAAGTTCCTTTTTTCCTCCCAAATCTTAGTCCAAAAGGAGGACAACTGTTTTTTCCTGCTGAATGCTTCCAGTCATATTTGAATGTAAAAATAGTTATTAAATATATTATTAACCACACCTACCCCTACTTCTGTGTAAGCTAAGACTTGTGCTCATTTTAAGGTGATTTCACGAAAAGTGATTTCTGTCCCTGTATTTAGAGATGCCTTGAAAGACTGTTCATATCCTCTTTCATAGTTAGAACTGGAAGCTCTGGGAGTCATGATGTAGAAAGACTTTGAGCTTTGGAGCAAACCCAACTTGAATTTGAATACCTGTTCCGTTTCTTACTAATCTCATGGGTTTGGGAAAGGCTTTTACCTTTCTGAATCTCATTCTCTTCAACTACGAGATTAGAATGTTAGTACTGTGAATATAAAAAATAGAGCTGAATCTACAAGCAAATAGTTTATTTTGGAATAATATATGAGAAGTAGAATTGCAATTTGGGGGTACATAAACCAGGGCAGCCCCCAGATGTGTTTGAAGAACAAAGGGAAAGGCTGGGGTTTCATTAGGGGAAAAGAAGAAGGTTATACAAGTTATTCTGAAAGGAAGTTCATTGGTGGCTTACAGGAGCAGGCAGGTTCTGACTGGTGAGTGGTAGCCGTTACTAGGTAAAACTTGAAATCATAAAGTTGTAGCTGGCTATTGTGGTTTTGGACTGGGCTGGCGAGATAATTCCTGGAGGAAGTGTTTGTGACCTGAATGCTTTTCCCCATGGCTCCCAGACTCTATGTTAGTTGGGTGGGACCAAAATGAGTCCATTTTGCATAATCAATTTTCACAGCACCCACCCACCTCATCATAAAGTTGTGGTCTTCCTAGTTGAGCTCTCATCTTTGCAAGCTGATAAACAGGATGATTGATATGGTTTGGCTCTGTGTCCCCACCCAAATCTCAGGTTCAATTTTAATCCCCATGGGTTGGGGACGGGACCTGGTGGGAGGTGACTGGACACATGGAGGTGGTTTACCCCATGCTCTTCTCCTGAGACTAAGTGAGTTCTCATGAGACCTCATGGTTTAAAAGCGTGTGGCAGTTCCCGATTCTGTCTCTCTCTCTCTCTCTCCCACCCCTCCTCCTCTCTCTGGCATTCTCTCTCTCTTTCTCTCTCTGTGTCTGTCTCTGTCTCTGTTCCTCTCTCTTTGGCCACCATGTAAAACGTGCCTTGTTTCTCCTTTGCTTTGCCTTCCTTCATGATTGTAAGTTTCCTGAGGCCTCCCCCAGCTATGTGGAACTGTGAGTCAATTACACCTATATTCTTTATATATTACCAGTTTTAAGTAGTTCTTTATAGCAGTGTAAAAATGAACTAATACAATGATCCAGGGCCAAATTATTACCCCAAGTCCATCTGTTGCCCACATTGTTTGAAATTGTGCTTCCTTCTGCAGACTAAACTTTTTTCCATACCATCGTGCTCTCTCTCTGTTCAATTCAGTACACAGACCTCTTTTTCGGTCTCTCATTGCCAGTCTTCCTGTACACATGATGTCCACAAGCTGTAGATATCATGTAGATATTTCAGAATCTCTCAGGTCAATCACAGCCTGAGATAAAATCTTTGATTATTTTGTTGAAATGAGTTAACACTGTCTGAAGCTGGTCATATATTCTTTTCTAAGATACAGTCTGGAACAGCCTGAACTACAAAAAAATTGAAATGTATTTTCTTAATCTCTATCAAAAGCATCACAAATTCCTAATCTGATCCTTTTTTATTGTTTTGGGAAGTTTATTATAGCTTTTCATTATGAAAAAATTCAAACATACAAAATAGAGATAATATAATAAAGTCTTACCTACCCAGTATGCAGTCTCAGCAATGGCCAATTTATAAGTAGTCTCGTTTCGTTTAGATCTTCTACTTCTTCCTCACCATTAAATTATTTTGGGACAAGGGCCGGGCACGGTGGCTCACGCCTATAATCCCAGCACTTTGGGAGGCCAAGGCAGGTGGATCACGAGGTCAAGAGATCAAGACCATCCTGGTCAACATGGTGAAACCCCGTCTCTACTAAAAATACAAAAAATTAGCTGGGCATGGTGGCATGTGCCTGTAATCCCAGCTACTCAGGAGGCTGAGGCAGGAGAATTGCCTGAACCCAGGAGGCGGAGGTTGTGGTGAGCCGAGATCGCGCCATTGCACTGCAGCCTGGGTAATGAGCGAAACTCCGTCTCAAAAAAAAAAATTATTTTGGGACAAATCTGAGACATCTCATCATTTCATCTATGATTATTTCAATATGTACATTTATAAATGATGAAGGCATCTTGTAAACATAGAACTACAATGCAAATATCACAACTAAAGGTTAAAAGAATTTGTAATCTGTCAATTATTTTGAATGGTGAAAAAGACAAAAAATTGCGTAGGAGTTGAGGTTCATTACTGGGCCTCTGTGGACTGATAAAATAATGACTTGAAAGCCTTGAACAATTTATGATCATGATCTTCACCTCTATCTGCAGATTAGAAATATCTGGAAAATTATAAATTGTGAAGAGAAAAGAAGTAAAGTCTATGGAGGGACCACATAGTATTTTTGAACCTGTGGATGGGGGATGTGGTTGCCCCCACCCAGCAAAGTTTACAGGAAACTGAACATTTTTGGAGACCTATATTTACTGGGTTCCCCTGAGCTGCAATTATTATTATTATTCTTATTTAAAAAAATGAACCCTTGCTCTGTTGCTCCGGCTGGAGTTCAGTGGCATGGTCACAGCTCACTGAAGCCTTGACCTTCCTGACTCAAGCAATCCTCCTGCCTCAGCCTCCTGAGTAGCTGAGACCACAGGCACGCACTCACCATACCTGGCTAATTTTATTTATATTTTATAGAGATGGGTGTTTATATGCTGCCCAGTTGGTTTTTAACTCCTGGGTTCCAGCAGTATGCTGGCCTTGGCCTCATGGAATGCTGGGACTACAGGTGTAAGCCCCTGCACCTGGCCTGAGCTGCAGTTTTTGACCCTCTTGCCAATGTTAGTAATCACTGTATCATTGATAGAAGGTGATTTTTTTTTCTGTTTTAGAATCGATAGCATTTGCTGCGGTATGGATTTTAGACTCAAATGAGAGAACCAGTATGTTTATGATATTATTATTCCTCTCAGGAACTAGCAACATGTTAAAAAGGAAGCTCTTTAAAATATGTCCTAAGTGTACTACTGAGGACCAGTAATTATACCCAAGTGGCAACATTTCCTATCAAAACATGGCAGAATTTCTCTTTCTAGAAAAGTGCCAAGTTAATTAGCACCTTACAGGACCTTGTTATGGCTCAGAACCACTTTACATCTGTTGATGATTTAATCATTATAAGTGTGACACAAGGAAATTGAACTTCACTTTCTGTTACATAATGTAAATTGACAGTCAGTGAATGCTGCTCAATAGCTTCATGTCATTAACAAAGTTGTTTCTTAAGCTCATAACAAATATCAAGTTCTCAGTAGGTTAAGAAAACAGACTCAACATGTGACAGTTTTGAGATGTGACATTGCCCAGGGCATGTCTGTTTTGCTTTCGGAATTCGTAGGCTGCTGATAGAGATCATATGGGCACTGATCTCTGAGGTCAAGAAGGTTCTAGAAGCACATCCTATAGGGCAGGACAAAGAACCCTCCAGCCACTGCTCTCCCAGGTTGTCTTTAGCTATTGACAGGGGGTGAGGCAAGGGTCCTGTTCTGCTCAAAAGGACTTCTGCCTGGGAAGTGTGGGGATGCATCTGGGGTCTTGCCATGCAGTGGGAAGGAAGGAGTGCTTTGTGAACAAAGCCACAGGCTGGCCTCCTCCTGTGCATCCACAGCTTTTCATAACCCAGTCCTGGGATCCTCTCTGATCAGAACATTTTGAGACACACTCCTGGGTCTGGTGTCTCAGCAGAGCAGCACAGGCGGGGACAGAACATACAATGCTGAAACAGCATGAACCTCATCCCTGCTCTTAGTACCAGCCCAGGCAACTGGTACAAATTCACAGAGTCAGCCTGCATGGCCAGCTCTGTGCTGCCTTGGGAGGGTACTTTCTCTCTTTCTCTTCCCACAATATTGTCCTAATCCTCAATGTTATGTGGAGCCATTGACCTCTCTTGAGCCCTCATTTAATTATGATGGGATGTATGATTTTTCCTTTCATACATCCCATCATAGGTAAATGAGGAAAGGTTTTCCACCTCTTCCAGGTGGGGTTTAATTGTGCTCAGAGTTAGTACAAAACAAAAATTGACAACCAAATAAAAATTGCAAACAAGTCAACAACAAAAACATAGAGAAGGCAAGGGCTTTAGGGTAGCAGCAAAGATCCTAACAGCAAAGATTTGAGTTGGATGGAACAGAAAGATTGTCAGGATTTGCAGGCTTCTCAGGGGACTCAGGCATGGAGACTGAAGCAGTCTTAGGGAAAGGATCTGACATCAGGAGGACTGGACCTGCAGAGGGGGTGTCTGAGCCCAGATCACTCCATTTTTTGGAGAGTGGGGATTGGAGCATCTGCCGTGGTGGCTGGGGGTTCCCAATGGAGATGCTAGGGACAGAAAGCCTTAGGGAGGCAACAAGTAAACCTGTAAGGGACAGGAGCTGGTGATTTGCAGGTCGGCAGCCCGAGGGGGTCCTGGACACTGATTACAATGGAAGCAAATGTGTCCACAACTTGGTCATAAAGTGGGAAGAGTAAGTCAGTCTCAAAGTCGGTGTGAGGTGTGGCTGCTAAGTGATCAAATGGTAGAAAATGGACTCTAAATCTAGCTTGTTTTGTGTTCTTGAATAAGAAATTGCCTAGTTTGAACCATATATATGTTTTTCTTCTTAGTACTTAAATACATGGTAATGATAGAAAACCAGAAACTTTGGATGATAAAAATAAAAAAAATATAAAAAAAATCCCCCTCAAATTTCTAGTATATAGAGAAAAATCACTTTGTAATTTGATATAGGTTCGTTCTCTCCCTCCTCCTTTCTTCCTTCTCTCTCTCATTTCCTTTCATTGGGTTTATGTGAAAAAATATATAAATATTATAACATATACTACATTTCATTTTGTATCATAACTTTCATCCTTAATACTGGAGACACCTTTTTATGTATCTGCACATTATTTTTGATGGCTGAGTAGTATTCATTGTATTAGTGTATTCAGTCTTCATTGTCTAACAATTGACATGATGCTCTAATTCTTTTGCTCAGGAAAGCAGGACATTGGAGGATTCTATTCTCTGAGCTGTACCTCTGTTAGTGAGCCTCTGAAGTCTACTGGGGAAGAAATGAGGAAGGCTTCCACAGACATAGACTCTTGGAGTGGGAAGGAAAGGTGGTTGAGGTTTTGGAAATTTTGATCTAGTTTCATTTTGTGTCATTTATAACCACCACCTCACCCTTAGGTGGTCCAGCCTCTGCTTGACAGTGGCTAGGAATATGCTGTGTCAGAAAGCCACTGATGAGCTTATGAAATACCCATCTGGTATGGTTTGACTATGTTTCCACCTAGATCTCATCTTGAATTGTAACTCCCATAATCCCCATGCATCATGGGAGGGACTGGGTGGCAGGTAATTAAATCATGGGGGTGGTTACCCCCATGCTGCTGTTTTTGTCATAGTGAGTGAGCTGCACAAGGTCTGATGGTTTTATCAAAGGCAGTTCCTCTGTACACACTGTCTTGCCTTCCACCACGTAAGACATGCCTTTGTTCTTTCTTTGCTTTCTGCCATGAATATGAGGCCTCCCCAGCCATGCTGAACTGTGAGTCAGTTAAGCCTCTTCCCTTTGTAAACTACCCAGTCTTGGATATGTCTTTATTAGCAGCATGAGAACGGACTAATACCCCATTATAAAATATTTTTCTATAGAATTATCCAGAATCTGCTTTAAAACATGAGATCTGGAGTCTAACAAACTGAGTCTACCATCCTAGACAAATGTCCTAACATTTTTGTCTAATCATTTGTCCTAGACATATGTCCTAACCTGTCAGGCCCTCAGTTTTCCACATCTGTAAAATTGATATCATAAAAGACTGTGCCTCAGATAGTTGCTAGGTGTATGAAATAAGATAAGCGTGTGGAGCCTGTGACAGAGCTCAATGAAAGTCAGCCATCATCACCATAACAGCTGTATGTTATCACAACACAGCATATATTTGGCCCCTGCTATGTGACAGCCCTGTGGCACATAAAGGTGTTGTCTGTGTCATGGCCCCTATCTCATTCTACTCTTGTTGACCCTAATTCTCTTGTTCTTCAGAGGATAGCAGTTCATGTCCTTCACCCCACCCAGCTCTCTCCCTCCATTTTTACCCATTTTGAATGGTCTTAAGCTCTTCTCTTCATCTTCTCTATCCTGGCTTCAGTTCCTCAAAGACCTACTTCAGTGATGTGAGGTCCAGTGGGTTCCCCATTGAGTATACAGGGGTCTTTGCTTCCTAGAGCCTCTATTCCATTTCATCCTCAGGAGACACAGGTGGAAGAACATCTCTGTGCAGATGAATTCTGTTTAAAAAGCGGCAAATGTGCCTTGCCTACTTTTTGATAGGATTGTTTTTCTTGTAAATTTGTTTTAGTTCTTTGTAGATTTTGGATATTAGCCCTTTTTCAGATGGGTAGCAAAAAAAAAAAAAAAAAAGACACTTATGCAGCCAACAAACGTGAAAAAATGCTTATCACTGGTCATTAGAGAAATGCAAATCAAAACCACAATGAGATACCATCTCACACCAGTTAGAATGGCGATCATTAAAAAATCTGGAGACAACGGATGCTGGAGAGGATGTGGAGAAATAGAAACACCTTTACACTGTTGATGGGAGTGTAAATTAGTTCAACCAGTGTGGAAGACAGTATGGTGATTCCTCAAGGATCTATAAATAAAAATACCACTTGACCCAGCAATCTCATTACTGGGTATATACCCAAAGGATTATAAATAATTGTATTATAAGGACACATGCACATGTATGTTCATTGTGGCACTGTTTACAATAGCAAAGACTTGGAACCAACCCAAATGTTCATCAAGGATAGACTGGATAAAGAAAACGTGGCACATAGATACAATGGCATACTATGCAGCTATAAAAAAGGATGAGTTCATGCCCTTTGCAGGGACATGGATGAACCTGGAAACCATCATTCTCAGCAAACTGACACAAGAACAGAAAACCAAACACTGCGTTCTCACTCATAAGTGGGTATTGAACAGTGTGAACACATGCACACAGGGAGGGGAATATCACACACTGGGGTCTGTTGGGGGGTGAGGAGCTAGGGGAGTGATACCAGGAGGTGGGGAGGTTGGGGAGGGATAACATTGGGAGAAATACCTAATGTAGGTGAAGCGGGGATGGAGGCAGCAAAACACTGCGGCATGTGTATACCTAGTAATAACAGTCCTGCAAGATCTGCACATGTACCCCAGAAGTTAAAGTATATAAAAAATACATAAAGCTGCAAAAAAGAGAAGCAAATATGAAGCATAAGGTGTTTCGATGTTCAGTATCATTCGCTTCCAGCTTCCCTCTTAAGAACAGACAGATTTTGATGAAATTATCAGTACAAGAACATTCTGAAAATGGAAATTACACACTGAACTTCTTGAGGGTGGAGACTGTACTGTATTCTTTTTTTTGTCTCTCTAGTTCATGGAAGACACTATTATATTTACTGTGTATCAAGCTCTTACTAGGTGCTAGCTGCCATACAAAATACCTTAAATGCACTCCAAATCTTGCAACAAGCCCAAGAAGGAAGTTAGTTTACCATTACCACCTGAACTGCTGGGAAACTTGGAACTCAGAGAGATTAGGTAAAATACCCAAAGTCATACAGTTGTTAAGTTTTGGGATTTTAGCAGGCCAATAAATAAGGATGTTTTCCTGTTATCACAAATTCAAAATCAATTGATAGATATAGGAGTCAAACAGATAAAGACTAAAATATTGCCTTTATAGTATTATAACGCTGGCTGGAAAATGTGGTCATAGATTTATGGCCGGGGGCTTGTTGATAACTTCTTTCTTTTTTTTTCATGAGTGAAGATTTTATGATAGGCCAACCAAGGTATAAGAAAATTAGAGACTGAAGAGCAGTTGACTGCCACACATTGATTTGGGTGAGGGGTGGGGCATAGGGCTGGGAAAGAGAGGGGTCAGCTTTGGAGAGAAAAGGATATGAATTCTCAGAGCTTATTTTCATTAAGTAGATTGGCTTTACCTAATCGCCAAGCATGGACCAATGAGCCCCCACAATCTGAGCTCATTCCTTTATGGGCAGCACGAGAGGCTGAGAGCTTCATCCACAGAAGATTCTTTGCTGGCAGACACAATTTCAGGGGAAGGAGGGCCCTCTGCCAATCTTCCATGCAGACTTGACCCCAGATCTCTTTGACTTCAGGGTGTTCATATTTTTCAAAAGGCTTCTGTTTCTCAATGGTTTGTTTACTGAATGACTTTGATTTCCTCTTCAGAATATGTTAGAAATGAAATTACAAACAAAACAAAACAAAACAACAATTTTCTTTGGAGACTTTTTCGTGCATCAGGATTTTTTTTTTTTTTAATTTGAGCAGAGTCTGGCACTGTTGCCTGGGCTGGAGTGCAGTGGTGTGATCTTGGCTCACTGCAAACTCCACTTCCCAGGATCAAGCAATTTTCCTGCCTCAGCCTCCTGAGCAACTGGGATTACAGGCGCCTGCCACCAAGCCTGGCTAATGTTTTGTATTTTTAGTAGAGATGGAGTTTCACTATATTGGTCAGGCTGGTCTCCAACTCCCGACCTCAGGTGATCCACCCGCCTCGGCCTCCTAAAATGCTGGGAGTACAGCTGTGAGCCATCGTGCCCAGCCTCATGCATCAGGACTTTAAGAAAATTTAAATACATAGTATATCTTTGCTTGGCAGAATTCCTGCTCTCCACACAATGTGTAACTCTGCCAGCAACCCAATCTGTTTTGACAATGCATGTGACTGGAGCCATTTGCTAAAAACTATTAAGTAATCAACAAGGTTAGCAGACTTCCTAGGTTTTCCTCTTCTGACCAGCCATCTTGTCCAGCCCGCTCCCTTTCTCTCACTGGAATAGATCTGAGAGAATGGTGTCTCATCTCTAATTAAATTCTCATCTTTGCCCAGCTATTTCAAAGGGCAACTGTCTTAAACCTTTGAACTTTATTTGTAATACAAAACTTCAATTAGATAGAGGACAATAATTAGCAGATCTTTTATCTTTGGGTATAATTAAATCTTTAAGAAGGGACATTTTAATCAATGAAATGTAATGACAAGTTCATAAATTAATTAATCCCACCAATGGAGGCTTGGCAGTAATCAATGGATCTTTAAAGAGGGCCAGAGTGAGGGGACATAGCTGTGGGAATAGAGATGCTCAGTTCAGTTTGGTGTAAAGATTCTCATTTATTAAGGATTAGCTGGCTCAAAAGATGATCTATTGATTTAAGGGAAAATCATGTAAAATATTAACTTTTAATGGGAGGGAAAGCCTTCTTCTTGTAAGTTTTTGCTTTTGAAACTTTCTTGTTAGAGCTCTTAACTCAGATTAGAGCTGCCAATGTATATGCATACCCTCCTGGAACTGCTCGCCAATGCACTGATTGGATGGCTAGACTGAATTAGAGAGAAAACAAAACTGAAGTTGGCCACCAGTAGATGTTCCAAGTGCTTTTGTCTAAAACAGGAGTCAGCAGACTTTGCTCTGCTTGCCAAATCTGGCTCATTACCTGTTTCTGTAAATAAAGTTTTATTGGAACACGGCCACACCCATTTGTTTCTGTGTTGTCAATCACCATGTTGTATTTCAAAGGCAGAGTCAAATAAGAACGTAGAGAGACTGTGTGATCCACAGAGGCTCAAATACATACTGTCTGACCCTGTTTATAGAAAAGATTTGTCAGGCCCTGCTCCTAAACACCGAGGAGTTTGGTAAAATCTAAACTCAGAAGGGCACTATATAGATGGTGTTTATTGTAAGATTATGTATGAAGTTCTATGGCTGCAGTAGCCTCCTAATCAGCTTCCTGGTATTCATGTTTGCCCCATCTATCTGGGCAAAAAGCAAGGGAAGAGTGATTTGGATAGAGGTGGAGTAGGGAAAACTGGAACAGGCAGAGGTCCTGTGGCAGAAGGGCATGTAGCTCATTAAAGAGGTGGATGGCAGGTCCCAGCAGCTTAGAGAGCAGAGTGAGAGGGACAGGCTGTGTGTAGAGGCCAGAGATTCAGCAGATCATCTAGGGCCTGAAATCTGATTGTATTAGTTTCACTGCATAAATCCTACTAGTTGTCTTCTCCTCAATTTGCAACACTTCAAGAACTTCACATCTCTCTAGGATAAAATTCCAAAGCCTTGGCTGAGAGCCAGAGCAAGCTTCTTTGGGGCAGGGAGGGAGTTTTGAAGGTTGGGGAGTGATGGAGGAAGAGAGGAACTTAGAGATGGAAGAGCTGGTAGAGTTTGCAGGGATCCCTCCTGTCTCTGCCTCTGTCTTCCCACGGCTTCTCCTCTGTGTGTGTCAAATCTCCCTTTCCTTTTTCTTCAAAGAACACCAATCATTGGATGGAGGGCCCATCCTAAATCCAGAATGATTTCCTATTGAGATCCTTAATTATATCTGCAGAGACCCTTATTTCCAAATAAGATCCCATTCATAGGCACTGGAGGGTTAAGTTATGAACATACATTTTTGGGGGACATAATTCAACTCTTCACCAAAGAGAGGATACATGATCTGTTTTTTTTTGTTATTTTGTTATTCTTTTTTAAATTTTTTGCATTTTTAAAAATTGCATTTTAGGTTTTGGGGTACATGTGAAGAACATGCAAGATAGTTGCATAGGTACACACGTGGCAGTGTGATTTGCTGCCTTCCTCCCCTTCTCCTATATCTGGCATTTCTCCCCATGCTCTCTCCCCAACTCCCTACCCCCCGCCGTCCCTCCCCTATTCACCCCAACAGACCCCAGCATGTGATGCTCCCCTCCCTGTGTCCATGTGTTCTCATTGTTCAACACCCGCCTATGAATGAGAACATGTGGTATTTCATTTTCTGTTCTTGTGTCAGTTTGCTGAGAATGATGGTCTCCAGGTTCATCCATGTCCCTACAAAGGACACGAACTCATCGTTTTTGATGACTGTATAATATTCCATCATGTATATGTGCCACATTTTCCCTGTCCAGTCTATCATTGATGGGCGTTTGGGTTGGTTCCAAGTCTTTACTATTGTAAACAGTGCTACAATGAACATTTGTGTGCATGTGTCCTTATAGTAGAACAATTTATAATCCTTTGGATATATACCCAGTAATGGGATAGCTGGGTCAAATGGAATTTCTATTTCTAGGTCCTTGAGGGATCACCACACTGTCTTCCACAATGGTTGAACTAATTTACACTCACACCAGCAGTGTAAAAGTGTTCCTATTTCTCCACATCCTCTCCAGCATCTGCTGTCTTTAGATTTTTTAATGATCACCATTCTAACTGCCGTGAGATGGTATCTCAATGTGGTTTTGATTTGCATTTCTCCAATGACCAGTGACGATGAGCATTTTTTCATACGTTTGTTGGCCTGCTTTTTAATTTAAGACCAATGCATGCTTTCTTGGGGTAAAAGGTTGGACCAAAAATGGACAAATATGGAACCAGGGGAATCAGCTGAGAGGCCACTGCAATCTTCTAGACACAAAATGACAAATACTGCTTCAACACTGTGGCTGTGTGGCAGGTAGGGGTTGGGGTAGGGAGGAGTCACTGCTTAGTTGGGATCTATCTATGGCCTAGAAGAAATTAACCAAAGTGGGTCTTTTGCAAGCTTGGGTGATTTTTTTTTCTTTCTATTCCCCGACCTTCTTTGAAAGGGTGTCGAAAGAAGGGCTCAGAAGATCAAGGAGACACTAGTTTAGGGAAGGAGTAGGCCTAGCACATGGAAGATGCTTGATAACATGCTCAACATAGCTGGTAGAATAAATGCAAGCAGGGGAATTATTGAGAGGAGTTCTTCTCTGACTGTGTTTGCTTTGGGGCAAGGTTGCAGGTCTCCCTTTTCCAAGATGTTTTGAAAAATACTAATACTCATTTGAATGGGGCTTAGAGTTCCTTGGCAGAAAGACATTGAACTCTTGCAAATATTACTGTTATTTCTGGAGCCAAATTTAGCAAGGACGGCTCTGCCTTTAATTACTGGTTGGTGCTGAGTTGTGCAGGCAAATGATTACATGCGCAATTAGTTGTTCCCACAAGTAGCCAATTATGGGAACGATTATTTAAGAAAATTGCGGCTCCTGCTAAAGGGACTTTACATCGTAGCCTCAAAATACATTTCTGTATAAAAATTTCTTTATTGCATGTATTATCATTTTTTCCTATCTCCTGGGCTGCAAGAGAAACAGCCCTTGTGGCCTCATTTGTGGGGAGAGAGAACTGTAGAAAAGCGGGCCTTTGGGGTACTGTGAGACTTGACAAAGGGTAGGGTTCGGAGTTGGAAGCTCTCCTAGGACTAGTCTCACTCCGGAGACCATATCTGAACCCCAAAGATGGACTCTGGAAAAAAACTGAGGACTCTAGATGGTTGACAAGGGAATCACTTGGAGGCATGTAGAGACCTACAACTCAGCCATACGTCACTGTTAACTCAATCTTGGCTTGTGCCTGTCAACACAGTTTTCTCTGCCTCTTGGTAACCATACTTCTTACCTAGACCACCTCTCCCCACTGAGCATTGCTGACCCCTCCAAGCAGCCAGGTTGTCATGAAATCATAAGCTTGCATAACCAGAAGTGTCATAGACATTGCCTGGTCTGTCTGACTCATTTCAGAGATAGTATAACTGAGACCCAGAGAAGCAAAGAACTCAGGCTGTGGTCCAGCTGAACTGTGACTTTGCCTCTCTCCAAAGCCCTGGCTCTTTGCACAATGTCATGCTGGTTGCTGAGGGCACCAGCTTTGGGACAGTGCAACCATCAGCATTTTGTGACTGCTACCATCTAGGGGCCTGATGTCTTCCTCTACGTCTGATACACGCTAGGAACCATGCTGAGATAGAGTTGGGAGGAACTCCAGAGAACCTTCTAGTTTAGACCTCTTTTTCTATCCAAGTGGAATTTGGAAATATATTTATCTGAGATTACTCTTTCCCTTTGAACATTTCTTATGACATAGACCTTAAAACCACCAAGATTCAGCCTGACCTCACTCAAGTAGGAGACACCATAAATTCAAATGTCATTGTTTGGGTTGGTCCATATCTACCCTGTTTCCTGCCCCCCAAAATAAAGCAGGCTTTTGTGTTATTGTGTTATTGATCAATAGTCAGGTTATTTTTTTCTTGTATTCACAGTGTCCTCTGCTATTCTGCCTTAATGTGTTCTATTACATGAATGGCCTCAGTTGTTCAATACTCTGCACTAGTGTTTTAGATTCACATCCTTACCAAGGACTCATGATGGGTGAAATGTACTTTCTGGTGCCTTGAATTTGGGTTTGGCAATGTGATTTGCTTTGCCTGAAGGGTTGCTGGCATAAGCGCTATGAGCAGAACCTTGGACAATGCTTGCACATTTGGGCATGCCCTTCTGTGACCCAGCAACCCAGCAGGAAAAGAACATCCAAAGGCAGTTGCTGGACCTTCATCCCTGAGCCTCAGAACGAGGCTTGTGGAACACACCCACTCCCTGGAATAAGAAAACCCGTGGATTAGACTTGGACTAACTCTGCAGCCTGGCTCCCACATCCTGGAGTGTAGCCCAGCCCAGATGAGTTGAAGCTGACTTGTGTGTCTACAAAAATAAGAATAGGCCTGGTGCGGTGGCTCATGCCTGTAATCCTAGCACTTTGGGAGGTCAGGGAGGGTGGATCACCTGAATTGGGAGTTTGAGACCAGCCTGACCAACATGGTGAAACCCTGTCTCTACTGAAAATTAAAAAAATTAACCAGGCAAGGTGGCATGCACCTGTAATCCCAGCTACTTGGGAGGCTGATGCAGGAGAATTGCTTGAACCTGGGAGGTGGAGGTTGCAGTGAGCCGAGATCGTACCTCTGCAGTCAGCCTGGGGAACAGAGTGGGACTCTGTCTTAAAAAAATGAAAAAAGAAGAATAAATGATTGCTTTTTTAAGCCACTGAGTACTAGATTGGTTTGTTATGTAGCATTATTTTGGCAATAGCTGACTAATATATTCCATATTGCATTTTGATTAACACTGAAGGAGATTCACATTTAGATGATTTCTAAAAGAGAATGGGAATGGGAATTAACAGATGGGGTGGGCAATGTTTGAAAAAAATGTATCAAGTATATTTGGAACTAGGCAGTCAAAATGTTCTGGATCTACAATATACTCAATTTTAAGATATTCTAGGGGTTTTCTTTAAAAGTAAATTTAAGACAATGTTTTTGAAAATAAAGGCCTCATGGAATGAACCAACGAGTGCATGGACCAGAATTTTCCAGCCTGTGTGAGATTGTATAATATATGGACTGTATCCTTAGTCACCCCATTCCTCGTCCATCCGCTGAGCATTCAGAATGAAGGAGTGGATGGATAATTGGGATGTGGCCATTCATTCATGTTAGTTGTCTCATTGCAAATATCTCTTTGCACAAGAAAAGTAATCAAACATTTGTGCTGTTTTGGGAGAGTAAAAATATAATAGGTAGTTAAAATCCACCTGTCATTTGTTTTTCTCAAAATGAAAGAAACAGCAACATTTTATGCTTCTCAACTGGCCATCTGATAAATAAACTCACATCTGGCAAGATTCTACAGCTTTTTTGTGCTACCTTTCAAAGACCATCTCATGACCTTTGCCAAGTAAGGTGAACGTGACACATGGCTCCACTAACTGCTCTCATTGGCTGCGTAGGGTTCTATGCCTTTTAGGGAATTATGGGGTCAACTTCTGAAAAGACAGGCTCTTCTCTTCATGAGAATAAAAATGCAATTTGTTCTCTGAGGACTGTAATTCAAGCCTTCCTTTTTCTGTAACGTGAACACCTTTTGGTTCTGGAAATGATGGAACTGAAATGCGTGGTTTCTTGCTCTCTGGTTGTTTTATTGGTTCTCTGTGTTGTGAGTGATGAAAACACACTTTGTGGTAGCCGGAAGGTCCTGGGGATTGCAGGCTGAACTAAGCTCCAGGGTGGGTGCTATGACAAAACACAGAAAATGACCATCGATTTTTTTTTTCCCTTCTGGAAACAAGAAACTTAGATTTTGAGTGAGAATAAAATTCTTGAACGACTTCGAGATGTACTAGAAAAGCACTGGCTTTGGAGTCCAGGTCTTTACTCTGGCACTGGCTTCCTGAATAAAAATGGCCAAGTTGTTTACCTCCTAGAGGATTCAGTTTCAATGATCTCTCCTCAGCAAGACTGGACTCCAAGTCTGAACTATGTGTATAGAAAGCTCTCTATACATTTTTGTTTTTTGAGACAGAGTCTCACACTGTCACACAGGCTGGAGTGCAGTGATGTGATCTTGGCTCACTGCAACCTCCGCTCCCTGGGTTCAAGTGATTCTCATGCCTCAGCCTTTTGAACAGCTAGGGTTACAGGCATGCACCACCATGCCTGGCAATGTTTATATTTTTAGTAGAGATGAGGTTTCACCGTGTTGGCCAGGCTGGTCTTGAACTCCTGACCTTAAGTCACCCACCTTTCTCAGCCTCCCAAAGTGCTAGGGTTACAGGCTTGAGCCATTGCACCACGCTGAGATTTTTTGTTTCGTTTTCTCTCTCCATCACCTGGCTGGAGTACGGTGGTGCAGTCACAGCTTACCTCAGCCTGAAACTCCCGGGCTCAGGTGATCCCCCTGCCCCAGTCTCCCCAGTAGCTGGGACTACAGGCATGCATCACCACATCCACCTCACTTACAAAATTCTTTTTTTGTAGAGTCAGGGTCTTGCTATGTTGCCCAGGCTAGTCTTGAGTTCCTGGTCCTAAGCCAGCCTCATGCCTTGGCCTCCTAAAATGCTGGGATTACAGGTGTGAGCCAGCACAGCCCACCAATAAAATGTTTGAGTTGACTGGAAGGACTCTGAGGCTGCTGCTTTAAACCTGAGCTTTTCTTCTATAAAGTGGATTAATTATATTTCTAACTCATAAAAATTAAATGGAGATGAAATGAGCTAATTAAATGAGGATTATTGCACTATTAGGACAAACAGAATAATGGTCCCCCAAAGATGTTCCTATCTTAATCTTCAGAACCTATGAAAATGTTAGCTTACATAACAAAGGGGAATAAAGATTTCAGGTGGAATTAAGGTTGCTAATCAGCTGACCCATCCAGGTGGGTCCAATGTAAGAGATAGGAGATTATTCTGGACCACCCAGATGGGCCCAAGGTAACAAGCGTCTTTATAAGTGGAAGAAGGAATGGAAAAAGAAAGCCTGAGAGATCTGAGTGTGAGAAGTCTTGGCTCAATGTTTCTGGGTTTAAAGATGGATGAAGGGTCATGAGAAGGAATGCAGGTAACTTCTAGAATTGAAAAGGCAGTGATTCTCAGAGTTTCCAGAGGGAACGCAGCCCTGCCCATACCTTGATTTTATACTGGTAAGATCCATTTTAGATTTCTGATGTGTGGAACTGTAAGATAATACATGTGTGTTGTTTTCAGCCACCATAATTAAAAAACTAATATGCCTTGTCAGTGCTCAGGGAGCATTGTCATTGCAGTGACCAATGCCGTCCCTTTTATAACTAAAAGCGATTTTTATACTAATAGTCTCATTGAGTTTTAAATTACGTTTCCACTGGCCAGAGGTATTTTCAAGTGACTGTTTTGAAGGATAATGCATGGACGATATTGTTTCTGAGATGATACTGCTTCTGAGAATTTCTTCTTATGGTTTATTCAATAAGGTAATTGAGTTACAACCATTCCCTTGTCAAAGCTGTAGATATTTCCTCATTATTTTTTGGTATTCCATATACTGTAGAGGAAAAGTCTGGTAACTGCCTTAATTTTTGTTTCATCATAGTTGCCTTTTTCCCTTTGGATTTTTATAGAACTTGTCTTAAAATTTTTGTTATTGAAACATTTGCTAAGGTCAGTCTGATTGAAGATCTTTTCACGGATGTGACTTGGAGTTCAGACAGAGATCTTATCGGCATTGTCCGTTTCTATCTCCCATCCCCCCCAGGCAAGTAAACTCTGTGACTTACACAACATCTTTTGCTCCAGTTGTTCCTGTTGCTTTTCCAGGGAAGCCCACATCCTGGGTTAGATTCCTGGTTGTTGTCTTGAATTTGTCATCTAGCTCCAGTTTTGACTTTTGAGGTGGAAATGAAATAATTGATATGAACAGTCGCTGCTTTCAGGGACACGTGCATCATTTCCAGTTTGTGGAGACTACACCTGTAGAAAACCATGAATCACCTCTAGACCTTCTGGCACTTAGGTCCTGTGATGTTGTTTTCTGTGTCTCAAAATATCCAGCCAACAGCAGGAGGTGAGCCTGGTCTGGGAGAGCCTCCTTGGGTGTCATAAACAGCAGTGTGGACACAACAGAAAGAAGTTGTTTTGGTTTGCTTTTTGGTATAGACTTTGCTTTTCTGAACAATGGGGCCCCTAGTGAGAGAAGAATTTTCTATCCACACTCACAAGAGAAGCTTTGCACTGTTGCATCCAGCATGGGACACCTTTCAAATGTGTTTTTCCTCTTCTATACCTTTCGTCTTGGAAATTTATCAGAGTTATTGTCACTTGGTTGACTTCGTTTTGCAGGATTTAAAATTTTCATGTTTTCTCCATAAATATTTTGGTGGGAAGTTGGGAGAAGCTGGATCAAGATCTCCCAGGAAGATATTCTTAGCATCACTGATCATGTTTGTTACCTGAATCAAGCATTATTCCAAATGCAATGCATTTGGAATTAGAGCTATCATTTCAATTTTAAAGCTGAAGAACCCCAAATTCAGAGAACTAAAACAAGTTGCCTAGACTCGTAGAACAAATAATATGGCCCAGCTGGGGTTTGAACCCAAGTATTTTTGACTCCTAGATCTTTTCTTTGCTCCACAGTGTCCTTTTTTTCCCCCATGGAATGGAGCCTTTGGCCTTTTCTCACCTTCACGAATAAACATACGAGTACTGAGAGTGAAGTGGAAATGGCATTTGCAGCCGCTTTGGGCACCGTGAGTATTGTTCATACTTGCTGTTGCCTCCCGTTAACTCATCGATCAGTTTTTTGAAATAGCTATCCCCCGTCATATCTGTAGTGTAAAATCCAATTGAAATTCTACTTATAGATATATACCCAGCAGATAAACACCCATATAGGTGTCAAAAGGCATCTACAAAATATTCACAGCGGCACTAATGGTAATAACCCTGAAGTGGAAACAAGCCAAATGCCATGAGCAGTAGAATGAGTAAACAAATCACCCTATATTTATATAATGGAATACCATGCAGGAATGAAAATGAACCACCACAATAGGAAACAACATGGAAAAATCTCACATGGTACTGAGTGATAAAACCAGACCAGTAAGATTTCACTTATATCATTTTTTTTTTTTTTTGGAGACAGAGTTTTACTCTTGTTGCCCAGGCTAGAGTGCACTGGTGAGATCTCAGCTCACAGCAACCTCCACCTCCCGCGTTCAAGTGATTCTCCTGCCTGTCTCCCGAGTAGCTAGGATTATAGGCATGTTCCATCATGCTTGGCTAAGTTTGTATTTTTTTAGTAGAGATGGGATTTTACCATATTGGCCAGGCTGCTCTCAAACCCTGACCTCAGTTGATCTGCCTGTTTCAGCCTCCCAAGATGCTGGGATTATAGGTGTGAGCCACTGTGTCTGGCCCATTTATATGTTTTTTTTTTTTTTTTAAGACAGAGTCTCACTCTATCACCTGGGCTGTTGGGCAGTGGCACAATCTCAGCTCACAGCAGGCTCCGCCTTTTGGGTTCAAGTGATTCTCCTGCCTCAGCCCCCCGAGTAGCTGGGATTACAGGTGCACACCACCACACCCAGCTAGTTTTGTATTTTTTTAGTAGAGATGGGGTTTCACCATATTGGCGAGGCTGGTCTCAAACTCCTGATGTCAGGTGATCCTCCTGCCTCAGCCTCCCAAGTGCAGGCATGAGCCACTGTTCCTGGCCCTATATTAATTTTTTAAAAAGAGGCAAAACTAACCCATGCCATTACTTTTGTAGAAAGGAACCACAATAGCAATTACTTTTGTAGGAAGGAAGGACAGTAACAGAGACAGTACAGAGACGGCTCCTTGGTGTCAGCGTTCTGCGTCTTGAATTGGGTGTTTTACACGCAGGTGTTCCCTTGCGATTTGTGTACTCTTCTGTTTCTATATTAAACCTCAATGAAAAGTTTACAGAAAAGGAAATAAAAATCCAAGAGACTCATTTACATTTTTATTTGACTTTCAGCAACATTTAACTTTATTAAGTACCCATTTGTTTTTCTTTTCTTTTTTTTTTGTAGAAAGTGATTTATTTATTTAGAAAGAGAGAGAGAGAGAGAGAAACAGGAGGAAAGAGAAAGAGCTAACTCTCACGCCAAGTGAGAGAATCTAGAAAGATGGAGTCCAGAAGAGGAAAGCAGCTTCCACACTGAGTGGAAGGGAATAGAGAGAGATGGAGTTTAGGAGGGGAAGACAGGCTTCCACGAGAGACTGTGGAAGGGGACTCCAGAGGGGAAATCCAGGAAAGAGAAAGATGGCTTCCATGAGAGTGTTCGTGGAAGGGGACCTGGACATAGAGTCCCCCATTTGTTTTTCTTTAATGTGGCTCTTCACTTGGTTTCCCCCGTGCGGTTCCCACCTTCCTCTGTGGTCCCTATTTTTGTCTCTTGCTGAGTCCTCTTCCTCCACCCTATATTTTTTAAAACTCTTTATTTTGACTTACAAGAAAGTTGGAAAAGGCTTACAAGGGAATTCCTGTCTACCCTTCATCTGTCTTCCTGGAACGTTAGCAGTCTACATAGCCGTAGTATAATTTTCAAAACCAGGAAATTAGAATTGATACTCTCCTAATAACTGATAGGCAGATCTTATTCAGATTTCTCCAGTCGGTTCACTCATGTGTTTTGCTTGGTCCCGCATCATTCCAAGATTCCACGTTACATTTAGTCATGTTGCCTTCGTATTCTCCAGTCTGGGCCAATTCTTCCATCTTTCTTTGTATTTCATGACTTTGACAGACTTGAAGAGTACCCACAGGGAATGTCCAGCCCTCTGAAAAAATCGCGTGTGCCAGAGAGCTTTGTAAACTGTAAGGCGCAACACAGAGCGAAGCTCCTATTATACTCTTCCCATTTCTGCACATTTATGCCAGGTTATCACATCTGATTATGAAATCCCTCCCTCACGAATCTTCAGTGATGTAGGAAGGGGGCCTGTTCTTAGATTTGGAAGACAGATTCCAAGGCAGTGTTGTCTTGAGGTAGGTTGCAAAAGAGGCTAAAATCCTTGAAATAGTACACATGTGCCCTTGGCACAGTTCTTTGGAGGGCCAGAGTGGTGAAATGTCTTGGTTATTCATGAATCTAACCGGCATGAATTTACTGATGGCTTGTATAAGCTGGCCCAGGGATGTGTAGCCTAGCGTGTTAATCCACTCAGGCTGCCATGATGAAATACCATAGACTGGGTGGCTTAAACAGCAAAAATTTATTTCTCACAGTTCTGGAAGTCCAAGATCAAGGTCCAGCATGGCCAGTTTTTGGTGAAGGCATTCTTCTTGTCTTTACATGGTAGAAAGAGAAATCGTTCTGGTAATTTCTTCTTATCAGGGTGCTAACCCCGTCGCGTGGGCACCACCACCACAAGCTCTTCTTAAACAAGTAGTTCCCAAAGACCCCATCTCCAAATACCATCAGCTGGGGATTAGGGCTTCAACACACAAATTTTGGGAGACACAGTTTAGCCAGCACACGTGTGGGCTGGGTATCTCATCACCTGGGGAACTTGCTCAAGTGCCGGTTCTCACACCGGTCAAGATTCTGACTCGGTTTGTCTAGGGTAGGGTCAGAGGTTTTGTATTTCTATATACAGGCTGTGTCTATCCAGCGTAGATGGTTTCTGGACCACCGTGTAAGAAGCTCTAGAAGTAACTTAAGGGCACAAGGCTCGAGTTAGATAGGCTTGTGTTTTAATTTCGACTCTCATCCTAGCTACTTGGGTGACCTAGCCCGGGGTACACTGCATTGGCTCCGAGGGTCTTAGTTTGTTCATCTGAGAAATGGAGATAGTACTAGCACCTTACGTCCTCTGGGGTTGCTATGAGGGTTAATTTTAAGCAACTGTTTAATTATTCATTATTAAGTATTAGTTCATTATTAATTATTAATTAATGCATGCAAAGTGCCTGGCAAATCTTAAGTGCTTTTTATTGGCAGTCATTGTCACCAACATGCAGAATATAATCTCATGACCTCTATCTTGGTCTTCTTTGCATCCGAAAGGACCTGTGTTTGGGTCAAGGACAGGTCTCTCAATGCCAAGTAAGGAAGGCTTTGCTGTCCCCAGGAGCGCCTACATTTGGTGGTGATGACTCTCACCACACTGTCATTTCTCTCTCCCTTAGCTACGGATCAGACAAAATGGGACTGGGCCAGGTTTCGCCTTCCATGCTGTCCATAAAGGCAAGGTTGACTTCTGTTTTCCAAATCTCGATTTTCTTTTTGGGTTAAGGTTAACTTCGTACCTGTCTGAGACAATGGATGGGAATTGTAGCTCATCTCTCCTGGGGCCACCAGATGGCGCTGTTTCCTTTGTCATGGCCCAGGGTGCTCCCGCATCCCTGCAGTTTCCGGGCCCAAGTGTACCGCTGTCACTGCCAGGTCTCGCCTACAGGCAGAGGGCTCTGTCAGATCAGGGAGTCCCCATCTTTGAGATGAGGGTAGGACAGCAGTTTCTCAGTAGTAACCTGAGAATGCCCCAGCAGAGCAAAATCAGGGTTGACTCAAGGAAAGATTTTCCTTCCTTCTAAACAGCCAAGTTGTCCTTTGCCCCCAGTTCGGCCTGTTTTGGAGAACTGTGCCCTGTGGGGCACAGAAATCAAACAACTGAGGCTTGGGCTTTGGTTGACTTTCATTTCTCTCTCTTATTTGAATGCTCCCATTAGTGCTTTCTGATAGATGAACCCACAACCATTACCCTCCATAACATGAATGCAAAACCTTTTCCCCATGATATTTGAAGTGAAAAGAGAATGGTGTGAGAGCAGAGAGAAGCTGCAGGCAGCATCCTCTGATTCCTTACAGAGAAAGGATGCCAGGTGGGCAATCAACCTTAGCCACTTCCGAGGTAATTCCCCACTACTTACCTAACGCTGACAGCTGCAGGGAGCACGCCTTCGGAACCGTTCACTGCCCAGGCCTGCACCGTTAGAACCCCTGACAGCCCAGGGCCTGTGCCTTTTGAACCGCTCACTTGCCAGTGCTGTTTGCGTCCACCTTTGCTCATGGTATATGGACTGGGACTATTTGTTCAGAATCCCTAAGTTGGGCCTTCATCTCTTCTCTACTGCGCTGACTGCATGCATTTTTGTGCAGGTATCACCTGTAATATTGTTATGCTAACAATAGTTGCCACACGGTTAGGCATCAGGCTGGGCACTGTGGCTCACGCCAGTAATGCCAGCACTTTGGGAGGTTGAGGTAGGAGGATCTTGAGCCCAGGAGTTTAAGACCAGCCTGGGCAACATGGTGAAATCCTATCTCTACTAAAAATAGGAAAATTAGATAGGTGTGGTGGCATGCGCCTGTAGTCCCAGTGCTTGGGAGGCTGAGGTAGGAGGATTGCTTCAGACCAGGAAATCGAGGCTTTAGTGAGGTGTGATTGGGCCACTGCACTCTAGCCTGGGTAATAGAGAGAGACTCTGTCTTAAAACAATAGCAAACAAACAAACAAAAAAACCCATTCTTCATCAGCTGGTGTGGGTTTAAGGCCTGGCCTCATCATTTATTTCCTCTGTGTTCTGATTAAGTGACCGTATCACTGTGACCTCAAGTTGCCCAGTCCATAAAATGGTAATAATAACCACACGTTAGATTGTTGTGAAATAGAAATGAGGTAATATAGATGAGGCACTAGGAACGATGTCTGGCATACTTCATAGAAAATTGTATCATATGACTTAGCTTTGTCAAATGGTTCCCAGAAGAGAGCAACTCAAGGAAGGGATGGAGGAAGAAGAGACAAGAGGTCTAGGTGGTACCCTTGGAATGGATCTCGAGATCCATCAAGGTAATTGACACTATTTTGAGTAAAGTAATTATGTTGAGCTTCATAAGGGCATCTGGACTGGAACCATGAGGCTGGGGCAGCCAGCCACCCAGTCTCATTTTAGATACTGCTGGTGAGCAATACAAGTTGATTCTATAATGAAAAGACCAGCTTTAAGGCGTATGTGTGTATGAGTATGTGTGTGTGCAAGTAGGAATATGTGTGTTTTTCTTTCTCCTTCTCACCCCACATGCTCTGTTCTTGGCATTCATAATTACTCATCATCCTCCATTGGGCTTTCCTGCCTCTCGTCCATGCCGTTCTCTCTGCCAAATCATCTCTCTTCTCTCCCAGGATCATCTGTCTTTCTCCCAATTTCCAAGGCCCAGCTCCAACGCAGCCCTGTCCTGAGGTCTTTCCCAAGCTCCCAGGGTTCCTTGCTCTCTTCTTTGTGTGCCTTTAGCCAGTCCTACACCCCGTGTCCTCTAGGAGCAAGTGCCTTCTTGAATTTTGTCCCCTAGGTGCTGTTACCCTAATCCTGGCTCAAATGCACTTAGAGGATTTTAGGATTAAATTACGTGGTAGCAGAAATAATACCATTAAGTATAATGCATTTTTAATAAAAAACAAAAAACAAAACACCCAAACATGACAGGCTCAATTCTTTTCCACCTCTTTCTTCTTCTAATCTAGACTCCCATGCCCTTTTATTTGGGATGGGAAAGGGGCATTTACCGTAATCTATTTCCAATCCATCCTTCCAGATTTTTCACTATTGCGTTTTTGTGTGTGCACATGTCTGTTTATCCTTGGATTTCTAGCATGCTTCACATACCCTGACGACAACGTGATTGGATGCTGCTGAGTGTTCTGTGTCCTTATCTGTCTTACCCAATAGGTTACAAGCTGTTAAAGGTCACTGACTGCATTTTATTATTCTTTTTATCTCTAGGACCCAACACTGAGACAGGCACGCAAAGTGTGTTTCTGTAGGTAGCTGCCTAGAAAACAAGTGTGCTTGAGTGTGCACACATGGGTGTGACATGGGAAGAAACAGAACAGCACAGAGGAAGGTTTAATTGGAGTGTAACTTCCCCTTGTTGGCTGAAATTCCCAGAAGACGTCTTGGATCTCTGCAGAAGCTGCAAGAAAGGGCAAGGTTGGAGCGAGCAGCTGAGCAGAACATTGAGTTAAGTGCAGGCACTGATCCTTGAAAGGCCTGGCTCATCCAGGGAGAGAGGGCGACTCAGGGTGCAGGATGTGCATCTGCAAAACCTCCCGGCTGGAGCTGTGCGTTAAGATTTGCTTGGTCATTAAGATTCAAGGGGAGAAGCAGAGTCTTCCTGCCTGGCAGGTGCCTATTGAGAATAGGCTGTCCCAGAGCAGATCTGGACTCAGTGAAGGACTTATGAGCTACATCTCAAAACCTAGGGGGGAACGTGGTGCAACAGGGCTTTTGTTATTAGAGGGGTATTTTATTGCCTGAGCTTGGAAGGCTGTTTGCAGATGGAAATGTGTTCTCCAGGATCTTCCCCACAGGTGGAGCAGGTCTTCTGTGTTTCCAGCCTGTCTCCTTCCCTATTAATCATTCTGATTCGCTCATCCTGAGCCTATGTCACGGGCCTCTCTATTTGAGGACTTTATCGGTATTTATCTTGTAGCTTTTAATAAATGATTTGCTGATGCTGTGTGATCCAGGTGTTTTACATGAGTAAATGCCACCCTGGCCTCACCTTGCTGCATTTCTGTGACATGTCAGCGTGACTTCTGTTCTGGCTCCCTCCCTGAAACTGGAGCTAGAAAAAGGGGGTGAAATTGGCTGTCTCGAAAATCTTGTTTTGGAACAAAGGGGAGCTTCACTTAATCTAATTATCTATAGTCATTATTTTATCAGAGGATGCACATTAAAGCAGAAATGTTTGCTGCAATAGACTAGGACAGACCATGGAAAGGAAATTTGCTCTTCAGTGAGGGATGGACTTTGATCTCTCTCCTACCCTCTTAAGTCTTTCTGGTTTATAGTACGTCCTAAACCACGGTGCGACAAACTCTTCTGGGGCCACCAGCCTGCCTCCTGCATTGTAAATAAATCTTTATCAGAGCAGAACCACAGCCCACTTGCTCACGTATTGTCTGCGGCTGCTTTTCCAACTGTAATAGCAGAGTTGAGTAGTTGTGACCCTCTGGCCTGCAAAGCTGAAAATAGTTACCATCTGCCCTTTTACAGAAAACTTGTGTGGGCCCCTGTTCTAGACATTTCACAGTTATCATCAGTGGGTAATGGTGCTCTGTCTCTACCCCAGGAGTTCTCCAGTGTGTGCTGCAGTTCTGGAGAAAAGGGTCAGGAACAGTAGTATCTGTGCCCATGTCTACATGCACACGTATGTGTATACGTGTTTGTGATGTCTAGGTGTGTGCCTGGGTGCAGGGGGAAAAGTTGAAGGGTATACACCGAGCATGTGAACAGCAGCCATGTGGGTGGCAGGATTCTGTGTTGTCTTTCTCATTATGAATGTGTGTTTTGGAATTTTTCTGAAATTACTGTATATTTTGTATACAGCAGCAATGATGACAACAATGACACAATTCTTCCTTCTTGTGTTGCCAGGTTTTCCCTGCATGGTTGCTAACAGTAAAGTCATGTTCCCATAAGGAAATCAAGCAGGGGAAGTATCCTTTGTAGTTGGGAACTTGAGAAGCATTTGGTGATATCTGATCACATGATTTCTGCTCCCCTAACACAAAGAGAATGAGCAATTACAGTTGTCTTTTTGGCATTAAATTTGAAAAAAAAATAAATGAATTTATATATGTACACATACACCTCTACATGCATATGTACATATATATATTTTGCCTTTCCTGTGCACCATTTTTCTAGTTTCTCTTAATTTATTATAATTTTGGTGGCCTACAGATGCCAGTTGTAAGTCAATGGCTTTGGAAAAAAATAAGAAAAGGTTTACAAAATAGTTTTTGGAGAGCATGCATTCCTTCATAAGTCAGCAGCTACAGAAAGTAAAGACCAGGTTTGCCTGCTCCTGGGAGATTTGCTCCTGGGAACTCTCTGGGAACCAGAGAAGGGCTCTCAAACCCTCTGTTCCTTGCTTCACAAATGCTACATCAGGCACAACTGAAAATGCAAATCTAACTACCTTTCCATGTTTTCATTCTCTTTTTTTCTCCAATGCAAGCTTTGAAGGATCAAGGTCTTGAGGATCAGCCAGGATATGGGCTTGTTCCTGCCTCCGAAGTCAGCCTAGTTGAGTGCAGGTATGTGTCATGTGGTTCTTAAAGTAGGCGCCTGAGTGCTGCCCTGCGACACTTGTACATTTAGGCGTGGACAAGAGTACTGCTTGTGTGAGTGCTGCCCTGCGACACTTGTACATTTAGGCGTGGACAAGAGTACTGCTTGTGTGAGTGCTGCCCTGCGACACTTGTACATTTAGGCGTGGACAAGAGTACTGCTTGTGTGAGTGCTGCCCTTCGACACTTGTACATTTAGGCGTGGACAAGAGTACTGCTTGTGTGAGTGCTGCCCTGCGACACTTGTACATTTAGGCGTGGACAAGAGTACTGCTTGTGTGAGTGCTGCCCTGCGACACTTGTACATTTAGGCGTGGACAAGAGTACTGCTTGTGTGAGTGCTGCCCTGCGACACTTGTACATTTAGGCGTGGACAAGAGTACTGCTTGTGTGAGTGCTGCCCTGCGACACTTGTACATTTAGGCGTGGACAAGAGTACTGCTTGTGTGAGTGCTGCCCTGCGACACTTGTACATTTAGGCGTGGACAAGAGTACTGCTTGTGTGAGTGCTGCCCTGCGACACTTGTACATTTAGGCGTGGACAAGAGTACTGCTTGTGTGAGTGCTGCCCTGCGACACTTGTACATTTAGGCGTGGACAAGAGTACTGCTTGTGTGAGTGCTGCCCTGCGACACTTGTACATTTAGGCGTGGACAAGAGTACTGCTTGTGTGAGTGCTGCCCTGCGACACTTGTACATTTAGGCGTGGACAAGAGTACTGCTTGTGTGAGTGCTGCCCTGCGACACTTGTACATTTAGGCGTGGACAAGAGTACTGCTTGTGTGAGTGCTGCCCTGCGACACTTGTACATTTAGGCGTGGACAAGAGTACTGCTTGTGTGAGTGCTGCCCTGCGACACTTGTACATTTAGGCGTGGACAAGAGTACTGCTTGTGTGAGTGCTGCCCTGCGACACTTGTACATTTAGGCGTGGACAAGAGTACTGCTTGTGTGAGTGCTGCCCTGCGACACTTGTACATTTAGGCGTGGACAAGAGTACTGCTTGTGTGAGTGCTGCCCTGCGACACTTGTACATTTAGGCGTGGACAAGAGTACTGCTTGTGTGAGTGCTGCCCTGCGACACTTGTACATTTAGGCGTGGACAAGAGTACTGCTTGTGTGAGTGCTGCCCTGCGACACTTGTACATTTAGGCGTGGACAAGAGTACTGCTTGTGTGAGTGCTGCCCTGCGACACTTGTACATTTAGGCGTGGACAAGAGTACTGCTTGTGTGAGTGCTGCCCTGCGACACTTGTACATTTAGGCGTGGACAAGAGTACTGCTTGTGTGAGTGCTGCCCTGCGACACTTGTATATTTAGGCGTGGACAAGAATACTGCTTGTGTGAGTGCTGCCCTGCAACACTTGTATATTTAGGCGTGGACAAGAGTACTGCTTGTGTCAGTCTGTTTTCAATTGCTGTAAAGAACTACTTGAGATGGGGTAATTTATAAAGTAAAGAGGTTTAATTGGCTCACAGTTCTGCCTGGCTGGGGAGGCCTCAGGAAGCTTACAATCATGGTAGAAGGGGAAGCAAGGACCTTCTCCACATGGCAGCAGGAGAGAGAGAGAGAGAGAGAGAGAGAGAGAGAGAGAGAGAGAGAGAGAGAGAGGAGAGAGAGGGACAGAGAGAGAGAGAGGGAGAGAGAGAGAAAGAGAGAGAGGGGGGAGGGGGCAGAGACAGAGGAAGAGAGAGAAAGAGAGAGAGACAGAAAGAAAGAGAGAGAAAGAAAGAGAAAGAGAGAGAGGGAGAGACAGAAAGAAAGAGAGAGAGAAAGAGAGAAAGAGAGACAGAAAGAAAAAGAAAGAGAGAGAGGGAGAGACAGAAAGAAAGAGAGAGAGAGAAAGGGAGAGAGAGAGAGAAAGAGAGAGACAGAAAGAAAGAGAAAGAAAGAGAGAGAGAAAAAGAGAGAGGGAGAGACAGAAAGAAAGAGAGAGAGAGAAAGAGAAAGGGAGAGAGAGAGAGAGAATGAATGAAGGAGGAAGTGTCTCACTTTCAAACCATCAGATCTGGTGAGAACTCACTCTGTATCATGAGAACAGCATGAGGGAAACTGCCCTCCATGAGCCAGTCACCTCCCACCACATACCTTCCTTGATACATGGGGGTTATAATTTGAGGTGAGATTTGGGTGGAGACACAGAGACAAACCCTATCATTGCTCATACTTCTTAATCTTTATTCAGTTTATTCTCAGACTTGGATTGTGAGACCCCAAAGGGAGTCCTGACTTCACAGCTACAGGTTCTGCCAAATGGTGGGGGCTGCTTGTGCAGAGGAGCTTGGTTTGATTCAGAATCTGCTTTGCTAAACCACTGGGGTCTGTGAGGGTCCTGAGATGAGGTGCACCTCTCTCTCGGTGCAAATGAAGAGGTACGTTTGGCAATTCTGCATCCCACAGCAGGGACACTGCACCTGGCAGAGGCCCTGGTTTAACGGACATACCAGCAGGAATCAGAGCTAGGGTGTCCTCTCTGTATGCATTCTGCAAGAGTTGAAGAAGATCAGAATAATGTATATAGAAGGTTTTAAGCAATGCAAATCATGCCCTTTTAGATTGATTAGTTCATTTTCTAGTAGATTCACCTATTTTTGAGCACCCTCTTTATGCCAGCTGTAGTGGTAGAAGGGAGCTTTTTATCCCTGACCACTTCCTAACCCTACGTTTGGGCCCTTAGGTTTATTCTGTTCCCCTACATTTCTGTCAAATAATTCCTCTTCCTCTACTTGAGGCTGCCATCCCTTCTCTGACTTTATTTCTAATTATCATTCAAAACCAGGTTCTAGGTTTGTGCGTCTCATCTTTGTCTTCCAGGAATCTTCCTTAAAGCCACGTGTTCTGGGGTCAAAGCCAGATGCCAGTTGTATGTCAATAGCTTTGGAAACCTTGAAAAAATTTTTTTTGGAGAGCGTGCATTCATTCATAAGTCGTCAGCTATAGAAAATCCAGACTAGGTTTGCTTGCTCCTGGGAATTCCCTGGAGACCAGACAAGGACCCTTAAATCCTCTGTTCCTTGCTGCATGAACACTGAGACAGGTATAACTGAAAATGGAAAGTATGATTTCCCTCCATGATGTGCTCTCAGGTTCCTCTGTATGCCCCACCAGAGTTCTGGGCTGTAATGACAGCCTTTTCACAGAATCTCTGTGCCTGGAGGAGGAAGGAGAATGAGAAAGGAAAAGAAAGAACAACTTGTGGTCACCATACATTAGATTCTCTGCATACATTGTTTTCCCCGTGTAACCAACCAGAAAGCCTGTGATGAAGTCCTTATTTCTCTGTCTTACCAATGAGGAAAGTCACAGTGAGGTAAAACCATTTAGTCCAGGGCGATTCAAGGTACTGCTGAGGTTAGAACCATCTCTACCTGACTTCCAGGCTCATGGCCTTCCTATTAGGTAACATTTTTTTCTGTTGGTTAACAGAGGGAGGGAGGGAGGAACAGGGGAGGCTGCAGAATAATTCAGGAGGAAACAGGCACTTGAAGACAAGCCAATGTCATGTGATCATGTGTCGTGCTAGGAGGATGTGCTGAAAACAGTGTTGGTTACGTAGAATTGTTTAGCTCTTCCCGCGGGGCCTTGAGTGGGGGGCATATTGCTCAGAGGCGAGGAAGAGCAGGAAAACCTTCAGAGAAGGAGAAATAAAAATTGCTTGTACTTTTAATTTCCAATCAAAAGGAAAAAGCAGAGTGTATTTTGTTATTTTATTTTTTTCACCTGGAAATTTACTGAGAAGTAAAAGTAGTCTCGGTGTCTTCTGATTCCAAATCCTGAATTTCAGAGGCAGGGAGAATGTTCCCTTGTGTTGGCAGTGGGGATGGTGACAGACCCAGATATTGGTGTGGGTCCCGAGGCCCTAATAAAGATTTGTTCCCTGGTTTCCCTGCCAGGGCTGATATGCTTCCATTTCCCAATTGAAAACATACTTAATTGCGACAGGCTTTTGGCAGAGACGAGGTGTTTGCCAGGTTCAAATCATCACACTGGAGACAGAAGAGTCAATATTCCAGTTTAAAGAGTTGAGCTCAACCTCTCTTGGAAGAGCCCTCCCTGGTCCTCCACCCACCTTTCCCAGAGGACTTGATTCTCTCAACTGGAATAGTCATCTCTTTATCACACCAGGGTGCTTGTGAGGCCATTATGTGGGATTTCTGGAATGAAGCTCTTATTGGAAGCAGCAGCTTTCTCCCCTATCCTCCCCCTCTAGGAACCTGCGGAATGTGATTTTCCATTTGAGAATCTTATCTGCATTTGGCTGGAGTGCTTCTCTTTATTGGGGACTGTATTCTGCGGGTCTCCATTCAGCTTCCTTAAGAAAGCCCGTTGCTTCTGTTGTTTTGGCTGTGCGGATGGGCAGAGTTGAGAATTGAGCTGATTATCTGAAAAATGTAGGCTCCGAAGCTTTTACCTCTGTGTGTCTAGAAAACTGAGCTGATGATAAAGTGAGCTAGGGGCTTACAGCCACTTTAATCAACCCTCGTCATTTTACAGATGGGGATACTGAGGCTCCCAGGGAGGTAGGTACTTAATCGGCATCTCACAGAAAATTGCTAGTCGATTCTATATTAGAAGCATGGTCTCTATCTCCAAGTGTGTTCCTAGCCCCTTCTTTTCTCCATGGGTCCTTGTATCACTCTTGCAAACCTTTTCCCTTCAGGTCTGTCTGATTTGGTGAGTGGGACTCCAGGGTACAGTATTCTGGGGGATTTTGTCCTTTTCTGGCTAAGTTTTGTGACAGGGAGCAGCATGGAAAGAAACAACCTAAGCCAGACTCCATGTTCCAGGTACATCGCAAGAGGCTGCACGAAAGAGTGGAGTTTGGACCAGGGAAGACTTGGGCATGGGCAACCACCCGGCCATCTGGGACTGTGAGGCTAGGGTCAGGTCACTTCCCTTTTCTGGTTTCTTGGTTTTCTCATCAGTACATTCCTGGTGGGAGAGTTTAAGGCATAAATGAGAGATTCTGGGAAATGTTGGCACTACTGTGCTTGCTTCATACATGTTGGCTGCCTCCCTTCTAATTTTGAGATTCCTGGAGCCTTCGGAGTAATAATGAAACTGCCTTTGCAAAAATTATGTCAGTAAGAGAAATCTGACATAGCAGACTCTGTCGTGCTTCTAGCCTCACAAGCTAACTGCTTTTACCCACTTCTAGGCATGGGCCAACCTGGCTCTGGGAGAAATTTAGTTTATACTTTAACCTTAAGACAAGGATGATAATAGCTTTTCCCAAAATTACCCCCTTCTTGTTTGTGGACCCTCTTTTGTAAAACCAATGGAAAACCACAAGATTAGAACCATGGGAGAGGCCTGAATTCTGCTAAGACATGTGCATAGTTAAACGACAACTAGTCATTGCTTCCTACTTGTTGACTGCTCAGGTGTCACATGGCTGGTGGTCACAAGGTTTGTAACTTCTGTAATTGCCTCTACAGATTGCATTGCTATTATAAAACCCAAGACTGATACTTCAGATGTTTTTCAGACCTTGTGTTCTGGTAGAAAAAGCAATGTCATCCTGACCAGTGACCCCTACCCAGGAACTGAGTCAGTGCACAAAGACAGCTCTGACATGCCTATGATTCCATCCTCAACCAATCAGAAGCACCCATTCCCTACCCTCCTGGCCACCAAATTATCCTAACCTCTGAGCTCTTGGGGAGGCGGATCTGAGAAGTCTCTCTCAACCTGTTGCTCAGCTACCTTGTAACAGTTAAACTCTTTCTGAACTGTAACACCATTATCTCAGTGAATTGGCTTTATCTGTATGGCAGGCAAGAATCCATTGGATGGTTGCAATAAGGCAGAGAAAAAGGGGAAAGGGGAGACATACGTTGAGCATCTACTGTGTGCTAGGTTGAATGCTTTTGGATACATCTTTTAATTAACCTGGGGGTGTTCTTCAGAAGACAAGGAAGGAGTGGTAAAATCTTTCTCTAATAGCTCTTATGTTTGGCTAATCATGTACATAAATAGAGTCCATGAGAATGTTAAAGCAGGTCTTGAAGTTAGTCCAGATTATATATTCCAATCCAAACCAAGTCCAAGACTGGCTGCTCAATTGGCTGACTCATCCCTCCACTGGAGCTTGGAGAGACTTGTGTTTCCCTGTGTGCTTTGACTCCTTTGCGCGTGTCCACCTGCTCCCAAATTCACTCAGCCTTTGTCATGGGTTGCCAGTCAGGTACTGGTTGGCTGTTGGGTGGGCAAGGTGGGAGGAGTGTGCCACAATTAGCTTCCTCTCAGCACGCTTGGCATAAGTGCTTGTGTTCAAAGAACCTTTCTCACTCTTTCAACCTTGAGCTGCAATGCCAAAGACTATGACAGGGGAGGGAAGGAAGAGAAAACAAAATTCGTGGTCTGTACTCCATGTCCCTCCATGAGGTCTGTACTCCACGAGACATCATTTAAAACCCATGAGGGAGATTTATGGATGAAGAAAGTGAGATTCCGTGAGCTTATCCAACTTGCTTAAGGCCACATGGATAGCAGAGTTGAATTTTGAATATATATATTTTTTACTTCTGATTTTAAAGGCTGCATCTTTGTCTTAGCAACTCAGCCTTAGCTTTGGATTTACATAGACTGGTGTTTGAATGTCATCATGTCATTTGGAGCAAGCTGAGCTTGTGTTTGGAAAATTGAATCCAGTAAGAAGGCCTGTATGCTTTACAGCTTTGTTAGTTGTCTTGGGCTACTATGACAAACTACCACAGAGTAGGTGGTATAAACAACAGAAATCGATTTTCTTGTGTTCCTGGAGGTTGGAAAGTCCAAGATGAAGGTTTTGGCAGAGTTCAGTTTCTCGTGAGGACTTTCTTCCTGGCTTACAGACAGCCACCTTCTTGCTGCTTCCTCACATGGCAATGGGAGAGCCCTGGTGTCTCTTTCCCTTTTATAGGGCACCACTTCTATTGGAGCAGGTTTCCCCCTGAAGACCTCACTTACCTTTTTTGTTTTTTTTTTTGAGGCAGAGTTTTGCTCTTGTCACCCAGGCTGCAGTACAATGGTACACTCTTGGCTCACTGCAACCACTGCCTCCTGAGTTTAAGAAATTCTTCTGCTTGAGCCTCCTGAGTAGTTGCGATTACAGGTGCTAGCCATCACAACCAGCTAAATTTTGTATTTTTAGTAGAGATAGGGTTTCACTATGTTGACCAGGCTGGTCTCGAACTCCTGACCTCAGGGGATCTGTCTGCCTCAGCCTCCCAAAGTGCTGGGATTACAGGTGTGAGCCACTGTGCCCTGCCTACCTCATTTAATTTTAATTACTTATTTAAAGGCTTTATCTCCAATATAGACATGTGGGGGTCAGGGCTTCAACATATGAATTTTAAAGGGACAGAAACATTTACTCCATACAATCTTTATGTTGTGGGATCAGAGAATTACACATGATGTTATAGATTCTGATCACAGCCTTAAGGCTTTTGAAGTCCAGCTGCAACACAGGGATGGCAGGGAGAGAGTTGGTGAAAGCATTTTCAGAAAGAGCAAGTCTTATCCGAATCATTTCTGTACTGATTGTGTTTCACCATAGGGAAGCACAGATCCAGTGTCTTGCTGCATTCGCTTCTGGCTCTGTTTTTATTTTCCTGATTTCCTTTTGCAAATTCTAAGTAGAGGAGTTAGCACTGGTTTGGAATATGCTAAATGCATGTGCATGTTGCCTATTCTTCTATCTTGTTCTGATGGTTATTAGTGCAGTTAACCAAATATTTCCAGATCTCCCCCAGTCCCATTCTAGGAGCAAGGTAACTAGTATTTCTAGCCCACCATGAGTTATGTGTGGTTCTGTAACTTGCTGTGGCTAATAAAATGGGAATGGAATTGATGCACATCATTGCAGGTAGAAGCTTTATGAGCCAGTGCATGATCCAGCCACCTAACTTTTCCCTCAGTCATTACAACCAGCAAAGTTCCAGAAGGTCCTGCTGGAAGAACAGAGTCCCCAGCCATAGACATGTAGCATGAGCAGGAAATAGATCTTACTGTTTCAGGCCACTGAGACTCTGGGCTGGTTTGTTACCGCAGCATAACCTAGCTTACCCTGCCTGTTCTCTGCTGCAGACCCAACATTTCCTCCTGTCTACACCACGGGCCCCAAATCATTCAGCACCTGGGGATTATTTGTGGCCTGGTTTGTCAGAGTTATCCTAATAAGACTATCTACCAGGTATTGAGAACTCCTCTTTTATAAGAGGTGGGCTTTGGGCTTTGACTTCCATTATCTCCTTTAAGGGATAGGATGACTTTGTGAAGAAGGTGCTTCTCTTCCACTTTGCATAAGAGGATACTAAGAATCCTAGTGACGAAAGTATGTTGCAACAAGAGGCGCAACTAGGAAGTGAGTTAGGTCTCAGATTCTTCCAACTCAAAAGGTCACAGGATTCTCATGATGGTACACTGCTTATTTTTTCTTCTCAGGTGTTTGCTGGTGCTCAGACCTCTGCATCAGGGCTTGAGCTATCAGCCAATCAAAGACTCTCAATCATCAAGTCCAAGGGTTGGCAACTATGGCCTTTGGCCCAAATCTGACCTGCTGCCTGCATTTATAAATAAAGTTTTATTGGCACATAGCCATTCATTTTCCTGTTATCTATGGCTGCTTTCATGCTCCAACAGAGGCGTTGAACAGTGGCAGCAGAGACTATTTGGCCCACAAAACCTAAGGTATTTGCAATCTGATCCTTTGCAGAAAAGGTTTGCTGACTCCTGATCTAGACTATGCTTTATTTGAAAAATTATGAAACTGAGACTCAAAAGAAGTGTACCTGTGTTAAAATAGAGAGTTACTTTCATGCAAAGCTATGGATAATGAACCATTAGGTTTAAAAAAATCTTTAGCATTTATATGAATAATCATTCTAAAATTACATAATTTTAACTTATTTTTCTCTGCATGAATAAAGTAACAGTATTTGCACCTTTCCCCAAAAAAGTTAATATATTATTTTTTCATAACCCTAATAGATATTTAAAAAGTCCATTTCTGAATTGGTTTGCAATGAATTATACTAGTATTAGTTGGGACCATATGCCATTTATGGCATCATCCCTATTTCAGTTCATTTGCCCTTATAATCATGAGCATTTCCCACGTCATTAACATTTTTCATAAATGTAATTACTCATGGTTGCATAACATTCTGCTCTATAAAAATGCCATAATTTATATAATCATTATAATATTTTTAGATTTTTGTTTTCCATTATACTGAATCTTTATACATAAATCTATCCACATTTCTATATTTTTTTCTTGGCATAGATTCCTAGAAGTAGAATTCATGGCCAGAGAATAGAATGTTTTAATGATCTTGATTCATTTTATAAATTTCTTTTCAAAAGGATTGTCTAATTTATATTCTGCCTTGAGAATGAGGATGTTTGTCTTACTATACTCTCTGAAGTGTATTGTTATATTTTAAGTCTTTCCTATGACAATATGTAAATATTTTATTTTTGTTTTAATCAGCATTTATCACCATTCAAGATACTTTTTTTTTCATATGAGACTGCATTTTATGAAAAGCCTCCATTCTAATTATGTGCTCTTTTATTAAGAATTCAAAGTATTGTTAGAACTTCCCTTGATCCACTTATTAGGTAGTTTTGAAGTTCAGTCCTACTATTTTCATTTGTTAATTTTTTTTTTTGAGATGGAGTCTTGCTCTCTCGCCCAGGCTGGAGTGCAGTGGCATGATCCCGGCTCACTGCAACCTCTGCCTTTTGGGTTAACGTGATTCTCTTGCCTCAGCCTCCCAAGTAACTGGGATTACAGGCCTACACCACCACACCTGGCAAATTTTTGTATTTCTTGTAGAGACAGGGTTTCACCATGTTGGCTAGGCTGCTTTCACACTCCTGACCTCAGGTCATCTGCCCACCTCAGCCTCCCAGGGTGCTGGGATTACAGGCATGAGCCCCTGAGCTGTGCCTGGTAATGTTTTAAAATTGGGTTGAAATGGCCCTTTCTGACCGTAACCCTCAACTCCATCCCATCCTCTTCCTTCACCCTCCTATAGGTGTGATTTTGCTATTCTAATGATCTGATTTTCTCATCTCAATCCTGCTCTCTCGGGCAACTAAGTTCCTTTGCAAACTGCAAAGCACTGTGTACGTGGATGTCATTATCACTTAACCATGACCTCATGTGTAGCCCCCTCAACATGACCTTTGACAGTCTTATTGCCTTGACCTTTCATTGCTTCCATCTGGCCAATCTCAAATCTCCAATAAACCCAACTTACGTTTTACCTATCAGAACACTTCTAGAAAGAGTCTTGAAAATGCAAACATTCAATGCACTTATTTGACACACTCTTTGAGCATCTACTGTGTGTCAGACACTATGCCAAGTGTTTGGTTTATGCCCATAAAAAAACCACTACCGTTGTGGAGCTTGCATTCTATGGAGAGACACAGCAATCAGGAAACATAAAAAATCAGTGCATTAATTGTTAAGTGCTGTAAAAAAAGAAAAAAAAGAAAAAGTAGAGCTAAAGATATTGGAACAGTGCTTGCAGTATTCTGTGGCCCAGTCAGGTTAGCTTTCAGTGAAAAGGTAAAGTTTGAACAAAGACTTAAGGCTGATAAGGGCAATAGCTGTGTAATATCTAGAGGAAGAGCATTTCAGACAAAGAAAATAGCCCTATGCTGGCCTAAAGGTGGGGTATATCTGTTGTGTCCAAGGCGCAGCAAGGAGCCCAGTGGCTAGAGTGCAGTAATGGTGAGGAAAGATGATAGAAGAAAAAGGCTGAGAGGTTAAGAAAGAGTCTAGACCAGGGCTGGGCGTGGTGGCTCACGCCTGTAATCCCAGCACTTTGGGAGGCTGAGGTGGGTGGATCACGAGGTCAAGAGATCGAGACCATCCTGGTCAACATGGTGAAACCCTGTCTCTACTAAAAATACAAAAAATTAGCTGGGCACGGTGGCGCGTGCCTGTAATCCCAGCTACTCAGGAGGCTGAGGCAGGAGAATTGCCTGAACCCAGGAGGCAGAGGTTGTGGAGAGCCGAGATTGCGCCATTGCACTTCAGCCTGGGTAACAAGAGTGAAACTCCGTCTCAAAAAAAAAAAAAATAAAGAAAGAAAAGAAAAGAAAGAGTCTAGACCACATAAATTTATTCCAAAAAGTGTGAATTTTACACTGAGTGAAGCAGGAGGGGTGAGGGCGATCATAGCATCTTGGACAGGAGAATGGCTTGATTTAACTCAGGTTTTAAAAGGACCACTCAGGTTTCTATAGTGAGGAGATTCTTTGGAGGCACATGGAGGTTGCACAACTATTAGAGAACTGGTTTGGAGGAGAGGGTAGCTTGGCTCAGGGTGGTTGTTCAGCAGTGAAGGTGGGGAGATGTGATCAGATTGTAGATACATTTTGAAGGTGTAGCCAACTGGATCTGCTGCTGCACTGGATGTAAGTTCTCAGAGAAAGGGAGAAATCTAGAACGACTCCAAGGTTTTTGGCATGAGCAACTGGTCGGATGAGGCTGTCATCAACTGAGATGAAGAGGATTATGGGGTTAAATTTTGGGAGTTGCTTTTGGACGCATTGCATGTGAGATGTGTAGTTTGGGTTTTAGGTATGGATGTTGAGTAAGGAGTGTAGGGTGGGTTTCAAGAAGAAGGTCTGAGCTAGAAATTTAAGTTGGGAGGATACCAGGATAGATAGCATTTAAAGACATCAGAGCATATGAGAGCTCAAGGGACTGAGTGGAGCTAGAGAATGACCAGCTCTTCCACAAATTACTGTGCTCTGATATCAGTTGGATTCTCTGTGTGCAGACTTCTAATTTTTTGGCTGTTCCTCAGTTTGTTATCTCTGTGCTGTTTAATCTGAGTTCTGACTCCTGCCAAGAGTTACGGGGAAGATTATATGGTGCTGCATGCTCTGTATCTTTATGAAGCTTGTATATGATTTTAGAAACTCAGAAAGAAATGTTTATTTTAAAATTAATTTTACAGAGTAGCATGCAAATCCATTTTTGAAAAATAAAAGACAACCTTTTAAAGAAAATGAACGCTTTTTCTAGGATTTCTCTAACCTTCTCTAAGTTGGCCAGTGCTTGCAGGTTAGGAGTACTAAGGTGGAACGTTCGGGACATGACCTCATTCATTCCCCAAGATGGAAGAAAGCCCTGGGTTAATACTTTTCATGTTTCATCTCACTTGACTTGGGAACTTTTGATTGTTTCTCAGTCAAATCTTCTAACATAGACTCTGAAAGAGTACTCCACGGAAAGGATTAACATGGTGGGGGCCATGGCAGTACCCTTACACTAAATGTGTGGTTCCCTATGGTGACAGTGTTCCCTGGATGTGCGCTTTTGGGATTCATTTGTTAAAAATACACTTTTGGGACTTCATAGTTACGTTTAGTATTACTGGATTTATCTTTGCAATTTTCACAGTTGTATATGCATTACAATTTTAGCCTCTCGTGTAGAATACCCATCAGCAAAAGAGGGCAGAAACCAAGGGATCCAGTAAATAATGTGTCCCGCTTAGAAGAGCAATGAGGAGACGTCCTGAGATGTGGCTGGGTTACGTTACTCCCACGCCATTTGCTTAGATGGAAACGGAAGGATGAAAGGCTCCAGTCCAGAGATATTCTGGGGAGAAAGACTTTGATACATTTTTGAGATACTAGAAATACTTAAGGATTTGATAAAGACAAATAGTTGGAGGAGAATAGAAAGGCAATTTAAAACTCCATGAAAAACAAAAAGCTATACAGACAGAGCAGTGTTATTATTATGCTCTACTTAGCTTGATTAATCACTCACAGAGGAAGCCTTGTTTTTAATCATACAGCCAGACGCTTTTAGAGCAAAGTGTGTTCCCAGGGTAACAACGAACATTTTTGAGCATCCATTGTGTGTCAGTGCCTTCTTGAACATGAGCACCTTTTATAAAATACTTACAGCTTCCCTCTATGATAACTATTTTTCATTTTACAGCGGCAAAATGGTAACAGTGCAGATAGAAAATAAGAAACTGAACCCAAATTGTGCAGCCACTTAGTAGCGCTTCTGGATTCAAACTCATTCTGCATGCTTCAAAAGCCCATATTTTCTTCTGCCCGTGCTGTGCTCTTTCCCAAGGTTTGGACAGAACAGGTACAGAAATGACTGTCAACCACGTAAATTCTTAGGAATAATCAGCATGTTAATCATAAATATTGATTAACGATGATATAAATAGAAACCAAAGCCACCCCAAATTAAAGCACAATTCACAACCTTTGCTGATATATATATATATATATATATATATATATATATATATATATATAAATTAATGATTAGCCAATTATTCTACCATAGTAATACTGAAGATAGCATTTCATGTTGAAGATAGTCATTTGGCAGTGACTGGAGGAGGACTCCTGGCACGTAGTGGATGGAGACCAGGGATGCTGTCAGACATTGTGCGATGCACAGACAGCCCCCACCCCCGCAAAAACATCTATCTAGCCCAGAGTGTCAGTAACGCTGCGGTCAGTAAGTCCTCCTAAATAAAGAGTATATGGAGAGAAAGGCGACAAATGGGATTCGATTAACATGTAGACTCTTTATTCTTTTTTTTTTTTCCTTCCAAAGCGTAACTGAATTTTTTGAGTGAATGTTTGTTTTCTGACCTTATATAATGGTGTTTTGATATGAAAACTAGCTATTTATAGTAACTTGGATAAATTAACGATCTACTCATCTCCTAAATTAATTATAAAGTGTGTTGGCAAGAGGTCTGCGTATCCTTAGCATGTGGTAGGTTGTGTATACATATAGGCTGTTAGTGTCTGTGTGTGTGTGTGTGTGTGTACATGTGTGCATATGTGTGTGCTCTTGCTGGTTTTGATAGGAAGTATAACTTGGGTTTTGGGAAAAGATGCCCTCCTACTGCTTCCAACCTTAAGGCTTCACTTCTTCCCATTAAGATTTCCCTTGCAACTTGGCCTCTTTTAAACTCCCATCTTGTGCATTCTCTCTTCTAATCTAATACCTCTGCGTACATATCTAAACATGATCAGTGACAGTTTTCGCTGCGGGGTGAGGCTTTTACTGACAAGGCCAGTGAGCACTGATTTGAGACCAGCCATTGTGAGTGACTTCAGCTGTCTCTTCAAGTGACATCCAGCTACTTGAGAAAGGAGTGATGACGAAAGTTCTTTGGACAGAAAACTTTCGCTGACAAGAAGGTGACAGGTCCTTGCACAGCTGGTCTCTGATATGCCTCGGAAGGGGCCCACGGAGTGACTAATTTGAGCTTTGCAGTAGCTGGGAGGAAGTGCAGGGCCCATGAATGCCGAGGGCTTGGAGGCGTCTGTAAGACAGGCTGGCAGTGGACACAGGCTGGAGAAACCCATTGTTGGTGGGCAAAGGCCAGGAAAATTAGTTAACATGAGAGTATTGGACACGTTCATGGTGAGTGGATATTTTACCTGTCCAGAAGCCATTCTTGTCCTGGTAATGGTACCTTGTTTTTTTCTTTAGCAAGTCACCCCATCTCTCTTCTCATTTGGTTGGGACCATCCCTGGCTTCCTGGTTCCAGGGATCAGCGAATAAACCCCATCCCCTTCATCACAGCCATTGGTTAAGGAAGGGGCTGATTACCCAAAACGACTCAATGAGACTAAACTGTGACTTTTGCCACAATTATTGGGTGCCTTTTTTCCCCTGCAGTCCCCAAGCTGTGGCTGTAAATGTGGAATTTCTAGTAACCACGGTGTGAAAAAGTTAGAAAATGAACGAACTGGGAGAGAAAGATACAGGTAAGAAATGGAGAGAAGAACTTCCCAGTTCTAATGAAATAGTTGAAGCCTCTAATCAATCACATTTGAAGACTCATCATTCTACACTTAGCATTACACCAACGAATGCATTCTTGTTTTCCCTATAGCTGATGTAAGTAGATTCTGCAACACAATAATTTCTGATCAATACAGTGAGCTCCATTTTTGAGTGCCTGCTATGTGCTAGAAACTGTATATCCATTAGGCCACTTACCCTCACAACAACCTCGTAAGGTAGACACTTCTTGTGTCCCCATTTAGGTGTGAGGAAAGCTGACACGTGGGGAGATTAGGCAGTAATACCCGAGGGCAGGCAGTCACTAAGGGTGGCAGTATAAAGCAAGGTCTGTCTCATAAACATTGCAGGTCCGCTTTCTGTGGAAAGAAAGTGAAGCATTATGGATTTCGAAGTCAGACTGCCTGGATTTGAATCATTTTCTTAACCCTTCTTAGCTATGTGCCAATTTTAGGAAAATAACTTACCTGTACCTAGACTTTCTCGTCTGTACAATGGATATTGTAAATAATTTGCCTATCTCGGGATAGTTGTGAAGATGTGAGGGGCTGCATATAAAGTATTCAAGACAATGCCTGAAACCCGATAAACACTTGACACACATTAGCTATCATTATTTTCTGTGTCCAGGAAAGAACAAGGGTGGCTGTTTTGGGGTCCGGACATATCAGGCTGTGGTCGCTTAGAAAAGGTCACCCCAAGATCTCTGCACATTTGTGCTGATTGACTAGATCAAAAATTAACTATCCTTTTGATATGGGAGAGGTCTTAAAAATAACGGGTGTTTTAACCACGTAACACATCATGTTTCATTTATTCATTTGTTCCATAAGTGTTTATGGAGTGACTACTCAATGCCAGATGTGGAGTTGGATCCAGACATGAACAGATCAGAGCCTTTCCTGCAAGAAGGGTAGAAATTAAAGCACAAATAATACTGATAGAATGGGGAATGTGTTGTGTATTGTAAGAGAGATGAAGTAAAATACTCCCTCCCTCAGAGGAGGGAGAGGGCTTTAAAAAGAAGGACAAAATGGATGGTTTTAGGAAACAGATGTTGAGCAGGCGAGATTTCCATGTGTGCAGTTAGAGTGTTATAAGATAGAGAAAAGCGTGAGCCAAGCCACCAGGAAGTATCAGTCATATTTCTATGTCTTCTTCCAAGGGCAAGGGGGTTGTATACAACTCACTGCCCCGATACCATGAACAGGCTCTGTATTGGTAGCAATAGCTCTAATAACGGGGTCATAGTGATGTGCTGAAGGATTAGGTAACAATTAGAGTTCACTTAGAGTTCACTGCATTGAATGGTCTGTTCATCAGCTCATCAATACATGGGAACAAAGCCCATCTAAGCTAGTTTGGCCTGATATAAAGAAACACAAAGCTGGCTATATGCACTGATTTCTTTCATTGATATTCCTTTAATGTGTATGGGGGTGTTACATTCTAACCTTCTCTGGTGTGCCCATATAAAGGGCCTTGCCTTTTCTTTGACAGTAGGATTAGAAAGTTGTCTTGGCTCATTCACGTATATCTTTTCCCTAGCATTATTCGCTCTTCCTAGAGATGTAAGACTGTCTCTGTTCATTCATCCTCCATTCTCACTATTTTCCCTCCCACCACTGAGGACCCATCATTTCCTCTTCCTGGACTAGAGCATCTTTTCTGTTTCCATAGTGAGGCCAGTATGTTCTCCATGCTACGACCAAAGTCTCACCAACCATATTTAAAAGGGCTGGCTAGGAGGGGAATAAGTGAGGGTTGGGGCCCTTGGAGAGCCAGGGACTCCGTAGTAGTCAGCAGCTGAATGTGCTTTAAACGTTGCAGCATGTTAAGAGATAAGATTGAAAGAGTGGCCAGATGGTGGAGGACCTTGAATGTCAGCCAAGGGAATTTCAATGATATGTTCCCAATGACTGAAACCTTTGAATATTTTGAGCATCCAAGTACCATGTTTATCTATCCATTTGGAAAAGATTATTGTGGCAGCATTGTGGCAGGCAGGGTGATAAAGGTATGAAACTAGAGGGAGGACAATCAGCTGGAAGGCAGTCACAATTGTTTTGGTGTTGAGGAGATATTGATGATGTCTTCTCAAGGGATAGAAAGGAAGGGAAGACGTGGGAGATACTGTGATAGAGATGAGCCACACCAGAGCTCCCTGTCCTGCTGGGTCTCTTCCTGATCAGTGTAGGAATATCCATATGGTTGAAAGGTGGTAGATTTGAAATATTCAGAGGAAGAAGTCATGCTGGACCTAGCCCTGTCTCAACAGAGCAACTCGTTTTTCCATGACACGAGAACCAGAAGCATCATCGCCTTCTGGCGAGAGGGGTGAAGGGTGCAGCCATTGGATTATGTTCGTTGGGATTCCTCATCCCTGATTCTACTCCATTTGCAGGTTGGTTGGACTCAGGCCATTGGACCTAGAAATATCTCTTCCTTGTGAGTTCCTCTGTGTGTGCAGCTCTTGTTGAGAGCTTAGGTAATTTATTTACTGTCTCTGTTGCTTTTTTTAATTCTTTTAAAAAGTGGGCAATTGGACTTGATTTGTAGGATTTTGAGGATTAAATAAAAAACATTCATATGAAAGCATTTAGCAGAGTGCCTGTCTTATAGTAGAAACTTACTAATAAGAATTGTTTACTTCCCTTGCAATCATGGTAAGGGAGCAAAAGGGAAATAAGCCATTATTCTTGACCTCTGAGGGCTCATGATCTAATAAGAAAAATAAGGCAAAACAATAGGGAACAGGACAAGACAGTGTCTAATTTAAGAGCAGGGTTTTCTAAGATGTGTCATATATTTTTGTGGGCCAAGAGATGTGGAGAAAATGAAAACTTCAAAGAGAAAGAAGGATCAAGGTAGGCCTTAAAACATGGTGAGGGTCTGGAAAGACAGAAGAGATGGCAGATAGTTCCCATCCAGAGGGTGCAAATGAATGTGGGGTCTGATCCTGACTCTCCTGACTTGGGTGGAGGAATCCAGGAGGTGGGCATGTTTTCAGGATGTGGAATAGCACTGGGCTGGCCATCCAGAGTCCCAGGTTCAAGTTCTGGCTTGGCCTTTAAATAGCTCTTGACATTACCCACTTCTCTGGGCTTTACCTGCCTCGTCCAACAAAGGAGGCTACAAATATTTGTTCTATGAGGATAAAAGGAGATGACACATGTGAAAGCAACAAGTAAAACAGAGTCCTGTGCACTTTTGAGTTGCGTGGTTATATTTGGCCACCAACTTTGCAGGAGCACAGATAATTGGAAAGGATTCCTGCGCTCACCATGGGATGGGACAGAATTTAGTCCAGGGAACATTTATTTGCATCACTCTGACTTCTGTCGTGCTTGGCACTCCAGTGGTGTGAGGATACGAAGATGAATAAGGTTGATGGTAGCCTCTGAGGAGCTTTTTGTCTAGCAGAAGAGACACACATGCAACAATTAAATATCAACACAGTGTGAACAGTGGCTACGCTGGATCCATGTCCAGGGTCCATATCTAGGATGGAGGAGGGAGTAATTGATCCTATTGGTAGGACATAGAAAACAATCAGAGAAAGTGTTGCAGAAAATAATATTTCAGCTGGATTTTGAAGAATGAATAGTATTTCGTGAGGCAAAAAAAATAAAAATAAAAATAAAGGATTAAGAACATTCTGCATTGTCCAATACAGTAGCACTAGCCATCTGTGCCTACTGAAGTAGTCACTTAAGATGACTGGGCAATCTGAGTTGAGATGTGCTGTAAGTATAAAATACATACTAGATTTTGAAGACTTAGTGCCAGACAAAGGAATATAAAGTGTCTCCTTAACACTGTTACGTTGATTGAGTCTATGTTGAAATGCTGATATTTTGGGTATGTTAGGTTAACTAAAATATATTATTAAAGTTGATTTTTTTGATGTGACTATCAGAACATGCAGAATTACATGTGTCTCTTCTATTTGTGGCTCATTTCAGTTATGTTTCTCTTCGTCAGCCCTCTAGGCAAAAGAAACAGTATAAAAAGGGACAGGGGCAGGGAAATCATGGAATGGAGGTAACTGGCTGACTCTGTTGGAATGTGAAGGCTTCAAATATGCGGAGTGTGGGGGTGGTCAGGAATTGTGGCTGAAAGGTTGGTGCAGATCACATCATCCAAAGACACTTGGGTGATTCCCTGAAAGCACTAGGGAGCCACTGAAGAAGTGTGGGGGCAGCCCAGGTGGGTTTGTGTCACTCATCTTCCGCGGGCCTGTTGGAGGAGGTGGGAGGAGCCATGTTGGTAGAAGGCATTGTCTGGGGTGGTCATTGTCTGGGATGGTCTATTCATTTTCTGTGGCTGCTTTAAGAAATTGCCACAAACCTGGTAGCTTAGCAAACCATGGAAATGTATTTTCTTAGGGTTCTGGTGCCCAGAAGTTCAAAATCAAAGTGTCAGCAGGGCTGTGGTCTCCCTGGAGGCACTAGAGGAGAATCCTTCTTTGCCCCTCCCAGCTCCTGGTGGCTCCAGGCATTCGTTGACTTGAGGTTACATCAGTTCAATCTCCGCCTCTGTCTTTACATGGCCTTCTCCTTGTGTGGCTGTAAGTCTCAAGTCTCTGCCTTTCTCTTATAAGGACACTTGGCATTGGATTTAAGGACAACCCTAAATCCAAGATGATCTCATCATCAGTTTCTTAATTAGCAACATCTGTAAAGGCTCTTTTTCCAAATAAGGATACCACATTCACAATTTCCAGGCTTGGGTGTATTTTTCTGGGCACGACTATTTAACCCACTACAACAGGTGATAAGAGTCTAAAGAGGCCAGGCATGGTGGCTGACGCCTGTAATCCTAGCACTTTGGGAGGCCCAGGAGGGAGGATCACTTGAGGCCAGGAGTTTGAGACCAGCCTGGGCAACATAGTGGGACCCCATTTCTACAAAACAGAAAGAGTCTAAAGAAAGGATAGTGAGGATGGAGATGAGAGGATATACTCAAAACAATATTTAGATGATAATTGAGATTTATGCATACAGTGATTTGAATGTCTGATATTTGCCTCAAAAAAAAAAGTGGGGAGCGTGTGGTTGGGGGGACATAAATGAAACAAGATTTCCCCAAGTCAACAAATTATTGAAGCTGGTGGGTAATATGAATGTCATGATGCCATCCTCTTTACTTCTGTATGAGTTTGAAATTTCCTAAAATAAAAATAGGTGAAAAAGAAGATAATTGAGAATCCATCATTTCCTTAGATTAATGACACGCTAATTCAGTTTCTATTTTGGTTAAGTGCTCACGTGCGCCTGGCATTTGCAGAAATCCTTGCTGATAAACTGTGGAGTAGCCACACGTTTGTTTGTTTGTTTGTTTGTTTGTTTTTCAGGGGTGTGACACCCTTGTATCACCTGACAAATGGGCCAAACAATCTACTCTGTGTGCAGGCACAGATATCTGTGACATGACTTTGTCATAGGAGAAATGCTCTTTCATCACAGGCAGGTGGGAAATTCATGTCACCTTGTCCAAGCCCAGAGCAGTCAAAACCTATGACTAGCCAGGATCTTGTTAGAGGAAACAGTTTGTTTTCCTTAATCATCCTGATGTCACTTACAAGAAGGCGCGAGCGAGAGGGATCCCCTCTTGACTCCATAAACTAACTGTCACAGGGAAAGATGAGCCTGTGTAACTGCGGGAAAATGCTGAAATAGTTTAATTGTCTTGCCTCGATGGCAGGCGGTTGTTAGCAGACTGGAGGACGGAATGCTGAACCCAATGAAATATTAAATGCAGACAAAAATGTGTGGGTGAATGTGATTCTGTAGTTTAATCCGTGTGCTTTTTTTTTTTTTTCAAATCGATTCTAGTTTCGTTGCAAAGTGTGGTATAAAAATGATGTCAGATGAATGGTTTGCTGGGTTATTTAAAAGCTCGCATATACCATTTACAAGGTATGTTGTTGATGGTTAAAAATGACGTATCTATTATTCATGTGGTTCTCCTCCCCCCACATAGAAGAGGCCGCTTGAAAAATGAAATGTAGATGGAAAAAAAAGGAAAAGTAATGGAGTTTGCAATGTAACTTGTGCTTAAATGTGTCTGGGGCCATTTCAGGAGCTCAATATCGCAATTTTCCTATGAGGCACACCAGCTCAGGGACATCTGAATCTGATCTAAGCACCACCTAATGAAGTTTTCTTGTACCATCCAACCATTTGTCTTAGTTTCTTTGCTATAATCTTCACTTTTGGTCTGTATTCTTCTGACTGAGGTGGTTAGGAGCATGCACCCTGGGCTCAAACCTCCGTGATGCCACTTGCTAAGCTCGAAGCCTGAGTCTAGCTGCTTAGTTCTAAAGACCAGTTTCCCCTTCTTTCAAGTGAACACAATAACGTTTCACTGTTCCAAAAAGTTGTTGAGAGTTAAATGATGTAATGCATGTGACACCCTCAGCACCAGGTTTGCCCTGTAGGAGTCACTCCATGTTAATTATTAGTTTGAGAATAAAGATTTACTGGGCTTCAAAAACAGTGAGAGAAAAAAATGAAATATACCTGCTAACGTGGTTTGGAGACCTGCAGCAGCTGCACCAGCTTGTGAGAATCTCAGGCTCCACCCCGGACCTGCTGGAAGTACGTTCACATTTAAACCCGATGCCCAGGTAGTCCGTGTATGTACAGTAATGATAAGAAGCCCTGGACATTGCAAGGAGTTTGCAAGGGAGAGTTTCCCTGTTGCCTTGGAGTTAAACACACCAGTTTAACACACCAGTAGTTGGCTGTGACGCTTTCGTGGATCCCAACCCTGCTGCAGCTTTCTGAGGGTTTGCAGAACTGGCTCCCCTCTCATCCCAATTGGAAGCCTGGGGATGGGGGTTAATGGGAGAACTTATCAGTGTTGGGAGTTGTTGACTTCAAGTGCAGTGGATTTTAAATGTTTTCTCCCCTCTTCCTCTAAGTCATGTAAGGGAATAACTTCATGGACATCTCCTTTGAAGACTGGGGATGCTTTAAAGAATAAAAAACAGGCTTGTCATACCTCACTGGATGGAAGCTGAATTGGCAGCCTTCAGGCCCAGCCTGGTGGTGCCATTTGAACTGAGGCATGGTGTATTGGTACATTCTTGGGAGAGGTTGGCACTTAGGGACTAGGGGCTGATGTTTCTTCCATAGGGATTTCTGAAGTCAGGATGTGCCTGGGAACAGAACTGGGAGACCATCCCACCCTAGGTTTTTGTGACCCTCAGGGAACACAGGAAAGGGACCTCACTGCCTCAACTCTAATAATTGAGCATTCTGATCTCTATCTGAGCCTCAGGTAGACAGATGCGCTCTTTAGCCACAGCTAAGAAACGCAGCTGGAAACAGTTGTGCAAGGTCTGGGAGCCATGTCCTGTACCTGGGACCTTTCTTCTGATCCAGTAATTGAGGGGCACAGCTCAACTAGCCCAGCCCCCTCTTGTGGCTTTCAGCGGGATATGGAATGACATGAGTTCAGGTATCTGCAGTTCTGAGATGTAAATCAATTCACAGAGATAAATCTCAACAGTGGAGGTGCAATTCCCCTTCATCCAGTGCTTCTTGGAGGCTTTGAACAGCAGCAGTTTGAGAGGGCTGTTTGAGTCCTTTGCACTGAGCTGGATTTTCAGGCTCTTGGCATATTGTAGGTGGCTGCATGAGATTGGACCAGCTGGGGATGGGGCCCAGCCAAAGATGGAGCTTGGGTTGAAAGCATTGGATTCAGGTGTTGACTTTGAGCAAGAGCAGAATCCCAGAGGTAAGAAGAGATTCGTTCTTTTGGGAAATACTATCAGGCTTATTATCCTTTTTGGTTGTTGTTTCTTTTTCGTGAAGGGCAATCCCGTTTCCCTTTTTAAGAACCTGGAGCCATGTCTTCCAAGTAGGTGACTGGGACATCACAACACTTAATTTTGTTTCTTTGGTAGCAGATCGACATGACGGAATGGTTTTTACTTCACTTGATAACTCTTCCTTCCTTAGAAAGGCGCCATAGAGTGGTCCACAGTGATTCCCAGGGGAAAAGCAGAGCCACAGTTTGGTCCCCCACAAAGGGATGTGGCAGTGGGATTAATGTTGTCTCTGAGTTCATCCCACATATGTTTAAAGGCAAACTGTCTAGAAAAGTAAAATTTTTCAAATAAAATATACTTTTTGCCAGCATCATAACGCTTCTTGCTTTGGGTGGGGATTCCCTTTTTCTTTGCAAATCAGGGCTTAATCTGTCACTGACTTTCCTTGTCTGATTTCATTAACTTGAGCTTGTGTTCATCTTGTGGCAGCTTAATAAGCTTTATTTGTGGAGTCCCTCAAAGAAAGCCATGGTTATGAATCCCATGTCACAGAAATGGAGTTATAAACGCCACTCTGTGTCACTGCATAATATTTATTATTTTAATTAAAGAAAATGGATAGTGACATTTATTTGGTCACAAGTTACTTGTTAATGGCAATGAATGACAAAAAAATTACTAATTTTGTGAGCAAATCTCAGAATGTTTTTCAGTGATGATTCTGTTGTGCTTTCCATGTGAGTTGGACACGTTTTTGGAAGCCAGTGCTTCTATTTGGTGAGACTCTCTTCTCATACAGAAAAGCACCAGCCTACTGAGAGGGACAGTCAGAGCTACCTGGTGAATTCAGTGCCCTTGGTTTTAGCTCTCTTCGGCTTTCTGATATAATTGTGTGTGTGTGTGTGTGTGTGTGTGTGTGTGTGTGTGTGTGACTTTCAAAGCAGAACAAATACAGTTTCAAGAGTCAGGGATGTGTGCTAGGATTTTTACTCATATTTAAGGCATTCTCACTGTAGGATGCATTCACATTGGGGAATAAGTAAACTGTTTGTAATAGTCCAAAGGCTGGGGACTTACAGGGTGTTTAAATCTATGTTGTTTCATTTAATGCTCAGATTACCACTACAAGGAACATGCTTTTATAGCTCTATCCATTGATTTATTCGTTCAGTCAACATACATCATTGGGAATTAGTTGTTTTAGGAAAGAGTTAATGGAAGAGGGAAACAGATAGTTGTTTAGGAACTTGTGAAAAGTGCCACAGCCTGTAAATGGCATTGCTGGCAGATGATCCAATCATTTGCATGACTCCAAAGCCTGTGATCTTATCAGTAGATGAGATCTAAGACGGCAGACCTTTCCTTCTGAAACCATTCTTCTAATGATGGAAATGTGACCACAACAGTGGAGAAGTCACGGAGCTCTGTGCCACAGAGGAATTTGCTGCTGTTAGGTTAATTTTTCTTCACCAGAATATCTATAAAGTTCCGTTTCCTAGGGATTTCACTCTGTTGGTTTTTGTTTGACTTGTTTCAGGAGTGAAAGTCTAAAATATAATGCTGAAAACTGAAGGCAGATTTTTTTTTTAATTATAGTAATTGTTAACTTGTACACAGTCATAATGTGGATGTATGTTTTACTTAAAATGGGAAATATTAAAATTAAGATATTTAATTTTGTAAAATTAAAATTGAAATCTTAAAATACAAGGAATATGTTGTTTTTACTACAGAGTGTTTGTAATTGTCCTATCCCCTGAGTCCAATGACATTAGGAGCAATTTTATTCTATAGAGAGATACAGTCCACATTTATAAGGTGGGCTTAAAGATGAGGGCATATGAGGGAAGAGAGATAAATATTTACTGAGTGTGTACTTTGCACTAGCCATTATGCTATAAAGTTGCATGCATTTAATCTTCTAACATATGTACTATTATTTTCCCATCTTACAAATGGGAAATTTTTTTTTTTTTTGAGACGGAGTTTCGCGCTTGTTACCCAGGCTGGAGTGCAATGGTGCGATCTCGGCTCACCGCAACCTCCGCCTCCCAGGTTCAGGCAATTCTCCTGCCTCAGCCTCCTGAGTAGCTGGGATTACAGGCACGCGCCACCGCGCCCAGCTAATTTTTTGTATTTTTAGTAGAGATGGGGTTTCACCATGTTGACCGAGATGGTCTCAATCTCTTGACCTCGTGATCCACCCGCCTCGGCCTCCCAAAGTGCTGGGATTACAGGCTTGAGCCACTAGGCCTGGCCACAAATGGGAAAATTTAAGCTTAAACTCACTTGGCTATGCATCACAAGCTGCGAAGCCAATTGCACACAATTGATGCGTATTCCTAGGAAGCCCTTGATCGTGGGTCACTCGCTGCCTGATCTCTAAAAAAATATTGAGAGATAACATACACATATCAAAATGTATCTTAAAGGTCTGGTTCAATGAGTTTTGACAAACCCATACATCCGTGTAACATCCCAATAAATATATAAAACATTGACATCACTCTAGACAGTTCTGCGGTACACTTCCAGTCAATCTACATCATCCAAAGGCACCCACTTTCCTGACTAGTTTTCTCTTGTTCTAGGACTTCCTATAAATGGAATCATATAGCGTATACCTTTTTGTTTATGGTTTCTTGTATTTAGTATATTGCTTTTTAGATTCATCTATTTTGCCATGTATCGATCATTTCTTCCTTTTTATTGTTGATAATATTACATTGCATGGATATGCTACCCTGTGTTTATTAGTTAACGTGTTACTGGATATTTACTTTGCTTCCAGTGTTTGGTGAGTATGAATATAGCTATTGTGAGTATTCTTTTACGACTCTCTGTGGAGGCATTATTTTTTCTCTTGGGTAAATAGCTAGGATTAGAATTGTTGGGTCAAAGTGTAGGGGTACGTTTATAAGAAACTACCAAACTGTTTACCAAAGTGGTTACTAGCATTTTATGCTCTCATCAGTAGTGTGTGAGAATTCTGGTTGCATTAATACTTTCCAAAATTTGCAGCTGACAGCTGTTTTTTCTTTTCTTTCTTTCTTTCTTTCTTTCTTTCTTTCTTTCTTTCTTTCTTTCTTTCTTTCTTTCTTTCTTTCTTTCTTTTTTTCTTTCTTTCTTTCAGAGACAGAGTCTTGCTCCATGGCTCAGGCTGAAATGCATTGGTGCAGTCATAGCTCACTGCAGCCTCAAACTCCTCAAGCGATCCTCCCACTTCAGCCTCCTGAATAGCTATGGCTACAGAGGTGTGCACCATCCTACCTGGATAATGTGTTAATTTTTTAGTAGAAATAGAGTCTCACTGTGTGACCTAGTCTTATTTTATTTTCTAACATGTATTTTGAAGCTATAAATTTGCCTCTATGCACTGCTTTAGGTGCATCTCAAAAGTTTTCATACACTGGGCGTGGTGGCTCAGGCCTGTAATCCCAGCACTTTGGGAGGCCAAGGCTGGTGGATCATGAGGTCAAGATATCGAGACCATCCTGATCAACATGGTGAAACCCCATCTCTACTAAAAATGCAAAATATTAGCTGGACATGGTGGAGCATGCCTGTAATCCCAGCTATTCAGGAGGCTGAGGCAGGAGAATTGCCTGAACCAAGGAGGTGGAGGTTGCGGTGAGCCGAGATTGTGCCATTGCACTCCAGCCTGGGTAACAAGAGGGAAACTCCATCTCAAAAAAAAAAAAAGTTTTCATACATTGTGTTTTGCAGTATCATTCAGGTAAAAATATTTTCTCATGTCCTTTGTAATTTTTTTTCTTTGAATCATGGTTTATTTTGAAATGTGTATTTTTAAAAGTATTTGAGCATTTTCTAGATATCTTTACAATTTGATTTCTAGTTTAATCCCAGTGTCTCAAGCTGACTTTTTCCATTTTCCTCATGATACTTTATCATAGTCTTCAGGACTTATGGCCTTACAATTGATTGTCATACCAAAGAATTCTTCAGTAAGCATCTCTGTGTGTATAGTATGTGTGTATGCGTACCTTTTTCTTCATTGTTTGCTTACGACATATTACCATAAGTGAAATTCAAGATTTAAAGGTGTGCAATTTTTAAAAAGTCTTTTTATGCACGTTGCCAAGTTGTTTGCTTGTATGGTCTGATCTGATGTGCAGGGGTGTTTCTGCCCTAAATATAGTCCCTCTGCGGTACCTGGAAGTGCTTTAGCCAGGTCGCCTCCTTTTAGGATGAAAGATTTAGTGTTATTTTACAATGCAAATACTTTTGAATCAGTGATGTGGTCTATGACTCTAGTGTAAATTCATCTCATTGACATTCTTGGCTTCTGACACTAAGCTGTGATTGCTGGTGCACAAGGACTCTAGTGAGGAGAGATGGAGTTAGCAGAGACATGAGAAATTTAAATAATAATTCTTGTCAAGCAGTCTCCATTTATATAGGAGGGCTTCTAACAGGAAGAAGCCTGAATAGGAGCATCAGGTTTGGAGGCTAGAGGCAGCTAAAGGCTGGTGCACGGGACCTGGGACCTAGGGGCAGGACAGAGAATGCTCGCAAAAGAGAGAGATGGAAGAAAGTGAATATGTCATTGACGAGTAATGTTTTTCTTGAAAATTAGCCCCAGGTTATCTACATATTTAAAAGTATATACCAGCTCAAAAGAATGAATGTCAGCCTATTAGAACTGTTTGGTGTTTCTTGAATTGAACTAAGATGGTGGACACATCTCCAAGTTGCATGAATTCTTTGGTGATTGACTTGTAGGTTACAGAATTTGAGTAAGAGAGCATCCAGTTTAGGGTTTGGGTGACTCAGACACATGATTAGGAAAGCTGTGCCCCACCGCAGCCATGGTCAGCAGTATAACTCAATTCTAAACTATCTTGGAAGGTGTGGGTAGAGTTGCGGATACACTTTCTATCTCTTCTCTCAAGATGACCTAAAAGTCTAGGGGTTTGCCTTGCACATCAGCAGCCAACTAACTGTGATGCTGAAGCAACCTCCTGAAGCAGCCTGTCGTTGGAGGGAGAGTTATGTGGTGGAGCTTTCTTCCTTTCTCACAGGTTCTCGCCAGATAGCTATCCTCCCATAGTTTGTCTTTCAGTTGCTTTTGTCAGATTGTTTATCCTTAGCTGAATGAGCATTCCAAGTCTTCCCCCATACCATCCAATTCTTTCTTACACGTGCCCCATTTTCTTCTTGCATTATTATCAGATAAGGAGTTTTTGCGATAGACATAAAGACTGAGAAAATCAGAGTTTGGTGTATATTTTCTTTCTGCTTTCAGGATTGGTAGTTCATATGCTTTGTTGACTTCCTGTCTCCTGCCTTGACTGTTATTGGAGACATCATTATCATCTACATCATCATCAACATAATTTTAATAACCGTTATTATGATTATTATGGTTAATATCTATTGAGGACTTACTCTGTGTCCAGGGATATTATAAGCACTTAATATATATTATCTAATTTAATACTCAAAAGAGTTCTCAGGGTTTGCAAATATTACTATGGGTTAAGATACTTGCTCAGGGTCCCACTTTAGATGCACATCCTTGGTTGAATTTGGTGGTGAAGATTGAATAGGTCTTGTTTTGCTCCTGACATATGTGACATCTAAAGTTGCTAAATTTCTCAGAAACTAAATCATCTCAATAAACACGGGGAAGAGACAGTTTAAAAATTTTGTTACTTTTCTGTTGCCTTTGATAAATCTATAGGTATTAATCTTGTTCTTTTGGCTCATATTTCATTTTTAATAAAAATTTATCTTTAATTTCTGTGGGTACATAGTAAGTATATATATTCACAGGGTATGTGAGATGTTTTGATACACACACAATGCATAATAATCACATCATGGAGAATGAGGTATCCATCCCCTCAAGTCTTTATCTTTTGTGTTACCAACAATCTAATTCTACTCATATTTATTTAAAAATATATAATTAAGTTATTATTGACGATAGTCACCTGTTGTGCTATCATATACTAGGTCTTATTCAATCTTTCACTATTCTTTTGTACACATTAACCATACCCACCTCTCTCCCCTGCTCCCCACCCTCTACTCTACAGCCTCTGGTAACCATCTATCTACTCTCTGTGTCCATGAGTTCAATTGTTTTGATTTTTAGATCCCACAAATAAGTGAGAACATGCAATGTTTGTCTTTCTGTGTCTGGCTTGTTTCACTTAATATAATGACCTCTAGTTCCATGCGTGTTGTTGAAAATGATTGGATCTCATTCTTTTTATGGCTAAATAGTACTCCATTGTGTGCAGGTACCACATTTTCTTTATCCAGTCATCTGTTGATGGACACTTGCTTCCAAATTGTGGCTACTGTGAACAGTGCTGCAACAAACATGGGTGTGCAGGTATCTCTTCAGTACATTGATTGCCTTTCTTTTGGGTATATACACAGCAGTGTGATTGCTGGACGTGCTTCATTTTTTTTCCTTTAACGAAAAACATGCAAAATGACGATTAATCTTTACAATGTTCCTTTGATTCTACTCCAACTTTATTTTCGACAGTATAGATGCTTCTAAGCATGTTTCTATGCATGCAAGTATGCTTCTAAGAGTGATACCATAAATCATTCTTATTAAATTCAAGTTCATCTTCAGACCAGCTCTATGATCTTCAGCAGAAATTTTCTTGCCAAAGGCTTTTACAATAGCCTGGACTATATTACAGTCATGTTTTTACAGATTTGTAGCTCTCTTTCATCATGAAATCTTAGGCTAAAAAGAGCAGGTTGGGGATGAAAAGAGAAAAGAGAGGTAAGGTGGCAGAGCTGCAGAAGAAAGCTTTGTTGTAAGGTAGCCTCGGGACAAAAAAAGTAGAAACCAAAGAGAAGTATGCTTTGGGTTTTCAACATCTGAACGTGGGGAGAGACTTAAACTTGAGGGAAGTGATGGAACCTGGAGTAGGAAGGGAGGAGCTATGCTTATATGGCTAACTTGGATCTTGAGATATTTGGATCAGAGGAGAAGCTGGGCAGGTTAATCATTTTCCCATCTCAAGCGTCTATACCACTCCAATAGGACCAGAGTTGGGGGACTGATATTGATGGTAAAATATTACTTTGTCTGCTAAACTAACTTTCAATCCTTGGGCACATCCTGCTCTTTGAATGTGACAGTATTTGGAGATGAGGCCTTTGGGAAATATTAATGATTAGGGCATGAGGGTGAAGCCCTCGTGATGAGGTTAGTGTCCTTAAAAGAAGAGACAGGAGAGATCTTGCTTCCTCTCTCCCATGTGAGAATACAGCTAGAAACGAGATGGGTCAACACCTTGACTACTTCTTTACTCCTTGGTCTCTTTGAAGTTAAAGAGAAAAAAAAATGCAAAGGGCTGGGGTAGTCTAGCTGGTTCAGAGAAAGCACGTCTTATTTGGACACAATGTCCAAGATTCTACCATAATGTTTTCATGTTGTGATGTAGACCACTTTTCCTGGCAATTTCCCCCTTTTTAGTGTCTTAATTTTAAATTGCCAGCACTCTGATAGGCTGAGGTGGGAGGATCACAAAGTCAAGAGATTGAGACCATCCTTGCCAACATGGTGAAACCCCGTCTCTACTAAAAATACAAAAATCAGCTGGGCATGGTGGTGTGCATCTGTAGTCCCAGCTACTTGGGAGGCTGAGGCAGGAGAATCACTTAACCCGGAGGTGGAGGTTGCAGTGAGCTGAGATTGCACCCCTGCACTCCAACCTGGCGCCTGGCACGGAGCAAGACTCTGTCTCAAAAACAAAAAAATTAGTCATGACTGGGTCAATTATATTGTATTATGGACTGAATGTTTATTTGCTTCCCAAATTTATATACCATCATGAATGTGACAGTATTTGGAGATGAGGCTTTTGGGAAATATTAATGATTAGGGCGCGAGGGTGAAGCCCTCATGATGAAGTTAGTGTCCTTAAAAGAAGAGATAGGAGAGATCTTGCTTCCTCTCTCCCGTGTGAGAATACAGCTAGAAGATAGCTATCCGCAAACCAGGAAGATAGTCCTCACCAGAAACCAAATGGGTCAACACCTTGACTTTGGACCTCCTAGCTTCCAGGACTGTGAGAAATCAATGTTGGTTGCTAAGTTACTCTATCTATGGTAACTTGTTAGAGCAGCCTGAATTGACTAAGACACATTGTTATGACTAAAAGTTTTGAAGTCTTTGCAGGAACAAGGAAGCCTTTTAAATTAATTAAGGACCAATTGAATAACATAATATCATGGAAATAGTGCAATCTTTGGAGTTATACAGAGCTGGGATTGTATTCCACTTCTGACACTCACTTAGAAATTAGGTGACTTTGGGAAAATAGCTTAATTTCTTTGAATATCAGTTTTCTGATAAAAATGGGAATATTGCTACTGAAAGATGTAAGCCTATAAAGTATGTAAACTTTTTAACACAGAGATCATAAGCTACATGATAAAATGATAAGCAGCTATTACTCATGTTCCTCAGAATACCGGCATTTTGTCTGTATTTTGTTTGTATTGTCTGACAATACCAAGTGTTGGGGAGGATGTGGAACATTTAGAAGTGTCATACATTGCTGATGAGATGAAAAAATTGGTGCAACCACTTTGGAAAACTGTTTGGTAGTATCTACTAAAACTCAACATCTGCATACTCTATATCCAGCAATTCCACCCCAGGTTTATACCCAACATAAGTGCATATATATGTGACCCCAATTTGCATGTACAAGAGTGTTCATGGAAGCACTATTCATATTAATCAGAACTGCAACACAACTGAAATGTCTGTCAACAGTAGAATAGAGAGATAAAGTGTGGTGTATTTTATAGTGAAATACTATCTGACAATGAGAAGAATAAACTATGGCTGCACATAGCAATGTGGGTGAATCTACCAAGCATAGCATTCAGTGAACCAAGCCAGGCATAGAGGAAAACATACAGTATAGTTCAATGTATGTAAAGCTCGAAGAGAAGCAAAATGAATCTGTGTTAGAAGTCAGAAGAGTGATTGCCTTTGAGGAGGAAGGGACTGATAACTAGGGGGTAACAAGTAGGTCCTTGTGGGGAGCAGGCAGTGGGCTGGTCATATTCTATGTGTTCCTGACTTTGTTTTCAATCTAGTAGCAAAAGTGTGGGACTTTGTGAAAATTTCTGAAGATGGATTTGCGATTTGTGCACTTTTCTGAGTTATTTCTTGTGGGTATGTGTGGGCTTTAATAAAAAGGGTTTACTTAAAAATGCAGCTGTTATCACTTCTTCCTGTTAGTTGTCTCTAGAGGGGTCGCTTTAATTCTCTTGCCTTTGCAACCCCTGCTCCAGTTGGAGCCACTTGCAGCAAAGGCAAATACCAGGGCTCTAGAACTCCTCCATTGTCAGCTTTCTGCCCGCCCCCAGGGGTAATCTTAGAGACAGCACTGTAAAATCAGACTTGACTCTCTTTCATGACAAATTCTTCCCTGAGCAGGGAGGAAACAGCAGCCCTGCCCCTCAGGCATGGTGCACTGCCAATCCCTGAGAGCTCTTGGTTGATTAAACTCTACATCTTGCAGAGCTTGCAAAGTCCAGGATACTCTTTAGATCTAAGGTGCTGGAGGGAGGCCCTGGTGGAAACGCTCACATTCTGACCAAACAATTAATGGGTTTTTAGACTATGTGCTTGAGCACAATTTTATCCATAGTTGCTGGTATAAACTACACTAATGCCTAGGGAAGCACCTTGCTCTTAAAAAGGAGATTAGTTAGCTTTGAAGGAAAGAGATTCATTTGCAGCACTAAGTAAAGTCACTAAGTTGGTGGAAGGTTCTAGGACCTTGATCTCCTCTGTTCCCACAGGGATCTGTGTTCTCCAAGCAAAAAATGTTAGGCATCTGGTATGTACCAGACTTGGCATGATGCTTACACATATGTTATCCCAAATTTGATTCCCAGGATAACTCATTGATAAGAATAGCATTATTTCATCCCCAGATGAGGAAGTTGGATCTCAGAGAACTTAAATAAGTTGCTCATAGACATGTGACTATTAAGCAACTCAGAAATAGCTAAATTTTAGATATACCTATTTGATGGCCACAGTTGAGTGTCACCAAGTCAGCCAGTACAGTGGATTTCATACTTGAAGAACTGAGGAAATTGATGCCAAGATTATATTAGAGAAGGTCAGGGAAAAATCTCTAGATGAGGCGAGCCAAGCAAACTAGAAATGATCAAACTGAGAGAAGATAGCATCAACACCCACACCATCAAGCCTCGTAATTTTTGGAAGTGTTCTTATTCCATTTTATTGTGATTTCATGGATCAGTGATTGTCTTGGGTGCCTGGCCAGGTTGCAAGCTTCCCAGAGTGAGCAATTTTTGCACAGCATCTGGCTAGAATTGTGCACATAATGACCTTCAGTATGCATTTGACAGTCAGATTTAGTCATTACCACATTTCAGTGGCCATAGAAAAATGCCATAGATTTGCCCCTGTGTCATTCTCTGTGACCTCTGATATGCCTAGTCATGGAAACCCTCAGGACACGGTGGGTTTTCTTTTGTGAAACTGGTGGGTAACTGACATTGCCGCTCTGTCCATTCATTGCTTCCATTACCGCTCATGAGTTAACTCATTCCTTGAAAACCTATTGATTAAAGATCAATCACAGCAGTGGCCCAAGTGACTAGACTTGCAATGCCACATTTTAGGGCTCCCTGCCAACTCCTTGGGCAGTTCTGCTTGCCCAATTAAACACCTTGCATCACCCTGACTGCATTTGCAATGGCGCCTTTCTTCCATTCACCTGTTATTGAGCATTAAAGGCAAACTCAATTTTATGCAGATAAATAGAGTTTAGTGGTAATGTGCCTTATGACCTTTCAAGTGACAGGATGACATTAATTTTTAGGGATTCTACCTTCTCAGGCTGTCACTCTGAGCATGTAACTTGATGAGAAAGGAGGTTTCTGCATTTTGAGGACGTACTTACAGTTTAACATGCTGTTTCAAATGTAAGGAGGCTCTCTCTTTAATTTTTTTTTTCACCAGCTTGACAGTTTTTCAAACATATTCACTGTCAGCCCTAACAACCTGTCAACAAATGCCATTATGTGAACATTGCCAAGGCTCACTTGAGGACTGTAGAGAGTGACAGACATGCCACCCGGATACGTTTCTCAAAAACCCAGGGCTGAAACTTTTGAAAGACACTCTAGCTCTTCCAAGGAAAAAATGAACAGTCAGATCTCCAGGAAAAAAAACAAACATACACTTGTCATATCAGATATCTGTTTCTTTCCCGGGTAAATTAAGGTGTATGTGAAAGAATAAAACATACAGAGGACAATAGCTGCCGAGATCCGAGGCTGTGCCATGTCTCCACTGTTATCTGCGAATCCAAGAAAGGAACAGAAAGCCATTTTTTTCTTCTACTAGAGAATTTAAGGGAAGGCTACCTTCATTTTTAGGTTGACTATTTCTAGGGGATAGAAGTGAAGATGGAGTAGTTTAGATAAAGCAAAGTGAAGCCAACCATGAGCCTCAGACATATAAAAATAAGAACTTGTCCTAATATTGGTACACGGCATATCTTGGTGGGTAACTATGGGGAGATGTGGTGGGGATAGTATCAGGAACCTTGGATGTGGAGCTGGAGAAGCTGGATTTGAATCCAGCTCTGCTGTTGAAGCACCATTTGGCCTGGCACACTAATTTAGCTTCTCCTGTCTCTGGTTCCTTATTTGTGCACTGGGAATGACAATGCCTACCCCAAGTGCTGTAGTGAGGGTTAAATAAATGGGCCTTGGCTCAAAAAAATGTAGCTGAAATCTGAAACTTAAAGTGGCTTGGCAAGAGAATATCCTCGAACCCCTCCCCCACCTGCTTGCAAGAGTATTCTGTCTTACTTTTGGATGGAATTTAGCTCGTCATTTGTAAATGAACTTTCTTACCCAAATTCAACTTGAGCAAAATGTTTTATGTTTTGGGTGGTATTTCAAACCAAAGCAACCCTACCTCACAACAGTGGTGGGCAAGGTGGGGAAAGAACAGAGATGACAGAAGGAGCTGACCCGGACGGCGGTTATGCACAGACATAACCAAATGACATCCATCATCACTTTGCTGTATTTAGGAGGCTGAGGCTGTGAGGTGGTTGATGTTTGGCCAGTTTTTTCCTTTTTATATTATACTTTAGAACTTATGAAGAATCCTCCCCCATGGAGGAGACCTGACAAAGATTGTCTCCTTGATCAAACTCTGTTCCAGCTCCTCTGAACTTTTCAACTAGGCCTAACTTTTGGGCTGCCGTGGTTTTCCCTGCATTGTCCAATTTTATCAAGAATCCTGCATAATCAGTTTACCCAGAACTCCCCACCCTCAGTCTAGTCACCTCCAGTAACTGGTTGTGTTTCTCATCCCTCCCCCTCCCCTAGGTGACCTCCCATCACCCTGGCCTATTTTCAGCAAGAATCCTGTTAGGTTAGTTTAGCCAAAATCCCCCTTTAGTCCTTATGTTTCCTTTCAGGAATTTTTCATCTGCTGACCTCCACCCTGCTCCTTGTAAATCCTCACTTGCTCATGCTGTACTCAGCATTGAGCCCTAACAGGTCCACAATAGGGACAAAGAAACTGTTTCCCACAGCACTGTCCAAGAAGAATGAGAGTTTGCCTTCAAGTCTTGGGTGTCTTGTCCTAAGAAAGCTTAGAAAGGGGATATTTAGACAGAATTAGGGTGAGGCTTCCTGGGGGTCTAGCCTAAGAAGTAGAGTCTGGACATTTCAGTGATGAGTGTACCTGTATCTTTTCTTCTGTATATTGCATTTATAGCTCTCTCTTTGTTTTGAGATATATCTGAAATCCCTTGGTATTCTTTGAATGTCTCATATTTTTCTCTTAGGATTGGGATTTTTTAAAGAGTTGGGACGTATTTCCTCCCTTATGTTTGCTATTTGGACTTTACGTGTTGGTGATGGTTGACTTGTGATTCAGAGGGAAGTCCTTGATGTTCCCAGGAGGTATTGATCCAGTTGGACATTGCAAATGCCGATTGCTGGTACTTATCAAAGGTCTTCAGTATTCCCTAAGAAAGCCCCAAAGGACAAATACCTTCTGGACTGACTGGGGGTAAAATCCATATTTGTAGGTTTATAAACCCCTTCTTTCCTGAAAACGCTATGCTACTTATGATCAAGTATGGGGAGTTGTGTAAGGAAAAACAGAAAAGGGCTGGGAGGATGTGGTTATTATGGCCGTGGATTTATCCTACATAAAGGTTTGCGAGAACCTTGACCTTGCTGCTTGTTTATCAGATATGACAGATGCTGTCCTATTTAATACACAGCTCAATCTCTCAGAGCTTCCATATCTACCAGCTGTGAAATAGGGATAATGTCAGCTTTAGAGCCTTTGGGCAGATGAACTGAGACTGTGTGTGAAGGAAAAACTCTATGATTACCTGCAGGGTGGTAGCAACTGTGGCCCTGACAATTTGTAACGATAATGGTCTTAGAAGCCAATTGACGTAAGAAGAAAGTTAGTACCTGTTCTGCAAACATGATGAAGTTGCTAATAACTGAGATGACGATGATGATAATGAAAATAATAATAATAACCTTAGTTAATTTTTAGACTATTTACTTTGCACAATGTACTTTGTATGTAGAATATTATTTATCTTTCCAATAAAATCCATTGTAATTGAGTTAATTATATACTACTATTACTCCTTTTCTAAAGATGAATAAGCTAGGGTCTAATTGTAATTAATTTTCTCAAGGTGAAACAGCTACTAAATGGAAGAGCTAGTTCTACTTCTGTCCAAGTCCAGGGCTACAGACCAGTTTCCAAGATACATGATTTTCACAGAGTCTGGAGCTCAGGTTCCTAGATTCCCTTATGCAGCTGTGGGTTCCTTTGAATTTAAACTTCCCCTGTTCTTTCTTTGCTATTGTGCCCTTGGGAGCAGAGGCTTCACCTTGATTTTGGCTGTAACTCCCATTAACTCTAATGGGCATGCGGCACATCTCCCCCAGCATGTCAAGATGAGATTATTTCCCATCCAATTGTTTTAATGTTGTGGGTGTTGAGTGAGTCTACAAACATTTAACCTTTGGTTTCATTATAAGGCTCAGAGCAGACAGAGTGTGGGGAGAAAATAAACCAGGTCACAGATGCCAAGAAAAAGATGCATTAGAGATGGCTTTATGAAAGCACAGTGTACAGGATAATAGAAAAATAATTACAAGTGCATTTGAGAAGTGGAGAGATCTTTCTGCCTTAACTTGGAATGTTAGGTGACTATTACCAGAATGCAGAATGTAAAATGCTAGGAGAATAAAGAAAAACACAGTGCATGTTATCTCAAATTGCAATAGAATTACCCTGTTTATTTTTTCATTATTTAAAAAATGTAATATTTGTGATTTTGTAATGTGCATCAGCATCTCATATGCATAATTTTAAAATTTCACTTATTTTATGATCCTCATAGTAATCTTGTGTAGTTTGAAAGTTCAAGGGCATGGGCTGGGTGCAGTGGCTCATGCCTGCAATCACAGAACTTTGGGAGGTGGAGGCAGGTGGATCACCTGAGGTCAGGAGTTTGAGGCCAGCCTGGCCAAACATGGTGAAATCCCCATCTTCACTAAAAATAAAAAAATTAGCCTAGTGTGGTAGCACACGCCTTTAGTCCCAGCTACTTGGGGGGCTGAGACAGGAGAATCATAGAAAAGCAGAGGTTGCAGTGAGCCAAGATTGCACCATTGCCCTCCAGCTTGAGTGACAGAGTGAGACCCTGTCTCAAAAAAAAAGTGAGTTCAAGGGCATGGTCTTTGGATGCTCTTGCTTTGAATCTCACTCACGTCACTTGTAAGTTTGTGACCTAGAGAAAGATAAGTAATCTCTCTGATAATAATGACCTATACATTTCTCATGGGATTATTGGATATACATATACGTCGTACAATCTTTCTGTATACATGGGGAATGCACAAGAAGAGAATGTGGAGGCTGTGGGTATATGATGGGGCTTGATAATCCTTGTGAATGATACCGATCTTTATCTCATGGACCGCAGGACAACACTGAAAGCTTTAAACCAGTAAGTAGCACAGTCAGACTGATATAGCAAATGTTTTCCAAGCTCAACAGGACCAGGGAACATCCATCTCAGCTTCCTGTGTCAAAAACAGCAATTTCAAGTACTAGGGGTCATAATGGTTTCTACCATAAAGTTTCCTATGTTGAGAGAGGAGGGACAATGAGCTGCACATAGTGCAGGGTTCAATTTCTGCATAAGAAGTTAAACTGCTGCTTAGAAACGAGCCCTCCAAGAACAAGATCATTAACAAGAACATTCATGCGTCCATCTGAAACCTTGGTAGATAAACCTTTTGCTAACAGGCTCAGACACCAGCTCTGAAGGTTTTACAGGCATTACCATGACCCTTCCATGGGCTGCCAGTTCCACATTAAGCCTGATGAACAGCCACCGGATGGTGATTACCACCAATCCCAAACTTATCATTAGGTTGACCCCATTGCATTTACCCAAAATTAGGGAGAGGAAAGCTGAATGCCCCTTGGAAGTAGGCAACCACAGGATAAATAAAAGAGCAAATGTGTTCTAATTTGTATCTTACAATCCAGATATAGGGAAAGTTGATGTTATGACCTTCCCTCTCCTAATAATTTCCTTAGATTCCTTCCCATTTACTTCCTGTTTTGAAATTTTTAAACTGAAGAGAAATAGCATTTACTAAGCACTGCGTTTGTGTCAGAATCTAAGTAGACCTTCACAGTGGCAGTGCACGTTGAATATTGTTGGAAATAAATGCACATATTTATATACTAAATATGTTATACATATGTGTATACATACATGATGGCTTCTGCTCTCAAAACAGTCTCATTCCAGTGCAGAAGCCAGAGTGATGAACACAAGTAAAGAAACGTTCTTAGAACAAGGAATTAACTGCTCTGGGGAGACATCAGATGTTATCTATCAGGACAGGTGATGGGGGCATTTAGAAGGTGTTCATTTCTTTGAAAACCTAAAGGGCCTCCTTGGACTGAAGCTGAAGAATCCCATCCAGGCAGATTATAGGTCCGAGAATGTGCCTGTTCCCTAGAGAATGTATCACATGGGAGTGGAACTCATCCCACATTCATGGATGCAGTCCAAGAACAAAGCTGGGGAAAGGATTGGTGAGAATAGCTGCTTATGGCCACATGCAGTTATTTGCAGACCAGTTCTAGGATTCAGGGGAGACAAAAGAAGGCTACAAGAAAAAAATATCTAGTTAAATAAAAGTGCTAAGTCTGCAGTAAGAACTCAGAAAGCCAACCAGCCTGTCTTTGGGACTTAGTGACTGAGGGAACCTCAGGAGCATGATTTCCCATGGGAGCAGAACAGAGCTTGCCACCAAAACATGCAGAGTGGCCAGAATAGCGCCAGCCACCAGGAGCTGGGAGATTGAACAGATGCCACATGACTATGTGCACAGAAATGTTCTGAGAAACAGCCTGATGCAGGAAAGAGTGGTTTGAGACTGACTTTCTGGAGACATTGACAGTGGATTCAGAAACTCACATTTCTCAAGCTGTTTATTCCCTGTATAACCTATGAAAATGAATCAAAGAAAAAATGAAAATTTGCTCAACTGTCTCAATGACCAAGCTTTCAAATTAAAGCAACAATGGGACATATTCCACCTTTGGAATATGGGTACTTGGTATCTGTGGAAGTTGCTAGACAGCAAGTTTTCCTGCTAACACCAGAGTTTCAGCCAAGCAGGGTGCATCTGGGTCATCAGGTTTCCACGGAAGGATTTCGGGGAGCCATTGACCCTATTTCCATATGTGCTAACCCTCACTGATTCACAATCTTAGGTCAAAGAGAGCATTTGGATGTGTCTTCTTTCTGCTCTCTTCAGAGCTAGAGCAAAACAATCCCTATCATCTGATGTAACTACAACTGGAGCTTGAGAGATTGGGGTGAGCTGAGGCCAGAATCCAAACCCCAGCTCTGCTGTTTGTTACTAGGGTGACAATGGGCAAGCCACTTTCCCACTTTGAAATTCCTTAAAGAAGGAGGTTGAACTAGATCATTCGTCATAGCACTTACAGCTCAAATCTTTACTTTGTTCTGTTTTATTCTAAGTTGAGCATGGGTAGAGAGAGATAAAATTTTTAGTCTCCTCTCTGTGGACCTGTTTCCTGGTGTCTGTTTTATTGCTGACACAATATTTATATATTCCACTTGTGGCCAGCAATTGTGTCCAAGTCTCATTCTGTCTTAAATCACACCATTTTGAGCTTATAATTATTTTTTAGATTTTTATTATTTGTATTTTTATAGATCTGAGGGGTCCATGTGTAGGGTTGTTACATAGATATATTGCCTAAATGGGGAGATTTGGGTTTCTAGTATGCTCCTCACCCAAATAGGGAACACTGTAACCAAGAGATAATTTTTCAGACCTCAGGCCCATCTTATCCTCCCACTTTTGGAGTCCCCAGTGTCTTTTTTTTCCTTCTGTATGTTCACATGTACGCATTGTTTATGAGCTTATAATTTATAAAGTTTATCCTGTTGCTGTGGCATGATTTTCCCCAAGGATCTAAGCCTTCCCAAACTTTAATCCTTCCTTCCCATGTGTTGATAATATCTCTTGACTTTAGATCATTTCTAAATACAAAGAGAATATTATGAAATTTATTTAATTTATCAAATTTGTGTGATCAAATATTAAACATCAATGAAAATATTATCAGCAATAATATCGCATACTATCAAATTCCCCTCGTCAAGTCATCAATGCAGATGTGAATTGGAATGAATTTTAGTTTTAATTCTTTAATTCATGCCAAGCCATGAGTAACAAGTTAGATTATTTATTCAAGGCTGAGTTGGCAATATGTATCTCTTTCTGTGAGGAAAGTTAATCTAGAACTAGAAACAAGAAAGGTATCTAAAGAGGTTAATGAAAAATTAACTATCCTTTACATTATATCAACTTCAGATATATTCACCCTAGAGGCTTCTCAGACATGCACATTCTGTAAAATTTCATTGCACACACATGAAGTTGACTTGATCAAGTTAAGTGCAAGTATACATGCAGCTTACTCGGTCAAGTTCAAGTGTACATGCAGATTACTCAGTCAAGTTCAAGACATCTGTTCAGCCATTCTTCCTGGGAAGAAAGGCAGTTTCTCCCTGTCCATTATGGACAGTCTAAAACTTCTGTGTTTGTCTACATGGAAGAAGATAGAGCTACTTTTGAAAACAAGAAAGATCATGTTGAGAACTGAGTGAAAGCATTTACTCAACATTTATTGGGCACAGAAAGCATGGGCAATGGTGGCCTGGGCTCTGGGTTTGCACTGTGGAACTGTCACCCTAAGCTTGGCCTCTTGGTGCTTACCCAGACCGTCTCATGGAAGACATACAAGTTTTCCTGCTAGCAACGGAGTTTTATCCAAGCAAGGTACATTTGGGTTGGCAGGTTTCCATGGAAGGAATTTTGGGGAGCCATTGGGTGATCAGAGAGGGGAGAACTTGATAATATGAAATCATGGCGTAAGGCTCAGCTCTCCTATCTTCTCCCTTCTTCTGATGCCTTTCAGTTAATGGATAGCAGAGCTGAGATCTTGAGTTCTCAGGAGTATTTTCTAGAACCTTCCTTTCTTACCTATATACATAGAGAGAAACATAGCCCTCCCCTTCTCTTTATGTGTTAGGGAGCTCACAAAACAGATAGGAAATCTATGCCTTGCAAAGAGTAAGATATTTCAGATGGTCCCAGAAAGAAAGTTGCCTTCGTCTTTTGAGTTTTCTGCTTCATGCTAACTTTGGGGTTTCCCCTCATCTGAAGCTGACAGGAAAGTACCAAATCCTTGGGATTCAGCTTGCTAGACTCATCTGTTATCCTAAAGGGGACTTATTCCCCTAGCATTTCTAGGCCAATGTCCCTAAATATCCAAGTCATTCCAGGAATGAGCAATGTTGGAATGGGGGAAGGAGATATGAAGATAAATGAAGGAAGTCTTATTTTTGTCTTAGATATCTAAGACACAGAATGTATCTTATGCAATGCTAGAGTAAAGCTATGGTGAAGTAACTTCAGCAAGATGTGCTATGTTGAGAATTGATTCTAGGACTCCCTACAGCCCATATAATCATGTGGGCCTATGCCACAAATTTAATAATCCAGTTGGGTGTCTGTTTACTTGTATATACAGCTATCTCCAAGGATAGCATTCTTTCTTCTCCTGAGATTGGTTTTCCTCCAGTTTAAAAGACCATTTATTGAGCAATTATTTTTATTTTTATTTTGTATATATTTATATATGATTACGTTTTAGGTTTTGGGGTACATTTGAAGAACATACAAAATTGTTGCATAGGTCCATACATGACAGTGTGGTTTGCTGCCTTTCTCCCCATGTTGAACAATTATGCTTACCAATTTTGCTTTTACACCACCTTGGTGATGGTCCTGTTCATTTTTTATGGATGAAGAAAAAAATTCAGATAGAGTAAATGATTTGCTTGAGGTCACACAGCCAGAATTCAAATTCTGGTTTGCTCATTCTAAATTCTGGCCTGCTTCGTCATTTAGCCAAGGGTGGCTCCGTATTCTGTCTTATTGTTGATCTTTCTTTTGTTCTATTACTGTCTGCTGGGTGACTCTCCCAATCAATTATCAAAGTAACCTTGTGGTTCTTCGGAACCTGTAATATTTCTGAGGCAGACAGGACTTGGATAGAAAAAGCACACAGTCATCCCTCTGAGATTTCCTTATCCATTTATGAAATAGTTATTGACGAAGCACCTATTCTGTACCCTACAATGTGCTGGAGGCTAGAGGTAACAGCACTAAATAAGGCTGCATGACCCCCTCTCAGGGTGCTTACATTCTAAGGGAAAGCACATGGTAAGTAAACAGATGGTTAAGCAGAGCAGGTAATTGTGATCATGTGCTAAAAGCTTTGAATAAAAAGGAGAACTGAGGAAGAAATTCAATGTGACTGAGAACTTTGTTAAATGGGATGGACAGAGAGAAGTGACATTCAAGCCAAGACCTGGGGAGGGAGCGACTGCTAGCTATGGATCAATGTGGTGAAAAGTATTCCAGTCATCAGAAAGAACACTAGAAAGGCCCAGAAGTCAACAGTTTTGTCCAGAGGAGTTTTGTTCTATTAGCAAGACCTGACAAGGGGGTCCAGGCAGGTGGTATGTGCAGTACATCCCACCTAACGAAGTTCCCCAGGAATGCAGTGGCCTACTGACCAGCAAAACTTCTAGAAGGGATGATTATTGCAAACCACAAGATTTATGCTCATAGAGGGGTGGTGAAGCTGGCCAATGCCAACAATTCTGCCTGTGTCTGGAGCCACTGAAAGCTTAGGTCAGCCCCAGAGCACAGAGGCCTCTCCCCATCTGCCTGGGGTGGTGGCAGGCAGCATGAGTCCATCGTTCTGCTGCACTGCTGGCAATAAATTACAACTGGTTATTGCTAAATTCTGGCATTTGCTTCTTGGAGAAAAATAATTAACACTGGCAGGAGTTTGATTGCATTAATTCACAGAAAGAAACACCCAAATGATAAATCCATAGTGGGAGAACTGCCCATATGTTACAGATTGGCTTAACATGGTTGAGGCATTAAATAAAATAAGTCTGGGAAACAAAAGCCTTTATCAGCTTTATTAGCATTGAACTCTGCGGCTTCCACTGGGGCAGACACACTTAATTAAAGATGCTCTGGCCTAATTAGGTTGCACATCAAATATACAAATACGAGCTTTTGAAAAAAACTCACTGACTGGACTTTGGACTCCCTCTGGCATGCACGTTTCCTTCACCCCAATACCGTAAATTTCTCGAGTGAGACGTGGATACCATGTTAAGACCGTTAAGACTGCCCCACCCAGTCTGGAAGGAGTAGGCATGATGTTCCTTTGTGCCAGATTTCTTTGTCAACTTCAGTGAAGACAAAGCAGCAGTTAATCTCCAGTGGAAGTTGGAGATGAGCTTGCTGTTCTGCCTTTACTGAAGCTTCCACTGGAGATTAGCTTGCTGCCTTGCCTTCGCTGAAGTTGACAAAGGCTGCTCAGCTCTGTGCAGGTACAACTTGAGAGGTGGAGAGAGTAAACCCTCAACCAGCAGCAGGTGGAAGTCAGGAGACAAAGGCCTCAGGCTCCCCAGCTGTGGGTGTTCAATAGTGAAGTCTATTCTAACTGGTTCCAAAGAGGATCTCTAGGGGGCACAAGTCCCAGTGGGCCACAGTTGATTAGCTTTTCTCTATCCCATCTCATTTTCTCACTTCCTTATTTATGCTTCTTGGGATTATCTCCCACATATGGTGCATCCATGTCTTTGTCTCAGGGTCTGCTCTCAGAAGAACTCAACCCAAGGCAGTTGTGCATTTGAATGACATCTTCCTGTTTACTGGAGGTGGAAAAGGAGATCAGTACATCCATCTCAGGGACTTCTGACTGGATATGATGTTTTACAACTCACTGATGCTCCACCTTCAGGCGTGTTCCTTCCTTTCCCAGTTTTCCATAGGTTGTGTGTATCATTCTGTACCATCGGAGTGTAAACATTGCTCCTGAGTGTTGGCTCTGGAGACATACCTGTGTGACTTTCAGAAGAGCTTATCTCTCTGTGCCTTACTGTTCTCATTTGTAGAATTAAGGCAATCACGGGCTACACCTCAGACAGTTGTGAAAGATGAATTGAGAGATGCATGAAAAGCCCACCACCAAGTTCCTGACCTACCATGTAAGCTTATAAAAATCTTGTTTCCTATATCTGATTGATTTAGATTTAAGATTTGGACTGAAGACTTGAAAGTCAGAAATCTTGACACTAATACCATAGAATAGACACATGTGTCTTCCAGGAATTCTTGAAGAAATAGAGCAGGATTCTCCAAGAGTAGTTCCTGGGCTGGCAGCATCAGCACCATCTGGAAACTTGTTAGAAGTGTGAATTCTTAGGCCACACCCCAGACCACTGGAATCAGAACCACTGGAGGGTTCTGTGTTTTAACAGATCCTCTAGTGGATTCAGATACAAGCTCAAGTTTGAGAATGATTAGCCTGAAATATTTCTTTTGCCTTCATCCTTTTCGTCATAGATTATCAACTCCAATGGTTAGAGAAGTTGTGATTTATTCTAAGCTTTATAGTAAGAAGAAGTTTCAGGTCAAGGTGAAAAGTAAACATATGAAAACGCTTGGGAATCTCTCTACATTCATCTAGGAAAAAAAACAAAAAAGGAAAGTAAATTAAGTAACTATTAGTGGCATCTTGCACATGGTTCTTTCAAGGAAACCATAAGTGAAGCAAACACACTGTTTGCCTTGGGATATTCTCATTGGCGGAAATCTCAAGGTATGAAGACACAGCTCCTTCTTTCAAAGAGTTTACAACCCAGCTTGAAGATTAGGCTAAAGCACGAACGGGATGATGGTTTAGACAAGGGAGAACAAACCAACCCTAGGAGGCATCTGTTTTCTTTGTGAAGAAATATCACATGGTTAATCCAAGTGGAGCTGGCTTTTTCCTTCTGCAAATGAGAAAGCATATGAGGGAGGGGCATACAAAAGGTGGAAGAGGCCAGGTGCAGTGGTTCATTCCAGTCATCCCAGCACTTTGGTGGCCAAGTCGGGTGGATCACTTGAGGCCTGGACAGGAGTTTGAGACCAGCTTGGTCAACACGGTGAAACCCGTCTCTACTAAAAAAAATGTAGCCAGGTGTGATGGGGCACAACTGTAATCTCAGCCACACAGAAGGCTAAGGCAGGAGAATTGGTTGAACCCAGGAAGCAGAGGTTGCAGTGAGCTGAGATGGAGCTGCTGCACTCCAGCCTGAGTGACAGAGCAAGACTCTGTCTCAAGACAAAAAACAAAACAAAACAAAAAAATGGAAGAAGGGAGAGCCCTGCAAGTGTGTGTGATTCTGAAGCACATAGGGAACTCATTTTGGTGTCATTCTTAGAATCATAAGCTCCGGGGTGTATTTTATATGTTTTCAATCAGGATGTCGAGAGGTCAATCAAATGATGGGGAAGAAGAGCTAAAGGGCTGAGTGGAGGCTGAGTGAGGAGACGGTCTGAGAATGCAAATCAGGAAGGGGAGGGTGCAGAGAGAGGCATGGATGGGAGATGTCAGGGAGTCTGCTGTAAAGTTTATTCCCTACACAAGGGTATGGCCCTGGGGGAGCTGAGTTATGTGTACCCGCTGTGATGGCTACTGGTGTGGTTCATTCATTCAGTGGACAATTACATGTCAGGTTCCATGCCAGAAAACAGAAATACAGGTATGAATGAAAAGTTATTGCTTCCATCAATGATGTTAAAAATAAAGTGTTCTGTGCCACTAAAATCTGAAAAATAGTTGCCAGTTGCCAGAAAATTAGTGATTTCAGAGACCTTCATGGCTAACATATACCCTGGTTTGTCCTAGACACCACTGTTTACTCTCAGTGTCCAGTGGACCTCCCTTTTATTCTCAAAATGATCCTATGCTATTTACCTCCAAATTTAGTTTGTAATAGGCTGGTGCCTAGGCATTTTTGTATGCTTGATTTTTTTCAGTAGTTATGAAATTTTGGAGAGCTTTATTAAGACACCCTGGAAAGGCAGAGAGAAAATGCCAGGTCTGATGGATTACAAGTGATTTGGTGTTAAATGAGCTAGAGCAGCTTCCCTAGCACCCCAGGCCTTGCCATTTTCTCCTGCATTGTACTGACCCACTGCCTGTGAGTGTGCATATGTGCATGTGCATGTGTGTGCATGTGTATGCATGTTTGTGTGAGTCCGAAAGTATGCATCTCCGAAAGTCCTGGAGATCTCATTTTGGTCTTGACTGAGCTTGAAAGAAAAATACATGGTACCACTTCTGATCTCTGAGTCACCTGTCTGAGGGCATTGGTTTCAGCAGAGGCTATGGCAAGGTGAGTACTGACATGGCTTTTAAACTGACGATCCTATTTCCAGCCTGACCCAAAAGGATTTCTAGATTCATAGACTGTCCTTAGGTGGCTCTGGCATCATCAGAAGGAGTAAATATACCTGTGATAAAGTATTGCTCTCTTTTCTTTTTTTTACTTTTTTTGGTATCACATACTTAGTTTTTTTCCTTAGAAGCTACTAGCTATGAGATCCTGAAAGGGTCATCACAGCTCTATGCCAGCCATTCATCTATCCATCATCCATCCATCCATCCATCTGTTTATATCATCTATTTTCCATTTATTCACCCATCTATCTTTATCATTCATTCACCCATCCACATTACTTAGTCATCCAGCCATTCAACACATATTCGTTGAGCATTTGTGATGGCCTGAAGTATGGTCCCCACCCTTAATAACAAATAGTTCAGTAGAAGATGTATCAAGTAAACAGAAAATTATAGTTCAGACTGACCTGTGTAGGACAGAGGGTGATATTGGAGTCCACAGAGGCAGTATCCAATCCAGTTCTACAGTAGAGCTGTCAGAAAGCCTTCCTAGTGGAAGAAACCCTGAGCTGAAACTTGAAGGAAAATAATAATGATAATCCAGGTGAAGAAGGGAAGGACAGGCATTGCAGAGAGAGGCCACTGCATGTGCAAAGCTTGGAGACCAGTGGGAACATGACACGCTTGGGATGACGAAGGCATGCAAACAAGTAGTGTGAGGGCGAAGCTAGGACTGAAGGTAGGGAGGCAGGCAGTAAACAGATCATGCAGGGGCTTGCACACCTTGCTAAGGAACTTGCATTTTGTCCTCAAGACTTGGAACCAGTGAGCCAGTGAAGAACTTTCAGCGGGGTTGTGATCTGAATTGAATTTTAGAATTAGAAATAGAACATCTGGTGGCATTTCATATTGGAGTTTATATTAGCAAACATTTTTGTTTACTTTTCATTAATGATCCTTCAAAGATTTCAGAAGTGCATTGTACTCACCACAGCCAAGAAAAAGAGGTAAAGATTTTTAAAGCAAATACCCTTCTCCATCCTTACTTGCTTCTTACCACCATTACCCAAGGCAAATCGATATCAGCTTCCAAGTATATGCATTTCAATATCTTTTGCTATCGCAATCAAGCCTAGACACACACATAAACCTGTGTAATAGGCTTTTACTGTTTGTTTGAAAAAGTAGAATCATACTATGAATGCTATTTGGCAACTTTTTTTCTTACTAACGATATGTCAGAAGTGTCTCCTCATCCATAGACTTAGCTCTCAATCATTCGCTTCATTGGCTACATAATACTTCATAAAAGTATAAAAATAATTTTCACTCAACCATTTCTTTCTTAAACATTTAGTTTTTTTTTTGTCTTCACAAACAAAGCTGCCCTAACTGTTCCTTACAAACAGCCTTGTGTGCTCTTATTATCCTCTAATTATCAAATAGGACGATGCTGGTCAAAATATATGTGCATATTTTAAGGTTAATTGGTTTTGGCAAATTACTGTTCTAAGTGGCTGAATCAATGCCTTTTCTCCTGCAATGTATGAGAACTCCTGACAACTCAGTCTCCATAGTGTCAGCCACCTGCTCCCGAGGAGTTTGATGTCACACTACCCAAAGTATGGTGGGAGTCCAGCCCCAGGGGCACCTGGGAGCTTGCTAGAAATGCAGAATCTTGGGCCCCTCCCCAGATCACCTGACACTGAATTTCATTTGGACAAGACCCTAGGCGATTCATGTGCATATTAAAGTTTTGAAGCTTTGGCCTCCTGTTGTGGGTCTCAGCCCGACCTGCACGTTAGAATCACCTGGGGAAATGTTTAACCTTCTACACCCGGGCCATACCTGCAGACCCACTCCATAGAAATCTCTGGGAATTAAACCCAAGTGAAAAGAAAAGTCTCTAGAGTTAACTCATTAGGTTAACTGTAATGTGTATCCAGAAGTGAGAAGCACCTGTGTAGTAGGGGGGAAATGGTAGTCGTAATATGGTGGATTATCAAAGCCAGAGGCAAGGGTTCAGGACTGCCAAAAAAGGAGTAACTACTTTCCTAGGGAAGCTGGGGATGTCATTGCAGAAGCGGTAACATTTGGATTGGGTCTTAAAGAAGATGCAGCCAGGCCAGGCATGGTGGCTTACATGTATAATAATCCCAGCACTTTGGGAGGCCAGGGTGGGCAGAACATGAGGTCAAAGAGATCAAGACCATCCTGACCAACACGGTGAAACCCTGTCTCTACTAAAAAAAAAATACAAAAACTAGCTGGGTTACGGTGGCACATGCCTCTAGTCCCAGCTACTCGGGAGGCTGAGGCAGGAGAATCACTTGAACCCGGGAGGTGGAGGTTGCAGTGAGCTGAGATTGTACCATTGTACTCCAGCCTGGAGACTGAGTGAGACTTCGTCTCAAAAAAGAAAGAAAGGAGGCATGAGAAGGTATGGTGGTGAGAGAAAGACTAGAATGGATGGTGATGGGCTTGTCTCCCACACCAAGATGCTCTTGCCTATGATTTTTGGTGCATCATTAGGATGACATAGCATAGGCATGGGGGTTGAGAGTCATTGCCTATTAGTCAGGCCAAGATTTGCTTTCCCTAAAGAGCAGTTGGTTGCCTTTTGGACAATAATTGGGCCATTCTTTCCTTTGATTTCTTTGCTATTTCTTACCCTGCCTCCAATATTGCTCTGCACCAATTCTTAACTAGTTGGAAGATTTTCTTTCTCTCAGAGGTGGTTTACCTCTACTCCACTCTGGCTGATCATCTGCGATGATGAACCAACCTACTAATAAAAGTAATGGGGATGTGAACAAGTAACTGTGAAACCTTGAGACATCCCTTCTGACGTGATATAGACTTCTCAAATAGATATGCTTTATCTAGGTGAAGTGTTGTTTTAATTGGAGGCACAGGTAAAAAGATTGGAATCAGTATTTATTGGTTGATTTGTTGGTTGGCTTATTTTAAATTGATACATGATGATCAACATATTATTTTGATCCAAGGAGAACTAACTAAGAAAAAGATTTGGCCCTATGTAAACCTTCTTAGAAATAAGTACTGACTGGGTGCGGTGGCTCACGCCTGTAATCCCACTTTGGGAGGCCGAGGCAGGTGGATCACGAGGTCAACAGATCGAGACCATCCTGGTCAACAAGGTGAAACCCCGTCTCTACTAAAAACACAAAAAATTAGCTGGGCATGGTGACGTGTGCCTGTAATCCCAGCTACTCAGGAGGCTGAGGCGGGAGACGTTGCCTGAACCCAGGAGGCGGAGGTTGCGGTGAGCCGAGATTGCGCCATTGCACTCCAGCCTGGGTAACAAGAGTGAAACTCCGTCTCAAAAAAAAGAAATAAGTATGTTCTGGGGGTTTGTTTACCAATTAGGATGACAACTGCAGTTAAGGCAACTTCTGTACCTATCTCTGCCTTGTGAAATGCCCTGTCCTACCAGAGCTTCCAGGTAGCTTTCTGTGGTGTTCAGTATAGGATTATTGAATAGATGAGAAATTGTCAAGGAATTGCATCTGGAGAGAATATGTAAATGATTAATTTATAGCAACATCATAATCTTTGGACATTGAAACCAGAATGCCTTTGAAAATTTGTCCAGTGTTTTGTTCAGTAAATACAATCAAATGAAAGACTGTTTTATTTTTAAAAATATTTATTCATTAAAAAAACTATACATGTATGTGTGTAATAGATACATACCCATGGTATTCCAATTCTAGCTAGGCAGATAACCCCTACTGATGTATCTGAAAAGAATTTATGTGCTTACTTGAAAATTTTGAGCAATTCAGAAAGACACAAGGTAAAACTAAAAAACTTCTCCAAACCCCATTTTCTCTGCAGTAGCTTAACCATTCTACTGTATATCCTTTGAAAAAAATGTTCTATATATGTGTGTTATATATGTGTAATATATATACACACACTAACTGTATGTGTGTACATGTGCATACATACAGTTAGTATATATATAGTTACTATATTTGTATACATATATAACCAATTCTTCAACTTGCTCTTTCATTAATAATATATCTTGAGTATCTTCCTACATCAACATATATGGTTCTACTTCATTTTTTAAAAAAAATCATTTTTCAACGGAAGTACAATTTATATACAATGACACGCAATCATTTTAAGTGTACTTTTTGATGATGCTTGACAAATACATGTACTCATGTATTTACTAACATCACAATATAGTACATGTCTATCAGCCTAAAATATTCCCTAATGCCCTAGTTATTATATTCCTTGATCTGTCTGGAAGTCTCCATTTTCTGATATTAATATGGTCACCCCAATTTTCTTAATATTAGTGTTTGCATGGCATTTCTTTTCCTATCCTTTAATTTTTAACTGACTTGCATCTTTACATTTAAAGTGTTTAATATAGATAGTCTATTCTTGGAGATTGCTTTTTATAAACATAACTTTTTTCATTTAATGGAGTCTATAGACCATTTACATTTAATGGAATTATTCAAATGAGTTTGAATTTACCCAGTTGAACCTTATTTGTTTTCTATTTAAACAATCTCTTCTTATTTCCTCTTTACACTTAAAAACTTAATTGAATAATTTTTAGTTTCCTATTTTATTTTCACGATTGAGTGATTAGCTATAGCTCTGTTACATTTTCTTAGTGATTCCTCTAGGATTCATAATGATCTGTGTCTTCAAATAATATTTTAATACTTTATGAATAATTCCCATTTCCTTCCTGTGTCTTGTGCTTTTGGCATATATTTTGTTTCTCTATGCTATACATTTCACAAAACATTGTTATTGTTTCTTTTTTAAACAGGTAATGGTTTTAGAAGAAATTAGTAAAGAAAGAAAGTTTTTTTTTCATATTTACCAACATATTACTCATTTCTGGTTCTCTTCATTCTTTTATGTAGGTCCACATTTCCACCCACTACCATTCTCTTCAGCATGAGGAGCTTCATTTAAGATTTCTTGTATTGTATGTAGGTCTGCTGCTGATTTCTTTTTTTTTTCTGAAATGTATATTTTATTTTACTTTTAATAATATTTCTGTTGTATATATACTTCTAGGCTGCATTAAAAAACAATTTAAAATGTTGTTCTGTTGTATTCTGGCTTGCTTGTTATTATGTTTGTTTTCTGTATACTGTGTCTTTCTTTTACTTTCTGCTTTTAAGAGTTTTCTCGGTATCACCTGTTTCCAGCAATTTGATTATGTATACATAGGTATATATTTTTAGTTTTCTATTTTAATTAGTTAATTAATTAATTTCATGGTTTTTCTTTGTTTTTATTCTGTCTTGGATTCATTGACCTTCTTAGATTCATGGGTTTACAGTTTTAATTAAATGTGAAGCATATTCAGCTGTTATTTTAAAAAATATATATTTTACCTTTCTCCCTCTTTCTGGGATTATAATTATATGTGTGCTAGAAACTTCATATTCTCTAAAGGGTCAGTGAAACTCTGATTTTTTTTCAGTTTTTTCTTTTCTCTGTGCATCATTTGGATGGTTTCCACTTTTATATCTTCTGGCTCATTGATATTTTCTTTCATCTATTCTATTAAGCCCATCCCATGACTTTTTCATTTTGGATAATTTATCAATAGTTAAAAAATATATATACACATACACACACATTTATGTATACATATATATATTATTGTCTCTTACAGGTTTTTCTTTAAATTTTAGAGATTATTTATAAAAGCTCTCTTAGTTTTTACTGATAGCATCATCTCTGTCTTTCCCGAGTATGGTTCTATTGTCTAATTTTTCTCCAGCTTATGAGTCACAATATACTGCTTCTCCACATGTAATTTTTATTAGATTCTTGGCATTGTGATGATATGTGGTTGCCTGTTTAGATTTTGTTGTTTCTCTTTGAGAAACATTGTGGCAGTATAGAAAGTTTAGTACTAGTTATTTCAATATAGGTGGAAGTAGAAATTAACCTCGTTAATTCAATTGAAAATATGCAGTTAGACATTTTGTATACTAACTTATGCCATAAGAAAGTGAGCCTATTCAAGTAAGTCTGGGGAATATCCCTGTTCTTTCCATTGAGAGAATCAGAAAAGGTTGATATTTAGGGCTTCTTGAGAGACTCTCCCTCTTCTTCCTCAGGTAAACTTAATGAAGAGTTATCAGTCACATTTAGTTGGACTGATGACCACCCCTTTCCTCAAATACTTGCTTTCTAATCACGAAACACAAAATGCTGAAAGCAATTATTAAGACCCAAATCTGGAGAAGGGAATTCTGAGGAGGACTTCTATTGTAAGCATTTCATCTCCGGGTAGAGAACAAAGTATTAAAGAAGTTCTTGTTTTTGCCTAGGGGAAAATACTGGAAAGTGTTTCCTAGGACTTGATTAATCTATGAATTCTACTAAAAAATCCATGGCTCATTTTTTATATTCTGTTCATCTCTATTTGTTTTTAGTTTACCTGTTGCTACAGGTGGCAAACGTGTGTCTAGTGTTTTAGGAAAATCTGACAGTGCATGTATTTACTTCAATGCAAAGAGGACAGAATGAAAGCTCAAGCTGGGGTGTCCCAGAACTGTAGGTTTTCTTGAAGGATGTTCTTTCTTTTGCCCAAGACTCAACCAAGTCAATCATGAGAAATGGATGGCTCAACAACTACACACTCCAGTGTCCTAGCTTCCAATGTAAGGTCTTGGCCAAATTAAGAGTCAAGAATATTGGTCTTCTTTCTGATTCATCTTGTCTTTTTTTTTTTTTTTAACAACCTGTTGTAGTAAAGTTGTTCTTCATTAACTTACATGAACCTTGCAGCCTAAGAGTACTGTGAAGATGTTTAACCAGACCTGTCCTTTCAGGCCCATCTGAAGACTTTTTTGACCTCACTCTACCCACATTCAAAATTGAACTGTCCATTGTTTTAATGTCTCAGGGCTCTGAGAGCTGACAATGACAAATAGGTGATCTTCTATCTAATTGTTTATTTTATATCGGTATCATCTATTGGTTTGGAGACTCAGACTATGTGGGATATGTGGGATATCATCCATCACTGCCGCACCACTGCTCAGTACAGGACTTAGCACATAGTGAGACGCCAGGAACCAGCTGTTGTTTGAATAAGGGAATAAAAAGATATTCTCAGCTGTTCTTCAGTCTTATATTAAGACCTCACTTGAACTTAGTAGACTTGGGGTCAAATGCCAGCTTGTTAGCTTGGGGATTTTTTAAATAGTGGTTTTACTTCCCAGGATGTGTCAAATATGAATATTCAGTTCTCATTATGCTTGTTGCTGTTGCTTTGAGTTTAGAAATGAAAACTTGTCTAATAGAAGGCTAGTCATTGATCGGGATTTTTCTCTGTGTTTAGTAGAAACTGGTGACATTTTTATTCTTTAAGTATTCCATATTGGTCTCTTAAAAAAATTAATCATGATATGGTGTGTTCTGAAGTGCACTAAGTCTAGAATCAGTCAATATCTAGATTTTTATTCTGGCTCAGTCACAGAGATCCACATGTTTGCAATTTACTTGACCTCTCTGAGAATGCTTTTCCTTTATTTGTAAAATGGGGCTAACATTATCTCTTACTTCATGGAGTTGCAATGAAAATGGGTTAGTAGAATCTGTAGAGAATTTACAAGCTCTCTAACTGCATAGTAGGTGCTCACTTAGTGGCAATTACTATATAATGGCTAATCTCAAATGCATCCATCCATATAGAGAGCCATGTGGTGATTCAGTATTAGCGATGGTGATATTAAAATGTTTTAGAATGCAGAAATGACATATAGATTTCTTATTGTGTTCTTATTTTTATTGAATGATAGTAGCTGCCTATAGATTTGTGCTGAGAGGAACTCTGCGCCTACTTGTAGGTTTAGAGAAAAGGATGTCGTGATGGATTAGCAATGACTGCCCCGTTTTTAATGGCCATTCACATTGCATACCCCAGTGATCTCTGACTCTTCTTAGTGAAACTGCTCTGGCTGTCCAATGTGGAGTAAAAGATGAGGCAGCCGGAAATTTAATGAAAAAATAATAGGAAGGGGGATTTGGGCAGGTCTCCTGTAGGAGATGGTATGGCCCAGTCCATCTTGATTGTGTCTCCCCCATGAAGTTTCACCAGGGTGGCTAAACTCTTCCACAACTGGGGAGATGGTCACATCCAATCAGTGTGTTTAATGATCCCCTCTCTTTGCCCTCTGTTTGCCTCTAATGTGGACTCTGAATTTGTTTGCTCAAAGTTTCAAGGCTCATTAGGCAGGCCAAGTGTGGCTTTCCCTAAAGAGCAATTGGTTGCTTTTTGGACAATGGTCAGGGAACCTTTCCCTTTGATTTCTTTGATACTTTTCACCCTGGCTCCAAGCATCACTCTTCACTGGTTCTTAACTAATTGGAGGATTTTCTTTCTCTCAGAGTTGGTTGACCTTTAAGCCAGCCTTATTGATGACCTGCAATTATTAACCAGCATACTAACAAAACAGCAATGGGGAATGTGAACAAATAACTCGAATCCATCTGTGGAAAGGACCCCAAAATAGAATGTTTTTCATAGGCTTTTCCCAATGAGAAGAAGGAAAAGAATGCACCCAGAAATGCTTGGAAAATTAAGGATTATCATGGAAATGCTTACTATTTTGTTGTTTTTCTTATAGGGATGTAAAAAAACCTCTGGATATTTTTAACTATGACAAGCTTCTTAAATTTCAGGTCTTGGCTTAAACATTACCTATTCAGAGATGATTTTCCTGACCACCCTATCAAAAGTGTCCCTCTCTACCTGTTCATTCTTCCTCATTATACCTGTGTTTTACTCCTGTGGCAGCTATCAGTTGCTGAAGTAATTATTTATAGATGTGTGTAGTGTTTCGTTGCCTATTTCGTTTCTTTCACTTTAAGATCCACGAAGGGGGCCATGTCTGTCTGATTCACCATTCTATCCCCAGTAGTTGATATATGAATTGCACATAAGAGGTGCTCAATAAACATTTGTTGAATGACTATTTGATATAAAATGTGATACAGCAACAGCATTAGTGTGAGACTGAAATAAGTGCAGCTATGCGTTTGTGTCCTGGTTTCATCTCTCACTAGTTATGTATATTAGGAAAGTTACCTAACCACCAATGAATAAAAGGAGGAAAATAGAGGAAGACAGATGAATGTAAGTCATTGTGTACTGTGACTGTAACAAGATAAGTCCTTTACAAGTATTAGCTATTATTATAATGATTGGACATGAATTAATTTCCTTACTCATTTAACATAATTTACTGAGTGTCTCTCAGATACTGCCAGGGAGATTTTCTTTAGGAGGAAACTGAACAGCCACAAATAGTGTAGCTTCTCTTCTGTTTCTTGTGGACTCTTTTCATTCCATCCTTCTTACTCCTATTCTGGATGCAGTATCAGCAACTTTAGACTTCCGTCCCAATGCAAAGTGGTCTCTTAATTCCTTATTCTCCAAATAAGAGCTACTGGATCCGAAAGATAAATGAATGGCAGTAGAAGACGAATCACAGTTAGTACTGAGAAAATATGACCCTGTTATCCAGGAGATTATGGGCTGAAAGTTCAGGTGTGGATGTGAGTGAAGGAGAGCCTTATGACTAAGAACATGCTAAACCAAGATTGAGATCCAGGTCAAAGACTTATTGAATGAGTGCTTGGTGTTTGCCAGGTACTCTGTGCTTTGACTCCCTTACTTTTTAATATTTTGAAGTTTCCATCCTCGGATGATGCATGCAACCTTCTTCTGTAATTAAGTAGATGCCAGTCTTCTCTGCTACCTCAAGTCCTGCTTTCTTGCTTGTCCCAGATTGCATCCCCCATATCCCAGATATAGATAATTGTGCCTTCCCTGAATTCCCTCAGCATCTTATTTCCACCTCTCTTGTGGTAACTGGTAATGTATGGGACTTAAACTCTCAACTCCCTACTGAAATTAAACAGAGAGATGGAGAGAGAGGAGCTGGCAGCTGTGTCAAATCCAGAAAGAGGGAAGGACAAGAATGAGGTTTCTTTCCAGCGATTTCATTCTTCAACCTATTTTTATGAATTTACCTGAAGTTTGTATGATTGTCTTATGATAAACAAATTGACAAGACACTGATTGTGGAAATGTCCTGGGCATGAGGGTAGGAATGCTTGCTTTCAGTATTCAGAGCCTTCCCTGGCGCTCCCTCAAACTTGCTACTATGTCCAGATGCCCCTTTCAACAAGTGGAACTGTTGCTAACTCAGCACATTCTGTCCTGTAACTGGGACTCATTCTATTTTTTTTTTTAATTGAGACAGAATCTCACTCTGTTGCCCAGGCTGGAGAGCAGTGGCACGATCTCGGCTCACTGCAACCTCCGCCTCCTGACTTCAAGCAATTCTCCCGCCTCAGCCTCCCTAGTAGCTGGGACTACAGGTGCATGCCAACATGCCCAGCTAATTTTTGTATTTTTAGTAGAGACAGGGTTTCACCATGTTGGTCAGGCTTGTCCCAAACTCCTGACCTCAGGTGATCCACCTGCCTCACCCTCCCAAAGTGCTGGGTTTACAGGTGTGAGCCACCGCGCCCAGCCTCATTCTTGACATGTCCCTCTTCTTCATCCTATAGGTTCCAACAATCTCCAAGCCCCACAGATTCAGCCTCCTAGCTGTTCCTCAGGCTGGTTCCCTCCCCTCTATCCCCACCAGCACTCCTGGAATCCCATCACCTCCACGCTTGCATCACCTTCCACATTGCATCTTTCTCTTCTTTCACTGGCCCTCCACACTGCCCTGTGATTGTCCCAGAATGCCGCTTGAGAATTCAGTCCAGTCATGAACTTCTTTTAAGTCTTTGACATGAACTCTTGCTCCCCAGGCCTGTCCCCCACAGGTGAGTCAAGCATTTCATTTGTGTTCTCATCTTGCCTTTCTGGCTGATCCAGATTCTTCTAGTTTGCGGTCTGGTTCCCAACTATGGATGCCCTTCTCTCTTTTCTCCTTCTCCGCCACAGGTATGAACAGTTCATACAGGACTCCAGCAATAATAGCCCTTTCCTGAATATTCTCTTAATAGGCAGCTTTCTGTCTGGCCTGCCTCTCCGATATAGCAGAAAGACAGTGTGCAAGACAGCTTATTACTAATGCTCTTTGGGCTGAGTCTTAGTTGAGAAAGACCAAAGGAGGCTCTTTCTTGGGTCCTGGTTTTAGATAAGCTGGAGAATATTCTTCAGCAGAAACATGGGATGAAGCATATGTATCCTCTGGCAAGAATGCTAGATGAAGTCACAACAAGAGGGTTCTTCTCCAGGGGCAGTAGTCCCGAGCTCAGGACTGTTAGAGCACGTACTCAAGGGGGTTGCTCTTCTCCCCTAGAATAAAGGAAAAACAGCCCAGCAATGCATCTTTAATTACAGATTTCTGGAAGTTCACTGACACTCTTCTAGCAACTAAAAAATTCTCCCACAAATCTATGATCACCTTACCACCTGGACAAACTCATCAAACTCATTAAGAAGTTCTCCCTTCTAGACTCGACCCTCTTCCCCCAAGTCATATGAGGCTGTTATTATTTTCCCTGTTTTAAAACTGACAAATCTGAGAGAAGGAAGAGTAAGAAAAAAATGCTCAAAATGATTTTCATTAGCACCAGAGCCAAGCTTTGTAGCTAAGTCTGTGTGGCTATGGTTTCTTTCTGTTCTCTAACCCTGATTCCAAAATATAAAATGAAAACATTTAATTAATCACTTAAAACAACATGTGAGTATGATGTTTAAGTAACTTTCCTAATATCTTCTCGCTGGGATGTTTACAAAGAACATTTTCAGCTTTTCAGGAGGAATTCAGGCATAGTGTGGGAGACATTGACCCCATTCATACACCAACACAGTGTGCCAGGATCTGTTTCCAGTGGGGAGGGAGTGAGCGAGGGAGAAGAATTCAGACGAGAGGCAGCCACTGAGAGAAGGCTGAAAAGTGGTCTTAATTTTTTTTTTTGAGTTATAAAACAAGACATGCTCATTGTTTGCATTTTAAATAAAACAAAGGGATAAAAAATAACACTATATTTATTGTCATGTTAAAATATATAGGGCATCTATTATTTGTCTGCTCAGCCCCTAATCCTCACTTTCACCCAGTCCCTTAGGAAACCGAGTCTTTATTTTTCCTGGTAACTTCTTTTCTTGCTCTAACTTATGATTTCCATAGAAACTTCTGTTGTGTTCCATGTCCTAATACTCCCACTCTCAGGTCCCAAATGATAGATCCAGGAGGAGCTCCTGACCCTGGATTAACCTATATAGGTTAGTCACAGACTTCCCCTGGGATTTTTAAACTGAGGCCAGAAAGAGCAGCTGTCTTTCTTTCTTCAGGGGCAGAAAGTATGAGATAAACAAAAATATTTGAAATACTCAATTCTCAGAGTTCTTCAAGGTGATGGAAGTCAATTTCTAGTGATCAGGAATAGACACACCTGCCTAGGTTTCATCCTGAGCTGTATGAGTTGCACAAGTCGTTTCACTTCTCTGTGCCTCAGTTTCTTCATCCATAAGACGGTATTGTTTAGAGGCGCTTTTTAAAGTGACAATACCGAATGTTGGAGGGACCATTCATACACTACTGACAGATGTGTATTTTGGCAATTTGACAGCCTCTCATAATGTGAAAGATGGACAGGCCTTGCCCATAAGTAACTCTACTTCTCTGAGGTATGTGCTGCAGTGAAATGAGGAAATTCAATTAGTTAATAAATGCCAAGTGCTTGGATTCTTGATATGCACACCATGAGCACCCTCTGTGTTTACTGCTGCTAGTAGTGTCAGCAGCAGCAATGGCAGCTGAACTTGTGGGATTAGGGTAGTCTTCTTTTACGCGGAAAGCCACAGACGCCAGCATTGGTGAGAGAGTCTAAGCGGCAGTCCAGTTTCTTGGTTCAAATTCATTTCTAAGATCTGCTCCAAATCTATCCTAGTCAGGTTTGGTCTTTCAGTCTTTCCTTGGGTTCTGTGAGTCAGTGCATTCCCTTTTTGTCTAATCTGGCCGAGTTGCATTTCTTAAACTTGCCACTAATAGTCCAATAATTCTTCACTTCCGTAATTGTATACACTGACTTCATAGGCATGTATGAATAGATACCATATTGTGTAAAATTCATTAGTGGTGTATTATGTAGTGCTATCCTGAAACTTGCTTTTACAAATCAACATACACGTAAATTAAGTTCTTTCACTTTAGGTATTACATTTTTCATTATTTCAATATGACATGTTTTATCTTTTCCTTTCCTGATGAACATGTATGTGTTTTGTTTATCTGTGTATCTATTTATTTTGATCTCACAAAACTTTAATATGCTTGTGAATTTCTTCTTGTGTATGCGTGTGAGCATTTCACTGCAGCACATACCTTAGAGAAGCAGAGCTACTGATTGGCAAGGCTTGTGCATCTTTAGTGTTATTAGATGCTGTCAAATTGCTGAAGCACATATTCATCGGTATTACATGAGTGGTCCCTCCAACATTCCATCAGTTGAAATGATCATATGGTTTTTGTCTTCATTCTGTTCATATGATGTATCACATAGATTGATTTGTGTATGTTGAACTGTCCTTGCATCCCAGGGATAAATCCCACTTGATCGTGATGAATTATCTTTTTAGTGTGTTGAATTTGGTTTGCTAGTATTTTGTTGAGGATTTTTGCATCAATATTCATCAGTGATATTGGCTGGTAGTTTTCTTTCTTCTTTTTTTTGATGTGTCTTTGGTTTTGCTATTGGAGTAATACTGGCCTCATAAAATAAGTTTGGAAGTATTGCCTCCTCTATTTTTCAGAATAGTTTGAGTATGATTGTTACTGGTTTTTCTTTAAATGTTTGGTAGAATTCAGCAGTAAAGTCATAGTGTCCTGGGCTTTTCTATGCTGGGAGGCTTTTTATCTAGATTCTATTTGATTACTTGTTGTTAGTCTGCTCAGGTGTGAGATTTCTGCATGTTTTAATCTTGGTAGGTTTTATATGTCTATGAATTTATTCATTTCTTCTAGATTTTCTAACCTATTGGCATATAGGTGCTCGTAGTAGCTATTAATGATCCTCTAAATTTCTGAGGCATCAGCTGTAATGTCTCCTTTTTCATCTCTGACTTAGTTTATTTGGGTCTTCTCTCTTTTTTTTCTTCGTTCTGGTTAAAGGTTTGTCCATTTTGTTTAACTTTTCAAAAAACCAACTTTTTGTTTTGTTGATCTTTTATATTTTCTTTGTGTCAGTTTCATTTATTTCTGCTCTGATGTTTATTTTTATTTTCTTCTAATAATTTGGTGTTTGGTTGGCTCTCGCTTTTCTAGTTCTTTGAGATGCATCATTTGGTCATTTATTTCAGTTGTTCTTCTTTTTTGATATAGATGAGTATAGATATAAACTTCCCTGTTAGTACAGCTTTCAGTCCTTTTGAAATAAAGTGACCATGTGACTCTGTTTTTTGGTTCTTTATTCCATGCCATTCTATCTCACCCCACACAACCCTAGCTGATTTCATGCCATTCCACTCCACTTCTATTCTATTCCACTCCACTTCTTCCATTCATTCTACTTCCATTCCATTATGTTCTGTTCCATTCTGTTTCCATTTCCATTCATTCTACTTTCATTCCATTCCACTTCCACTCCACTTCCATTTATTCTGCTTCCATTCTGTTCTGTTCCATTCTGCTCCATTCCATTACATTCCATTCTGTTCAGTTCCATTTCCATTCTGTTCTGTTCCGTTCTGTTCCATTCCGCTCAGTTCCAGTCCATTCCATTCCATTTATTCTACTTCCATTCCATTCTGTTCCATATCATTTCCGTTTCCATTCATTGTACTTCATTCCATTCCATTCATTTCCATTCATTCTACTTTCATTCCATTCCATTCCATTCATTCTACTTCCATTGCATTATGTTCTGTTCCATTCTGTTTCCATTTCCATTCATTCTACTTTCATTCCATTCCACTTCCACTCCATTTCCATTTATTCTACTTCCATTCCGTTCAGTTCCATTCCATTCCATTCCATTCCATTCCATTCCATTCCATTCCATTCCATTCCATTCCATTCCATTCCATTCCATTCCATTTCCATTCATTGTACTTCATTCCATTCCATTCATTTTCATTCATTCTACTTTCATTCCATTCCATTCATTCTACTTCCATTCCATTATGTTCTGTTCTGTTCCATTCCATTTCCATTTCCATTCATTCTACTTTCATTTCATTCCACTTCTGCTCCATTTCCATTTATTCTACTCCCATATCATTCCATTCCATTCATTCTACTTCCATTCCATTCCATTCCTCTTTGGCTACCTATTCCTGGGCCATTCTTAGTTGATATCGGTTAAGCATTATATCTTATGATAATGCATTTATGGTGATTTTAAAATGTATATGTAAATTCTTTGATATTTTTCTCATAAAAATGTCTAATTCTCTACCCCTTGACTCTGGGAAGTCTTTAGAGATGATTTCTAACTAATAGAATGTGGTGAAGGTGATGTTGTATGTCTTTCAAGGCTAAATCATAAAATGTGATACAGCTTCTGCCTGGCTCTCTGAGGCTACTTTTTGAAACAAGCCACCATGCTGTAAGGAAGCCAGGCAGTCATGTGGAGGGGCCAGGTGTGTATGTTGCAGCCAACAGCTCCTCTGCAGTCCCAGCCAATAGTCAATATCAACCACTGTGCAGGTGAGTAAATGATCCGTTAGATGATTCCAGCCCTGAGCAGCATTTCCAGCTTTTCCTTGCTTCTTGGAGTAGAGATTAGAGATTCCCACCGATTACCGTCTAAATTGTTTGTTTGTTTGTTTGTTTGTTTGTTTTTTGAGATGTTCTGTTGCCCAGGCTGGAGTGCAATGGCACAATCTTGGCTCACTGCAGACTCTACTTCCCAGGTTCAAACGATTCTTTTGCCTCAGCCTTCTGAGAAGCTGAGATTACAGGCATCCAACACCACACCCTGCTACTTTTTGTAATTTTTTTTTTTTTTTTAATTTTAAGTAGGGACAGGGTTTCACCATGTTGGCCAGAATGGGCTGGAACTCCTGATTTATGAACAAAATAAATAATTGTTGTTTTAAGCAATTTAGACTTGAGGTAGTTTGCTACATAGCAATATGTGTTGAGACAGTTTTCTCTTCTTATTCTTTTTTAATCATTGTCTTTGCTATTTTTTTTTTTTTTTTTTGAGACAGAGTCTGCCTCTGTTGCCCAGTCTGGAGCACATTGGCATGGTGTCTGCTCACTGCCATTCTACCTCCCAGGTTCAAGCAATTTTTCTGTGTCAGCCACTCAAGTAGCTGGGACTATATGAGTGTGCCACCACACCCAGCTATTTTTGTGTTTGTGTATTTTTGGTAGAAATGGGGTTTTACCATGTTGACCAGGCTAGTCTCAAACTCCTGGTCTCAAGCTATCCTCCCACCTCGGCCTCCCAAAGTGCTGGGATTACAGGTGAGAGCCACTGCACCTGGCCTGTGTTTGCTATTCTTGAATCTTTCTCCCTCGGTATAAATTTTAGGACCTGTTTGCCAGCTTGCATGAAAAATTCTGTTGAGATTTTAATGGTAACTCTATTACAATTATCTATTAATTTGGAGGGACTTAAATTCTTAGTGTTAATTTCTCCTTTCTAAATGTAACATATCTTTCCCTTTAAAAATATTAATGTCTTTCAATGATTTTTACTATATTTTTTCACATTTTAATATTCACAAGTCTTCCACATTTTAATAATTTCATCACTTGATAACAGTAAAGTATCTTGAATTTTTCTATAATATTTTCTCATTGGTTAGTGCTGGTTTGTAGCAATGTTATTTATATATTTTTATTTTGAAACTGTATTCAGGAATTTTTCTAAATTATCCTTTTAGATCTAATAGTTTTGCTTTCCCATATGAATTTTAGAAAATTATATAATTTGTATAATTACAAATAATTATATTTTTAATTATTTTATTTATATAATTATTACAAGTAATTATAATTACAATTTGTAGAAGCAATTTATTTATAGTCTTTTATTTTTATTTCTGGGACAAAGGAATAAAAGTGATTATAGGATATTGTCTTTTTTTTTTGTTTTTGTGAAATTAAAAAAAAACTGTACTTTAGGTTCTGGGGTACACGTGCAGATTATGCAGGATTGTTGCATAGGTACATACATGCCAATGTGGTTTTCTGCCTCCATCCCGCTGTCACTCATACTATATCTGGCATTTCTCCCCATGTTATCCCTCCCGAACCTCCCCACCCCCTGCTGTCCCTCCCCTAGCCTTCCCCAACAGACCCCAGTGTGTGATGTTCCCTATGCCCATGTGTTCTCATTGTTCAACACCTGCCTATGAGTGAGAACATGCAGTGTGTGATTTTCTGTTCTTGTGTCAGTTTTCTGAGAATCATGGTTTTTTTTTTTTGACTTTAAAAACAACATTTTTAATATTTCACAGTTGATAAATTTTATCATGGGTTTTTAGAAACCATTTTGTATCAAGTTTAAAAATTTCCTTCTATTCCTGGTTCTCTAACATTTTCTGTCATAAATGGGTATAAAATTTGTAAAATATGTTACCTGTATCATTTGAAATGATTATTTGCCTCTATCGAACCATGCTTGCATTTCTAGAATAAATATCTACTTGATAATATTATTGTTTTCTGCTACATAGGGCCATGAAAATCTTCAGAGAACTAAACATATATTTATAATATCTGAGTTAGACAGAATTTCAATAGCATTTGATGAATCAATCACCAGTGACTTGATTCTTTTTGATTCCTCCTTTAAATCTAAATCTTATAGATGGCCATGTACCTATCGGGAGGTACATGGGTCTCCTTGCGTCTTTTTTAGTGATGTTAAAATTGGTCAGATTTAATTGGCTACTGATAATCACTGGCCAGAGCCATCATATCACTGTTTCAAAGTGATTTCTACCTCTATTTTTTTCAACTTGCAATTTTTCAAAAACATTTTTTCTTCTCCTATTTCTCCCACTTATCCTTCTTGCTCTTCTTCTACATTTAAATTTGCCCTGAAGTAGAATTTATTTAGGAAAGGGAGGCAAATGCTTGATTATTTCTTCCTCTTTATTTTTCAGTTTCCAAATAAAGAGTTACTTCCCTAGCATTCTCCAGAGGGCATCGCTATTTTAAAAAATATTTATGGAAAATATTTTTCATGGATTTTTAACATGATCTGTATGTTTCAGTCAATGGCAAGAGAGGATTCTTTTTATGCTCAAATTGTCCTGTCTTGGCCAGTGGAAGTTCCTTCACGTTGGCTCCTGAGACTTGATGTAACCCAGGAGTCTTGGCATCTCTCACTTACCTGCTTGTTCCAGGCTCATCTTGCACATTTTCTGTGCTCGGTCTGGAACCAGACATTTCTCCAAAAAGCAGGTGCTTTCTACTAGTGAGAAAAGGTACTTTGAGGCCAGAGTGTCAGCACTGGGATGCTCTTTGTGTTGGGTTATCATTGTGCACAGGTGTTTTCAGTTGACAACTCTTGGGAAAAACATATTTTTAAGAAAAAATACATTATAAGTTGATGCCAACAATATAAATGCTCAAAATAAAGATTTGTTTGACCTTGGGATATATTCATTTGGAATTCATTGTCAAATTATTGTCTTTTAAAGACCCTCGAAATAATTGATTGATTCAGACTGAGTCTCCCCCTGTCACCCAGCCTGGAGTGCAATGGCACGATCTCAGCTCACTGCAACCTCTGCCTTCCAGGTTCAAGTGATTCTCCCGCCTCAGCCTCCTGGGTACCTGGGGCTACAGGTACATGCCACCCTGCCTGGCTAATTTTAGCATTTTCTATAGAGACAGGGATTCACCATGTTGGCCAGACTCGTCTTAAACTCCTGACTTCAGTTGATCTTCCTGCATTGGCCTCCAAAAGTGTTGGGATTGCAGACATGAGCCACTGCACCAGGCTGAAATAATTTACTTCTGATGATATTACATTTTATAGTTATATTTATTTGTTTCACTTAGTTTTAATTTTAAAGTACTTTGTCTCATTCTGATTTAAGTCTTGATACAATTTGGTTAAACATTTGCTTGTTATCAAAGGCATAGCTGAAAAGCAAAATAGATTCAAGAGTCTAGCCTAACCTTTCGCATTACTGCTATATGTACCTTTGTTTTTGCAGTTATAAACAAATACACACACATATTCTCTCTCTCACCAGTTTCCTAAATAAAAGGCAATGTACTACACGTGCTCTCTGCTCCTTGCATTTTTAAAATTGATAATATTTTCTGATAATTACTTGTAGCACTATCAGATAATTTTATTCCTTTTTATAGCTGCATAATGCTCCACTTGAAATGAGGTACCATAGTTTATGTAACTGACACAGAATGACATTCGCATTTTTTTCTAGTTTTTTACTGTTACAATTAGAGCTTCAGTAACTATTTTGTTCATATCATGTTATTTTTTCCAGTGTGTCTTTGGAATTACTAAGTAAAAGGCATATATAACTTTGCTAGACATTTAAATATTTGTCACCGTAGGAGTTGCACAGTTGAAATATATACCAATAAGTATTAAAGTCCCTGTTTTTACCTCGTGAGTACAGTATACATGTATGTGTTTGTATAATATGTTACATACACCTATGTATATTTAATAATTATATATGTATGTAATATCTCTGGGTGTGTGTGAGTGTGTGTGTGTGTATATATATTTCAAACTTTGGGGATTTTCTTTTCCAAAATAGTAGGTGAGAAGTTATGTTTAGCTGTAGTTTTACTTTTCATTTTTTTTTTATTAGCAAGGATGAATGACATTTTACACATTTAAGAACCATTGTGATTTTTTTTTCCTGTGAACTCTTGTATCTCTTCTTCCTTTTCCTATAGAATTGTTGGGCTTTTCTTTATTTACGGAGTTTTTTTTTAATATTTGGATTATTAACTTTGTGGTGATATAGGTTGCAAATATTTTCCCTTGCTTGTCATTTGTTTTTTAGTTTGTTTATGCTGATTTTGCTATTTTTAAAAAATTACCTCTGGTCTTTAAGTTGTCCCCTCATCATTCTGCCATTCTAGCCTTATGAATGGAAATCATTTCATTTCCTTCTGACCTCAGCAATTATGATCACCAGCAAGGGAATATTTTTAAAGTGACGAGTATAGAAAAGGCAGAGAAGAGCTCATTTTAATCAAGGAGCTGTGTGTTGGGCCTAGGATCTTCAGGTCCAGTGAGAAACCTACTTTCTCATGAACATCTGGGGCTCTGGAGAATCCCTGTTGGACATCAGCATCAGAGGATACCCAGGGATACTGGACATCTTATTGGGTGGAAATCCCAAACATCTGCATGGTGGCCCACTTTTTCACCTTGCCTTTGCACTTATTGCTGTATCTTATTGTCACATATGAGCTGTTCAGGGCAGCTAATGGGTTTTCCACTTTACAGATGAGGACAGTTTACTAAACCGCTTGCTAAATGTTACGCTGTGGCTGCGGCAGGCTCCAGCTCATGGCTTCTGGCATCCAGGACACCATTTTTCTCTGTTACCTCCCTCCTGCTGGTCTGAACTGCATGCAGGGAAAGTGAAGATTAAACAGAGTGAGTGGTTTCTGCAGAGCTTCCTACCCATGGAGTAAGTTTTCCAGAGGCTTAAAATAGAATTAATGCAAAGACCAAGTTCAAATTGAGATTAGCACAGATAAGAAAGCAAAACACTCATTTGAAAGAATTTTTTTTTAATGTCATGGTTAGAAGAGGAAGTGGGAAAGGCTGCTCAGCTGCGGCCCAACAGTATTTCCAGTGTTCACTCCTGGAGATTTTCCTTAAACTGCAGCTGATCACACTGATATAGCAAGGAAGATGGGGTTGCAGTGTGGTCTAGGCTCTTGGTGTTTTAAAAAATAAGTCACTTAAATTGAAATTTAGGGAGAATTGGGCCTTCCTCTGGTCTGTTTTTTGATTCTTCCCTTTCAGCTCAGGGTGGAATAAAGATGAGTAGGCACCTCCTGGGAAACAGAATTCTCTGCCTTTGGAGGAAGGTGAGCAGGGCACTGGTGTCTCAGAAAATCCCCCTGGCTGGCCAGCTCCTCCTCTTAGAACAAACACCATTCCCAAGCCCTTCATTAAACCCCCTTTGTTCTAAGCTCTCTGGCTGTTTCAGGCTTTATCCCTGCAGAACAAGTGACAAAATGAAATGAAGCAAAACTTAACTCTGTGTCCAGCGTCCTCATATACAGTAGATACTGGGGACAAGAGTGATAAAACTCAGTCAAACTGACCTGTAAGCATTTATTCTTAAATTGCTAGTTTAACTGACTTCTTCCCTAAAAACTCTGCCTTTGCCTCCGTAGATAGTCGAGTTGAAGACACCATTTTATGTGCCCTTTTTCATTTATTTTATGATGTTCTTACAATGTTTATCTCAATAGCTTTTGGAACTGAAAACAAAATTTCTGATTCTTTTTCTCTTTCACAACCCCACCCCTGGGAGATATTTTCAGCTTTCTGATTTATTTTCCTTTTAATAAAATATTGAATGCCATTTTCCCTAATTATTTCTTATTGAATGTACTCCCTCAGTCCCCTTTTTTCAAATAAAAAGTATAAAACCGACCATGTAATACGACAATGGTTCTATCACTACTGATAATTATACATTTTGTTCTCATTGTAATTGCCCTGGTTTGAACTGTGCTTATTTTAGCAGAAAGCGTTCATTATTTTATCAACAACTGGCAGACCCCGCTGGTATTTACTGACTTTTCTTTAACCAAAACAAGGATTATAGCTCCTATCCATGGCTCAGCTGCTAAATCTTTGCTAAGAAATTTGGGAACCCCTTTTGAATGAAACACTGTACAAAGCTTTAAGCACTCTTTGCAACCGAGTTGTATTAAATGATAGACAAAAAAAGCCCTCTGAAGAATTGGTGCTTAATTACAACTTAATTAGCATAATTATGCATGCTAATAGCATCTCAAATGAATAGCAGTTGTCAGGAGGTTGGGACCATCTGTAAGAATGTCGGATTAATACATCATTTTTTATTTCTAACAACGCTGTAACTCTTTCCCTGAAAGTGATTTTCATTAATCAAGTTCATTTTTATTATATAGAAAATTTGGCATTTTTCATTATGGGCCATTATCTGTTTCCCCATGCAGCCCTAATACAATACTAATGAGCCCCCGTGTGGCTGGCCCACATTGACAATGGTGGTACAGGTGTATTATTATAATTGTTACAAACAGCACATTGTACCTCTGGAGTAGTGGAGTTCTAATCTCTGGGCACCTGCGTTTCCACTTGGTGCCTCCCCAGGGCCTAGTACAATTTTCAGAGCTTTATGAAAAACATACATGTTTGTGGTTACAAAGAAGCTATTTAAAGAGAAAGTGGCCCGTGATTACCTGCAGTGCAGAATGCTGTTATGCTGAGAATCCCTTTTGTGGAAACAGAAAGCTTTGGGAGCCAGGAGGAGGTCTGTGCCTCCACCAAGCCCTGCTCTGGGCAGGAGGGAGGCTGTGGCTGTGAGGCCTGGGCCTCCTCTGCAGAACGTCCCCACAGGTGAGTGGATCCACGCAGCATCACTCTTTGCTAAGCATGGTCATAAAAACTGCAGGCGGGGGACGAGTGTCTTCATGGTTCTTAGCTCCAAGAAACAGCACAAATGGCAATCTCGAAATTCACATCTGGATCTACACCCACGTGTTACAGCAGGCCCTGTGGATGTCTGGAAAGGCTGTCTTGTCTCCGAGCTGCCTTTTACTCTTAACTTTGGCTTCAGATTTGTTTTGAGGGTTTAATCCATGCTTCCCTTGCCAAACAAAACAAAACAAAACAAAAACCCTCTGCTTGGTCTCTCCCCGATAACACATCCCTATGGGCTCTTTTTATTTTGTTATTTTCAGAGGAGCCTCATCTGTTCCTATATTTTCACCCCAGACTGAAGCCGAGAACTGATGCCTGGGACTCCCTGTGAGGGGTAGGAGGGGTCTTTAGCTCTTTTTACCTGTTTCTAAGCTCCTCTGCATCCTGTAAATGCAAAACAAAATTGCTCCAGCTTTCTTCCAAACCTCAGTTCCAGAAAAGTAGAAACAAGCCACTGGCCTTGTAACCCAAGCTCGGTGGTCCGACAGTGAATAAAGAGCCCTCCCTCTTTAGCATCTCAAGCTGCCGGCAGGTTAGGGTTGGGGGCTGTTGGAGGCCAGTGATGTGTGTTTATACCTTGCACCTGCAGGTGGGAAGAGGGGTGTGTGGGAGGAAGGGTCTCCTGACCTTGCTGGGGTCAGAGAAGACAGGGAAGGATGTCAGTGTCTACCACTCTCAGAATCTATACTGGAAGTAAGTCTATGAGACACCGTGCCAACCGCACCGTGATGGTGTGAAACGTGCAGCCGCCTGCAGACTGGAGACCTGCACAGGTCATTCTTAATGAAAACAATTCCTCATCATTCATCTGAAGTTCACATTTATCTGGGCATCTGCTGTTTATTTAAACTTGCTACGTGTGGCAACCGTACTCTGGAGCTAGACCTCCTGGCCTAGAATCCTGGCCCTGCCCTGTGAGCTGTGTGACTCTGAGTAACTTACTAAACTTCTCTGAACCTTGTCTGTTCTCTAAAATGAAGTCAGTGCTATGTCCTTTGGAAGGTGGTTGTGAGCATTCAATGATTTTGTAAGGGTCACACACCTAGCACAATATCCGGCAATAAGCACTCACAAAACAGTATCTATTAATACTGTCTCCCGGGAACTCAGAGCGTGCTGGTGACCTCTGTTTCATGGCCAGTGTCTTGTGTTTGGGATCCCCTACCTGCCTGTATTTCCATCATGTCAGACATTGAAAATTGTTAAAACCCAAAAGGTTTTACCAGCCCTTGGGATTGGCTGATGTTTTCCAAGTCCTACGAACATATGTAAAGTGCCACTTGCAGTTTAAATGTAAAACAAGAAGGCAGATGTAGCCAGTGTGCCCAGCAGGAGAAGAGGCCTTGCAGAGCAATGGTGCTGAGCACCCACCAGCTTTGGGAACCAAGGGGTGCCCAAGCCCTCTAATTATTAGCAGAGAGATCTTCCACACACCGCTGTGGCCTCATTGACAGATGGAGTTATTCATGGTCCCTGCCTCACTGGGCTGCTGGCAAGATGACCTGAGACAGGTGTGGATTGCTCAGTACTGTGCCTGCAGTGTGGACAGACTCCCAGCCCTGGGGGGGGGAAAATAGCTATGCACTCTGGAGCTCTGGCCTGGATGGCTACTGTGTCCCCACTGCACACTGACATACAAATTGTGTGACTTTAAACACATTACTTTCTCTTTCTATGTTGGTTTCCTCCTCTGTAAATGCAGCTCATGGTAGTCTTGTACCACTGGATACAAGATGTTCTATTGTGTACAAAGCACTTAGGACAATGCCCACCCCTGTTGTGGTTTTCATTGCCACGGTTCCTTATCTTCTGCAAGCTCACCATTCAAAACACTGAATTTGAACAGCTTTCTTGGAGGAGGCGGCCCCAGGCTGCTTGTGACCATGAATTCCTGGCCAGGGCATCTGTAGGAGAGCTTCCTGCTCTTTTTCTTGGCTTACAGTGAGCTGCCGCTGGGAGATGCACTCCATCCGTCCGTGACAGCTCCACTCAGCCTGGAACAAAAGAGCAGCGGCAGTCCCCGGGCAGTCTTTGCTGGGGGTAATGTGGGGATCTTTGGGAGGTCATGGGCAATCTGTTCTAGTTGTTTATGGAATGGCCTGCTTTGTGGTCAGGTGTGCGTGTGCACACACACACGTGCGGCATGGACACTGCTCTGTGAGGGTCTTGTCTGCTCTTCACCCCTTCAGAAAAAGCAGTGTCACCTTGAAGAATATGGGCATGACCTAGGAAGAATCTCCCACCCCACTCAAGGAAGAAGAGATCTTGAATATTCCTATTAAAAGGGTTGAGAGTACAACTAATTGAGAAAAAACCTGAGTTTCTTGTTAATTGCCTGCTGTTCACACCATCCACCATTCAGGCATCATGAATTCTTCTAACAAACATTTAATGACAGTCCCTTTGCTCTGAAAACTGGTGCATGGAGTGGGCCTCAGAGGGACTGGGGGTATGGTCCTCAGTGGAGTTTGGTCCTCAGAGGAGACACACAGTACCTGAATGACATGGAGCAGGAGGGAAGGGTCGAGGGGCTGGAGGAAGCTGGGAAAAGCAGCTGGCCAAGGAGGTTACTGAGATGGACAGTTGCTTTTGATTTTGCACAGAGGGACTGTGATTACTGGGCTGCCCTGAAACCCTGTCCTTGATTTTAAACTGCACACATCCTCCAAGCCAGCATGTCCACTCCTGGAAATGTACCCTTCAGACCTGTACACGGCACTGTTTGTTCAGCACAGATTTTTAGAAACAAAAGACTGGGAACAAGCAGGATGTTCATAAATAAGAGAAAGGTAAATAAATGATTATATATTTGAACCATGGGACATTTTGAAGTTTTGAAAAAAAAGAATAAGGTGGATCCCCTGTGAAAAAGAAGAAGAAAGCAGATTTCTATACAGTGGGAAGAAAAGATCTCAAAGATTTTTGTTGAGTGAAAAATACCACAGGCAATGTAATAAGTATGGAATGTTCCCTTTGGTGGGAAAAAAATAAAGATATAGGAAATACAGTTAACAGTGCTCACATTTGAGGATGGGGCCTGGGGTTTGGAGGTGTGATGGAGTAATTTGCATACTCTGTTGATATGTTTTTAATTTCCCCATCTGTGTGTATTAATTTTTCAACTGAAGGGAAAGAAGAACCGAAAAAGAAATCCCTCCTCCACGTTGTGGCATAGCGAAGGTGTCCATGGCTCATGGCCAGGTCGGGGGTGTCGGGATGCACATTCGCAGCCCTACAGCCTGAAAGAATCCTTCCACACCTCTTCAGGAAGATGATATAATTTGTCAAATCCCATAGCTGGTAGAACCACCTCACGGCTAATTTTCCAATATCATTTTGTCTCATAGGAAAAGTTGACTAAGAGCTTCATTTGAATGAAATTTGCACCACTCTGCCTTGTTACTAGAACTGAAATCAATTGAGGTAGCAGGAAACAAACTGGATTTCTTAAAAGGGCCATATCAGTTAGAACCAAGAAGCAACTCTTTTGAAGATTCCCTAATCAGAAGAAATCAGCACATTACAAACAGCTGTCATGAATAAGAGTCCTTCATTTTGCTGTGACCCCGTGAGCCTGGATGCAGTGAGCACTGAATTTGTTCTTTTGAATTGTTAGAAGAAAACTGAACAAAAACTCAGGAGCCCTGGGCTCCTGTCCCAGCTTGGGCAACGTGTTTGCAATTTGGCATGGGTCACCTTCCCTCTTGGGCCTCAGTTTCCTCATTTTTGAAGGGGAGAGTTACTCAGCACTCCCAGGACCTATCAGGTCTGATATCTCATAGTTTTATAAAACTAAATGAAGGTGCAGAGAAGCAGTGGAGGGGAAGATTCCCCAGCCATGGTTAACAAGATCGTGCTGCTGGCTATGTCTGCCTGAGTAGACCATTTTTTGAGGGGAGATTGTAAATATTAGAATCATTTCAACAACACTGAATTTGAACAGCTCTTGAAGGTTTTCCAGCTCCTCAATGTTTTTGTTCTCCTCTACAGCCCAGCCCCACCCTTGCATTTCCACCCAGGTGGCTTCAGCTGCTCCAGAGTCCCATCCTCTAAGTCCTCCTAGTTATACCCATTCAATACTGGTTCTAAGTCCTGCAGAGAATCACTGACCTTCTCCTGAGTAAGCAGCCTCTTTCTACTTTTCTTCTAAGGCTCTTCAGCTTATGCTGCCAGGGCTGGCTTCTAAGGAACGAGATCTTCTAGCTCCAGAGCCCAAAAGTTTCCTAGCTGGTGTTTTTCTACTTTATATCATATTACTTTAAAAAAAAAAGGAAAAAAGAAAAAAATTCTTTAAAGTGCTTAGAGAAGGCAGTGGTGGGGATGGGGGAGTGGCAGTGCTATTCATTAGAATTCCTATAGAGTAATCAAGTCTCTTCATTCCAAAGAATCTTATTGCCTAGGAATTAATATTAGATCTGATTTTGAAATAAGCCTAATGATGATGACTTTTGGGGGGCCTATATTTTTTGCTGTATTCGCATAAAACCCTTTACTCCACTTGGCACATGGAAGTTAAAAATATGAATTCTACCCTTAAAATCATAGCCATACCCTTCTTGTTAGCTTATTATCAGGAAGAAAAGGTAATTGTACACAGGGATCATAATTAGGCTAACTTAATGTCATTTCAAATGTTGCTTTAAATATTAGATAGCCATCCAGGCACAGATGTACATATTTTCAGAAGTCCTTGGGTTTCTCAGCAATAGGAGAGCTTGGAAGCACGGACACTCTGGAGCCTTCAGAGGTTTTTCTGAGAGGCTGGCACTGGGTGCGATGAGGCGGACATCTTGGCCTATGAATATTTTTTGTAGACCTTTCATGTCTTCTAAGCCACAGCATCCCCTCTGATAGTTTCTGCATCCCTGTCACTATTCACACGATGAAGTTGGCAACACACACAATATGATATACCCTATATTTGTTATCTATTGCTGTGTAATAACTCACTCAAAGATAGGAACAAATTTTCATCTTGGTTTCCGTGGGTCTGGACTTTGGGAGTGGCTTAACTAAGTGGTTCTGTTTTAGAATCTCGCTTGACTCTCATTTTTCTCCCTTTTTCTATGCACACAATTTTCTTTCTGCTCCTAGTGCTTTCCCTGGTCTTCCTTTACAAGTGGTAAGCTCCTATTCTTCTCACAAAACCCTGATTAAATAACCCATCTTCTTTTTAAAAGATCTCCCTTGCTCTCCCTGGCAATTAACTTCTACCTCTAGAATCCCATGACATTTGGACATCCCTCTATTAAGATGATATCTGATGACTTTTTAATGTGTATGCATGGTTGCCAAACCTGTGAGGACCTATATGGTAGCCGGTAGCCCCATGTGGCTATTTAAATATAAGTTGAAATTAATTAAAATAAAATAATAAATTCACTTCCTCAGTCACACCAGGCACAATTCAAGTACTTAGTGTTCACACGTGGCTGGTGGCTACTGTGAATCAGCAGTTCGGGGAGGGTCAGGTCAGTCCTGGACACCAGACACTCCTTTCTAGCCCTAAACTGCTGCAGAGGCCAGAAACGAGTGGGAAAGTTTCTGGAATAACTTTTGACTCCATCACTTTGCATATTTTTCATTTAAGCTTTTGACTTAGAGTGAGCCAGAAAAAAAAAAATGCTGTATTCTGTTTAAACAGAGTGAAGTTGGTCAACTGGTGAGGATTCCAAATATAGCCTTGCTTTTATCTCATCCAGGTCTCCACGTTTTAATGTGTCAATTAAGTGTTTAAGTAACGAGTATGGCATGTCCCAGGGAGATAAACACTTGCTGAGATAGAATGGAAAGGACCAACAGCTAAAGCTGTCTAACTCTATGCTTGGCAGTACTCTGCCTGGCCACTGGTTTGGAAGGCTTTGAACCTTTAATTGGCCTCTAACAGCAGATTGACAACAAGCTAGATTTCCATCAACATACTCCTGATTTGCCAGTATTTTGAGCAATAAATTGCTAGCTAATAAATTTCCCATAGCTTCCTTTGTAAATGCCAGCGAAAGCCCTAAACATTCCGTGTAGATTTAATTACACATTTAGTGTTTCTGTAATTTTGAATTAATTACATGCCAAACAGATTTATGTTCTATGTACTTAATAAACCTCCGTAAGTGCCCTTTTAGCAATCAATTGGTATTTAGGACCTGGTTTGCTTTTTAAAAATAATGGTTCACATTGCTGGGTCTTGTTGTTCCTTCCATATGTTTGGGTGTTGATAGAATTAGAGGCACCAGATGTTGGTACTGAAATGAAAACAGAATGGCTGTTGGATAGTGGGGTTTGGGGTATGGGGTGAGGAAGGGGAATGAGATCATATTTGGATGCCAGAAAGCCAGATCATTGACTTAATCAGCAGGTTGAAGTTTCGGCATTTGTCTGGGATCATGGTGTGGTAGGAGCAGATGGTGCACTTCGGCAGCAGAGACAGGTCTCAAGAGAGGCACAATGCCTTTCCTATTTCCAGGTGGTCACTAGGGAAATTCTTTTGTTTCTGAAGGTAACCATCAGGTAACTGAAGGCAGGTTGTTGTATTCTTCCTCCGGGCAATCTTCTTTCCAAGCTCCTTGGGAATCTTATTATATTTATGGGGTTGCCCAACACTGTTAAGTATTTATGAGTCTTGTCTTGATGCATTTTCACGAAAGCCCTCTGGAATGGGCACATAAGCTGGGGGGATGTTTTACAGATGAGGAAACTGAGATCCAGGGACGCCAAGTCACTGGTTCGGTGAGGAAAGGGTGGAGATGGGATCCAGAAGGGGCCAGATGGGCCTTGCTCACTTTGTCATGAAGCATTTGTTCCCATGAACAGGATACCAGATGTTTGTCATTCTTAATTACATTTTTATCTGATGCTTTTTTTTTTTTAACCCCTTGTATTGGGCAGCTATAGCAAGCTACTAGAGACTGAGTGGCTAACAACACACATTGATTTCTTTCATTTTGGGGGGTAGCAGTGCGAGGTTAGGAGGCCACCATGGGCAGACTCTTGGTGAGAGCCCTCTGGCTGGTTTGCAGACGGCCACTACCTTCTTGCTCTGTCTGCTTATGGCAGAGTAGGAGCAAGTAAGCTCTCTGGTGTCTTCTTACAAGGGCACTTGTCCCATCCCAGAGACTCCACCTGCATGACTGTGGCCAAACCTAGTTAACTCCTGAAGGCTCCATTTCCAAATGCCATGACTTTGGGGA